>NC_138770.1:272397523-273597523 GCF_965119305.1 Pelophylax lessonae
AAACTATCACAGCACTAAAAAGGGACTGGAAAGGGGTTTAACATGCTGAAGTGGTTAAAGCGGTTGTAAACCCAAAAACGCAAACAAAAAAAACCTGCAAGACAAAGGCATAATGAGCTAGTATGCTCGCATACTAGCTCATTATGTATTACTTACCTTAGAACGAAGCCCTGACACGGACCCCCGGACGTCGCTGCGGGCGTGATTTTCCGGCAAGCTCCCGGCAAGCAAAACTGAAGGTCCCCCCCGGACCTTCAGAGCGCATGCGCCGCTCACGTGAGCGGCTGCATGCATTGCAAATATCTCCTAAACCGTGCCGGTTTAGGAGATATTAATTGTACCTACAGGTAAGCCTTATTATAGGCTTACCTGTAGGTAAAAGTGTAAAAAAGCGGGATACTACTGCTTTAAGTTTATTCCAACATGGCTTTAGAGGATTAGTTTCCTTTACCAAAAACTGCTTTTGCAGGTAAGGGGTGCCTGTAAATAAAAAGAAACTGTGCGGCTTTGACTAAAGTTGGATATTTTTTTGCTAAAGATGTCGTCCATTTACATACCTTCCAAAGTCTGGTCCAAAAACTCACAGGAATGGCATCATTCCACTCTGCTTTGCTGCTAGGGCATTGATAAGACACTCCTAGCAATTGCTGCCCACCATCACTGAAGTACACTCACATACCACCACACATATATGACCCACTATCTCCTTCACCCCAGTATCACTGAGCTCTGAGCTACTGAGACAGTGGAGAAAATTGCATGTGGGGGGGTTCGGATCTGCTAGAAGTGTCTTAACAACATCCTAGCAACAAGGAAGGATGGGATGATGCCATCTCTGTGAGTTTTTAGCCAGGCTTCGGGAGGTACATGAATGGCCTACAACCAAAGCAAGATCATTATTTAACTTTGATCAAAGCTAGACAGTTTGTTTTTTAGCCACAGGCTTCTCTTACGTGCATAGGCAGATTTTTGGTAAAGTTAAACTAACTCTTCAATTTGGTGGCCAAAACATGTTTTGTATTGTAATTAGAAAGAGGGGAAATTAAAACCTATTTTCCACAATTTTTTTTTAACTTCACCACCCAAAAAAGACGTCAAAGTATCCGGAGAACAAGGATACCTCAGAAATGCAGTTTGTACATATCTGAGCATATTGATGACATCAAAGTAAGAGAGCCATTTTTACTTTTGACAATACAAAAGTAAAAATTATCAATTTGAGTAAAGATAAGATACAAATAAAGATAAGAATACTATTTGGAATCACAAAGCTGTGCTGTATAAATATAGGCAGGCTTGTATTGGGATTTCGTACTCCCCAAAAAAATTCAAATATCACTTTTAATGTTCAACGCATGTTTGAGACATGGAGGTTTATAGGAAAGGTGATTTTTTTTTTTTTAAATTATAATTAAATATTAAACACCAGATAATGTATGATAGTGAGTCCTTCCTGTCATCTCCTAGCAAATGAATGCTATTGTAGTTGCCTATTGCTAGAGAGAACGGCAGGAAAGAGCTGGATGAAATTCTATCCACTCTACTATAGTCTTCAGAGATCACAGGAAATTCCTATAATGTCAGAGAGGTGGCCCCACAGTATTTCACTTGCAATTACAATTCAGAATTAAAATGTAAAAAATCACTTGTACCCAGCTATCATCAAGGTGGGTTACTTGTCTGGAGTTATACTTTAATATCTTTTACATATGTATTTCTGATGCAATTAACCACCATCTAAGCTGCGTCAAGTTGCTTTTGCATTTTCATTAACCCAAATTTAGAGAAAAGCAGTTAACAGAGTTACAGAGATCTGGATAAAAGAGTAGGAAGCCGCATTTTCACTGAGAAAAAAAGTTGGTGGAGAATTTCAATTTTCTTTTGACTTTATATATAGTGTTCTTAATATTTAACATTGGAAATGTGGTAGATTTAAAAAATGCAGTTCTTCACTATATAATGTGTGAGAGGAGTAATGGCACAGTTTGCTGATTGCAATAAATAAACTTGACTTATTGTCTTTAGTGTTTAATGGATAACAGAGGCAGAATCTAGCAGGTTTCAAATTGGAAAACCGCTTAAAGAGCAAAGGACAATGGTGTAGTAAATATTTAGGAACTACACAAATCATTTGTATGTAAACGTCTTCTAGTACAAAAAAAAGCTACTAATGCAGAAGATTGATGGGAAATTGTTTAGGGTTTAGTCTTCTGAGATTAATCTCACAAGGGTATACTTCAATGAGAAAAAATTGCAACAATCTCCTAAATGAGCAGTGGTAAAGCAATTATTCTCCTACTCACAATCAAGCAGAAATGAGCAGGATTGAGTAGTATAAATGGAAAGTGAAGTTTTTTTTTTTATTTATTTCTAGTATTTAACAGTATATGTCTAAAACAAAAACTTGAATTTATCTTCCCTAAAATCATTTCATATTTACCACTTAAAGTGGAACTAAACCCTCCTATCCTTTACAGCCAAGGAAGCTGCCATTTTAGTGTCTGTTTTTCTGGTGGTAAACACAGAAAAGCTGGCCATACATGAATCAAAATTTGATTGGTTCAGGAGGAAGTGTATGTTAGACCAAATAAAAACATAACCCCCTTCCCTGAATCCTTCTTGATCATTGAAAAAAGGAAACAGCCTATATTTATCTTTTTTTCTACAGTCTTTAGGTTGGCCCAGTAATGTCATGTGTCCTCATCTTTCTCGGTGGCAGTGGTGGGTGGTTCTTTTCTCTTGGGCACAGCAGGACTCATACAGGAGTTCTTTGACGATAGGTTGTATGATCAATGCCATGTGTTTGTAACACTATCCCCGTAAAAGCCACTGCATAGGATGGTTCCTCTGTACCTTGCCTTGACCTTCTCAAGAACCTCAACCCCTCTGACACACCAGGTTGTGTGTACAAACATACATAATCATAGAAATTCACTTAAGGTAATATTTAGTACCCAGTAGTTGTGCTATATCAAAGAAAACAGGCACCAAACCAGGTAGTAAAGGCAAACCTAATATATTGTCACCCAGTGTGGATTTTAAATAGGCAAGCAGAAAATGGATTGCCCATGGTAATAACACAATTTAGCATGCAAAGTTATTAGGGACTAGGCATAAGATGACATTTGACATCCAGATTTGCATAAACAGAAGCAAGGACACCTCAAGTTCAGCAATGAACAGTAGTAAACTTTAATCTACTGAGGGCTGGAACTATACTGCCAGAGTGCATTTAAAGCTGACATGCTAGTTCTAGACTGACTGGGTATGCACTGCCAAAAAGAAAAGGAGGATGGTAGACGAGGGGTACAAAGGAGGCTTGCGGATTAATTAACCAAGGGACTGTCCTTTAATATTTTTTTCTGCTGTCTATCATTGAGGCCCTTTAAGAGCATCAGTGCACTTAAAGACAGTCCCAGTTAACCTGCATGCAGTATGGCCACAGTATAGGTACATACGGTATAGTCTCAGTACAGGTGCAAGGTAGATGTGGTTCAGGTGCGGTAAAGGTTATGTAAAATGTGGTATAGGGTTGGTATAGGGTCAGTCTAGGTTTGGAATAAGTGAGGTATAAAATGAAATATGGGTTGGGTACACCTGCTTTTAGTGGCTCAGTCTCTTCTAGCAGTATCAGCAATGGGTGAATAGCCCATCCTACCAGTCCCCGGGATGCAGCAGTGACGTTTAGCTGTAGAACGGGGGGGGCCCTTGGTCTTTCTGTGAAAGCCTCCAGTGATCAGTGGTGGAAAGCAGAGGGTTGGGGGAGTCTCCATTCTCCATGTGCTGCACTGCCCCCAGATGTCCCAGTCTCATGGTTGGATCTCCGCTAGTATGGTCTCCCGTTGGCAGGTGAATATACAGACATAGGTGCTCTCTCTCAAACTCCCTTAGTGCGAAGAGGAAGACCCTTTCAAGGTGATTAAATAAAAAACACTCCACTCCAATCTCTCCACTCCTCCTATTGCACCGTGCTTTCCGAGGTCTGTAGTGTAGGGAGTCTACTTGTCCCATTATATGTCTGCCATCTCAAATTACACCTCACAGTATTATCAGCTCTTTGCATAGAAGTCTATGGGCTTGCTTGACTTTAGCTTCCCCCCTGCTAGCGAGAGAGGAGTGGTGTAGCATAATATCAGCATCTCCGTAGAGGAAGAGAAGAATAAAAGGCAATGCCTTCTTCTACATATATTTCTTTAGTCCATCACCTGGCTACATGTCCATGAGAGCCTGCATATGTAAGAAGTGACTTGGGTGATACTGGAGGAAATTTGACGTCAGGAGTGCAAAGAAGTTTTGCAGTGAAAATTGCAAGTGTATTTCAAGAGTCAATGGAGCATATCTGAAAAAGCATAATAAATAAGAAGAGAACTGGGGCAATTATTGGCTATAGCACTTTGAATGTGTAACGCCGCCGAGTGCTCCGGAGAAGCCACGGGACCCGGAGCACTCCCGCGGGCGTCCCGCGGGCTGCAGCGCTCCAGTCATCGTCCCCGACCGTGAGCGCTGTTCCCCCGCATCTGCACTACTTACCCGCCGGGTCCCGTCATCTCGGCCGCTCGGTACACGCCGGGTTCCTTACTCCTCCCGGCGCGCGCGGCCCCGCCCCCTAGGGCACGCGCGCGCCGCTGCATTGAAATTTAAAGGGCCAGTGCACCACTAATTGGTGCCTGGTCCAATCAGTACCAAACCATATAAAAACCCACTTCCCCTTCCTGTCCTTGCCGGATCTTGTTGCCTTTTGTGCCTTGAGAAAGCATTTGGTGTATTTTTCCCTGCCTGTGTATCAGACCTTCTGCTGTTGCCCCTGACTACGAACCTTGCCGCCTGCCTTGACCTTTTGCTCCGTCTGACCTTGCATTTGCTTTGTCCTTCTGTACCGCGCCTGAATCAACTGTCTTTGAGGTTGAGCCGTTACCGGAGGATACGACCTGGTTGCTACCGCCGCAGCAAGTCCATCCCGCCTTGCGGCGGGCTCTGGTGAAAACCGGTAGTAACTTAGAACCGGTCCCCTGGTACGGTCCACGCCAATCCCTCACTGACACAGAGGATCCACTTCCAGTGCAGTCACCTACCGCCAGTCCGGACCCTGACAGAATGTATCTAGTATTGTCGTAAGTTTCTACTACACATGAGATGATGATAACTATAAGCCAGCAAATGCTTAAAAAATAAACACACTTAAAAAGAAAGTAAACATTTATTAACTTAGTATTTTTCGTTTTATTCAAGATTGTGTTTAGAAAATGTATCTAGAGAGATAAATTAAATTTAAAATTAAATAGACTTAAAACAGAATTACAATTTGTCAGCTTATTTAATCAAAACCTGATTTGATAACATTATTTCTAGATAAAAGTAATAGTGAAATAACAAGTCTGTTTTATTAGAAAGTTTACAAATAAAAAACTTAGTTTAGTTTCATTTTATGTTGTATCATAAATGATTCTCAGGGAAAGGGCTTGCACTCTTTAAGTGATTAAAATATGAATAAAGTTGAACAGTGAGCTCAAGGACAAAAAGGTCCACAGGACAATGGAAAGGCAAATATAACAGGAGGAAAGTTCAAACCTGCCAGTGTATTAAAAATGTCAGAGAATAGAGAAACCATCAATCACCCAGTGCTTTGAATTCAAGAACGGGAAGAAGGCAACAAATCAAGCGCTGTATTTTGAGCTATGAATGTAACCATCATTCACATATCTACAGGTTTACCCAGTGGCATCTGTTGCAATTTTGCACTATTTAAATGGATAATTTGCTGCTGTATGTATCTTAGATTGTTATTTAGTTATTGTGAGTTTTTAGACTATTGTAAGTTCTACTTTGTGTATCCCTGTCTACAAAGAATATTGCCTAAAGATGATCTTTTTACAATGATAAGCTTCCACTGATGATAGGCTTAATTTCATCCTTCAAATCACAAACCATAACAACTAACTAGCCTATTGTAACTCAGTTGTTCATTGTCTATATTAGCTCTGTATTTTGCAACTGTCCAGTAAGGATGTCCCTACCTACCCATTAGTCTTTCATGCGTCTAGTTTTGAACATAGGCAACACAGTTCCATTTGTTTCTAATATAATATCTCTTCTTGTTTGCTTTTAAAAACATTATGTTATGAGGAAACTAGAAGGTCTTCAAATGTGTATTTTATACAGAATATATGGTAGAATGTGTACATACAAATAGTTTAGTGTAACTAAACTGTCAGCAGAGTGGCTAGGCTGCGCATAATCACACTGATCTATGTGATTATGTGCATGCGGTTTTGGCAACGCCTGCGCGCCACCATAGCCGCGCTCCCATTGTGATTATACTCAGCGGGAGCCAGACCGCAGGAGGAGTGGGCTCGATCGCTGCTGGCCTCCCACAATCTTTGGCTAGAATGACAGAAGAGCCACCTGCCTATGTAAACAAAGCAGGCGGCCCTTCTGTCAGAGAGGCAGGGAAAGATTGTGTGATTCAGCTAAGCTGAATCCCTGATCTCTCTCTGCCTCTGTCCAACCCATCCCCCCACACATTTAGTAAGCACAATAGGGAACACATTTAACCCCTTGATCACCCCCAGTGTTAACCCCTTCCCTGCCAGTGTCATTTATACAGTAACAGTGCATATTATTTAGCACCAATTCCTATAGTAATGTCACTTGTCCCCAAAAAATGCCAGTTAGGGCTCCGATCTGTTCACCGCAATGTCGCAGTCCCAATAAAAATCGTTGATCGCCGCCATTACTAATAAAAAAATAAAAATATGTAGCAGAATACAAATTGGCCTAAACTGATGAAAAAAGTTTGATTTTTACTTTTTTTTTTATTGGGAATGTTTTATAGCAGAAAGTAAAAAATATTGTGTTTTTTCAAAATTGTTTTTCTTTTTTTATTTAAAGCGCAAAATCTAAAAACCGCAAAGGTGTTCAAATACCCCCAAAAGAAAGCTCTATTTGTGGGGAATAAAGACATCAATTGTATTTGAGTATGGCATTGCACGACTGCGCAATTGTCATTTAACCTCCCTAGTGGTATTAAATTTCAGTGCCATTAGCGTTAACCCCGAGCCACACTCGGGGTACCGCCAGGGAGCATCGCTGGATCCTGGTAGAGGGTACTTATCTTGTCCCGGGATCCCGCAATGTGTCCCTGCAGCATACGGTGGCCGGATCTTCCACCCGATGCTGTGAGCCCCGTGACACTCACAGGGGGTGGAACCGGCAGCTAATTCAAATAGTAAAACACACAAACACACTGATATATTGTAATCCTATTGGATTACATTACATTAAAAAATAAAATAAACAAACAAACAATTGACATTAGTTTGCCCCCCGGTGCCCTTTCCTGCAGTTTTACTGTACTATATATATATATATATATATATTGTAAGGGATTAGCTCGGTGGTAGGCGTGGATGACCCCTTTGGGGGTGCGTTTTCACAGAGAGATAGCCCAAAAGTGCTTGCAAACAACAGGTTTATTCTTCAAAGAAGTGCATGCAGCAAAACATCCAAAATAAAATAAAACAAAATAAATCCTTGCCTCTGTGGGCGGCTACCTTCTCACAACTGGAACCTACCTAAGAAGTCTTTCCAACCTACTGTTGGGCCGACACTGCTGATCCTACAGCAGACACTCAAATGTCCATTTGTTTGCTTTTCACACAGCACAAACATTGTCCATTGAACATGTCCCTTTGTTTTCTTTCACACAGCACATGTCCATTTATAACAGGATCCTTTACTCTTCACACTCTTCACATGGAACACTTTGTCTTCTCACCTTTGAGACGTCTTCACTCGTGGTTACCCTCCTTAGCTTCACATCGCTGTAGGGGGTCTTCTCCCATGCTCACCAGCTTGTCGGGAGGCACACATCCGACTGTCCCCCTCTCCCAGCCTACACGGCGACAGGCGGCAGCAGTCCTTCTCCCATGCCCACCAGCTTCGGGAGGTACACGTATGTCTGTCCTCCTCTCCCAGCCTACACGGCGACAGGAGGCAGCACTCAATAGATTTTCTCTGGACAAATTATAGAGGCCTTGATCTCCTCATTCTGAACAGCTGAAGGCCTTTCAACTTCCTGCTGGCTAGCTCTGTAGCCAACACCCTAAATTAATTAATGGACTTTCTAAGTCAGCTGGAAATGTATCTCCTTCCTGTGACTACATTCCCAGATTTAGCTGACTTCCTGTTACATACCCCCCCCTCTTGTTTCAACCCTAGGGTTGGGACACAGATTTCCAGGCACGCATGTGTCAAGCACTGCTGACTCACTGATAAGCCTCCTATTATCCTCAAGCTTCCGGATGAAACTGTTTTGTCATCTTCATTGACGGATTTCTCATAAATGCCACACAGTTTGTCTCTCATCTCATATACACATTCTTCAACTGCATTTTTGGCATCATTTTGCTCCTTCTCGTTTCTGTCATCTTCATTGACAGCTTTCTCATAAATGTCAGACAGCTTGTCCCTCATAACCGTCTGTCCAATCCACCATGGAGGACCGTGATCCATAGGCAACTCAATTGGGCTAGTCTTAATGTCTTCAACATTCTTAAGACGCCTCTCTCTGCAATCCATAAATGTTTTCCACAAAACTTTGAGAACCTTTGCTTCACTAAGCTTTGTTCCAAGTAGGGACTCTTGACATCCCTCTGTGACTTGAGTTGCCTCTCCATACATCTGTACACAATCATTGACTTTTTGTTGTAAAAGGGAATGATCTTCCTTCTTGAGCTTTGCTTGCTCTAAGATGCTGTGCAGAGGATTTTCCAATTGAGACAACAGGCTGTCACACATTTCTTCAAAGTGACCCCTGTTCCTTTTCCCAGAGATATCAATATCATTCACCAAACATTTCATATTCATAGGCAGATCTGAAGCATTTGCACTCATCAACTTCTTAAACTTTTCGCCCTCCTGAGCGAGTCGCAGTAAAGGCCTACTATTTGATTTGATATTCAGTTTATATTTCTTGCCAAACTCTTCACAGAAGAAGCCAACCAGAACATCATCAACTTTCCTTCCACCAACATAGGGGTCAAAGGCAACAACACAGTTGAACCCAGCGATCTGGGTGGTATCCATTATAGACCTCCTCTCTGCATCAGTGAAGAAGCATGGAACTGCAACACATTCTTTTACAGGTTTCTTCAATGCACTTTCTGCTGAACTATTTGACCGCTCAAGGTCACCTAGTTCTTTTTCTCTATCTGAATTCCACATGGAATGCATCTCAAGATCACGATCAAACTTCTGCCACCCGTCTTTTACCAGTTTCATTTTAGAAATATTCTCTGAAAGGCACTTGAAATTCATTTGCTTCACGTTTTCACCAACAGCCTTAGTTTTCTCCACTAGGTGGCGTTTGCTTTTTCCTCCCAGATTTATATCACTTGCTTTAGTTTTCTCCGCTTTAGTTTTCTCCACTAGGTTTTCAGCCTGAACTGAGAAATCATCACATTTCTTACACAACTCCTTTATTTGCTGAAGTTCTAATGATACATTTTCCAATGCTTGAAGTTTTTGAAGGAACGGTTTATTCCAAAGGGGTGATTCAAGCCACGTGTCATCACATTTCTGAGGCTCACTCAGGACAGACCCCAAAACACTGATCCTTTTAAAAACTGCATCAGGCACACTATCCCCTCTTTGGGACAGATCCTCTGTTGCCTGGAATTCCTCTTCCAGTTCCTGCAACGGAATCTTCATCTCTTCTACTTGCTGTTCTAAGGCTCGTTTAGACTTTTCTAGCTCCTGAACGCTTTTCACAACATCATCCTTGGAGCTGACCAATTCTTCCATTTCTGTACGCAGCTGTTTGTTAACACTTTCTAGTTCAGCCTTACACTCTAGAACTTCCTCCAAAGAGCGAGCCAAGAACAGGGCTTTGCTCTCGTTATCACGCGCCTCCGTTTTTGCACGGTCGCGTTCTTCTGCATATTTTGCAGACACAGTCTTCTCTTCACCAAGCATCTGATCAAACTTCTTTTTCACATCTTCAACACACTGTAATGAACCAACGCTTTCTTCCATGCGTTTTTTCATATCCGCTATCTGAGCTTGCAATGTTGCGACTTGCTCTGATAGGTTTTTCTTTGCTTCCGCCTCCTCTTTTAATTGTTCCAGGAAGCCATTTTTCTCATCTTCCATTTGTTTGAGCTTTGTGCTAAAACTCAGCCTTTGACACCTCTCTTCCTGTAAGAGTTCCTGCGTGTCTTGCAGCTGCGATTCCAAGATAGAAAAATCTTCCGCAATTTCTCTAGATTTGCTGTCTGCTTGAGAAAGCTGATTTGTAACATTGTCCAACTCAACCTGCAGTCGGTTTGCCTTCTCTGACAGCTTAGCACACAATCGGTCACCTTCTGACACCTTGACTTGCGATTCCAGAAGCTGTGCCTCTACTTTTTCCCTCTTATGTTCACAATCTCCTTTTCCCTGCATAAGAGCCTTCACCTCATTGGCTAGCATCTGGGAATAAGAATGTAATTCTGCCACACAGGCTTCTTTCTCCTTTAACTGCTGCTGGAAACGTTGGGCTTCACCTTTCCAACTTTCACAGTCTGCACGTAATTCATCTACCACATTGCTCAAAGTAGTGAGCTCATACACAGTACTCAGTAATTTAGCCTCTCTTTCACTTTTCTCTTTGTCGCTGAGAGACAATGTCGCTTTCAGAGCAACATTCTGTTCCTGCGACTCCTGCAGGTCTATTTTTGTAACTTCCAAACACTGAAGACTTTTTTCCAGCTGATTACGCAACTCCAACATTTCACACATACTTTGCTTCTGCAAAGTCTGAATTTCACTTTCCTTTTCCATGAGGATGGTATCTTTCTCCATTATAGTCTCTCTGCGTTTTTGCAACTCGACCAAAAGAAGAGCAGTGGATTCTTCCCACTGTAACACATGAGACTTGAGTAGTTCATTCATTTCCTGCAAGTTTCTATGCTCCATTTTAAGCAATTCCAAGGCTTGTTCCTTTTCTTCCATTTTCCGTTGCAAGGCATCCAACTCAGCCCTGCACACATACTCGGTTTCCTCCAAACCGATGGCCTCCATTGGCTGCTGGCGTCTCTGTTTCCAGCCTGCCATGCTCTCTTGGTGATCCTTTTGTTGAGCTGCAAAGCTCCGTTGTTTCAGCATCTCCCCCATTTTGGGTTTACTTTTCATCTGAGAACCCTGCGTCTCCAAAGCAGTTTCATTTGCCCCAGTGTTGCTAGGAACAACAACTTTTCTCTTTAGCCGATTCCGTTCAGGCATGGATGGGGCTGGTTCAGACGGCAACATCCCCTCCATCCATAGAATCCGGTCTCTCATTTCATCTATCTTTGCATTTTTCAGGCGTTTGGACCGCCCCATCTTCAATAACTCCACAAACAAATTTTTCACAGTCCAGCAAACAATTTTCAGACCACTGTCTCTTCAACACATGTAGTTTTTCTCTCTCTTGCAGGATCTCTTTTCCTGCGCACACAGTTTGTGCAGTCACTTGCACCAGACACAACAAAGTTCATCAAATAATTTTGAGACCGCTGTCTCTTTAAAACACTTTTTTTTTTTTTTTTTTCTGTCAGGATCTTCTCTCCTGCACACATAGATTGTGCAATCTCATGCACCAGACAAAGTTCATCAAACATATGCACTCCATTGCAGGGATCTTGCTGCTTCTGCCCACTGCATACCTCCACCATATGTAAGGGATTAGCTCGGTGGTAGGCGTGGATGACCCCTTTGGGGGTGCGTTTTCACAGAGAGATAGCCCAAAAGTGCTTGCAAACAACAGGTTTATTCTTCAAAGAAGTGCATGCAGCAAAACATCCAAAATAAAATAAAACAAAATAAATCCTTGCCTCTGTGGGCGGCTACCTTCTCACAACTGGAACCTACCTAAGAAGTCTTTCCAACCTACTGTTGGGCCGACACTGCTGATCCTACAGCAGACACTCAAATGTCCATTTGTTTGCTTTTCACACAGCACAAACATTGTCCATTGAACATGTCCCTTTGTTTTCTTTCACACAGCACATGTCCATTTATAACAGGATCCTTTACTCTTCACACTCTTCACATGGAACACTTTGTCTTCTCACCTTTGAGACGTCTTCACTCGTGGTTACCCTCCTTAGCTTCACATCGCTGTAGGGGGTCTTCTCCCATGCTCACCAGCTTGTCGGGAGGCACACATCCGACTGTCCCCCTCTCCCAGCCTACACGGCGACAGGCGGCAGCAGTCCTTCTCCCATGCCCACCAGCTTCGGGAGGTACACGTATGTCTGTCCTCCTCTCCCAGCCTACACGGCGACAGGAGGCAGCACTCAATAGATTTTCTCTGGACAAATTATAGAGGCCTTGATCTCCTCATTCTGAACAGCTGAAGGCCTTTCAACTTCCTGCTGGCTAGCTCTGTAGCCAACACCCTAAATTAATTAATGGACTTTCTAAGTCAGCTGGAAATGTATCTCCTTCCTGTGACTACATTCCCAGATTTAGCTGACTTCCTGTTACAATATATATATATATATATTTTTTTTTTTTTTTCAGGTTCTGTATTTATGAACTATGGCCCAGAGACCTTTTGCATTCTCTTGCAGTCACTCTCCAGCAGGTGGAGACACAGCCAACCCAAACAAGCTGTGCATAGTGATTTGAAATGCAACTTTATTCTGACTTTTTATGGAAACCATATCTGAGCTAAGGCTGGCCATAAGTAACTCTTTTGTTCAGCCATTGACTTGAATGAAAAAAGACTGACCCGATTCCTCCATCCATACATGATTCATTTTTTTGTTCAACCAGTGGGTTAAATGAAGAAAAAAATGATTTGATGTGGATGGGGGAATCCTCCTGCTTTGCTGTTATATTCTGTTAACAGGGAGCCATACCAGCCAGCAGAATACTATAGTCAGTGTTGCCAGGTATAGCCAGCGGCACTGAGAATTTGAGATAAATCCAACAGGTTGGTTATTGAATAATAGATTGACTTGTGTACACCCAGCTAGCCCATATATGGATCGAAATTCAGCAGGTCCCTGCTGAAATGGCCACATTTTGATCCATGTATGGGCAGCCTAAGGCCCACATTATCAGCACTATGCCTGGCAGGCCTACAGGGAGAAGCAGAATTTCCCATGCAGCTACAAAAGGGGCAAGCAGCCTCTGTGTCCACAAACCAAAATGGTTGTCATGGGGGGGCACCAGGCAGAGAGAACCAATTGGCAGTGATGATTCAGCAGCCCCAATGTACTGCAGCAATGGGGAGAGGGTTATGATGTCTCAATAAAGCTGACAAGGAAATTGAGGGAAAAGCACAACCCCCAAAGAGGCAGAATGTCATCCAGGGGCAGCTCACATAGAAGTGGTGGTAGTAGCCTTCCTTTTCCACCAGATAGCACAGCTCCATGGACTGTTGTCCCCTGTTTAGCTCCCCAGAGCAGCAGGACCCTTTTTCAGAACACGTGCATCAGATCGCACAATTTTTATTTGCAGTGTCTGACATTTCACAGCACAACTCATTGAAAACAGCACCGGAATGCTAGTCATTAGTATAAGGGCCACACTCCTCCTTTTAGCTCATCCATTTTCAGCTCAATTCCATCTATACATGATTCCTTCTCATCAGCCTCCAGCAATAGGAATGAAGAGGGTCTGCATTGGGCCACACAGAGTAAAGGCAAACAGTGTTGGCCACTATTTTTTGTTGAATTGCAGTGCACAGACATTAAAATCGACAATTTTCTCATACAGCTCTCCGGCTGGGAAATTTTGAAAACACACTTGTTTAAGTAGTGCCACCCAACAGTGATTCTTTACATAAAAAAACCCAATCTCACTTTACCTTGGAAATTCCAACCTATAAAATTCCAATACCATCTATACGCTGATGACACCACCTCACTCCTTTAGTCTCCACTTGCATTGCTAACTTACTGACTGACATATCAACATGGATGTCGCACCACTTCCTCAAACTTAATCTCTCTAAAACTGAGCTGGTAATATTTCCCCTACCCATGCCCCCCTCCAGGACTTTTCCATCAAAATTAGTTATGCAACCATCAATCCCTCCCCTCAAGCCAGAGTACTAGGTGTAATCCTAGACTCTGACCTGTCCTTTTAGCCCCAAATCCAATCATTGTCAAAAACTTGTAGACTTCACCTCCGTAACGTCTCTAAAATTTGCCCCTTTTTAACAACTGAAACCACCAAGCTACTCATTCACTCCCTTGTTATTTCTCGCCTCGACTATTACAACTCCCTTCTCATAGGCCTACCACTCCATAGGCTATCCCCTCTTCAGTCTGCCATGAATGCGGCTACCAGGCTTGTTCACCTTACCAACCGCTTAGTGTCTGCCTCCCCTCTCTGCCAATCCCTACACTGGCTCCCGATTGCCCAGCGATTGAAATTCAAAATACTAACCACAACATACAAAGCCATTCACAACTCTGCCCAGAGCTACATTACCAAACTTGTCTCCAAATATCACCCAAACCGTCCTCTCCACTCCTCTCAATACCTCCTACTCTCAAGCTCCCTTGTCTCCTCCTCCCATGCTCGTCTCCGGGATTTCTCCAGGGCCTCTCCCATCCTCTGGAATGCTCTACCTCAACCTGTATGGCTATCTCCTACTGTAGCTGCTTTCAAGCGATCCCTGAAAACTCATCTCTTCAGGGAAGCCTATCACTAATCTTCCATCAGCTCATTCCCCACTGTTACAACCTCTTGTAACACCTGCCCCACCCCATTAGATTGTAAGCTCTTCTGAGCAGGGCCCTCTTAATCCTCTTGTACTTTATTGTATTGTAACTGTACTGTCTCCCTTTTATATTGTAAAGCGCTGTGTAAACTGCTGTCGCTGTATAAATCCTGAATAATAATAATAATAATAAAATGTGTTCTGAATTAAGTTTGGACTTTTCCTCAAAACATTTTTCTCCTTTGTCACAGGGAGAATAAAATGTATTTTTCAATTTACAGATGGAGCCTGCCTACTCACTCTCTAACTACCATGATGAGAACTATTTATGTTCTGTGCAGAAAATCTGCATGATTTCTGGATTATGTGTCAGGAAACAGTCTTATTATTGCTGGCAAAAATATGACATCTTCCTGCATCCTAAATTGCCTTTTCTTAAAAAGGAAGCATTTGTGTGCATCAAATTGGTGAAAAAGTTATATAGTGGGGAGGATTTAATAAACCCAATGCACATAGAATCTGGTGCAGATGTGCAAAGTAACCAATGAACTTCTAGCTTAAGCTTGTTCTCTGAAGCTTTGACAATAAAACCTAGAAGCTGATTGGTTATTGTGCACAGCTGCGTCAGATTCTGTATGCCCCAGTTTTAGTAAATCTCCCCCTATGTGTCCTAAAAAATACATGTGTTTTTTATTTTTTTTGCTAGCTAAATTAGTATGGCTCTGCATGTCTCAAAAAGGATTATTATGTACAATTTACAGTATATCATTGTTGTGCACCTAAACACAGTTTCCTTTACAATTTCAGGGAAGAAAAAGCTGACTCCAAATCGGTCTCCTATTAATAAAAAATTCTCTGTCAGAAATCTTTGCAATCTTTATATCATATCTTCACAAATATGCAGCGCAATTTAACTACTTCCGGTCCGCCCCGCTGCAGTTCTACGTTGGTACTGATAGCTGCCAGTATTTTTTTTTTTTTGCCGGCGGTCCTCTTTCAGATAAGGGTGGTCCCAGCAGCGGATTCCCTGCAGGATCACCCTTACAGTGCGGCAGGAGAGGTGGCCCCCCCCCCACCGCTTCCTGGTCGTTTTCCCCACTTGCCGGACCCGCCGGAAGCAGGGAAAATGATCCGGTCCATGCTACATTCCTTGTAATAGGAATAAAAATGATCAAATTAAAAAAAAAAAAAAAAAACTGTGTAAAAATAAAAAAAATAGATAAAATAATTAGGAAAAAAAATCAAAGCGCCCTGTCCCCGTTAGCTCGCGCGCAGAAGCGAGTGCATACACAAGTCCCGCCCACATATGTAAACGGTATTCAATCCACACATGTGAGGCATCGCCATGATCGTTAGAGCAAGAGCAATAATTTGAGCCCTAGACCTCCTCTGTAACTCTAAGCTGGTACTCTGTAGAAATTTTTAAAATGTCGCCTATGGGGATTTTTAAATACCAATATTTGTCGCCATTCCACGAGCGTGTGCAATTTTTAAGCATGACATGTTGGGTATCTATTTACTCAGTGTAACATTATCTTTCACATTATAGAATAAAATTGTGCTAACTTTACTGTTTTCTTATTTTTTAATTTAAAAAAATTGCGTTTGGAAGACCGCTGTGCAAATACGGTGTGTTCGAAAATATTGCAGGGGTCTCTGGTATAAAAAATATATAATGTTTGGGGGTTCTAAGTAATTTTCTAGCAAAACAAACTGATTTAACTTGTAAACAACAAGTGTCAGAAATAGGCCCGGTCCTTAAGTGGTTAACCATTTTAGCTCCAAAAGATTTACCCCCCTTTATGACCAGGCCAGTTTTTGCAATACGGGACTGCGTTACTTTAACTGATAATTGCATGGCCGTGCGACACTGTACCCAAATAAAATTTATGTCCTTTTTTCCCACAAACAGAGCTTCTTTTGGTGGTATTTGATCGCCTCTGCATTTTTTAATTTTTTTGCGCAATAAACAAAAAAGACTGACAATTATAAAAAAAAACAGAATTTTTTTGCATTCTGCTAAAAAACATATCCAATAAAAAAAAATGTAAAAAATTGAATTTCTTCATCAATTTAGACCAATATGTATTGTGCTACATATTTTTGGCAAATAAATTCCCAGTAAGCATATATTAATTGGTTTGCGCAAAAGTTATAGCATCTACACACTATGGGATATATTTATGGCATTTTTATTTATTTTTTTTTATTAGTAATAGTGGGGATCAGCGACTTATAGTGGGACTGCAATATTGCAGTGAACAAATTGTACATTGACAATTTTGACACTTTTTTGGGAACCAGTGACCCGAATACAGTGATCAGTGCTAAAAATATGCACTGACACTGTACTAATGACACTGGCTGAGAAGGGGTTAACATCAGGGGCAATCAAAGGGTTAACTGTGTGCCTAGCCAGTGTTTGTGTACTCACTGTGTGACAACAAAGAGCAGAGCCGCTCAGGTGTCAGTTCAATGGGTGGTGCTGGTCAGATCCGCCGTCCAAGCAATGAAGAATCCAAGAAAGTAGACCGCACTCAGGAAAAGTAAGATGAAAACAATCAAAACTCCTTTATTCTTCTTCGGTGCAGCAGACAGACAGTACAATGCACATAACAGACGTGCCGGGTTAACGCGTTTCACGAATTGGATCGCTTACTCATAACCATACACTGTGGAGCTGTGGAAGCCAACGTACATTTGTAGGTAAACCAAAAAACTGTGTGACCCATGGTTTGTTTAGTGTCCCGCTCAGGCTCGATCACCAACGGTAATGTGGGTGATGCTGCATTCATGCAAGCAAGGGATGGAGTTTGTCCCCACTCCTGTAGTCACTGGAAGGAAGAGAGGAAAGATCTCTGGTGTCGCACATCTATGGAGTCCTATGGTAGTATGGGAGAGAGAGAGACAACCTCAGTCTGGGCTCCTGCCAGGTCACGTATATATATATATATATATATATATATATATATATATATATATATATATATATATGTGTGATCTTGCACACAGTAAAACTGCTATAGGGTGGTCATGAAGTGAGTAATTATTTGAATTACATCTGCCTACTCTGTCCCTCAAAAAGTGTATGACATCTGTATTCGCAAGTACTTAATGTTTCCATGACAAAGAAATGATAATTGGAAAGTGCAATATGCTTGCTTTCTCTGTCCGGTAAATAGTACACAGCCTAAAAAGGTTTAAAAATGTGTGCACCTTGACGGGGCTATTAAGGAGTACTTCCACTTCAATAGTTCACAGGAAATATCTCAAGAAACACTGTGGGCGGCCCACAAGGCCACGATCAGGGAGGTCATGATTCAAATTTCATTGCATACCTTCAAGGCGAAAAAGGCTGCAATTGAGAGACTTGAGAAGGAGTTTCAGGTTTGCAGTAGGATCCATAAATCCAACCCTTCCAGGCAGACGGCGGCAGTGTTAGGGTCAGCTAGATTGTCCCTGAACATGGCATTGACCACTAAAGCTGAAAAACATTTGCGATGGTCTTCAGATAAATTTTACCGTCTAATGGATAGGATGGGTACTTTGTTGGCCCATAGGTTGCACCCCAGACAACGCTTACACACCCTTCCAAAGGTTAAGGTGACGGGTGGGATGCTGTCTCAAAACCCCCAGCAAATTTTGTGCACATTTCAGGAATTTTATCGTAATCTATATAATCCTGTGTCTGCCCCTTCCACCTCAGATGTGCACTCCTACCTATCCTCCATTCCCCTCCCCAAGCTCAATGAGACCCACTGTTAAAAACTTGAACAGCCAATAACGGAAGAGCAGGTCCTTTTGGCCATTAAAAAATCAAAGACCAACTCTGCTCTGGGTCCTGATGGATTTACTAATCTTTACTACAAAACATTTCCCTCCACTTTGGCACCGCACTTGGGGGGTTTCTTTAATGCACTACGATCCAGGGCTCCATTGGATAACACACTTAATTCAGCATACATCTCTGTTATACCTAAATCGGGGGAAAGATCCGAGCCTTGTTGGCGATTATCGGCCGATTTCGTTCATTAATAATGACCTAAAGCTCCTAACGAAAATTCTGGCTGACCGTATTGCTTCCTTTATAGCTAATTATATACATAAAGATCAAGTGGGTTTTATACCAGGACGGCAAGGTCCGGACCAGACCCGTAGAGCTATTGACATAACATCCCTCCTCAACTCTAAATGGGATAAGTGGGCCCCACAAAATGGCTTTCTGCTGTCATTGGACATACACAAGGCATTTGACTCAATCTCCTGGACCTACTTATTAGAAGTCCTTCAACGTTGGGCATTCGGTACTACATTAATGAATGTCATCCGTGCACTGTATTCCGCTCCTTTGGCACAAATTAAACTTTAGGGGTTTTATTCTGAATCACTAACGATCTCTAGTGGCACTAGGCAGGGGTGCCCTCTCTCACCCCTGCTTTTTGCCATTGCCATAGAATCCCTAGCCTTCTCTGTAAGGGAACATCTAGATATCAAGGGGGTTCAATGCGGTCCTGATTTTCATAAATGCGCCCTGTTCGCTGATGATATTCTACTCACTGATGATATTCTACTTTTTCTTACCTCTCCCATGGTCTCTCTTCCAAATGTATGTCGGGTCCTCGGAGCATTCTCCAGAGCTTCCGGCTTACGAGTAAACTACTCTTAAGTCACAAGCGCTGAATGTTAACCTCTCTTCCCCAGAAGTGCTTAACCTCCGGTCCAATTTTGAGTTCACCTGGGCCACATCCTCTATACCATATCTGAGCATTAATTTGACCTCATAAGTGGACCGTCTGTTTGGGGCCAACTACCTGGGATTGTTCAAACGTATTGAAGCTGAACGGCATAACTGGTCACTACTATGTCTATCTTGGTTGGGTAGAATACATTTGGTTAAAATGACATTGCTGTCCCAAATTTTGTATTACTTTATTTCCCTCCCTATCCCAGGTCCTTTGGACACAGCTTATCACAGAGCAAGGTAAAGGGCCAATCACAGTGGCCATTTACCATGTGATCAGCTGTGTTCAATCCCAGCTGATCACATGTAAACAAATTTGCCAGTTATCAAAAGTCTTTTCCTCACGCGCTATGACTGTGTGAGGAAAGGCATGCCAATAACTGGCAAGGTTGTAAGCACATTGTTCCCACTAATAATATGAGTACTGATTGTCAGTATCCTGATAATCAGAGTCACCCATCAGTGCAGCCTCATTATTGCCCATCAGTGCCGCTTGTCAGTGCCCATCAGTGCACATCAGTGCCCATCAGTGCAGTCAATCAGTGCCCATAATTGCAGCCTCATAAGAACACATGTGTGAATATGAAAACTTACTTATTTGCTAAATTTTATAACAGAAACTAAGAAACTTTTTTTTTTCAACATTTTTTGATCTTTTTATGTTTTTTTTAGCAAAAAATAAAAAAAAAACCCAGTGGTGAATAAATACCACTAAAATAAAACTCTATCTGTTTAAAAAAATGGTTAAAATTTAATTTGGGTACACTGTTGCATGACCACGCAATTATCATTTAAAGCACGACATCACTGAAAGCTGTAAATTGGCCTGGGTAGGAAGGGGGTGAAAGTGCCCAGTATTGAAGAGATTTATATAATAAGCCAAATTTGTTTATGTGACTTTTTGGGTAATAAAGGGAATTCAGATTAGATCTAAAGTAAATACATTCAAGAATATATGGGGCCTATTTATTGCAGGTGTTTACCCTTTAAGTAAAGTTGTCATTTTTGAAAAAGGTATAAAGAATTGTTTTAATAAGGAAGTACAAAATGCATTATGTGCAAAATACTATAAATGCTATATGTTTCTGCACTTCTTACACATCCACTGCAATTTGTTCTTCCCTTAATAGATAAGGAATGTAATGGCATAGAAAGCATTACTGTACATAGGTTTCCCTACAACTCACATGTAAGAATAAAGTGTTGAATGGGGGCTCAGTTATTATATGGTTTTATCAAATATTATTTGATAAAGGACTGCAAAATGTTAAACTATTAATTAAGGACCACTACCTCTGTGCAAGTGTTGGTATATATTTTCAGTACCTACTTTAGGATTCACAGACTTATTATTTAAGTTTACTATTAATTGATAAACCCTTTGATTTGGAATTGTGAAATTGTATTAAATAAGCCTTTTATTTTCATAATAAATTCAGTAAGGGACTTGTTCTATCAAAAGGTGAAGTGGACTTTAATATATGTGGTTTCTTATAATGGCATTCATGAACAAAAAGAAAAAAAAGTTAACAATACTTCTGTTTATGGGCTTTTTTTTTTTTTTCTTTTTTTTTGAGTGTCTGCATTTAGCTAAGTGAACGTGCATTCATTTTAAAGTGAAAATGTATGCTGCCCAGGCTGGATAAAGGCGTATTTTGCTCTTTGTGCGCTGTAATAATTGTCTGTTCGTTGCCAGCCTATTGCATTGATTGCTTATGTTTTACCTGCCTATTGTCATGACTTCCTGTTTGTTGCCTATTATATTGTAGCATCCATTGTTTACCTGCATAATGCCATGTCTGTCAATTTTGCAGTCTGTGTGTTGTCATGATTGCCTGTTTATAGCACTTGTTTTGTAACAATTGCCCTTTTATTGCTCCTCTATTGTAAAGATTGCCATTTTTGCCAAGCATTGTCAAATCAGTGCCGTTTGCTTACTGGACTGTATTATCGTAAGTAAATCCCTGAAGGTCTGTCACTATCAAACCATACTGCTATACTCCCCTTTACTTTTCCTTTCCATGCTAAGTGCATCACTGTTATCCTCTAAATATTACTTTGTCTTTTTGTGGTTCTTTGGGTGTCATAGAGGTGTTAAAGTAATGTGGGAAGGTCCTCTAGATGTAGATAAAGCTAGATATTTCTTTATAGCAAATTTTTCTTAAGCAGGTCCCCATGGCAAAATGTAAATGCCTAAAGTGTTACTAAACCCAGGACCCTGAATTCACTATATCTTATCTTCCACAGTGCACATAACATGGAAATGCAATTATTTTAGTAAATATAAACTTAATATAGTAAATATATTATTTTAGTAAATATCCACAGTGAGTATAACGAGCATGCTTTACTGTGTATACAGACTGATTTTACTGTTGTGGGTTTAGTAACACAAATGGACCTCACATGCTTCTAATGCCAGTTGCTAATGGAATATGATAATGAGATTAGTATTTTTGAGCTCCCTAAAGTGGATGCAAACCCTCACATACACCCAGTGAAGTGAACGGCCTCAGGTGATACACAGTGGTTAAACAAATCCTCCTACATAGGTTTTACTTGTTTAACTGCAGTCTTCCCCGCACTACACCTTTTCAAAAGTGCAGATCATGTTAAAAATCTTTCTTCATCTGTCAGCAGCAGAGAAGAGGCTGCAGTTACACTGTGTGAGAGCTGATTGGAGAAAAGGGACACACCCCCTTCATATAGGCAGAGGAAAGAAGGAACATGCAGAACTGTATTCTGAATAGAAAAGCTGTGTGCTTATCTCCCCCCCAACATAAATTTTTAGCTCATGTTATCTCATGGGTCGGAAAACTTGTCAGAAGTGACTCATGCCGATAATAGAGGAGCAAAGCATCAGAGAGAAATGACACATAAGCTTTGGAGAGAGACTTGTAAACACTACAGATACAGTATATGTGCTTAGTTCAGATTTTGTGGATGGGGTTTACAACCAGATGCCTAAAGTAGGCATCTGTATACATTTAAGAATATGTGTATTCAAACCTTTGTTAAAGGTGATTGTATCGCTATAATATTCGATGGGAAGATCAGACAAACTACCTATCTGTCTTCATCATGGTTGCTAAAAGCTCTATAGTATAACATTTTACAACTGTTCAAAAAAACTTTCTTTAATATTTTCTGTGGAGAAGAAAGAAGATTGTTTACCCAATTCCCACAAACCGACGTAGCCTGTACATCGGCTTGCAGAAGTGGTTGTTCCGGGATGATGCCTACAGCTGCGGGCATCAACCAGTACCATTTTTTTAGAGCCGTCGGTCGGCTTTCAGGAGATAACAGCTGATGTGGCTCAGCAGGTGCTCGGCCGTTGTCCCAGCGAGCAGGAGGGGATGCCCCCCCTCCTGCCGCCTTATGCAGCTCTGCCCGGGTCTCCTGTCCCAACGAGAGACCTGAGAAAATAGCCGGCATGTCCACCAGCTGTTTGGATTCGGCTTTGATCGGGTCTGGATGTAGTAACCCGGAAGCGATGTCACAACGTCACTTCCAAATTACTCGGCTGCTAAAGGCGCCGATTTAAAAAAAAACTGTCAGTATTCAAAAATGCAGATTTTGGCATTATTAATACTTTGAAGTGCAGTGGAGGGTAGGGATGATCGAACGGTTCGGGTCGACCATCGTTCGACCCGAACATTGACTGTTTGAAATTCGGCCGCATTTTGAAACTTTTTGCTGAAAAAGTTCGGAATTCGGCAACCAGAACCGACCAAAATGCAATGGGACAGGAACTGGGCTTTAAAAGCCCGTGATTGGACCAGAACCATCAGTAAAAGCCAATTGAGGGGGCAGGAGGATGCTAGGAATGTGATTGGAGTGACTAGGGAGTCCAGAGGCCAATCAGTAGTGAATACGCCCCCCCCAGTATATAAGATAGCCCCGGCAAATTCCTAGCATTGTAATACAGGGACATGGAAGAGAGTGGAAGCAGTTCTGTTAATTTTGCTTCAAAAGTGTCATTTAGCATTTATTAGTGTGAGGAAATGGATATCTAGTGTAGTTAGGGTGCTATTTTCTACTTTAGTTAGATGCAAAAATGTAGTTTCTGTAGGGAAAGTGTTAAGTGTCAGGGGACCGTAATGTAGTGTAGGGTTAACTGACTCTGACTGCTATGGCAGGGTGAACAAACCCTTCCATGTCAGGGTGACCACCATAGAAAGCCATAGAAAAAAGATTGTTTCTATTAGAATTGCAATAGAGCAGGATAGTGGCTTCGCCCCTGTGACACCCGGCTTTTTGTTGCAGGCATTTTATTGGGCTTTGTTGTGGACGTGTTTGGAGGCAGGCATGACATCAGAACTTCTGTGTAGGGGTATATATACACACACACACACATGTATGTATATATACACATACACATATATAGGTGTGAAAGTAGCAGAACCCTATGCCTGCGCTAATGAAATAATTAAAAGGCATAGGACTACGCTCCTATCACACCTATATGTGTGTATGTGTATAAATACATATAAGTGTGTGTGTATATATACCCCTATACAGAAGTTCAGATGTTATATCTGCCTCCAAAGACGCCCAAAAAATGCCCAAAAAAAACGCCTGCAACAACACACCTGGGCGTTTTTGTAGCAGATGTTTTTTCGGGCATTTTCTGGGCGTCTTTGGAGGCAGGTATAACATCAGAACTTCTGTGTAGGGGTATATACACACTCACATGTATGTATATATACACATACACATATATAGGTGTGAAAGTAGCAGAACCCTATGCCAGCGCTAATGAAATAATTAACAGGCATAGGACTACGCTCCTATCACACCTATATGTGTGTATGTGAATAAATACATATAATTGTGTGTGTATATATACCCCTATACAGAAGTTCAGATGTTATGCCTGCCTCTAGTGACGCCCAAAAAATGCCCAAAAAAAAAACCGCCTGCAACAACACACCTAGGCGTTTTTGTAGCAGGCGTTTTTTTGGGCATTTTTTGGGCATCTTTGGAGGCAGGCATAACATCAGAACTTCTGTGTAGGGGTATATATACACACACACATGTATGTATATATACACATACACATATATAGGTGTGAAAGTAGCAGAACCCTATGCCTGCGCTAATTAAATAATTAACAGGCATAGGACTTCGCTCCTATCACACCTATGTGTATATGTATAAATACATATAAGTGTGTGTGTATATATATACCCCTATAAAAACACCTGCAACAAAAAGCCGGGTGTGAAAATAGCGAAGCCACAATCCTGCTCTATTGCAATTCTAATACAAACAAACGTTTTTTTTCTGGTTCTGGACATTCTACAGAGCTGAAACTTCACAGGTACACTTTTTAGACCCCACAGAAATCCAAAGAAATCTCTTTTTTTTTTTTCAATAATTTTTTCAATAATTTTTCAATAATTGTAATAATAATAATGTATTAATAATAATAATAATAATAATAATAATAATAATAACAATTTTAATAATTTTTCAATAATTTCAATAATAATTTTTTCAATAATTTTTTAATAATTCAAAAATGACAATTTTTAAGAACTTTTTTTTTGTGTGATTAATAGTCCCTGGGGCATGACCCAGAACCCTAGGCCCTTTTTAGGGGCATTTATTGGGTTTTAGGGCTTCAAAATGGTGTTTTTTGATTACCGAAGTTCGGGTCCCATTGATTTCAATGGGGTTCTGAAATCCGGGCCGAACTTTCGGGAAGGTCGGGTGTTCTGGTTGAACCAAACTTTTCAAAAGTTCGATCATCCCTAGTGGAGGGGTCTGGGGTATTTTAGACCCGCGATCCCTCCATAAAGAGTACCTGTCACTGCCTGTTACTGTAACATGTTTACATTCCTTGTGACAGCAAAAAAAGTGATCGAATTCTATTTTTAAAAAAACAGTGTTGTAAATAAAAAATTAAAAAAAATAAATAGTAAAAAAATAAATTAAAGTGCCCCAACACCGTGAGCTCGCTCACGAAAGAAAGTGCATACGTAAGTTGCGCCCACAAATGTAAACGTGTTCCAACCACACGTGAGGTATCGCCGCAAACGCTAGAGCACGAGCAATAATTCTAGAAAAATACTTCCTCTGTAACTCTAAGCTGGTAACCGGTAAAAAATTTTGAAATGACTCCTATGGAGATTTTTAAGTACTGTAGTTTGTCCTCATTCCACAAGTGTGTGCAATTTTAAACCGTAACATGTTAGGTATCTATTTACTCGACGTGACATCATCCTTACAATATACAAAAAAATTGGGCTAACTTTACTGTTTAGTTTTTTTTTAAATGCAGTGAAATTAATTTTTTCCCCCAAAAAAATTGCGTTTAGAAGACCACATGACAAAAAATATTGCAACAACCGCCATTTTATTTTCCAGAGTCTTTGCTAAAAAAATATATATAATGTTTGGGGGTTCTAAGTCATTTTCTAGCAAACAACATGTGCCAGAAATAGGTCTGGTCCTTGAGTGGTTAATCAGTTTCAGCATGCTGGAATTTGTTTAGGACCAATGTTGAGCACCCTCACTGCTCATGAGCAATTACATCCTACACTTACCAGTTATGACTTAAGCTGGTGTTGTAGATAAAGTACATTGTACAAATAACCAGCTTGGGGACCCCCTGTTGTCTTCCAGCTCAGTAATTACAGTAACAGTTAATAATCACATCTGTTTTCCTGAGTGAACAACATTAAGGGATTGTCATGTAAATAGCATAGGAGGAATGGACATAGGTTAAAATGTGTAGGAAATAACATACCAGCTTAATAATTTTATGTAGCTAAAGAAACCAGGAACCAAGCATGTAATGGGAAATTAGTTGTTTGAGAACAAATTAATTAGCATTGAGACAGTGTATGTTTCCAAGCACTCATGTCGGCAGAGGTATGTTTCTTAAAATCATGATAAATAGTACTTAAGTTGCTTGCTCAATCTATATGTGTGGGTTTTGTTCTTAGTTAAGAAAACATTCTGCAGCTGAGAGATAACTCAACTATCATGTAATGTGGCCGTTTCCAAGGCAACCATGTTTTATTTTTGAATAGAAGAGCAAATTAGGTGAGTAAAACATCTGTAAACTGCCAGTACACAAGTCAGGACAGAACAGAGTAGATTTTTCGAGCCCTTTGTAAGGAAAAATGATAAGAAGCATAAAACTTACCAGCAATTAGAAGTATTTCATTCTCTCTTTTTTTATATTTTATGCATTTTGCCAAGGCTTTTTTGCCTTACAGACATACCCAAACCTTTACTGAAAAAAAATGTAATGTTTTGACATTCAGGATATAACTTCTATCTAATTCTTCTTAACTTTTTGGAAAAAATATTGCTTATACTATATTTACTGTATATTACTTTATTGCATTGCTTGTACATCTACCAACAATTTTTTTCACATTCTCCTATGTCTGTTTTATTGGAAGATGGTTTAAAATATCCCTTTTTAAATGTTATGTGACTGAAAATGTCTCCAAGGGTGGATAGTGATGAGAGAACTAAGCAAGGTTTAGTTTACTAAACATTCGCAAACCCAGTGGGAAATCTACAAATGCCAAACATAGCGGCAAACCCCACTGAAGCCTGTTGGAGCCAAATCTTGCAATTATTTTCTGGTCTTTTTAAGGTTACTTTACAAATTTTCATTAAGTTAAGTTAAAAAAATGACATGGGTAAATGGGCACTGCCACAGAGGACAATGTACCAAGACAAAAAAAGTGTTGTGAAAAATAATGTTCATCATGGAGCCATTCTTTTAATATGGCTTAAAGGGCAATGTACAATACACAAATCATTTAAATAACGTGCTTGGAGGATACCTTAAACCTGCAGAAGAAGTTGCAGTTCAATTTACTCTTGCAAATGCGTTGCGGTGGGACTTAGACGCTGACATCACGTCTGGTGTCGTCACTTCTGGGCATTGGAGTGCACGTTACTTCCGGAGTGAGAACAGCGGCTTTTTCACATACAGTGGATTTGAAACTGCTGGAGTTGATGAGTGCTAAAAGGGCACAAACAAATGTGAGCATATAATGTTTGGGAAGCTTTTGGTCTATATACAATATCTCATGAAAGTGAATACACCCCTCACATTTTTGTAAATATTTTATTATATCTTTTCATGTGACAACAATGAAGAAATTACACTTTGCTACAATTTAAAGTGGTGAGTGCCGCTTGAATAACAGTGTAAATTTGCTGTCCCCTCGAAATAACTCAACAAGCAGCCATTAATGTCTAAACCGCTGGCAACAAAAGTGAGTACACCCCTAAGTGAAATTGTGCAAATTGGGCCCAATTAGCCATTTTCCTTCCCCAGTATTATGTGACTGGTTAGTGTTTTAAGGTCTCAGGTGTGAATGGGGAGCAGGTGTATTAAATTTGGTGTTATTGCTCTCACTCTCTCATACTAGTCACTGGAATTTCAACATGGCACCTCATGGCAAAGAACTCTCTGAGGATCTGAAAAAAAGAATTGTTGCTCTACATAAAGATGGCCTAGGCTATAAGAAGATTCCCAAGACCCTGAAACTGAGCTGTGGCATGGTGACCAAGACCATACAGGACAGGTTCCACTCAGAACCGATATATAGTGACCGATACATATTCTTTCTGTCACCTTGCTCACTTCATTTGGTCACTTTTTGCTCACCAAGCACTTTATATATATTATATATTATTTACTTTTTACACACCTGTCTACATTATTGCACTTTATATTTATAGTATTTTATACATGGTTTACTGTTTCTGTATATGATTGTACCATATTTTACTGTGATATTAAGAATTTATTACACTACCACACCCTAATATTTTTAGGCAGCGCCAATTACCTCACCACCCCTACTATCCACTCCGAACAGGCCTCGCCCTGGTCGACCAAAGAAGTTGAGTGCATGTGCTCAGCATCATATCCAGAGCTTGTCTTTGTATGAGTGCTGCCAGCAATGCTGCAGGGGTTGAAGAGGTGGGGGGGTCAGCCAGTCATTGCTCAGACCATACGCTGCCCACTGCATCAAATTGGTCTGCATGGCTGTCGTCCCAGAAGGAAGCCTCTTCTAAAGATGATGTACAAGAAAGCCAGCAAACAGTTTGCTGAAGACAAGCAGACTAAGGACATGAATTACTAAAACCATGGCCTGTGGTCTGATGAGACCAAGATAAACGTATTTGGTACAGATGGTGTCAAGCATGTGTGGCGGCAACCAGGTGAGGCATACAAAGACAAGTGTGTCTTGCTTACAGTCAAGCATGGTGGTGGAAGTCTCATGGTATGGGGCTGCATGAGTGCTGCCGCCACTGGGGAGCTACAGTTCATTGAGGGAACCATGAATGCCAACATGTACTGTGACATACTGAAGCAGAGCTTGATTCCCTCCCTGTGGAGACTGGGCTGCAGGGCATTATTTCAACATAACGACCCCAAACATATCTCCAAGATGACCACTGCCTTGCTAAAGGAGCTGAGGGAAAAGGTGATGGATTGGCCAAGCATGTATCCAGACCCAAACCCTATTGAGCATCTGTGGGACATCCTCAAATGGAAGGTGGAGGAGCGCAAGGTCTCTAACATCCACCAGCTCTGTGATGTGGTCATGGAGGAGTGGAAGAGAACTCCAGTGGCAACCTATGAAGCTCTGGTGAACTCCATGCCCAAGAGGGTTACGACGGTGGTGGAAAACTGTGGTAGTCACACAAAATATTGACACTTTGGGCCCAATTTGGACATTGTCACTTAGGGGTGTATTCACTTTTGTTGCCAGCGGTTTAGACATTAATGGCTGTGTGTTGAGTTATTTTTAGGGGAAATAACAATTTACACTGTTATACAAGCTGTACACTCACTACTTTGCATTTTAGCAAAGTGTCATTTGTTCAGTGTTGTCACATGAAAAGATATAATAAAATGTTTTAAAAAATGTGAGGGGTGTACTCACTTTTGTTAGATACTGTATGTCTGAATGTTTTTTTTAAAAATAATACACAATGCAAATTTTTTCTGTGGTTTTTCTGTGTACACCTGGGGACCATAACCTTGGGGTGGATTTCTTGGAGTCAGGCGTAGAGAAGACAGTATACTTACATTTAAATCGATACTGTCCCTTGGATAGAGGGTCATATACATCCAATGAGTGCATGATGATAAGGGGGGTGTGAACCACCAAAACTGGAGTTCTGGAGGACTGGATATACTGAATATACACACTGTTGGCAAAAGCACAAGGAGGGCTGTTTTTCCACAAATAATTTTTTATGTCAGATTATGCTTTACCACTAACTTATGACAAAGGATTTAGTTTATTTTTTTTGTTTCATAGTGCACCCTCCCTTTTGCAGCGTTGCTCACAATAAATATTGGTTTAGACACTCCTGCGAAAGTGACATATAAAACCCAACCTATGCTAAATGACAATTCCCTGCTGAATTCTTTCTATTTGTAAACAAAGAACCCAAGGGATCCCAGAGGGTGATATTGACTAAACATGGTCGTGACCAAAATTGGTCAATGATGAATGATGTCAAACAGGATCCCATGCTACTACATTACTACAGCAGCCAGAGAACTTTCATTTTGCAATGGGTCTATGGCAGGGCAGCATTGCTGTTGCATTAAGTTGTCTTGGAGCATTGCTCATTGTAATTAATACTGGACCTGAAGAAGATTACTTTTTTCCTAAGGTGTGGTTGTTTATATTTACCTTTACAATTTTCTTTAAATTATTAACACATATCCACTTATTCACATAGGGTGAAGTGACCGATATCTAGGGGCCCTCTTTACAAAAAAGAGGCTTCCAGGTTCTAACAAGTTCCTTCTCTGCAGACTTCCACTGAGCCAGGGATGGGGTGATGAGGCTCTTGTCTGCAACTACAGGGCAACAAGGTACTCTTTCAATGTTGAGGGCATGTGGCTTGGTATGCATTATTTACAAAAAGTGTAGTGTCCTTTTAAGAAAAAAACACTGCATGGGGTCATCTCCAAAATCCATACTAGACCCTTACCCAGGAATGCAGAAGGGGTGGGGGGAGTGGGAAGGGAGCATGCAGTCCCACTTCAGAATTATACCAGGCCACATTGCTTCAACATTTGGAGGGTGCCTTGCCAGCTGCTGAATGTAAACAAAGTAATCAGTGATGTTGGGTGACTTACTGATCAAATATAGTCATGACCATATGGCTATATTTGTTCAATGACATCTCTTGGGATCAATTATCATTTACAATTTGAAACAAGCCATCAGAAAGCTGCCATTTAGTGGCAGTAGTAATAATGATCCACTTGAGATTCAGACAGGCAAGTAAACTGGCCAGATTCTCTGAACTGTTCAACCTGAACTCAAAGCTTATTCCCAGTTGTGAACAGTTTATATCTCATAACTTACCCCTAAAGTAGTAGTGCAGGGGGTCTACTTTCCTCTAAGGATTGAAATCTCCGCAAAAATCAGCCATTGTTGATGTACATGAAAGCAAGTATTGTGGTGTGTCTGTTTTAGATCAAATGGATATACACTAAATGGACTCTGCCATTAGAATAGTCTGATTTAGAGTTAGCATTATGCTTCTTGCATATGCAAATCCTGTATATACATTGCATATTTGGTATCTGGTGAATTTGCATTTACTGGGAAATTGATAGCATTGTTCTGATTGGATTCAACCATTTTGGGAGCTTTCATTTTCCATATACAGTATCTCACAGAAGTAAGTATACCCCTTATGTTTTTGTAAATATTTTATTATATCTTTTCATGTGACAACACTGAAGAAATTAGGCTTTGCTACAATGTAAAGTTGTGAGTGTACAGCTTGTATAACAGTGTAAATTTGCAAAATAACTCAACACACAGCCATTAATGTCTAAGCTGCTGGCAACAAAAGTGAGTACATCCTTAAGTGTCAATGCCAAAATTGGGCCCAAAGTGTCAATATTTTGTCTGGCCACTATTATTTTCCAGCACTGCCTTAACCCTGTTGGGCATGGAGTTCACCAGAGCTTCACAGGTTGCCACTGGAGTCCTCTTCCACTCCTCCATGACAACATCACAGAGGTGGTGGATGTTAGTGACCTTGTGCTCCTCCATCTTCCATTTGAAGATGCCCCACAGATGCTTAATAGGGTTTAGGTCTGGAGTCAAGAATTTTTGGGGAACCCCACACTTTTTCCTGATTGTTTTGTGGGGGTCTGATTTGAAATCTGTATTGGGCGCGACACTATTTTTTTTTTTTATTTTATTGTATGGGACACCCCATGACATCCATATGTTACCCTCATCAGGGATAAGAGTCTGGCATAGAGGGAGGGTGTGTGTGGGGAGTCCCTCATTTATAACAGACCCACATATAGGCAATTTAAATAGCAGTTTTTTCTTTGTGACTATCACTTTTGCTGTAGTGAGTTGTATACATCACACTGATGCACCACTTTGCAGGCAGATTAAAGGAAAAATATAACCAAAGCTATTTTGGCTATACTTCTCATATGGATCACAGGATTGCAGTTCGTTCTGCACTCCTGTTATCCGTTTTCAGCCAACCGCAGGTTAAAGCCCACTGTCGGCTGATGTCACAGAGCCAGTCCAGGCTCTGAAAAGATCCTGACCAGATGGTTGGAATTCACCCAGAACCCTGGGCCACCACCTGGCTTAGACTCTTAGAAATCTGCTGAGATTCCATGCTCTCTGCTTATATTGGAGGGGTAGAACTGGGTGATCAGCGGTATTTAACCGTTCAGTTCTCATTACAGAGCCAGTGGGGGACAGATGCATCATTGGATCAATGCTGCATCCACCTAGGTGAGTGTAATTTTTGTTGTGTTTTTCCTAAATTCATACTTCTCTTTTAAGGGTTTGAATTTTGCATTACATGAATTTTGCATTTCTATGTTGCCTTAGAGCAGGGGTCTCCAAATTGTAGCCGTCTGGTTGTTCAGGAACTACAATTCCCATCATGCTTAGTCATGTCTGTGAATGTCAGAGTTCCTGCCTTAGAGCATGAATACAATTGCTTCTACCTGCCAATTGGAATTAAATTTTTTTTTTTGCTTTGATGCATGTCCTCCAGGGGCATTTGTTTGAGAGTCACTTGCCTGTTAGCCTGGAAATGGAATGTACAGGTTTTTCTTTTTTTTTAACATTCAACTGCCATTGACTTCATTGGGGTTTGGATTCAGCACCCAAACTTTTCTCATGTTCTACCAACCTGCCTCAAGCCTGGACCACCATACAGTCATCTCATTACTATTAAATATAGAAAATATAGAACTTTGCATGTTATCCACTACAGTGATATTTGTATTATGCTATATTTTTTGTAATTATTCTGAAATGTTATACACCACACATTGACTCAATTAAAATAACAAAATAAATAATTGACAAAAAGTTGAAATAAGTATGTTTTTGCCCAAAGTAACCAATCATAGCTAATATTGTAAGAAGGAACAGCAAAGAAGAATCTTTGCATTGGGCTGGAAAGCAAGAAGTAGAGGCAGGATGTACAGTAGCTGTGTGTTTGTAAATAATTATATATATATATATATATATATATATATATATACACATACAGTCAGGTCCATAAATATTGGGACATTGACACAATTCTAATCTTTTTGGTTCTATACACCACCACAATGGATTTGAAATGAAACAAACAAGATGTGCTTTAACTGCAGACTTGCAGCTTTAATTTGAGGGTATTTACATCCAAATCAGGGGAACGGTGTAGGAATTACAACAGTTTGTATATGTGCCTCCCACTTTTTAAGGGACCAAAAGTAATGGGACAGATTAACAATCATAAATCAAATTTTCACTTTTTAATACTTGGTTGCAAATTCTTTGCAGTCAATTACAGCCTGAAGTCTGGAACGCATAGACATCACCAGACGCTGGATTTCATCCCTAGTGATGCTCTGCCAGGCCTCTACTGCAACTGTCTTCAGTTCCTGCTTGTTCTTGTGCCATTTTCCCTTCAGTTTTGTCTTCAGCAAGTGAAATGCATGCTCAGTCGGATTCAGGTCAGGTGATTGACTTGGCCATTGCATAACATTCCACTTCTTTCCCTTAAACTCTTTGGTTGCTTTTGCAGTATGCTTCGGGCCATTGTCCATCTGCACTGTGAAGCACCGTCCAATGAGTTCTGAAGCATTTGGCTGAATATGAGCAGATAATATTGCCTGAAGCACTTCAGAATTCATCCTGCTGGTTTTGTCAGCAGTCACATCATCAATAAATACAAGAGAACCAGTTCCATTGGCAGCCATACATGCCCAAGCCATGACACTAACACCACCATGCTTCACTGATGAGGTGGTATGCTTTGGATCATGAGCAGTTCCTTTCCTTCTCCATACTCTTCTCTTCCCATCACTCTGGTACAAGTTGATCTTGGTCTCATCTGTACATAGGATGTTGTTCCAGAACTGTGAAGGCTTTTTTAGATGTTGTTTGGCAAACTCTAATCTGGCCTTCCTGTTTTTTAGGCTCGCCAATGGTTTACACCTTATGGTGAACCCTCTGTATTCACTCTGGTGAAGTCTTGATGGTTGACTTTGACACACATACACCTACCTCCTGGAGAGTGTTCTTGCTCTGGCCAACTGTTGTGAAGGGCGTTTTCTTTACCAGGGAAAGAATTCTTCGGTCATCCACCACAGTTGTGTTCCGTGGTTTTCTGGGTCTTTTGGTGCTGCTGAGCTCACCGGTGCGTTCTTTCTTTTTAAGGATGTTCCAAACAGTTGATTTGGCCACACCTAATGTTTTTGCTATCTCTCTGATGGGTTTGTTTTGTTTTTTTCAGCCTAATGATGGCTTGCTTCACTGATACTAACAGCTCTTTGGATCTCATATTGAGAGTTGACAGCAACAGATTCCAAATGCAAATATCACACTTGAAATGAACTCCGGACCTTTTATCTGCTCCTTGTAAATGGGATAATGAAGGAAAAACACCATGGAAGAGCTGAGCTGCCAATTGTCCCACTACTTTTGGTCCCTTAAAGCGTGGGAGGCACATATATAAACTGTTGTAATTCCTACACCCTTCACCTGATTTGGATGTAAATACCCTCAAATTAAAGCTGAAAGTCTGAAGTTAAAGCATATCTTGTTTGTTTCATTACAAATCCATTGTGGTGGTGTATAAAGCCAAAAAGATTAGAATTGCGTCAATGTCCCAATATTTATGGACCTGACTGTATATGTGTGTGTGTGTGTGTGTAGCAGGTTTTCCAGGCCTGTGGCCTGATGTGGGTCTGCCATCGGTACCGGTTACCCCTCCAGCCCTTCTGAGCTGCAGCCCTGGGTGTGAGCACTGATACATTGACAACTCCGGCATCTTTGTTTTGTTGTTTTATGGTATTTAAGGGGATGGGAGAAGGGAATGAGTGGGATACTCCTTTAGGCTCAACTAAATACAATTGTGGGACTTTTCTGGCAAAAAAATGCCTGTTAGCGCTGTCCTGACGCCAGCCGAAGCTAGCCAATGCTTCCTTGTGCTTGAACACTGCGTATCACTGAAAACTGTGCTGGATCCTCGACTTTGGTCCAGAAGATCCAGGACTGTGGAACTGCTTGCCTTGTAACACTGCTATAGCTCAAAGTCACTAAATGGCTCCCTCCAGCACTGCACTGGCTGAATAAGCTCCTTGTAAGTTCCTGTACTGCTGCAACTCTCAAAAGGCACACTTCCCACTGTGCACTGGCATTTCAGGGCCCAAACCGCAGGCGCCCCCTTTAAACTTTAAGCTCTTCAGGGTCCACTGACTATGTACCCCCTCTGTCACTTCAGGGTCCTCAACCTCCGTACTCCCTTTCACCACTAGCTGGCACTGGATCCCCGAACCTCTTCCGGAGTGGTCCCCTCTAACTTCAGGCATGTATAGGCTTTCCTGGGACTGGATCCCTTTGACTCACCGCAGGTTCTCGGCACACCGGATCCCCTCAGCTTAGCTCAGCACTTTCTGGATCTTCAGGCAGCACCCCGAGATCCTCCTCCTCAAACAGGAGGAGAGACAGATGTTCTCTCCCTCCTGGGACTCTGCTCCCGCCAAAGACCACGTGTCATGGGCCACCCCCAAACTTATACCCACTCCCAGAATCCTTTGCAGCTCAATCTGCCTTCTGGGGTAGTTACAAGCCTGGATGTGTTCCCTGATTGGGTTTCCTCCACCGCCCTATGAGAAGCCTCCCACAGGAGCAAGTGGGGAGACTCCCCCTTCAGCAGGCACACCTAGAAACCATAACACCCTGACTAATAAATCTCAGCCCTGCTTTTAGGCAGACAAGGCCCACCATACCTTTACCTAGCACCTACCTGTAGGGTGCTATATATATATATATATATATATATATATATATATATATATATATATATATATATATATATATATATATATATTTACACATATAAATATTATTCAGTGAGAGAAAGTATGATATGTATATTCTCTTTTATGCATATTGCATTGCATTATACGATAAGGATGATTTAGTAATTCTACAAAACCATTTTAGGATAAAATGTTCAGGAGATTTTTTTTTCCCTTTTTACCTAGCAGCTCTTTTTTGTAATTGTTGCCATTGAAGTAAAGCCATTCTGAAGGCCATACTGTATTGATTTTAAGTGTCCCTAAATGTAATCTTGGTGACTAAGTAGATGACAGATTGGTGACATTTATAGCACTTACTGGTCATTAACAGCGTTCGCTTATTCAGTAGAACTAATTTGTGTGCAAAGCTCAGGTACGGCTAGAAGACTCAAAGTCAGCAAATGTGGGCAAATGTATTTATTATTTACCACTGCACAGGGCCAAGCTTCTCCCACATGCAAAATGAAATATCCCTTTTCTTACTTGATATCAGGGAGGCGCATTTCCATTTCATGTTTTATTTACCTATTTTTGTATTTTCTAGGGTTCTCTCTTTTATTATTCTGGAGATAAAGCTCTTCAAATCTAAAGACATTTGTATACACTTGCAGAAAAATTGTTAATGATTTGTCACTTTTTGTATTTTAATTGCAGAAATACTATCTGGATCTTTTAGCTAATAAGAACATTACTAACTATTTTACTGTTGCTGAAAACATTAGTGTATTATTTCCATGGTATGGTGTTACATAAAATTACAGGAAAAAATAGACTTTCAGGACAGGTTTGCTGTTAGCAACTAAAAGTTGCATTTTTTTAGAGGAACATAAAGTATGCTTCTTATTGTTGAACGTAGCAGATTAAAATGTTTAAATTGATAATGATTATGTCCAAAAGGCTATTAATGAGCTCCGGGAGATCATAAAATATGGTATATACTATAAAGGTATTTGCGTCCTATACAAAAAATAAGCTATTGTAATAAGAATGTGAGCTGATAAACTACAAGGCGAAGGTAAAAACTGACACATATATCGAAGATCAAAAGTTATGAATAATTAATAGGGTAAAACTAATGTTTAATACATTAATGTGCCTATTTGATATCATGCCATTTTTTTAAAAAGTTTTGTTTGAAATTTCTCCTCTAAATTATGCAACATGTGTTATGTTAAAGTGAACTTGTGCCCAGACTGGGAACAATAAGCATTTACATATTTTTAACAAACAGTAAAAAATCTTTAAATCAAGACCTCATTAACCTTTGTAATTGCAGACATTGGGAGGAAATTAATCTTCAAACCTAAAACTGAGACACTGATATGGCAGCTTATTAAAAAAAACAAAAAAAAAACTTACCAGCTAGCCTGCAAAAAACAAAAACAAATTAGCCCTATCCAACAGTTTATGTCAGCCTTTTTCAACCAGTGTGCTCAGGCACCTTGGGGTGCCTTGTGGTTTCTTCAGGGGTGCATTGGCAAAATTCCTAAAAATTGCCCAAAAATTGTATACAAGCTGGCGTGTGGATGAAGCCTGCCTTTTAGTTACACAGAGCCACAGGTTTTCATTGTGCACCATTACAACCTTCTAGCTGCCAGAATCCTAACGACCAATAACCTCATCAGCTGATAAGGAGGATGTCAGTCACCTGTATAGCATCCTGTTTTGACCCTCCCCTGCCCCTCTCCATTAACTTTGGGGTCATATTAGCTGAGTGATTGATAAAAACTAAGGGAGAAGAGAAACATTGGAATACTAGTCTGTACCAGTTTGCAAAAGTGTATTTGCTTTGGAGAATACATCACCTATAACTTTGGGTGTCCTACTTGGACTTGTGGACCTTACTGCATTATGTAAAACTATTAGAATCATTTTTACATTTTTAAATTGAGATGCCTCGAGACTGTCCATGATTTTAAAAGGGTGCCTCGAGATTATCCATACTTTTTGAAGGGTGCCTTGACTGAAAAAAGGTTGAGAAACACTGGTTTATGTCAAAGACAGATGGTTTAGTTGCAAACATTTGAAAATATATATGAAAGCCACAGTGCCTCATCAAGGCTCATCTTTATACTGTGGTCCTAACACTGTAGTTGTGAAAGTCTGCAAGTTGGAGCACATATAGCAGTGGATCCCTGGAGGGAACCCACTCCTCCTTAAAAGTGCAAAAAAAAAAAAAAATTTCCAGCACACTTTCAAGCTAGCTTGCAAAAAACAAATTAGAAAGAGGGTTTGTTTTCCTCTTCTGGCAGCAGAAACTTGTCAGCCCACCAACATCTAATATAACCTGCCAGAAGCCCTCTGAAATCTGCCCTCAAAGTCATTGTTGTAATCTTTAAAGATGAATTTACTGCAACGTGTTTTCAGATAAAGAAGAGACGAGTGGACTTTTTTAAACCCCTCTTGCTGCTTGTTAAAAAATATGTAAATTATATTCCATATTCTAGGCACAAATGCATCTCTTTTTTTTTACCTGGTTTAGCTTGATAAAAGTATCCAGCATAAGGAGGGGGCTCTCTATAGCAGGTGTTTAGATGCAAGAATGTAAGCATAGGGATCCCACAGAATGTCTGCGTTACTTAACCACTTAAGCCCCGGATGATTTGGCTGCTCAAAGACCAGGGCCTATTTTGCAATTTGGCACTATGTGAATTTAACGGACAATTGCGCGGCCGTGCGACGCTGTAACCAAATTAAATTGACATCCCTTTTTTTCCCACAAACAGAGCTTTCTTTTGGTAGTATTAGATCACCTGTGCGATTTTTACTTTTTGCGCTATAAACAAAAAAAGAGCGACAATTTGGAAAAATAACAATATTTTTCACATTTTTTTTATATGAAATTCCCCCAAAAAAAATGTAAAAATCAAATTTTTTTAACATTTTAGGCCAATTTGTTTTCTGCTACATATGTTTGGTAAAAAAAATTGCAATAAGCGTATTTTAAATGGTTTGCACAAAAGTTATTGCGTCTACTAACTACGGGAAAGATTTATGTCATTTTATTGTTTTTTTTACTAGTAATGGCGGCGATCTGCGATTTTGCGGGACTGCGACATTGCGGTGGGCAAATCAGACCCTTGGCTGACATTTTTGAAACTTTTGGGGGTACCAGTGACATTACTACAGTAATCAGTGCTATAAATATGCACTGTTACTGTAAAAATGACACTGGCAGGGAAGGGGTTAACTTTATTGGTGATCAGTGGGTTAAATGTATCCCTAGGGGCGTGATTCTAACTGTGGGGGGGTGTGGCTTGTGATGTAACCACAGAGACATACGATCCTACATAGCAGGATCGTATGATCTCTGCAGTTACACCAGGGGGAATGACAGGTGGCTTTGTTTACATCAGCCGTCTGCCTTTCTCCCTCTCCAGCGGGAGATCGCGAGTGACCGGTGGACATCGGAGCCGCTGGTCACTCACGTTGGGATGTTAGTGAACGAGCGGGGGCGGGAGCGCACCTCTGGCGGTGCACGCTCGCCCCCTAGAGGCTCGTGGGCGAGCGACGTAGCCCTACGTCATTTGCCTGTAGGGGGCTGACTGCCGCAGTAAATAGTCATGCGGCGGTCGGCAAGCGGTTAAAAAACTGTTTGTGGTCTACCTAACCAACATCTCTCAAAAATTTAAACATCTCACTTGGCTGGACAGATCCTTTATTTGTTTCCTTTTTATTTTTTTTGTTACATGCTTGTAAATTAAAAACACAGACAGACAGATTTTTAGAAACCTTCCACCTCTTTATTAGAAGAACTGACTATGCTAAAATAACAAAACCATTTCTATGTGCCTTTTTTTTCTGAATAAGATATTTTTAAAATTTAAAAATCAAAAAGTGTTCCTCCAGAATGGATGAAGGAAATGTAATGAAATATCTGCAAACCGTAAATATAGTTGGACTGATTTATTAAAGGAGTTATTTTCTGTTTGCATGGAGAATCTGTGTTCACTAAATTGTAATACATTGACAACACAATGGTTCCTCTAAAGTAATTATCCAAAGGTAAAGAACTGGACTGTGGGAATCTCCAGATATTCCATGGTCTAGCATTTTTCTAGTAAAACACAGTAGCCACATTGTTATGCATGTAAAAGGACACATTGGGGAAAAGCCATAATTAAGTGTCCCTAACATGAAGCAATAATAACATTATTAGTATGGCAGGGATCCTTATACTGTAAGGATACTGACACCTATGCAGAGTCGATTGGGCTATGATCTATTTTGCTAAATAAAAAAATAAAAAAAAACTCTCTAAAATGCAAAAATATTTTAAATTACATATAGGTGTAGTTTAGCTTTAAATAGTGTGATTAAGTGCGCAGCCTTTATGACACAAGGAAAAAGGGAGGGGAACAAATTAGGGATAGACTGATTTATTGGCATGGCCAATATATCGGGGGCCAATATGCACTTTCCCCAATAAATCGGCCCCAGAACTGGCCAATATTGCCAATATTTTTGTGACGTCATTCTGCCTTCTTAGGTCACCTTCCTCGCCTTGGTCAGCTTCATCTGGAGTCGGGACTAGTCTCACGGGAGTGTATCACAGCCATAGACCCACCCACAGCAGCCTGGTGCCAGCCAGCCACTCACATCCACAGGCCCTGTACAAGCCAGCCACAGGCACTGTACCAGCGAGCCAGCCAGCCAGCAACCTACAGGCCCTGTACCAGCCAGCCACCTACAGGCCCTGTCCCTGCCAGCTACAGACACTGTACCAGCCAGCCAGCCACCCACAGGCCCTGTATCAGCCAGCTACCCACCACAGGGTGCCAGACAGCCAGCCACCCACCACAGGGTGCCAGACAGCCTGCCACCCACAGACAGGGTGCCAGCCAGTCAGCAATTCAAAGGGCCTGTACCAGCCAGTCACAGGCCCTGTATCAGCCAGCCACCCACAGCCCCTGTGCCAGCCACCCACTTACCACAGGGTGCCAGCCAGCCAGCCACCCACTTACCACAGGGTGCCAGCCAGCCAGCCACCCACCCACCACAGGGTGCCAGCCAGCCACCCACCACAGGGTGCCAGCAAGCCAGCCATTAAGCATTAAACAAAAATATACATGTTCAGTACCAGATTTGTGTCAAAAATTCTCTTTATTTTTCAAAACTTTAAATATACAAAATATCGGGCCATATCGACCGATACGTTGTGACCAAAATATCGGTATCGGCCCTGAAAAAAACATATTGGTCTATCCCTAGAAAAAATGTGACCAGTACAGAATGTCAGGAAGCCATAGACAGCAACTTTACTGGCATTTAACCCCTGATTGGTTGATTTATTAAAGACGTAGAGACATAGCTTAGTGAAAGTAATGAAGCTGTGCTTATTTCAATAATTCAGTCATACACAAGGCAAAAGCATGTTTTTTTTTTTTGTTTTTTTTTAATCCCCTACAACATGATTGGATATTTGTTTTACTTTACTCACTAATGAACATGCACTTGTCCTTGAGGAGATCAACCTCTGCGTTTTTGTTCTATCTCAGCCAAGATTAGCTTTTTCGTGCGCTATACAAAATTAAACAAAAAAATTAAGTTTTATCCAGTGTAATTCCACTGCAATAATGGAATACAAAAAAAAATATGTCTTTTGCTGTTGTCTTTCACCAAGTTTCAGCTTCCATTTAATTGCTTAAAATTATTAGCATTTTATAAATGATAGGGAAAAAAACAATGCAAAGCAAATTACTGGCTATGTTTAGGGGAAGGAATTTCTACTTCTGATTTGTATAATTTGGCTCCAATGTGTATGGGAGTAACAGGTGTTACTGGCACTGGTTATACTTAGCGATTGTAATACCTGTTAATTTAAGGCCATAAGAACAAGTTATATAAAAAATGTTATACTGACATTCATATGCCATTTCCTCAAACAACACTTTAAGGTGATTGTATGCCTGCTCTTGCCCATCACAATCAGACAATGTCAAAGAGTTATCTACTATATAAAAAACTGGTAAACTGTCTTTGATAAATTTAGGGAAAGTGTATTTTTTTTGAGAAAGGCAAGCTCTTCTGCCAAAATGAAAAAAACCTTCCTAAACAAGGAAGGCGGCTCCGCTCACCACTCGGCCGGCAAGCCTCCTAAGAGGGAGAGCAGTCCGTATACAGCATGTTGGCGGCTGCATGCTGACAAGTATTAATTGCCTCAGAGTTCATGGTAGAATGTCCCACACTGTGAGATGCATAACTATGGATTCAATACTCTGTTCAACTTACATTTGTGAGTGTATGAGTGTTTAAACATTTTATTTACTAAATAAAAGGTTTTGCCTCAGAGCCTGTGCACTCTTCTTCTTCTGTATCTTAAACAACAGAAAAACATTGCAAATATGTATTTTAAAGTCCGACTGTGGGTATTTTAAAAAGTTGCCCCAGCCATTGTCTAAAATAAAAAAGCAGCATTAGCTGTAATACTCTTCTTCTCTCCACATCTGTCCTTCCTATTACCACTTCTTTACAGCATTTCAGACTGTATCATCGGGTACTTCCCACCACTAGACATGGGACCCCCAGTTCGGTTCACTACAGAACTTTCAAACATCGCAGACTTTAGGAACTGAATAACTAACCCCATTGAAGTCTATAAAAAATTCAAATGTGCCTATTTTAAAGGCTTATATGCAAGTAATTGGGCATACAAAGAGTATGGAGGTCCGGGTATTTCCGTGGGGGGTCATGTATCAATGAACACAAAGTTTGTAAAAAAAAACATAATTTTTAAATGAGCAATAATTCACTGATGCTTAAAGTGAAACCATAAAAATGAGAAATAACAATAAAAATGAAAAATTCCTTTATCCCTATAGTGCCTGGGGGTCCCTTTAGTCTGCCTGTAAAGTGACACATCTATACCTTGTATAGAACGTGCTGCAGCAATATTGACATTTATAAAGCCAAAAAAACTACATTTTCTCTGCAAGTTTTCTTTATTTTGTAAACAACGGGAGCCAGTCTATATGATGAGGCCACAATTTAGTGCAATCGTAAAAAGATTAGAGATTCTTTGGATATTCTGGTGTCTATTTTGCAGACTTTCGATAGAAGTAACAGGTGCGGAAAAGTTTGGTTTTGGGTGTGGGTGGTGCCTTCACAACATAACCCTATAGAGGCTCTCTAAATGAAAGCAAGAATTGGCCTTGCTGCCAAAATTTGAAATTAGATTCCCTGGTCAAACAGTGCCAGAAAAACTGGGCTTTGGGTGTTGGTGGTGGGCAAGGAGGCAGAATAAGCCACTCTGGCAGCTGCAGTGGACTGTGCACTAGTGTTTGCTTGGATGATGGAGGATAAGGAGGATGAGGATAGTTTAGTAAACCAGTACACCCCCTCCTCTGCATGCTGTGGCTGGATAGAATGGGCAATATCACTAAGGGGAAATGATGCCCTGCCTGAGGATGGACCACATCCACCTTTGCCTGTGGACAATGGCCACCTCACAGTGTCATGGTAACAATTGCCTCTCCTTGTTGGCCTACCAGACGTGATGGGGGGCTTATTAACAAAATGCAATAAAGATGGGGAAATGTGTACGTGGATGCACTTTAATCAATGAAAAGGAGTGTTTGGTGACTTTAACTGGAGTACTCACTACACAGGCACACTCCACTAATACATTACAATATCTAGCAGTAAAACTGCACTGATGCACTGCAATATACTGCGGTAAATGTGCACTAATGCACTGAAATATACTGCACCAAAATATACTGTGGTAAACATGCAATAATGCACTGAAGTATACTGTGTTAAATGTACACTAATGCACTGCAGTATACTGCGGTAAACCTGCAATAGTGTATTGAAATATACTGCATTAAATGTGTAGTAACACACCGCAATATACTGCGTTAAAAGTGCACTAACGCACTGCAAAATACTGCGGTAAACCTGCAATAATTCACTGAAATATACTGCAGTAAATCTGCAATAATGCACTGCAAAATACTGCAGTAAACGTGCAGTAACACACTGAAATATACTGCAGGAACCCTGCTCTGACAAAATAAAAGGTTCTCACCACTGGAAAAAGTTTTAAAGAAGAAAAAATAAAAAAGACCAAATATACAGTGCCTTGCGAAAGTATTCGGCCCCCTTGAACTTTTCAACCTTTTGCCACATTTCAGGCTTCAAACATAAAGATATAAAACTGTAATTTTTTTGTGAAGAATCAACAACAAGTAGGACACAATCATGAAGTGGAACGACATTTATTGGATATTTCAAACTTTTTTAACAAATAAAAAACGGAAAAATTGGGTGTGCAAAATTATTCAGCCCCCTTAAGTTAATACTTCGTAGCGCCACCTTTTGCTGCGATTACAGCTGTAAGTCGCTTGGGGTATGTCTCTATCAGTTTTGCACATCGAGAGACTGAAATTTTTGCCCATTCCTCCTTGCAAAACAGCTCGAGCTCAGTGAGGTTGGATGGAGAGCGTTTGTGAACAGCAGTTTTCAGTTCTTTCCACAGATTCTCTATTGGATTCAGGTCTGGACTTTGACTTGGCCATTCTAACACCTGAATATGTTTATTTGTGAACCATTCCATTGTAGATTTTGCTTTGTTTTGGATCATTGTCTTGTTGGAAGACAAATCTCCGTCCCAGTCTCAGGTCTTTTGCAGACTCCATCAGGTTTTCTTCCAGAATGGTCCTGTATTTGGCTCCATCCATCTTCCTATCAATTTTAACCATCTTCCCTGTCCCTGCTGAAGAAAAGCAGGCCCAAACCATGATGCTGCCATCACCATGTTTGACAGTGGGGATGGTGTGTTCAGGGTAATGAGCTGTGTTGCTTTTATGCCAAACATAACGTTTTGCATTGTTGCCAAAAAGTTCGATTTTGGTTTCATCTGACCAGAGCACCTGCTTCCACATGTTTGAAGTGTCTCCCAGGTGGCTTGTGGCAAACTTTAAACAACACTTTTTTATGGATATCTTTAAGAAATGGCTTTCTTCTTGCCAGTCTTACATAAAGGCCAGATTTGTGCAGTATACGACTGATTGTTGTCCTATGGACAGAGTCTCCCACCTCAGCTGTAGATCTCTGCAGTTCATCCAGAGTGATCATGGGCCTCTTGGCTGCATCACTGATCAGTCTTCTCCTTGTATGAGCTGAAAGTTTCGAGGGACGGCCAGGTCTTCGTAGATTTGCAGTGGTCTGATACTCTTTCCATTTCAATATTATTGCTTGCACAGTGCTCCTTGGGATGTTTAAAGCTTGGGAAATCTTTTTGTATCCAAATCCGGCTTTAAACTTCTCCACAACAGTATCTTGGACCTGCCTGGTGTGTTCCTTGTTCTTCATGATGCTCTCTGCGCTTTAAACGGACCTCTGAGACTATCACAGTGCAGGTGCATTTATATGGAGATTTGATTACACACAGGTGGATTCTATTTATCCTCATTAGTCATTTAGGTCAACATTGGATCATTCAGAGATCCTCACTGAACTTCTGGAGAGAGTTTGCTGCACTGAAAGTAAAGGGGCTGAATAATTTTGCACGCCCAATTTTTCAGTTTTTTATTTGTTAACAAAGTTTGAAATATCCAATAAATTTCGTTCCACTTCATGGTTGTGTCCCACTTTTTGTTGATTCTTCACAAAAAATTATAGTTTTATATCTTTATGTTTGAAGCCTGAAATGTGGCAAAAGGTTGCAAAGTTCAAGGGGGGCGAATACTTTTACAAGGCACGGTAATGGCATAGGCCTCCAGGAGGAGCAAAGGGAGATGGGGGGTATGATCCCAGAGTTGAGCTTTAAGTAATTACTTTTTGCCACTGTAATAGTGCCATAATAATATTTTTTTCTCAAAAATCTATATACACCTTTTTGTGGTCTAAATGGCTACAATGGTTAAAAAATGCTGAACTGTAAAAGGAGCAATATGACAATGTTTTTTATTTAGCAAAACCCTAAAACCTGATTTTATAAATGGCACAAATAAAATGAATAAAACAGCAAATGTTTACAAAAAGAAAGGCATGCGCAGTTATTCCAACCCCCTTAATTTTGATAGGCAAGGGATAGGTTTGTATATAAATGGATGGAGTAAATGAGACTAGAGTAGTAACTACAGCATATTTTTTTAGACAGTGTGTATATAAGTAATTTTAAGTAAATATCACTTAAAAAAAGGTTTAAAACTGATGTGAATTATTTTCCATCTCTGTTTTATATAAGTATATATGCGATATGCAGTATCAATACAAACTATTTTTATTTTACATGTGCATGCTTGAAGATTTAAAAATGTTTTTATATTGTTCTGGTGTTCTTTGCCAAGGAAATGTATGAGTATATTTGACAGTCTTTCATATGTCAGTTTTTCTTGTAACAAGTGGGGCACTGAGATAGAAAGAAAAAAGTTTTGGGGTTATTTCTTTGAAATGCATTTTATGCATTCAATCCCATTTTGAAAATGGAATTCTTTCTCTGTAACGCTTCACATTCTTATTTTTCTGAATATATAGGGTCAATTTGAATATCATCTTCTTCATACAACAGAAATTCCTTTCTTAAAAGCTGATCAAAGTAAAAGGTAGAATCTGTATAGCACAAATGTTTCCATATTCCCAAAAATGCTTTCAGGGACAAACACATGTCACCTTTTGTTATATCTGATGAAAATAATATTTAGTAATAAGAAATGCTCTCTTCTTTTATCTTATGTGCAGTGCATTTTTGCAGAATTCCTGTTTCAAAGCTACAATTACTTGTAGATCTAAGTATAATATTTGCATTGTTAGGAGGTTTTGCTCAGTACTGAAAATCAACTCTAAGTTATGGATAATAAATCAGTATGTGATTTTACTAAAGTATTGTGGAAAATGGAAATTTATTTTAGAATTCTCTACCTTTATATTACAAAATTCCTTAATTTGACATATTTGCTGTGGTGTCAGTCAATGCAGTATAGAGATGCAGCTGGTTTCCACTATATATTATGATTTAAAAAACCTTGCCTATATGTTGGGAACATAAATGTACACTGCTCCCAATTGACAAATGTGAAAATTCAGCTTAAATTGAAGTAAAATAGAAAGAGAAATAAAAGACACCTCACCCACTGGTAATTTAGGAGGGCAAGGTTCACATCCTGTAGTTGTAAGAATCCAGAAAATTACTGGCACATCCATGAAACAATTCCTTTATTAAACTGCCTTAGAACATTACTTAGTGTTTACATATTTTGAACAAACATCCTTGGTCCTATCAGTCAAAAGGTAATAAATCGGTATAAAACGTATGTGTTAAATCCCATGCTTATACTCTTTAGCCAAAAACGGTAATTCAAAGTCAAATTGGATACAACCTAAGAATTATACCACAATAAACAAAAGATTGCAGGCTGTTTGTTTTTTTTTGCTAATGTAAACTGATTTTTTTTTTACATTTGGTATTAAGACCTGTGAATATTTGATGAAAAAAAAAAAAAAAAAACCTTTTCCAAAAATGTTGGGAGCAAAAGGATAGGCATTTTAAAATGTTTGGGGCAAAATGGAGGGAAGAATATCAGTAGCAGCAGCAGAAATTAAGAACATGATTTATCAACTGTGTTCAAAAGAACCAGGCCAATTAAATCCAAACAAATGTATGACATTGAGGGTGATTTACAAAAAGAGATGAAAATCTTCAGTTAAGTTATCCAATTTACTTCAATTATCAAATTATGTGAAAATGAATTCCAATTTACTTTTTTTCTAGGCACATGATTGGATATTCAAAGCGAACAGGAAGTTGCTTTTTTACCCCCTTAGATATTTGAAGTGAAAAGTTGCATATCCTATCCAAGATTCCCAACTCCTTTAGTAAATCACTCTCATTGGCTCATGTGCTTGCTGTGATGCACTAAGAAAATGATCATAAATTGGAGACATGTAACATTTCAAAATCATGCAGATTATACAATACTTATTTGTAGGTAGTGTAAAGTGTAACTCTAGTTGTGATTTTCAGCCTTTGAATAGATTGAGAAGGGTTTGATTGACTATTAAAAATGGGTGTACCATAACTGGTTTCCAAATGAACTAATTTATGTTGGAGGTGCGGAAGAGAAGTAGGCACATTATACCATATCTTCTGGAGCTGCCCTAAGATAAAAACATACTGGACAGGAGTGAGAAACATAATTCAGAAGTTTACGGAATATGAAATAGAAGAGAATCCAGGCCTCTTCCTGTTAAATTTATCCGATATACCAGTAAATAAATACGCAAGATCGATAATTCCTTTCTTATTAAATGTGGCAAAAACATGTATCCCAGGATTCTGGAAAAAAACACAACCACCCTCGGTGTCCGACTGGATACATAGGGTGGAGGATAATAGGAGGCTGGAAGAATTGGTTGCCACAGCACAGAGTAGGCAAGATAGACATAGGAAAACTTGGGAATTGTGGAACCAATTCATAAATTCCGAGGAAGGGAGACAACACATGGCATGAAATAAAATAAGAGGAAAGGAATGGAGAAGGGTTAACCATCTCTTACAACTACTAAGGGTCGGGGATGGGAGAGGGAGAGGAGAGGAGAGGAGAGGGGGGAGGAAGAGGAAATTATATATTTTTTTTTTCTCTTTTCTTTTTCTTTCTTTTGGGGGGGGGGGTGGAGGGAGGAGGGAGGGGGAAAATAGAAAAAGGAGAATTTGTAGAAACAGCAAGAGGAAAGGTAGAGATAGTATAACATGAGTTAAACTAGAAATGTTTAAGATGTCATAAATGTCATGTATAATTGGATAAATTCTCAAAAATAAAGTATTTGAAAAAAAAAAAACGCAGTGCCGTGTCGCAAGGGATGGCCTGGTCATTGGGGGGGTAAAGCCTTCCGAGGTTGAAGGGGTTAAAGTACCTTGTTCAAATGCTGGCGTTTAAATATCCTTCTTTTGACTTTTACATGCACTGTTCAGAAGGGCTTGTACAGAGAGTTTTGACCACTTCTGGACCGGAAGGGATTTGCCCCCTTGGTGACCAGGCCATTTTTTGCGACATGGCACTGCAATACTTTAACGAAAATTGTGTGGACGTGCGATGATGTACTGAAAAAAAAAATGTATGTCCTTTTGTTTCCTACAAATAGAGCTTTCTTTTGGTGGTATTTGATCACCTGTGCAACATTTCTGAAAAAAATATATCTTTTTCACATTCTGCTATATAATATTCCCCCAAAAAAATAAATAAATAAAAAATGGGTGTACTTGAACGCTGCTTTGTTGTGCTATTGAGTGCTATAAGACTACAAAACTTACAAAGCGGATCGCTCACACCTATACACATTCTCTAAACGTGTCTCAATGTGCAAAATTATGTTCAAAAGTGGTGCCGCGCTCCCAAATGCTAATGTACTAATATCCCTTTAAATCTGTTTGCATGGCAATTTTCAGAATCAGCATATCATATCAAACTGTATAACATAAACAAAACAAAACAATGCATCAATCCATAAAGTGTCCTTTGCTATGAATTTGCTTTCATATGATCAGTCTTTCATAAAAAACAGGCTTGTGTTCATATATCCAAACAACTGCTTCCTTAATTAGTGTTTACCACTATGTGCTCCAATCATCCATCTATATTATTGATAATCCCCTCATCTGATGTGCCCCCACCTGGGGGATAAGACCAACCAATGCTCTATTGTCCCTCTCTGGGGATCTGTTTTATGCTGTTTCAGTCCTTTGGTGGCAATCTTGAGTTTCAAATCCTCCTTCTCTTACACTTATCTCCATATGCCCAAATCTGCAAAAAGCGAGAAAGCTGGACATAGTGCTTTATCTTTTAAACAACTGGTTTATTAAACACTAAATCTAAAAACGCTCACTTTTTCCTACTGCTTAGAGTGCCGCAAGCTGTAAAAAGCATTCAGTCCTCACAGTGTGAGTATAAGACAATCAGACAGTATTTCAGACAGATCTATCCCCCTGAGGAAGCCACGGGACCCTGTGGTGTAACACATAGGGGAGGGGCTAATCTGTCATCATGTTGAGGTGCGCATTGTGAGCCTACCGTAGAAATACTCTCTGATTGTCCTATACCTGCACTGTGGGGTCATTATCATGTTGGAATACTGCCCTGAGGCCCATTCTCCGAAGGGAGGGGATCATGCTCTGCTTCAGTATGTCACAGTACATGTTGGCATTCACGGTTCCCTCAATGAACTGTAGCTCCCCAGTCCCGGCAGCACTCATGCAGCCCCAGACTATTACACTCCCACCACCAGGTTTCACTGTAGGCAAGACACACTTGTCTTTGTACTCCTCACCTGGTTGCCGCCACACATGCTTGACACCAACTGAACCAAATACGTTTATCTTGGTCTCATCAGACCATAGGACATGCTTCCAGTAATCCATGTCCTTAGTCTACTTGTCTTCAGCAAACTGTTTGCGGGCTTTCTTGTGCATCATCTTTAGAAGAGACTTCCTTCTGGGACGACAGCCATGCAGACCAATTTGATGCAGTGTGCGGCGTATGGTCTGAGCACTGACAGGCTGACCCCCCCCCACCCCTTCAACCTCTGCAGCAATGCTGGTAGCTCTCATACGTCTGTTTTCCAAAGACAACCTCTGGAAATTAGGCTGAGCATGTGCACTCAACTTCTTTTGTTGACCATGGCGAGGCCTGTTCCGAGTGGAACCTGTCCTGTTAAACCCGCTGTATGGTCTTGGCCACCGTGCTCAAGCTCAGTTTCAGGGTCTTGGCAATCTTCTTATAGCCTAGGCCATCTTTATGTAGAACAATTATTTTTTTCAGATCCCCAGAGGGTTCTTTGCCATGAGGTGCCATGTTGAACTTCCAGTGACCAGTATGAGAAATTGAGAGCGATAACCCCAAATTTAACACACCTGCTCCTCATTCACACCTGAGACCTTGTAACACTAATGAGTCACATGACACTGGGGAGGGAAAATGGCTAATTGGGTCCAATTTGGACATTTTAATTTAGGGGTGTACTGACTTTTGTTGCCAGCGGTGTAGACATTTATGGCTGTGTGTTCAGTTATTTTGAGGGGACAGCAAATGTAAACTGTTATACAAGCTGCACACTCACTAATTTACATTGTAGCAAAGTGTAATTTCTTCATTATGGTCACATGAAAAGGTATAATAAAATACAGTATTTACAAAAATGTAAGGGGTGTACTCACTTTTGTGAGATACTGTATATGGTTTGATAAAATATGGTGATTCTGAAAATTGCTATGCAAGCAGATTTAAAGGGATACTAGCACATTAGCATTTTGGAGCGAATATAAGGGTGTGATTGACTGGTATGATTGAACTACTTTCTTGGTCCATGTTGGTACCTTTTTTTTATTCCAGGCATACAGCAGGAAGCAAGAAATGTGCACAAAGTGAGGGGAAATTGCAACTTTGACACTTGTCACCTGAACAGATATCCTTATAGGGAGATTATCCATTACCTCCTTTTCTGATGAAAAATTGAATATTTTAGATTTCCTATCATTTTCTGTTATTGATATAGCAGTCAATAAGACAGAAAGTAAATCTCCTCAACAGGGATATGGACAACAATAAAAAAAAAAAAACTGACAGTAGTTTAAAACATTACCCACTTTATCCAAAACGAGAAAATAAATGTTTTGGCTGGACTTACTATTTACATTGATTAAAGCGGTTGTAAACCGCATCTGGTTTAAAAACAAAAAACACCTGTAAAACAATGGCATAATGTGCTAGTATACATCACATACTAGCACATTATGAAATACTCACCTTAGAATGAAGCCCTCCAGCGGCACGCTGTCACTGCTGAGAGAGCGGACATCTTCCTCCGGTCTTTCTTCCGGGTTCATGAGCTCCAGCTGTGTGATTGGCAGAAAACCGCAATGAAGTTACTCCTGCACATGTGCACAGGTGCTCTCAGTTTTAGCACAAAGCTCTGAAGTTCCGGAACGGTATGCCGGACCTTCAGAGCACATGTGCCGATGATGTCACTAGCTGCACCCAGGATAATTGTCTCCTAAACCATGCACGTTTAGGAGATATTAATTTTACCTACAGGTAAGCCTTATAGACTTACCTGTAGGTAAAAATCACAAGGCAGGCTTTACTACTGTTTACCACATTTATTCTGGTGCACATCTATTGATGTGGAAGTTTTATCAGTGACAACAGAAGAGCTGTTGGAACCTAGAACTAGTGTAAATGGAAATTTCTGGTGGAGTAGTACTCTTGCTGTTTTTGTATGATTATAGATACCCGCCAGCTGACTGCTCCTATGAGGAACATTGGGCTGGTTATAAAACTTTTTCTGAGTACAGCTTTATTTCTCTGAAATTAGCATTGCTCGTATCCCTTGCCCTAAACCTAATAGCCTGCCAGTTTCTCTGGAAATCTTGCCAATTACACATCCATCTACTGCCTTCAGATTGTGAATAGTGATCAGTGCCACATTTGTAAAAGATGTTGAACAGACACTAGCTGGTGACAGCATTGATCCCCTCTGCTGCTTGCCTCTTTTAATCTATACAGTAAACATTATAAAATGCAGGCAATATCAGGAGCACAACTCCCAAGTATTACAAGCTTACACGGTTCACCCCATTTGCAACATACTGTACAGTCTCTACCTTTACAGCAGCTTCAACATCACAGTCCTTTAACTGTTTGAGTCTTGTATTTTAGTTAGTGACAGTTTTCCCCATGCAGCTGGGGGTAAGGTGTAGCTTTGCTCAAGAAGAGTCTTAAATGTAGTTTGCTGTCACAGAACCCCCACAAAATGACAACCAATAACAATGGCCTCGCTGGCAGCCTTCCAAACTTAGATTCCTCCAAACAGTCTAAAACAGGTACACATCCTTGTTGTGTCGCATTCAGACAGATATGTGTGGTATTCTTCTGTACCACTTCTGACAGAAAATGCCCTTCATGTGCAGGCAACATGCAAATTAGGTGAAAACATTTTACTGCAAATCAAATAGTACTTTCTTCACAACTGCCGGTTACAACTTTAACAACTCATTAGTGATACAGTTTCTACCTGAAGCAGTAGTAAACTCACAATTAAGACTTTTGCCTATGATAAACACTGTGCTATAACTTTTAAATGTCTTTTATACCATTCTCACTTGCGCCTTTTAGAAGATTTAGCTTGATATTTAGTTTAGTGACATCACTAGTGCAAGAGTAATTTGTCCACATACATGGCATGCCCAGTGTACCATCAGTCTATTCATCCTCTTGCCGTACCTTCATTGTCAGCACTCATGGCATTGCATTGAAATTTTAGGAGATTGCGGACCCTTGTGATTTGCCACGAGTATACATGGTTATGCTCCTATAGTAACCGAGAATGAAAACAAGGCTTGGCTAATTCCTAATGTACATGTGTGAGATTACAAGCACTCATATTAGAAAAAGGGCAGAAATGTAATCATGCTGGAAGCAGAAGAAAACAACCAAGATGGTGAAAGTCCTGGAGACTAGAAAAAGAAAGTAAGGCAAAGAACTTTTATAATAAAAGATTCAGTGGGAAATAACATAGCGATGTGTATTATAAAGAGTTACACTCTATGTTTAGGATTAACGCGGCTGAGTTTACTACCACATTAAAAAGCTCTCTGTTGAAGTGGGTTTATCTACCTTATGCAATTATTGCATGTTTTATAAAATCCCACGTCACTAGATTTAGTAGGCTTCCTATGATGCTTTGGATTCGAATCCTCTTGTCACAATAATCCTTAATGTGGAACTTGCTCTTCTACTTAACTGGGTGTGAGCTAAAGTTTTAGTGTTACCTGGGGGGTGGGAGTTGTCATTTTACTGAAAGTAAATAGGCTGTTCTCTGCAAAATTGTGTTCACTTCCTGGGGGTATTAGTGTTGCCTTAATCCCTAAAATGTAGAAAATAGGTGGTTCTCTTTGCAATGGAAGCTTCACCTTGCAAGGGAATTTGCCTTGGAGTTTTGTGAATGTGCCAAAATGATACTCAATCATTTGCAAGGAAAATAAAAGAACAGCATTTTTTGCTTGCACATGTCTGGATGATGGAAGTCAGCAGGACTAACTTGAAAAGTGCATCTTCCCTTGCAAAGCGAACAATTTATTTGCATTTAGTGAAATCCAAACCAGATAGTGCTGAAACCAGTGAACAAGTAGCTCTGCAGTTCTCCTGGCATAGATATTGAGGCTCTAAATAAAATGAACTGTAAAAAAGGATAAATAATGCCTGTTTAATAGAAATCTAAAATGTGTTAAGCAAAACAAAAAGGACAGAAAAAGATGGGGCTTTACGGGCCAGTGGGAGTAGAAGGATCAGACAAGGAACCGTTTGTAAAACCAAAATTACATTTTATTTGTATAAAGAACAATAAAACTAAGCATGGACTACCATGCATATGTGATAACAGAGGACTGACATGACATACAATAATAAAATCAAACAATTAACGTCACTACTAATAGAGAAACATATCCCCAAAAGGGGTTGTAACCAAAATCTGTATAGGGTGGAAATTGGGTCTCAAGCTGGATTCGGTCACGGTAGGTCCCCAGCAAGCCGACGCGTTTCGCTCAAGGCTTCCTCAGGGCCTGAGAGACCATAACAGACCGATGTTTTCTATGAACAACATAAAAGCATAATCAAATGAGTGCCAGTCAGTCATAAATTTCATGATATATCATACATAATGACATTATATTTCAATTATTTCATAGGTATATTTGGTTTTAGTTTTTGTACTGACCCTTCTTGATAGTGACTTGTGCTAGGCGACAAAGCTGTAGCGATACTAATGCTGCTTGGAGCTATATTGTTTCCGTATTTATCATAACAGACATCAAGAATATATTTCTTGCATAGGATCCAATGTATTACGTCCCAGATTGTGTTGCCAAGGGCAGGGCTGTAAACCAAAATGCCAATAAATATATATATATGTGTCTACCATATAATTTCAATTTTAGTATGTTTATGATCTCATAACCAACCTTTTATGGCTATCCCCCCTGTGAACTTTTTGGGGTGGATCCCAACTCGCAAGGTGAAGGTGAAGCTATAAAAATTGATTCACCTCGCGTACCCACATTTTATGCATTGCCAAAAACGCATAAAAACCCACAAAATCCCCCAGGACGCCCAATCATATCAGGAATCGGGTCCTACACAGAACCATTAAGTAAATTAATTGATCAGTATCTCAGGCCCCATGTAACCAGTCTGCCGTCTTTTATCCAGGACACACCAGATTTACTTAGGGTGTTATATGATCAAGTAATGCCCCCTGGATGTGTCATGATTGCGTTGGACATCGAGGCACTATATTCCTCGATCCCACAAGCACTCGGGCTACAGACAATCAAAAGATTCCTGGATGAACGAGGCCCCCAAGCAAAACCACACAACCAATTTATTTTGGATGGGCTGGCACATATTTTGAACAATAATGTGTTCACATTTGATGGTTCCCACTTCATCCAGGTGCAGGGCGTGGCCATGGGCACATGTTGTGCCCCGGCCTACGCCAACCTGCACCTGGGTGGATGGGAACGAAATATCTTTAATGATGAGGACCTCTCCATGTACCTGAGCCACGTAGTCACGTGGCTCAGGTACATGGATGATGTCCTCATCATATGGGACGGGGATATTGAATTATTTGAAACCTTTTTTCAAAAGTTACAGATCAACACTTTAAATTTGAAGTTTACTATGTCCTGGAGCAGGAAACAGATTGATTTCCTTGATACCACCCTCTATTTTGAGGATGATGGTAGTATCGGATCCACCTTATTTCGTAAACCGACAGCAGGAAACACGATACTGCACTCGGAAAGTTCTCACCCTAAAGCGTTAATCAGAAGCATCCCCTACTCCCAATACCTCAGATTGAGACGGAATTGTTCTAAAGATATAAATTACAAAAGGGAAGCAGATAAATTGAAAGCACGTCTGCTACAGAGAGGGTATAGTGCGACAACGCTGAGAAAAGCATACAATAAGGCAAAAGCAAACACGAGGCATGACCTGCTTTTTAAAGAAAAAACTAAAAAAACAGACGATAAGGTCAGATTTATTTCCACATACTCTAGGCAGTATAATGAAGTTCGCAACATTTTACAAAAAAAATGGGAGATTCTGACAAGCGACCCAATACTCAGAAAATACTTAGATGACCACCCTAACATCACATATAAACGAGCTAAATCAATTAGAGATGGTCTAGTCACGAGCCACTATCGGAGACCCAATGAAATATCACATATAAAAGGCCTATTCAAATGCGGATGTTGTGATTTTTGTCCATATATCCTTGAAGGAGAGTCCTTTGTAATGCCTAATGGTCATAGAAGATATATTAATCAGCATATCACCTGCCAAACAAAGGCGGTAGTATATATAATGTTATGCCCATGTGGGGCGTTCTATGTGGGTAAAACCATAAGACCCCTTTGGAAAAGGATCTCAGATCATATATCGTATATCAATAACGGCCAAATCAATACCCCTATAGGTGGCCATGTTGGGCTAAAACACAAATATGACCGAAACATTGTTAAGTTCACTGTGTTAGATGTTATCCCTGAGGACATAAGAGGAGGAGATGTTGATAAAAAAGTGTTAGCACGAGAGGCCAGATGGATATACGATCTAAGGGCGACCGTGTATCCAGGCCTAAATGATATGATCAGCTATAAATCATTCTTATAGTATCTCCACTAAAACAATCCTCCTTTTGAGTCCACGGATCCGTCTCCCTCCTCTTTTTTCCCCCCAGGGAGTCCTTTCCTTGCATCACTATGAGGGACAGATGAAGATTTTCTATTAGAATAGGGACTGCCAAGTAGATATAGAATAGAATAGTAAACTAAAATGGATCCTATATGGATACCACAATGGAGTAATGATTCTGTATATATAAAGTGACTAACACATATATGTATTTTGTGCTATATGTAATAGATGACTGGTGAGGCGACACTGTTGTAGCGTATGCTGTTGTGGAACGATCAAAATAATCATCTGATATTGCACTGCCTGGGATTATTATATACCCTGATATGCCAATTATATATATATGTGGCCTTGCACTATTGGACCGATGGTTGGTCTTCTGCAGGTTTCCAGGAGGTAGGATTATTGCCAAGGTATTTCACTATGATCCCACTAGATGGAGCTTGAGCAACAAATAACGCAGCCCATAATATGATTTTCATCCAATCGGATGCTGGATTCTGGCATCCGGGCGGGTCCATAGTTGGTCAACACTTCCTTTAAGGTAACGGCCTCACTTCCGGCGCGACCGGAAGTGATGTAGATAGGCGGCGCCATCATCGACCTAGTTCTAAGCAGAGGAGAGTATGTCCTCACTTCCGGAGCGACCGGAAGTGACGCGGTCAGGCAGCGCCGCTGCCGACCGTAATTATGTAGTAAGCAGTTCCACATGAACTGCCCCAAATTAAGCGCCAATACGTATCAATGAGGGCTTTTTCCCCCTATATATAGGATTAACAACGTGGAGGCAAATAGGCAGGCTGCTAGTGAACCAGACATAGAGGTAAGTAATGCTAACCCTGTAATGTAAGGAAGGATAGGTGCTCTTAGGACTGCATTCTCTGCAATATAGACTGGAGGGCTTGAAGATCTGACATTAACTCCTTGAATTATCTCTTTCAGGGCTTATACAGCCCAGGACTATATTGTCCATATAACTGAAATTTATGCATGTCTCCCTTTCCTGCCTGGAGTCTACCTTAGACTGAGGAAAGGTATGTATGCGTCTATGTAGCTTCCTTATCTCTTTTCTAGTATAATAACCTTCCCCCACTAACCACGTTATATGGCACTGTGGCCCTAAATATTAACAACTCTCTATATGCACAATCCCGGTCCTCCTTCTAGGTCAGTCGTGTCGCCACCAAGGACCCTTAAACTGGGGAAATATACACCATATCTTTGAACTACAGAAAGAAAGGTGCTGCCTGTCCTATTCAAGCCATGTAACACAATACTAGGTGGGTGTGAACACTTTGGCTTTACTATTATATACTTTTGATACTACCATCAAATCATTAGTCTATCCATCTAACTGTCTCCATTCAACCAATAACTATCCTCATTAGTCCTCTTCCCTCTTCCAATGATAAAGAATAACCCATGCTCTCATATCCATAGATCTATTATATCTAGGAGCGAATATATATATAAGGGCGGATATATCAGGGAGAGGACCTTCACCTTGCGAGTTGGGATCCACCCCAAAAAGTTCACAGGGGGGATAGCCATAAAAGGTTGGTTATGAGATCATAAACATACTAAAATTGAAATTATATGGTAGACACATATATATATATTTATTGGCATTTTGGTTTACAGCCCTGCCCTTGGCAACACAATCTGGGACGTAATACATTGGATCCTATGCAAGAAATATATTCTTGATGTCTGTTATGATAAATACGGAAACAATATAGCTCCAAGCAGCATTAGTATCGCTACAGCTTTGTCGCCTAGCACAAGTCACTATCAAGAAGGGTCAGTACAAAAACTAAAACCAAATATACCTATGAAATAATTGAAATATAATGTCATTATGTATGATATATCATGAAATTTATGACTGACTGGCACTCATTTGATTATGCTTTTATGTTGTTCATAGAAAACATCGGTCTGTTATGGTCTCTCAGGCCCTGAGGAAGCCTTGAGCGAAACGCGTCGGCTTGCTGGGGACCTACCGTGACCGAATCCAGCTTGAGACCCAATTTCCACCCTATACAGATTTTGGTTACAACCCCTTTTGGGGATATATTTCTCTATTAGTAGTGACGTTAATTGTTTGATTTTATTATTGTATGTCATGTCAGTCCTCTGTTATCACATATGCATGGTAGTCCATGCTTAGTTTTATTGTTCTTTATACAAATAAAATGTAATTTTGGTTTTACAAACGGTTCCTGGTCTGATCCTTCTACTCCCACTGGCCCGTAAAGCCCCATCTTTTTCTGTCCTTTTTGTTTTGCTAATCTCTCACAGGGGTAAGGGCCTATACTACACGGTAATTTTATATAAAATGTGTTAAAGTAATGCTAATAGAGCAGTTACACTTTGCAAGTTCTGATTTACACTACCCATATATTGCACCTGTTGCAATAGACAAATCACACTGTGCAATACTAAGGTCTGAAACTCCTTACAAGGCCTAGCATAATGGGGTTGTATAATTATTCATAGAATCCTTACTGACTCTTTGTGCTTAGAAGGCTAAACTAAACAAAACGTTGAGTGGGATTGCAAGATTTCATTGACTCCAATGGAACACGTAGGTTTGCATCAAAACGCCTTTAACAATCTTGCATTCAAAACAGTAGCAGTTGAATTCTCTGTACGATCTCTATTATGCAGGGACACAATCCTTGATTAACCTGGGAAATCAAAGGTAACGAGAACTGACATTTTTAGGTCATCTCACACCAAAGGCAGAGAGAGAAATACTGCATCACCAAAATTATATATATTGGGGTCACCTCTGGTAGGCATATGGTTAAATTCTTCCATGCCTTCCAGGGATAAACACATTTATGGTTTAAATATCTTATTGATATGAGATAACATTTCTATTTTAAGTATATTTATGTAAACTTGCATCCATATGACCTGAAGACTGTAGAACTACAATTGCAAAAACATAGGATTAGAAGTAAAGAGAAAAAATTACCTTAAGTACAGTATGTCATTTAGTTTGCACTCCTTTGGTCTCATTGTATGCCAAACCTTAAGAGTCTAGTCATTTAATATCTGAGATATTTTTTGTGACTGATGTAAGACTCTGTTACAGAAAAATAGCAAACTGATAACACACAAGGTGCCGACTCATTGTGACCAAAACTAAACTAGGTAATAAAAAATGAGTTCAGCTCATTGAAGCCTAAACAGATAAGTCCACTAGGGGGTCTTCTGTGGGTGAAGAGCAGAGCTGAAGCCATCTTACATTATCTGCTTTTGTTTTGGTCACAGTGAGTCAGCGTCCTTTGAGCTATCAGTTGCTATTTTCTGTAGCATATTGTAGCCTGAAAAATAGTTTTATACAATCTTCACCAGTTAATTACAAGTTATGTTGGCTGATATCAGTGATAGGAGCCTTAGAGCAGTAGTTTTTTTGTTTGCCTACATAAGGTATGAATCTGCCATTCTTTACAAAAGAGAATCACTAACCTGACAATTCCTGTTTTGGAATACTGTTTGCCAAAGTGATGTGGGCTACACTTAGTACTAAGGTCAACTCTCAAAACTATGTATAAAGAGATTTTTTTTTCTAATGTATCTTGCTTGCCTGTTTGCATAATATTATGACTAGGGTTGAGCGGACACCTAGATGTCCGTGTTCGACGGGTTCGGCCGAACTTTAAAAAAAAGTCCGGGTCCGTGTCCCGGACTTTTACCGAACTTTTCCCGGACACCGAACCCCATTGAAGTCAATGGGGACCCGAACTTTAAGGCACAAAAATGGCTCTAAAACACCAAAGGAAAGGGCTAGAGTGCTGCAAATGGCAGCAAAACGTAATTAAGAGCATGGCAAGTGCTCTGCAAACAAATGTGGATAGGGAAATAACTTAAAACAACAAAAAAAAACAGAAAAATAAAACAATGTTCTTCTTCATCTCTGAAGGACGAGGCCCATATGGAGTAGGAGGGAGGTTGAGGTGGTGGTGGATGTGGCGGTGACATAGGCATGCGCACAGGGTGTGCCGGGTGTGCCTGGGCACACCCTAATCACCTAGGGCACATAGCATTGCCAGTGAGGAGATGGGAAAGATCTCCCTCGCACCTGCTCTGCTCTATTTCTCTTTGCCTACAGGTACATGGCCCCGATACATTACTCTCCCTGCTGGCAAACACATGCATGTGTATTTCAACTTTGGGGTGCACACCTTAATGCAATAGGCTGCGCACACCTATGGGCGGTGTAGGTGGAAGCGGCGGTGGAGGAGGACCAGGGCCGGATTAAGAGCATCATGGGCTTGGTGCTGAGGATTTTGAAGGGCCTTAAGGGCCGTGCCTTGCCATGCACCCAGAGGAGGAAGGGTGCAGCCATGCATGCCTAATTCAACATGGGATGCTGTCTCTGAAGCCCATAAACACATCCATGCATCGGCAACTGTCCCTCCTTGTCCGGCCTTCGCGCTGTGTGGGGAGGTTCTGAGGGTGCTGCCTGGGGAAGCGAGCATAGAAGCCAGACTTCTGTGTTTACAAGTGACAGAAGAGCGGTAACAGTGAATATGGCCAACCCGGGGCCTATATAAAAGGTAGGGGCCTGGAGCTGCAGCTCCAATAGCCCCTACGTTAATCTGGCCCTGAGGAGGAGGACGAGGTAGCCAACACTGCTTCTTTTCACAAATTTTAAATGAGGGTACACCCCAAAAGAAAGAGCAAAAATGGAACAATGGGTGGGTAAGGACGGTATCCATTGCTATTCTGCACAAGGTACGGAAAAGTCCCGTGGGATCCATGCCTGGTTCATTTTAATGAACGTGAGCTTGTCCACATTGTCTCTGGACAGGCGGCTGCGCTTGTCTGTTATAACGCCCCCAGCCGTGCTAAATACCCGTTCAGATAATACACTGGCTGCAGGGCACGCCAGCACCTCCAAGGCGTAAAGGGCAAGCTCAGGCCATGTGCCCAATTTGGAGACCCAAAAGTTGAAGGGGGCAGACCCCTCATTCACTACATGTAGGCGTGTGCACACATACTGCTCCACCATGTCGGTAAAATGCTGCCTCATGCTAAGACGTTCCATCAGAGCTGCTGGTGCTGCGGTTTGTTGTGGCGTGCTGACAAAGCTTTTCCACATTTCGGCCATGCTAACCCTGCCTTCTGAGGTGCTGGCGGTGCCCTGGTTGCATTGGCGACCTCCTCCTCCTCCTCCTCCTCCTCCTCTGCCTTGTGCTTCCACTGCGGCCCCGCTGTCAGATGGGAATGCCAGCAGCATGGCGTCTACCAGCGTGCGCTTGTACTCGCGCATCTTGCGATCGCGCTCCAGTGAGTGAATTAAGGACGGTACGTTGTCCTTGTAACGGGTATCCAGCAGCGTGGCCACCCAGTAATCAGCACAAGTTAGAATGTGGGCAACTCGGCGGTCGTTGTGGAGACACTGCAGCATGTAATCGCTCATGTGTGCCAGGCTGCCCAGAGGCAACGAAAGGCTGTCCTCTGTGGGAGGTGTATCGTCCGTGTCCTCTGTATCCCCCCAGCCATGCACCAGTGATGGCCATGAGCTGGCCTGGGTGCCACCCTGCTGTGAACATGGTTCCATCTCCTCCTCCAGCTCCTCCTCCTCCTCATCCTCCTCATCCTCCAGAACTGTGCCCCTGCTGGACAATTGTGTCCCTGGCGTTTGTGTGTGCAGGAACCCACCCTCGGAGCCCCTTGCGAATGACTGCCCTGAAAGCCTTGGAAATGTTACCTCTTCATCCTCCTCCTCCTCCTCATCCTGTGCCACATCCTCTTTCATCATCGCCCGAATTGTTTTTTCAAGGAGGCATAGAAGTGGGATAGTTAAGCTGAGAACGGCGTCATTGCCACTGGCCATGTTGGTGGAGTACTCAAAACAGCGCAACAAGGCACACAGGTCTCGCATGGAGGCACAGTTATTGGTGGTGAAGTGGTGCTGTTCCGCAGAGCGACTCACGCGTGCGTGCTGCAGCTGAAACTCCACTATGGCCTGCTGCTGCTCGCACAGTCTTTCCAGCATGTGCAAGGTGGAGTTCCACCTTGTGGGCACGTCACATATGAGCCGGTGAGCGGGAAGCCCGAAGTTACGCTGCAGCGCTGCCAGGCGAGCAGCAGCAGGGTGAGAACGCCGAAAGTGCGCACAAACGGCCCGCACTTTCTGCAGCAGCTCTGACATATTGGGGTAGTTTTTAAGGAACCTCTGCACCACCAAATTCAGCACATGCGCCAGGCAAGGGATGTGCGTCAAACCGGCTAGGCCCAGAGCTGCTATGAGATTTCGCCCGTTATCGCACACCACCAGGCCGGGCTTGAGGCTCGCTGGCAGCAACCACTCATTTGTCTGCTGTTCCATGCTCCTCCACAACTCCTGCGCGGTGTGTGGTTTGTCCCCCAAACAGGCAAGTTGTAAAACTCCCTGCTGTCGTTTACCCCTGGCCGTGCTGAAGTTGGTGGTGAAGGTGTTACGCTGTCCGGATGAGGAGGCGGTAGAGGATGAGGAAGCGGAGTAGGAGGAGTTAGGAACAGGAGGCAAACTGAAGCGCCCTGCAATCCTCGGTGGTGGAAGGACATGCGCCAAATTGCTATCCGCCTCAGGCCCATCCGCCACTGCATTTACCCAGTGTGCCGTTAGGGAGATATAACGCCCCTGACCGTGCTTACTGGTCCACGTATCGGTAGTTAGGTGGACCTTGGCACAGATGGCGTTGCGCAGTGCACACCTGATTTTTTCCCCCACTTGGTTGTGCAGGGAAGGGATGGCTTGCCTGGAAAAGTAGTGGCGGCTGGGCACGACGTACTGTGGGACAGCCACCGACATAAGGTTTTTAAAACTGTGCGTCTCCACCAGACGGAATGACAGCATTTCAAAGGCCAATAATTTTGAAATGCTGGCATTCAGGGCCAGGGATCGCGGGTGGGTAGGGGGGTACTTCCTCTTCCTCTCAAGTGTTTGGGAGATGGAAAGCTGAACGCTTCCACGGGACATTGTGGAGATGGTTGTTGGTGACCCAGGTGGTGGTGTTGCTGACAGATCGTCTGTTTGCGGGGTGGCAGGTGCCGGAATCACTACAGATGTGGCTGGAGCGGCCGAGACTGCAGCAGAAGAGGAAGCAGGATGAGCCAGAGACGTTTCTTGGTTTTGAAGGTGTGTACTCCACTGCAGCTCGTGCTTTGCACTTAGATGCCTGATCATGCAGGTTGTGCTCAGGTTGAGAAGGTTTATGCCTCGCTTCAAGCTCTGATTGCACAGGGTGCAAACCACTCGTGTCCTGTCATCAGCACATTTTCTAAAGAACTTCCACGCTAGAGAACTCCTTTGAGCTGACTTTGGTGCGCTCGTTCCCTTGCTGCGTTGGGCAGTAGCGGGCGTAGTGTCTAGGGCATGGCCGCTCTGCTTCTGCACCCTGCTCCCTCTTCTGCTGTGCTGGTGGCTCTGTGCGACCACCGCCTCTTCCTCCAAACCACTCAGGTCACCTGCATGACGTTCATTCCATGTGGGGTCGAGGACCTCATCGTCCTCCACATCATCTTCCACCCAGTCTTCACCCCTGCCCTCCTTGTCGGTCTCCACAATGCTGAACGCCGCAGCAGTTGGCACCTGCGTTTCGTCATCATCGGAGACGTGCTGCGATGATCCTTGCATGTACTCATCTTGAGAAATAAGTGGTTGGGCATCGCTGCACTCAATCTCTTCCACTTCTGGGGCAGGGCTAGGTGGATGGCCCTGGGAAACCCTGCTGACAGAGTCATCAAAAAGAAGAAGAGACTGCTGTATGGCTTGGGGCTCAGACTGCTTGCCTGATTTGCAAGGGGGTGAGGTGAAAGACGATTGGACATCGGCTGCAGGTGCCAACTGTGACCTTTCTGCAGTAGACTGGGTGGGAGACAATGTGAAGGAACTGGAGGCACTGTCAGCAGCAAACCAATCTACTATCGCCTCCACTTGTTCTGGCCTCATCACTTCTAGGGGCGTATGATGCCCTACCAAATACTGATGCAGGTTCTGTCGCCTACTCACACTTGAGGAAGGTGTTTCACTTGTGCGTGTAGCTGGCACAGATCGACCACGTCCTCTCCTTGCAACAGGAGCTCTACCAGCAGCACCACGACCCAGGCCACGGCCCTTATTTGACGGTCTCCTCATATTTCTGTAATTTAAGATCTTGCCCTAGAAAGGTTTTTATTGAATAGCGGAATAGGAAATATGATCCAAAAAAGTGTATGTATCTCGCACGTACAAAACCACACTAGGCCCCAATTACTATTGTTTCTACCCCTAAAAGGATGGATGAGGAGTAGGAGGAGTATGGAACAGACAGCACCCTCAAATGTTCAGAAGTATGAAATGAACCTCAAAAACTTGGAAAGGTGGATCTCACACGTACCGACACAGACTATCCCGCAATTCAATTGATCCTCAAAGGTTTTTATTGAATAGCGGAATAGAAAATATGATCAAAAAAAGTGTATGTATCTCGCACGTACACCACCACACTAGGCCGAAATTACTATTATTTGTACCCCTAAAAGGATGGTTGAGCAGTAGGAGGAGGAGTATGGAACAGGCAGCACCCTCAAATCTTCAGAAGTATGAGATGAACCCCAAAAACTTGGAAAGGTGGATCTCACACGTACCGACACAGACTATCACGCAATTTAATTGATCCCCAAAGGTTTTAATTGAATAGCGGAATAGAAAATATGATCAAAAAGAAAGTGTATGTATCTCGCACGTACACCACCACACTAGGCCCCAATTACTATTGTTTGTACCCCTAAAAGGATGGTTGAGGAGTAGGAGGAGGAGTATGGAACAGGCAGCACCCTCAAATCTTCAGAAGTATGAGATGAACCCCAAAAACTTGGAAAGGTGGATCTCACACGTACCAAAACACACTATCACGCAATTTAATTGATCCCCAAAGGTTTTAATTGAATAGCGGAATAGAAAATATGATCAAAAAGAAAGTGTATGTATCTCACACGTACACCACCACACTAGGCCCCAATTACTATTGTTTGTACCCCTAAAAGGATGGTTGAGGAGTAGGAGGAGGAGTATGGAACAGGCAGCACCCTCAAATCTTCAGAAGTATGAGATGAACCCCAAAAACTTGGAAAGGTGGATCTCACACGTACCGACACAGACTATCACGCAATTTAATTGATCCCCAAAGGTTTTAATTGAATAGCGGAATAGAAAATATGATCAAAAATAAAGTGTATGTATCTCACACGTACACCACCACACTAGGCCCCGATACTATTGTTTGTACCCCTAAAAGGATGGTTGAGGAGTAGGAGGAGGAGTATGGAACAGGCAGCACCCTCAAATCTTCAGAAGTATGAGATGAACCCCAAAAACTTGGAAAGGTGGATCTCACACGTACCGACACAGACTATCACGCAATTTAATTGATCCCCAAAGGTTTTAATTGAATAGCGGAATAGAAAATATGATCAAAAAGAAAGTGTATGTATCTCACACGTACACCACCACACTGGGCCCCAATTACTATTGTTTGTACCCCTAAAAGGATGGATGAGGAGTAGGAGGAGGAGTATGGAACAGGCAGCACCCTCAAATCTTCAGAAGTATGAGATGAACCCCAAAAACTTGGAAAGGTGGATCTTACACGTACCGACACAGACTATCACGCAATTTAATTGATCCCCAAAGGTTTTAATTGAATAGCGGAATAGAAAATATGATCAAAAAGAAAGTGTATGTATCTCACACGTACACCACCACACTAGGCCCCAATTACTATTGTTTGTACCCCTAAAAGGATGGTTGAGCAGTAGGAGGAGGAGTATGGAACAGGCAGCACCCTCAAATCTTCAGAAGTATGAGATGAACCCCAAAAACTTGGAAAGGTGGATCTCACACGTACCGACACAGACTATCACGCAATTTAATTGATCCCCAAAGGTTTTAATTGAATAGCGGAATAGAAAATATGATCAAAAAGAAAGTGTATGTATCTCACACGTACACCACCACACTAGGCCCCAATTACTATTGTTTGTACCCCTAAAAGGATGGTTGAGGAGTAGGAGGAGGAGTATGGAACAGGCAGCACCCTCAAATCTTCAGAAATATGAGATGAACCCCAAAAACTTGGAAAGGTGGATCTCACACGTACCGACACAGACTATCACGCAATTTAATTGATCCCCAAAGGTTTTAATTGAATAGCGGAATAGAAAATATGATCAAAAAGAAAGTGTATGTATCTCACACGTACACCACCACACTAGGCCCCAATTACTATTGTTTGTACCCCTAAAAGGATGGTTGAGGAGTAGGAGGAGGAGTATGGAACAGGCAGCACCCTCAAATCTTCAGAAGTATGAGATGAACCCCAAAAACGTGGAAAGGTGGATCTCACACGTACCGACACAGACTATCACGCAATTTAATTGATCCCCAAAGGTTTTAATTGAATAGCGGAATAGAAAATATGATCAAAAAGAAAGTGTATGTATCTCACACGTACACCACCACACTAGGCCCCAATTACTATTGTTTGTACCCCTAAAAGGATGGTTGAGGAGCAGGAGGAGGAGTATGGAACAGGCAGCACCCTCAAATCTTCAGAAGTATGAGATGAACCCCAAAAACTTGGAAAGGTGGATCTCACACGTACCAAAACACACTATCACGCAATTTAATTGATCCCCAAAGGTTTTAATTGAATAGCGGAATAGAAAATATGATCAAAAAGAAAGTGTATGTATCTCACACGTACACCACCACACTAGGCCCCAATTACTATTGTTTGTACCCCTAAAAGGATGGTTGAGGAGTAGGAGGAGGAGTATGGAACAGGCAGCACCCTCAAATCTTCAGAAGTATGAGATGAACCCCAAAAACTTGGAAAGGTGGATCTCACACGTACCGACACAGACTATCACGCAATTTAATTGATCCCCAAAGGTTTTAATTGAATAGCGGAATAGAAAATATGATCAAAAAGAAAGTGTATGTATCTCACACGTACACCACCACACTAGGCCCCAATTACTATTGTTTGTACCCCTAAAAGGATGGTTGAGGAGTAGGAGGAGGAGTATGGAACAGACAGCACCCTCAAATCTTCAGAAGTATGAGATGAACCTCAAAAACTTGGAAAGGTGGATCTCACACGTACCGACACAGACTATCACGCAATTTAATTGATCCCCAAAGGTTTTAATTGAATAGCGGAATAGAAAATATGATCAAAAAGAAAGTGTATGTATCTCACACGTACACCACCACACTAGGCCCCAATTACTATTGTTTGTACCCCTAAAAGGATGGTTGAGCAGTAGGAGGAGGAGTATGGAACAGGCAGCACCCTCAAATCTTCAGAAGTATGAGATTGTGTTCACTGTACCCCACAAAGATTGTGTTCACTGCACCCCACAAAGATTGTGTTCACTGCACCTCAAAAAGGATTTTGTTCACTGCACCCCACAAAGATTGTGTTCACTGCACCCTAAAAGGATTTTGTTTACTGCACCCCAAAAAGATTGTGTTCACTGTACCCCCCAAAGATTGTGTTCACTGCACCCCACAAAGATTCTGTTCCCTGTACCCCACAAAGATTGTGTTCACTGCACCCCACAAAGGATTTTGTTCACTGCACCCCAAAAAGATTGTGTTCACTGCACCCCAAAAAGGATGTTGTTCACTGCACCCCAAAAAGGATTTTGTTCACTGCACCCCAAAAAGATTTTGTTCACTGCACCCCACAAAGGATTTTGTTCACTGCACCCCAAAAAGATTGTGTTCACTGTACCCCCCAAAGATTGTGTTCACTGCACCCCACAAAGGATTTTGTTCACTGCACCCCAAAAAGATTGTGTTCACTGTACCCCCCAAAGATTGTGTTCACTGCACCCCACAAAGATTCTGTTCACTGTACCCCACAAAGATTGTGTTCACTGCACCCCACAAAGGATTTTGTTCACTGCACCCCAAAAAGATTGTGTTCACTGCACCCCAAAAAGGATGTTCACTGCACCCCAAAAAGGATTTTGTTCACTGCACCCCAAAAAGATCGTGTTCACTGCACCCCACAAAGATTGTGTTCACTGCACCCCACAAAGGATTTTGTTCACTGCACCCCAAAAAGATTGTGTTCACTGTACCCCCCCAAAGATTGTGTTCACTGCACCCCACAAAGATTCTGTTCACTGTACCCCACAAAGATTGTGTTCACTGCACCCCACAAAAGATTGTGTTCACTGCACCCCAAAAAGGATTTTGTTCACTGCACCCCAAAAAGGATGTTGTTCACTGCACCCCAAAAAGGATTTTGTTCACTGCACCCCAAAAAGATTGTGTTCACTGCACCCCACAAAGATTGTGTTCACTGCACCCCACAAAGGATTTTGTTCACTGCACCCCAAAAAGATTGTGTTCACTGCACCCCAAAACGGATTTTGTTCACTGCACCCCAAAAAGGATGTTGTTCACTGCACCCCAAAAAGGATTTTGTTCACTCCAACCCAAAAAGATTGTGTTCACTGCACCCCACAATGATTGTGTTCACTGCACCCCAAAAAGGATTTTGTTCACTGCACCCCAAAAAGATTGTGTTCACTGCACCCCACAAAGATTGTGTTCACTGCACCCCAAAAAGGATGGTGTTCACTGCACCCCACAAAGATTGTGTTCACTGCACCCCACAAAGGATTTTGTTCACTGCACCCCAAAAAGATTGTGTTCACTGCACCCCAAAAAGGATTTTTTTCACTGCACCCCAAAAAGATTTTGTTCACTGCACCCCAAAAAGGACGTTGTTCACTGCACCCCAAAAAGATTGTGTTCACTGCAGCCCAAAAAGATTGTGTTCACTGCAGCTCACACACAGAAAAATGGATGTGGATCACTGACACCTGCCTATCTCCTATCCCACACCACACAGCAATATCGATTGTAGTTTGTAGAACACAGTTTCCCTAAAATTCAGCAGCAGCAGCCTCTCCCTAACAGGATTGAGAAGAGATCGTAGATCAGGATTGAGTGCAGAGTCACCCCACCCCCCACACAGCAATATCGATTGTACTTTGTAGAACACACTGACCCTATAATTCAGCAGACTCTATCCCTAAAATGCCTACAACTCGCCCTGCCTAAACACTCCGACCTGTCCCTCAATTCTATCCGGACACAAATGTTTTTTTCCTGCCTGTCTTTCCCTAATCAGCAGCCAGCACATTGATGTGTGCTCTGTCCCTGATCTAAGCAGCAGAATGAAGACGCTGCGGCTGCCTGGAACTTATAAAGACTTGGTCACATGCTTCAGACGGCCAATCACAGCTACTGAGACATTTGCAGGCATGGCTGGGATGGCTTAAGGCACACCAGTTAAACGATTGTTGATTGGCTGTTGAAAGCCCGCCATCAAAAAGAGCGCCAAAGCATGCAAAACCCGGAAATAAAACGACCGAACACGGATTTTTACCCGAACATACAGTAAAGTGTCCGTGTCCGTGTTCGGGTACAAAAAATCCAATTATTCGGTACGAACACGAATAATACAGTCCGTGTTCGCTCAACACTAATTATGACTACACAGATTTATTTAGAATTTTGAGTAAAATCCTAAAGATAAGTTTTAGTGACAGAAAAAGGTTTTTCTACAGTGTAGGAACCAGCGACCTAATGAAGCTTAGCATTATTTTGGAGTTTACTTAATAACTTTGTGGATAGAACAGTAAAGTATTGTATCCCAACAGTCTTTCCAAAGTCAGTTTTGATTGGTCTTGCTAAAATAGTGTTGTCTGATTTTGGTATTCAGCTGCTTACAACCATTGGCCTTCCATTGTGTTAATAAATATAAATAAATAAATTACGTTTTAAGACCCATATTCGCCATTTACATTCAGCATTTAACATTAAACTTAAAAGTCCCCATTTTCTGTAAAAAAAAACTTTTATCTCACTTATTCAGACAGAAAGTGAATGACAAGCATTTAAAACAATTTAAAATCAGGCCTATTGGAAATTTTGGTTTATAGTTTGGCATCGGTCCTCACATACATTTATCTTTAAATTAGCCCTTATGGGAGGCAATTTGCCACGGTACACAGGGCTTAGCATCACATGGCCTGTGTTTCATAATGCTGGAGGTTTATAGCTTGACTTTGTAAAACACAATGTGCTCCAGGATATTTGTAACTTCTAAATGGAAGCATGGCTATGTCATCGTGGAGGCACGCAGTACTAGTGATATACAACGTCAGATGATGTTCTGATCTGTAGGCTTTTTCACTATACATGCAGTGAGGCATTATATAATCAACAGCAAGCACTTTTTTAGAGGTTACAAATAGTATTGAGGCTGCTCTGGGAACTTTAATAAAGAGCAAAAAGCCCTGAAATGGAAGCCTGCTACATTGAAGCTCCCCACACGTTACACTTTGATTGTAAAATCTCCTTTAAACCGATAATAAGCTATTATTGGATCAATAGGTTAGTGCTCATATTTCATAAATTTTATAAATACAAAGTTGATTGTACAAAGATTGTATAGTCAGATTGTAAATTGTGTGATGACTTTAAAGAAAATCCCCTATAAGATGCAGCAATTGCAATATATACTATACTTTGCTTCAAGTTTTTTTGGCAATTGAACAGCAGGTATAAACAACCTAGTGTAAATACCTCCAAAACACTGATTCTTTTGCATAATAAGGCCTCATTCACTTGGGGCATTTCAATCTATGTCCCTTGTTTTACCAACATGGGGATGCTGTCTACTGTGATTTAGTGGCTGCATAGAAACAGCCGCTGTTTCCCAGTAACATTTTTCTGGGTGCAGATGCACGGTTTTGAATACACCCTTTGGATAAAAATGAAGTAACTGACACTGGAATAATGTTAAAAGCCCTATGTCAGGTAATCCTAACTCCCACTATTGAGTTTATTTTACACTGTACATCTTAATGAATCCTTAACTTATCCTTCCTGGTCTCTCTCTTATTCCTCCTTCACTTTTACCACAGCTTATACTTATCTGCAACAAAGAAGACATCAGGATCTGCACTGTGCATCCTGCTGGGTTAGAAATTTGCACAGGGAGCCCATATTCACCTCCATAGAAGGTTGGCCTGTCAGCCTATAAAGTTGCAGAAGGCATTTTTTTTTCTTTCTACGTGCTTCTTTTCACTATAGCAACATTGCAGGTAATGGTTTTGGAGAGATTAATCCTGATAAGTGATTAAATATCTTCTCCTATATACTTTTCTCTTTTATACAGCTGTCTTTACTTCTGATCTCCTGTTAGCTAGCTGGTCACTCGTAATTCCAAGAAAAGATGTGCAGGGTGGGACACCAACTTTTGCCCATGCAATCAAAAAAATGTACTTTGCTCTGTGTGAAAATCTTAAAAAAAAGTGCCACTTTTTGGGTAAGGATTGAAGATACAGCCTTACTTTGTAGCCATGTATATAATCTATGGAGATGCAAAGGAATTTAACAAGTCTTCCTATCAAGTCGGCTACACCAATCCGGATACATTGTTCTATTTCCAGACGTGATAATCAACATATGCTGCATATTGAAGAGAAAGACACAGACGATCGCCCAGTTTTTTTTTTTTTCACTCCTAGGATGACAGACAGTGGTCATGTGATCTAACAGTACAATTGGGAATGAGAGATGTATGAAGCAACCAGTTAGAAGGATAAGTTACGGTTAAGTTAAGGTTAGGTTAAGTAATCACCCATCAGGGTGTGTATTTCTGACATTTTTGTCTGAAAAGAGTGATGTACAGCTCCAAAATTGGAAAGTAAGAGACATTTGACTTTAATATATAGTTAATACTTGGCCAGGGTTAAAATGCTGTGTTGTAATTCCCAACAAGTTTATTTGATAGTCATTTTTAAAGCCTTACAAACCAAACCTGCTTCACTTTTTTGCATTATGTTCTATGGTATACATGATTTTATATTTTCAAAAAGGGCATTTTTATCACAATGCAAAAATAGTTAGAGGGTCCAAAAATATAATTTTAGCTGTATAATTCATTGCCTCTGAAAAGGTAGTTTGATAAATCTGTCTATTCTCCTGGAAAAGATTGAAATAGTTACTCAAGGAAAGAAAATGGCACAGTGAAAAATTACTTCTTTTGTACTCCATCAGCTTTACCATTTGACTCTCGCTACTACAATGCATGTCTTTTCACCTTAAAATTAGTAAGTATAAATCTTAGTCCTCATCCTTGAAATAGAAATAAACATTGAATTGTATATATTACTTGCTACTGTATCATCTGGTCAGTCAGTCCATGCTTGAAATGAGGTAATACCAAGTGCTAAATTATACAGTTTAATGTCTTTTACATTTTAAATTTAAATTACAGTGATAAAGCAGGGAATGGTTACCGGAACAGAAAGAAATATTCATGTGTTTAAAGTGAAAGCTAAAGCAAATTGCTTCACAAACAGCTGAATGCATACCTATGAATGGATTTACCCACATAGAATATTATATTTCTTCTGTTCAGTCAGTCTTGTGATTCACACCTTTTTGCCATGCCAATAATTAGTCATATTGCCCTTTTTAAACTTTGCATTGCATTGCTTACTCATTGTCCTTGGGGCAGACAGCTGATAAATGAGACTACAAAGCTACAAATGGAAACAAAAGTGCCATCTGACCTTAAAAAATACAGTTATTAAAATATTCTTTTGAATCTAGGTAGATGTAAAGCTTAAAAGTAAAAAGTGCCCAGTCAAATTGTTGAATTTATAACTGAGCAAAAATGCAATTAATTTACCAAATCTTAGAACAATGAACTTCAGTACTTAGTGCCCATTCACACTTTTTGCTGCTCTGGTGCTTTGCTCTGTAAATGAACATGAAGCATTTTTTATATGATTGTGGTGCACCGCAGCACATGTGTCAGAAATCTATTGGTTTAGAGCATTGGGATGCCATTCAAAGCACTTCAACTGCAAGGTATAAACAATCCCTTACTTTTTATAGGCAAATTAGGCATCTTTTTGCTTTCCAAATACATCTTGGGGGATTGATGTCATCAGGTGTCTTCCTCTGGCTCACAGTCTCTGCTCTAATTCATAGCAAAGGTGTTCTTTTGGGTTGAGTTCAGGACTCTATGCAGGCTAGACAACTTCCTCCACTTCAAACTCACTCATCCATGTCTTTATGGACCTTGCATTTTTCCCTGGTGCCCAGTCATGCTGGAACCGAAAGGGGCCATCCCCAAACTGTTCCCACAAAACTGGGAGCATGAAATTGTCCAAAATGTCTTGGTATGCTGACGCCTTAAGAGTTCCCTTCACTGGAACATCAAAGAGAGGGAGAAGGTAACCCAGGAACATTCCACAATCAAGATCTATAATTTGTCTGGCTTGGGGTTCACTGACACGGAGCTAGACTTATTATGCAAAGGTCACAAGGACCCCCTGTCTGACTATAAGATCTCGTTAAAACAATTACTAGATAGAGCACCGATGTACCGATGTACCAAATAATTACAAAGAATGAGCATCAGTTCCTGTTTAGACAACATCCACTGACCCTACACTTCTATCATATACCTAAGATCCATAAGGACCTGGCTAACTCTACAGGTAGACCCATTATAGCAGGCATAGGTAGCATTGCCAGTAATCTGGGATGTTTATATTGCTTTTTTTTTTCTTCAGGACCTAGTTACATTATTACCCTCTTACATTAGAGACTCTGGTCACATGTTGGATAGTCTGTCCTCCTTCAAGTGGTGCCCACAATACAAGTGGCTATCTCCTGACGTTGCATCGTTGTATACGTCAATTGAAAATTAATACAGCCTAAAAGCAGTTGAATATTATCTAAGTAACAGCAATCTGCATCCATTACAAGCAACGTTTCTGGTAGACTCTATAGAGTTTACCATGACACATAACTATTTCTCCTATATAGGTGAATACTACAGATAGGTCAGAGGGACTGCCATGGGGGCCAGATTTGCCCCAGCTATGCAAATCATTTTATGGGTTACTGGGAATACCATTACATATGGGCCAATAACCCATATGTGGCAAATCTGGCCCTATATCAGGGCCATCTTACCGAATGGTCCTTGCCCGGGCCACCCCACCTGCCCAACGACCCAGTCTCAGCCAAGCATTAGTCCCAATTCCCATGCACATCCCGCCACTGAACTTAGCAGGTGGTGAGCACCTGTCGGCCCTGCACTGCTTGGCTAACAATAAAACAGGGCTTGCAATAATATAATTGACAATCCTATAGTATTAATTATTCATGTGCAAAATAACAATATAGTGCAAAAAAATTCTTAAAAGTACAATAGTGCAATTGTGCTTAATAATAGAAAGTGCTTAGAGTGACTCAAAAAAATCCTGGGGTGCTTCAAACAAATCAAGCAGTCTAGAGTGTTTCACTCCCCACCTGTATCCCTACTCACCAGAAAAAATTGACCCTCAGCTGTTTCAGTCTGGCGGTCAAATAGGCTTGGAACTGGTGAGATGAGATACAAATCCACTTGATGTTAGTACTCACTTTATATCACCTTATAACGAATCTTTGTAACTAAAAAAAATAAAAACAGACAGCCCGCATAGTGAAGTCCATTGAGAAGAGTATTTAATTGTGCATTAATTCATTTGCTTTCAAAAAGTTCCATATAAAACTGGCATGTAGAAAAGACACAGCACTTCGGGGAACGCCAACTAGCGTGAGTTCCACAGAGGACAGAAGTGGCGTTTATGGTTTCGCCGTAACTGGAAATACGTTGATGCATTTTGCCCCGCCTTCCAGGGCGTCATCAACAGCTATAATTTCCGGTACGTCAGCTTCATATTTTTATACAGCTCAAGGGTGACCTCCCATAATTTAAAGCACCAATCACTGTTGTATCAACTGAATAACTAATGATGTCCATCACCTCCTGCTTAGATAGCTGAAATTATCTTATGCTATCGTACATTAAAAACATAATACATGTGAATTCCATACACGGCATACAATTTATATAGAAATAAGAGAAAAATAAAAATATAATTTTATTAAGTAAAGAATAAAAAATAAAAATAATGGTAACAAAAATAAATAAAAATAAAAAATGAAATATAAAAAACATTAAAATTAAATAAATAAAAATAAAAGTTCATAAATAAAAATAAAAAATAAATAAAAATGTATTTTTATTTAAATAAAATAAAAAAAAATAAAAAATATAGATAAAAATAAATATAAATAATAAAATAAATCAAATAAAATAAATAAATAAATATAAAAATACTTAAAATAGCGAAAAAATCACCAATTAGATAAAAAAAACTGTTTAAATCTAGATCTATATTCAAAACTAAAGGATAAAGTGTACCCAACCAATGTATCCACTGTGTTTCATTTTGGGAAATTAAGATTACTATCTCTCCAACGTGCTTCCACCCTATCAATACCACAGAATGTCAGCCCACTCGGGTCCCTATTATGAACCAATCTAAAATAGTTAGACAAACTGTCGTGTCAATATCCTTTCTTTATACTGTTGACATGCTCTCTCAACCTTATTCTCAATTCCCTCCTGGTCCGCCCCATGTACTGGAGCCCACAAGGATATGAGAGCAGGTAAGTGACATGTGTGGAACCACAAGTAATAAACTTTTTTATGGTATACGATTCTGCCTGTGAAAGGGATCTAAATTCAGTGATTTTTCTTTTACTTATACAAAGTAAGGTTATACAATTCATACATTTTCCACAACTGAAAAAACCCACTTGATCCAGAAATGTGCAAGTCTTAACAGGGGGATTGATAACATTGTGTGCCAACTTCGTTTGTAATATGTGTGGTTTAGTATAAATGAAATTGGGTTTAGCAGGTAAAATAGTTTTCAAAACTTCATCTTTCTATTATTAACCAGTTGCTGACCAGCTCCTGTATATTTACTGCGGCAGACTGGCTCGTACAGGACAAACGACGTAGATCTACGTTGCTCATCTGGGAGGAGCTTGGGGGCGAGCGCGCCGCCGATGGTGCGCTCCCATCCCCGATCGTCAGTGGGGAAGTCGATGTGGGTGTCAAGCGGCTCCGATTGCAGCCTGACACCTGCGATTGCTCCCCACTGAGAGAGAAGAACTGTTAAAAGCCGACCGTCCTTCTCCATGAAATGATCACAGAGCTCATGTGATCTTGCTATATAGGATCACGTGTCTCTGTGGTCATCTCAGAAGCCACGTCCCCCCACAGATAGAATGACTCCCCCTTGATCACCTATACTGTTAACCCCTTCCCTGCCAGTGTCATTATTACAGTAACAGTGCATATTTTTAGCACTGATTACTGTAGTAATGTCACTGGTACCCCCAAAAGAGTAAAAAATGTCAGGGGTCCAATCTGTCTGCTGCAATGTCGCAGCCCCACTAAAAATCTCAGATCGCCGCCATTACTAGTAAAAAAAAACATTAAAAATTACATAAATCTTTCCCGTAGTTAGTAGACGCGATAACTTTTGCCCATGCCCCACTGGAGACTCTCCTCCTCCGGCCAGCCCCAACCGAGCTCTGCCACCCACCCCCAACCTCCCCCTGCTGGCCAGGTCAGGAACCCGGATTCAGCCGGAAAGAACTCCAGAGAAACGTATTACAATGGGATCCATCGGTCCGTAAGGATAGATTGGGGACAGGTCTGAGGTTTCTCTCTTTTTTGCTTACCCTATGCAGCCATTTACTATATCCTGCTGAGGGGTAAGTGCGACCTCTAGTGGTTGTTGGGTACGCAGCAACTCCAACTCACCATCACCATTTTCACATCATTCACCGAATTATCTTTTGGAACTTATCACCTTTATTAAAATACTTATATTTTCTCACCATTATTCATTTCATATTGGGTTTGATTTTTTATGTTTACCACCAATATTTATTAATACTTGTACCATATCTTGTCACTATATTAAATTTGTGCACCAGCTCACTTGTGTTTTTATAACCGGCCAGTTATACATTTTATATATTTTATATGAGCACCATTCCTGCACATATTTATTGTTGCACTAGCACTTTTCGGATTGCACAGAACCGCTTATGGTTCATTTATCCTACACACTATAGGTAGCGCCGTTTTCCAACTATCTCCCCCACATACAACTTTTGCGCAAACCAATCAAAATACGCTTATTGCAATTTTTTTTTTTACCAAAAATATGTAGCAGAAAACAAATTGGCCTAAAATGTAAAAAAATTTTGATTTTTAAATTTTTTTTGAGAACTTCATATAGCAGAATGTGAAAAATATTGTTTTTTTTTTTTTTCAAAATTGTCGCTCTTCTTTTGTTTATAGCGAAAAAATAAAAATCGCACAGGTGATCAAATACCACCAAAAGAAATCTCTATTTGTGGGAAAAAAAGGACATCAATTTTATTTGGGTACAGCATCGCACGACCACGCAATTGTCTGTTAAAGTAACGCAGTGCCGAATCGCAAAATAGGGTCTGGTCATTAAGGGGTCAAATCCTTCCGGTCTTAACTTAAAGTGGTTAAGCACAATTGCACTATTTATGGACTTTTTTTTAGCACTATTGCACTTTTAAGGAATTGCACAATTTATGGAAATTTGTTTAGCAATATTGCACTTTTAATATTTTTTTTGCACTATATTGTTATTTTGCACATGAATAATTAATATTATATGATTGTCAATTGTATTTTCAATTGTATTTTTGCAAGCACTGTTTTATTGTTAGCCATTCATTTCTGAGTTTTTACTTGGTGAACTGCAGCTGCATTTCTAAATGTTTAATTCATTTTCTAACACTTACACTTAGTACGGGTTTAACCATTATTCAGGCCCTGTGCTGCTGTCAGGCCACTTGGCCAGAGGAGGGGGAGCCCTCAACTGCAGTAATACCTGTCTGCCTCCATGGGAACAGGCACACACTGGACAGTCGAGTCTGACTCCCGTCCGTGTGTGTGTGTTCACCGAACCCATCTTGGAAGCTGTCATTAGCCTGGCAGTGCTGTACCAATAAATATAGCCTTATCGATAATTTGCATTTTTATTCTCATGGGTGATTGTGTAGGCAGGGCCCCAGTGCACTGCATTGCCCATTGCCCTTTAATGCTCTTAAGATGGCACTGCCCTATATGCCAGATATATAGATGATATTCTAATAATCTGGGATGGGACAGCAGAGGATCTTAGTGGTTTTCTATCCCACTGCAACAGTAATTCCTTTGGTGTATCTTTTACTTATGTGATTGATGATACTCACCTAGTCTTCCTGGATCTATCTTGAACTTCAAGCAGATGAAATTGGTAACATCTTCTCCAAAACACATTTCAAGCCTAGTGCAGGGAATTCCTATTTACATGATAAGAGCAACCACCATCCTAGGTGGATTAGAAATATCCCATTTGGACAGTATTGTAGATTACATAGGACCTGTACTAGGAGAATAGAATATGAGGAACAGGGGGCTGTCCTCAGAAAGAAATTCCTGGAATAAGGATACAGGGAAGACCATGTTGAGGATGCATATAGGAAGCATTGGTTATTGTACAATGAAGATACCCTAAAAGGTGCAAACCAAACAGCAAATGTGTCTAGACAAAAAAAAACAAGAATGCTCACCTAGATGGGACAGACTCCATTAGATTTAGCACCACATATAACACCAAAGCATTCGAGACATGGTGGATAGAGATGTCCCGAACTGTTTGCCGGCGGACAGTTCCCGGCGAACATCGCTTGTTCGCGTCAGCCGCTGCGGGTGAACATATGCGATGTTCGGTCCGCCCCCTATACTTCATCATTGAGGCAAACTTTGACCCTGAACCTCACAGTCAGCAGGCACATTCCAGCCAATCACCATACCCTCCCTCCCACACCCTCCCACCTCCTATAAAAAAGCAAGGGCAGCATTCATCTTAGATAATTCTGAAGCAGTGTTAGTAGTGAGAGCAGGGAGAGTGCTGCTGCTGCTGCTGGTAATAGGGACAGTTGTTAGATAGTGTTCTCGGTCCACTCCTGCTGTAAGGACAGCATCCTGACAGCACCCCAAAAAACCCTTTTTAGGGCTGGTATTTGAGTAATTTTTTCTTGATATATATTGAGCAGTTGCCTGCCCGCCCTGCGTGAGAGGCCACAGACCCACCACAGACTGTACTGTGTGCACACCACACTCATATCGGGTGGCACAGTACCTTGCAGTTTAAAAAATAATTTTTTCCTCTGTCATAATTGCAGTGTCAGGTCCACAGAGTGTACTGTGCCCACTGTAGTGCCCACCACTGATATATACGGTGGCACAGCAGCTTGCAAATTGAAAAAAAATATATTTTTTATAATTGCAGTTGCCTGGCCTGCCAGTGACTGTAAGGTCCACAGAGTGTACTGTGCCCACTGCAGTGCCCACCACTGATATATACGGTGGCACAGCAGCTTGCAAATTGAAAAAAAATATATTTTTTATAATTGCAGTTGCCTGGCCTGCCATTGACTGTCAGGTCCACAGAGTGTACTGTGCTCACTGCAGTGCCCACCACTGATATATACGGTGGCACACCAGCTTGCAAATTAAAAATATATATATTTTTTTATAATTGCAGTTGCCTGGCCTGCCAGTAACTGTCAGGTCCACAGAGTGTACTGTGCCCACTGCAGTGCCCAGCACTCATATATACGGTGGCACAGCAGCTTGCAAATTAAAAATATATATATTTTTTTATAATTGCAGTTGCCTGGCCTGCCAGTGACTGTCAGGTCCACAGAGTGTACTGTGCCCACTGCAGTGCCCACCACTGATATATACGGTGGCACAGCAGCTTGCAAATTAAAAATATATATATTTTTTTATAATTGCAGTTGCCTGGCCTGCCAGTGACTGTCAGGTCCACAGAGTGTACTGTGCCCAATGCAGTGCCCACCACTGATATATACGGTGGCACAGCAGCTTGCAAATTAAAAAAATATATATTTTTTATAGTTGCCTGCCAGTGAGTGTCAGGTCCACAGACTGTACTGTACCCACTGCAAATGGACTGTTTGCGGTGGTTTGCGGTGCATTAAACGGGGAGTTTGGTCTGTCAGAGTTTGGTCTGTCACTGTGAAGCGGGCGTAATCCTTACACTACCTGATTGATACAACATCATACCTGATTGTATACACACACTGGATGTTTTAAAGCACGTTATTCCAAACAATTTAGGAATGTTAGGTGATTTATGCCCTTTATGGATTAAAACCCGACTCTGCGTCAACTACGTAATTTTCCATGGGAGTTTTGCCATAGATCCCCCTCCAATATGCCACAGTCCAGGTGTTAGTCCCCTTGAAACAACTTTTCCATCACTATTGTGGCCAGAAAGAGTCCCTGTGGGTTTTAAAATTCGCCTGCCTATTGAAGTCTATGGCGGTTTGCCCGGTTCGCCCGTTCGCGAACATTTGCGGAGGTTCGCGTTCGCCGTTCGCGAAAGGGCAAATTTTAGGTTCGCAACATCACTAATGGTGGAGACCAAGATAATGGTAGAAAATTCCAAATGTTGTGCAGGAAGGAGACCTACTGGATCTTCCCTTTGGGATCTTTGACCCCCAGGGGACTCAATGAAGACCTTGAGATCCATGAAACCATCCAATAACAACCCTTGCACTGGGGTCCTCCTTTCCAGTATTCTAATGGTTTTTTTTTCCAATTCCTGTGTGTAATACCCATTAGATCCATGTCCAGAATGTGTGTGTGTGTGTATATATACATACATTTATATATGATTATGCACGTGTATGTGGACACTTCTAATTTTCATCTTGGTTCCAACACATACTATTGCAATTAGGTCCATATGTCCCCCTCTGTGCCTTTCTAGTTTCAGTTAACAGTCACCATATATTTCACCTATCCCCTTTTCCTTTCTTTATAGTACTCCTTTTGTGACCTATGGAACTGTTAACATCCACTAGGAGACTAGGTTGTTTGATAGTGTTAGGGTACACAAGGGGACATACATATGTGTAAGGTTTCCTTGTTCATTCTTTGTACAGCCTAAGTTTGGCAGTTGGGATATATGCATCAGATCTACACATTAGATGCAGTTCTTATATGCACAACTCCAATCAAATTGGCAGGCTAGAGCTTACTACACTAGGAATGAGCAATTATGACACTATATCCATGTCCCCTACAGACAACTAAATGAGCTAGCGGTGGGTATACAAATAGCATTTACCTACTGAGTGTAGGAATGATATAGCAACAGAGAGTTATATATGAAAAGACTGTAGACAGTGCACCCTTAATATGGATCTTGTATTGTATGTAATATTCGCCCATCCTTTGACTACGGGTGGATGTTGGTTGGTCCATCCTGAATGCGCAGTCTTTGTTAGATACATTCCTTTTTTATCTTTATTTTTATCTGTATTTTCTTATTTTAAGTTCTATTTTTATTCTTATTTTTTATTTTTATTTTATATCTATTTATATCTTTGCTTCCACTTTCACTGTGTACATATTAACGAATAATAGATTTTACATTCTAGTATAGTTCCACCCATATGGGCAAACTGTGACATTTTAGCCACAGAGGTATGAATGCAACTCTGCCTTTATGGTTTACTTTACCATCCACATTTCTTGTATACATACTGTTTGTTTTATACATACATTGTGGCTGGCCTGATATGAGTCTTAAGTGTAGCTGTACTGCAAGTAGTGTACACATATACGTAACTACAGTGGCGGATCCAGGGGGGGGGGCATCGAGTCAATTGCCCCCCCCCCCCCCGAGAAAAATAGTACCAGGTTTAAGTTTACAGAGGCATTATCTAAATGCATCTGCAGGTACTTTATTTCTGCTTCCCTGGCTCCCAGGAGACCTAAAATATAATCCCTAAGCCCCATCAGTTCAGAGGGGCCCAGGATGCTGTTTCATAGAGAGAGTTTTTTTTTTTTTTCCCCTGCTCAGATGGATTAATACCACCAGGAGCCGCATTTTGCGACAATAAAATGAAAGTTCCGGCCAGGCGGAGTGATATCAGTCAGCAGCCTCATCACTGCCTGACTCCTGCAGCCAATGGGTGCACAAAAGAAAGGGCGGGCTCAGGCTGAGGGGGAAGCCTGAGACACAGCAGCGTGCATCTGTGTGTGTGAACACACTGAGAGGGACAGATCTTCACAGCAGACAGGGGCAGTAAGGAAAACGTCTAGACTGCAATTAATTCATTTGTCTCCAAAAAGGTACAGTAACACACCCATCCCCCTTCACCTATGCCATGTCCTTGCTGCTGGCCAGCCACCATGAGGAATTATACAGCAGCTAAATGCTATCATCATCATTATCATCATGATAATCACACAGTACAGATGCATTGAGCCACAGCACCTGTATTGTGTGATTGTCATGATGATAATGATGATATAGACTGACAGTGAAAACAATCTTCCTGCCTCCTTTACACAGTGTGTGCTGCAGACATGAGTCTAACATGCAGGGCTGTCATTTAATGGCTTTAGGATGCATAAAGTGTTGCATTTATCCCAGTGCTGGCATCCCATTTTATTTCCACTGAGACACACAGCCACTGTGTCCCAATATGTCATGCTTCCAGGTGTGCATGCAGGGTGCTTTCATGGACCTGCACCAGCATGTCATATCAGGACACTGCAGCCATGTGTCAGAATACAAATAAATGGCATGCGGGCATGGGGATGCATGGAACACTTTAAAACAATGTCACTGTTTTAACCACCTGCCGACCAGCCGCCACAGTTATATGGCGGCAGGTTCTCGCAAATCGTCGTACCTGTATGGTGGTGTGCGGGAGTGATCCTGGGGGCGTGCGCCCACTTGCCAGCGGGGAAGCTGAGGCACAGGGCCAGCAGCCGCGATTGGCGCCGGGCACCTGCAATCGCTTCCTTTGAAGAGAGAACGACGGTCTGCAGTTGGAAACGCAGCAGACCGTTGTTGTCTCAGGAATCACTGCAGAGCTCCTGTGTTAATCCTATTTAGGAACACAGGTCTCTGTGTTGGTATTACAAGCCCCCCCCCACAGTTAGAAAGCACCCCCCAGGCTCACACTTAACCCTTTGATCGCCCCTGGGTTAACGCCTTCCCTGCCAGTGTCATTATTACAGTGACAGTGCATATTTTTAGCACTGATTACTGTTGTAATGTCACTGGTCCCCCCAAAAATGTCAGGGGTCCGATCTGTCTGCTGCAATGTCGCAGTCCCGCTAAAAATCGCTGATCGCCGCCATTACTAGTAAAAAAAATAAAAATGACAGTGCCCCTCCCGAGATTAGACTCTGGATCCGCCCCTGGTTAGGCAGAAGGAGTGAGGCCCTGTATACGTGTGTCTCAGTGTGGAACGCATCGGGTAGCCATAGTTCTGATTGCAGAAAGGGTGGAAGAAGCATTTCCGGAGGCCAGGAAGTGGCGTAGGCAGATATGTCTTCAATGGGCTGGAACGCAGGATGTGATCATGGTTCCTGTTAGTGTCTGTGACGTGCATTCCAGCCATTCCACAGCTAACATGCCTGGATTACAAGCATAGTCCTTTCATTTTACTTGTCATTGAGATCACTTCCCTTGCACTGGCACTAGCCATCATCAGCTACATACATGTTGATGGTGATCTATCCTCATCCACATCTTCTATCAATAAGAATCTTCCTCTCTGGGCATTCCTCTCTCACCTTTAAATCTTTTGCGGGTAGGAGTGTTTTTATTACTTGTCAATTTATGATGTTATTTTATTAATGTCCTTTTTCACATTGGCCAGGCTAAGGAGACATGTTGCATAGCAACACTGTGTGTACTGGTTCCAGTAAAGCCCACACCCATATTGTTGGGGGTGCATTTGACCACACCCCTACTTTATTTCTGGCTATATAAGCAAGAATTTGAAACATAGCTCAGTTGGCTCTGAAGAAGATGCAACACCTCAAAACGCGTCAGACAGTCATACTGTGGGACATTACATCCATAAAATGATACCATGAATGTTTAGCTGCTTAGCATTTGAAATGCTGTTTTCAAGTGCATGTTTGTGAGTATTATTCTTTTACCTAATAAAGTAATTTATTGAGGATAATGCACTAGGCCGGTGCACCATCTGTTTGTCCTTAATTTGAAGTAGACACTCTGTGGGAGGGTGGAGTGGTGCAGGAGGAATTGAGTTGAGGTGTGGTCCACATTACAGGTGGTAACCTAAGCAATAATGCAATTTACCACAATGGGGGTTATGGGGAGAAAATTTGATTCCAGGAATGAGAATTTTTAACAAAGTGTTGATAATTTTTGTATAATGTGGAATTTAATAAGATTGAAAAAAAAAGTGTTTTAAAACTACAGAATGCCTCCCCCTCTCTGCTTCTCGATAACACAGTATAAAAAAGGTGTTCTTTAGTCCACAAAAAGAACATATAACAGCTAACAGACAACCATCAGCAGTTGTCATTAGTTCCCAACCTTTGGGAGACCAGGACCCGATATTTAAAAAAAAAAAAAAATCTCCATGCCCCAACAGTAAAAAAAAAAGTTTATGCTCTCCATATTTTATGTAAAACGGCAGCATATTTTACCCATAAATGCATTTTAAATTGGGTAATAGCATGCACCCTATTTATTATCTCTTTCCACCAGTCCTCAATTTTCACACCAGAAATATAAAATTGTTCCCCAGCCAACCATACCTCCCACATTTGGAACTTTTTTAAGAGACACCTTTGGATGAAAAAACACGTGGCATGCAAAGCACGCTGCAACAAAAATAGTCACAGATAAATTGCATAGAAATATTGGCATGGCTTAAGTGCCAGTTTACATTTGTGCGATGCGGGAATGCTGCGAATATGCAATGTGATTCCCACATTGCATCCGCACCCCTGGCAGTTCACACTGCCATATGCAATACGCAGGGGGTGTCAATTAAAAGTTAACGACACAAAGGGTCAGGTGTGTGTTTAGTGCGGATGCGGTGCGAATTCAGCCATACAAAGTGTATGGCTGAAATTTGCACCGCACATGAGATCGCATGTAATTTAGGAGATCTCCGTGATCGCACTAATGTGAACCAGGGCTAAAGGAGCATGTTTAACCACTTAAGCCCCGGAGGATTTTCCTGCTAAACGACCAGGGGGTATTTTGCGATTCGGCACTGCGTGACTTTAACGGACAATTGCGCGGTCGTGCAACGCTGTACCTAAACGAATTTCACGTCCTTTTTTTCCCACAAACAGAGCTTTCTTTTGGTGGTATTTGATCACCTGTGCGATTTTTACTTTTTGCGCTATAAACAAAAAAAAAGTGTAAATTTTGCAAAAATAACAATATTTTTCACATTTTTTATATGAAATTCCCCCCCAAAAAAATGTAAAAATCTAAATTTTTAACATTTTCGGCCAATTTGTTTTATCCTACCTATGTTTGGTAAAAAAAAAACCGCAAAAAGCGTATTTTTATTGGTTTGCGCAAAAGTTATCGCGTTTACTAACAAAGGGAAAGATTTTTGTCATTTTTGTTGTTTTTTTTTTTAACGCGTAATGGCGGCGATCTGCGATTTTTTTTTGCGGTACTGCGACATTGCGGCGGACAGATCGGACCCTTGACTGACATTTTTGACACTTTTGGGGTTACCAGTGACATTTCTACAGTAATCAGTGCTATATATATGCACTGTTACTGTAAAAATACACTGGTAGTGAAGGGGTTAACTTTATTTGGGAGGGAGGGGCTGTGTGTGTCCCTAGGGGCGTGCTTTCTACTGTGATTGGCTGTGGCTTGAGGTGAAAGGACACTGATCAACAGATCTACATAGTAGATCTGTCTGATCAGTGTTTTAACACCGAGGAGAATGACAGGCAGCTTGTTTACACTAGCTGCCTGACTTTCTCCCTCTCCCCCGACGATCGCTGAGTGAGCGGCGGACATCGGGTCCGCCGGTCACACGCGCGGGGGGGTCCGTGACCGCGCGGGAGTGGGAGCGCGCCTCCGGCGGCGTGCGCTCGCTCCCCAGATCCTCCCAGGCTAGTGACGTTAATTAACGTCACTCTGCCTGGCAGGGGCTGACCGCCGCAGTAAATTTACTTGCGGTGGTCGGCAAGCGGTTAAATAGAGTATATACCTAAATACTGTATGTACACAGCCAGCAGTCTTCATACCCACAAAAGTCTCACATAAAGGATAATATATATATACTGTGTGTGTGTATATATATATATATATATATATATTAGTGATCAACCAATATCGTTTTTTTAAATCCGATACCGATATTTTGGTTATCGGATATCGGTATCGGATGATATTTGCCGATATTTTTGGACATGTAAAAAAAAAAAAAAAAAAAAAATATATATATATATATATATATATATATATATATGCATAGTAGGTGTTCGAAGGATCATTAACATAATAAGTCATAAACCACAAACACTAACAGCGCTAAAATACAAGGGACAGGGGGCAAGCTACCCGGGTAAAATAGAGTTTGACAGAATATACAGAGCCCCCGGCCCAATGAAGAGGGATCAGGAAAGGCCAAGAGACGTAATATGCAAGTTACACTACTACGCCCAAAAAGAATTAATACTGAGGTTAGCCCGGAACACCAGAGAGTGGAAAATGGAAGGAATGTCCATACAGGTCTTCTCAGACATATCTAAAGGGACCCTAAAAAGAAGAGCTATATTGAAACCTATTTTGGAACTGGCTAAACGAGAGGGATGTTCCTATAGATGGGGCTTCCCTTTTTCGGTAACTTTTAACAGAGATGGCCGTTTCTTCACGTTGCGAAATTTTCAAGATAAGACGGCTCTCTTTGACTTTCTGGGGGTCCCGGTGGTAGAGATCCCAAATTGGCTGGGGAAAATTAATGGAAACCCCTTTAGAGAACCTACACAACTTTGAGAGATGGGGGGGTAGAAAGTAGAATTTAAGATCTAGAACGGGGTTAAGGGCGGCTAGGCCTCGGGGGGGGGGGGGGGTCCCGGGGATTAGCAAGATGTAAATGGACGCTACTCTGTTGGTACTGGAGAGGGAGGGGATGTGGTTGTGGGGAAATAGTCTCCATGTCTAGACCCCCTCCTATACATTTTAAGAGGAAGGTATGGGGAGCTCCCCTTGCCTTTTTTTTTTTTTTTTTGTGGTCACTAAGAAAATAATGAATCTAGGGATATAAGTCCCCCTACTTAATTTAGTCACGGGAGGTTTTTTTTTTTTTTTTTTTTTTTGTATATAGGGGTCTACCGTATGTTTTTTTTAACGCAATAAGAATATATGAAAATTAGGGGTTTAATTTTCATTAATGTATTGATTTTTAATAGATGTGTTGGTGTGATGTAATTCTTTTAAATTTTTTTTTTTTTTGCACATTTACTTTCATATATGTTTTTCTATAGAATAAAGTACAGAAGTGTACATAGAATATACCAATAGGGAATGTAGGACATGACCGCCCAGACCCCCATTCTATTGAAACCCCTGAAATTTAATAGAAAATGGAGGACAGAGTGCCCCAGCAATGTAGTGAGAGATCAAGGGAGGGTTAGTAAGATAAAATGCGGGAGCTGTATAGAGCATAGGTCAGATCTCATACTGACCCCCTATTCCCCAGTCTCTTAATAATCTATCATCCCCTTTTTTCCCCTCCCCAGGGGAGAGAAAGAGAGGGAATGTAATTCTTTTTTTTTTCACGAGGAAATTTAAGGGTAGAATACCCCATATTAAGACACACAAGTTGGGCGTAAATGTTAGGTTCACGTTTCACTTAATGTTTTTTTTTTTTTTTTTACCACTGGGCTAGGATGGAGCATTAAAGCCTCCACTAAATAGAGATTTTTTGGTTTTGAGTAATTTTAAGGGAAATGGGAGATTCACACATATCTGGGGTGTCTGGGAGGTGCCCCCTTCGTTTTTTTTTTTCACTTCCTCTTTTTCGTTGTGCCATGATGGGGAAGATATGGTTAGACATCAAGGCTCTAAAATAAACATAGAAGCATAAATGAGGGGTAACGCAGGGCTATAAGACACTTGGGGTTCGGTATGTAGAGAGGATAGAGAAGGTGGAGAAGACCGAAAGGGAGAATAGGAAGGGAGGGGTAAGGGAGACAAGGAAATAAAGCAAATAAGAATGTAAACAAGGGTAGGGAGGTAGAAACGGGGATAGAGGTATTTCCCGGTAAAAAATATAGAACACACAAGTGGCAGTAAAATGCCGTGTGTTGAAAGGATTTAAAAAATCCGACCTGGGATCCGAACGGGAGGAGACATCAGCCCCACCTGGGTGGGCAAAGATCCACAGGAAAGGGCACGAGAGTGACTGAAATAGCGTGAGGCTTTTGAATAAAAGATTGAGTGAGTGTTTTTGAAAGGGTGTGGTGAGATTGGGATTTTTTTTTTTTTTTTTTTTTTTTCTCGCTCTCCCTCTATCTCCTCGCCTCCATCGATCCTTGACTCCACCTAAGCGACATACTGTGATAGGTGTAAATGGAGAACATAAAGATTGTATCAATTAATGCAAGGGGCTTGAATACTCCCGAAAAAAGACGAATATTAATATCAGAACTCAAAAGAGTAAAAGCAAATATAGCGTTTATACAAGAAACACACTTTAGATCGAACTTACCATATCTAAAAAATAATGCCTTCCCCTTTATATACCACTCAACTTTTACACTGTCAAAATCAAGAGGGGTATCAATACTAATTGATAATAAGACACCATGGCAGCTGGAGGAGAAGCTATGCGATGACAGCGGTAGATATCTCTTCCTAAAAGGGAAAATAGGAGAAACGCAAATGACATTGGCTACACTATACTCCCCAAATAAGCAACAGGACAGATTCATTGCCAAAACATTGAATGCTCTTAGAGAATTTACCCAAGGTCAATTGATCATGGGAGGAGATTTCAATACACCGCTGTCTCCCCTGGCGGATACCTCCAAAACTAAACCTATAGCATCAGTAGGGATGTGCCGGCGGATGAGGAAGTATATCCACAAAGAACAACTGATAGACGTCTGGCGTCTTCAACATCCAACTGAAAAGGAGTATACATACTTCTCACATCCGCACGGGACCTATTCGAGAATAGATTTTTTTTTAGTGCCAATCGCTCATCTTCGGGCGGTAAAACATACCGACATTGATAACATCTCATGGTCAGACCATGCCATGGTGTCAATGATTTATAATATTTCTACAGTTAAATCATCTAAACAAAGATTTTGGAAATTAAATGAAAGTTTGTTACAGATAGAGGAAGTAAGGGCAGAGGTACAAAAAGAACTTAAGGATTACTTTGATCTTAACGACCTACCGGGCTGTACGATAGGCACGCTGTGGGAGGCACATAAATCAGTAATAAGGGGAATCCTAATTAAACATGGGGCTAGAATAAAAAGGGAAAGGAACAAACAGATGCTAGCATTATTAGACAAGCTTAAAAAATCAGACCATAAAAAAGAAAAGGAAAATACAACAATAGGGGAATTGACCCTGGTAAGAAAGCAAATACTTGATTTATTGCAATATAAAGCTAAAGCCGCGCTGCAAGTATCAAAGAAAATCATGTATGAGTCAGGAAATAAATGCGGAAAAGTGCTAGCAAGATCCGTTCATAATCAAAGAGCAAGATCATATATCCCACAAATTGTCTCTCCAGAAGGAATTAAAAAAATAGTACCGGATCAAATAACGGAGGAATTTAGGAAATTTTATGCATTGCTTTATAACCTCCCGGAAATAGGAAAAACGCAAAAGGAAATGGATAATTATATGGCACAATCAGGAATACCGAAACTGTCTGAGGAAGATAAAGAGGATTTAGAAAGACATATTACACAGAAAGAAATAGAACAAACCATAAAAAGTATGAAAAGTGGCAAAGCGCCAGGCCCTGACGGCCTGACATCACAGTACTTCCATGTATTGGTCCCCATTTTGGGACCATACATGGAAAGACTGTTCAATGAGAGAGGCCCGGAGGGGACATTATCGAGGGATACCTTAACGGCATATCTAACCTTAATATTGAAAGAGGGTAAGGACCCTTCGAATTGCGGAAGTTATAGACCTATATCGCTCCTGAATGCGGATTTAAAAATCTTTACAAAAATTATAGCGGCAAGGATGGCAAAGGTACTCCCCAAAATAATACACTTGGATCAAGTTGGCTTTATGGCGGCGAGGGAAGCAAAGGACAGCACTACAAGAGTTCTTAACATAATTCATATGGTCACCAAAACAGAAACACCTTGCATCCTGTTGAGCACCGACGCAGAAAAGGCCTTTGACAGGGTCGAATGGGCCTTTATGCAGTCGGTGCTCAAATATATAGGAGTAGGTGAAATAATGCGGGAAAGAATAACTAGGGTATACTCCAACCCGACCGCAAGGGTAAAGGCAAATGGGGTGTTGTCGGAACCGTTGAGTATAAAAAATGGCACAAGGCAGGGGTGTCCACTATCTCCCCTATTATTTGTGCTGACTTTAGAGCCCTTTTTAAACAAAGTCCGACTAAATCAGGATATAAAGGGAGTCTTGGTTGGTAAGGAACAATATAAGACTGCAGCTTATGCGGACGATTTATTGTTCACACTGACAGAGCCAGAGATATCACTACCAGTACTCCTTGAGGAAATTAAACAATATGGGGAATTATCAAATTTCAAAATAAATTATAAGAAATCTGAAGTAATGGGAGTGGGACTATCAAAAGTAAATAAAGATAGAATAAAGAGCAATTTCGGATTTTCATGGGTAGATAAAGCAGTGAAATATTTAAGGACTTATATACCCGCAAACTTAACCCAGATATATGAACTAAACTTTACTCCCCTGATTGGAGAAACAAAGAAAATCTTAGAACAATGGAGGGGTGGCCTCCAGTCATGGTTTGGAAGAGGAAACTTAATTAAAATGAACATCCTGCCTAAATATTTATATATTATGAGAGCGCTACCAGTTAAAATTCCGAATAGTTTTTTCAAAATCATACAGGGTGTGCTGGGCGGATATATCTGGGCTGGTAAAAAACCGCGTTTAGCGCGCAACATCATAACACTACCTAAAAACATGGGCGGTTTGGCCATACCCGACTTGCGAAGATATTACCACGCCATTCATTTAAATAGAATATTAGACTGGTGGCACCATCGGGAAACGAAAAGATGGGTCCAAATGGAACAAGCACAGACGATGGTCTCATTAAAGAGAGCAATCTGGTGCTATGAGACACTCCCCAAACCCCTGAAGACACACCCCTTGTTGGGAAACACAATAAGAATAGGGTTTCAGCAGACCATGAGACAAAATTTAACCTCAGGAGAATCCCCATTATATCCGATTTTGGGAAACCCCAAATTTATTCCAGGCCTAGAGAGACAGCATTTTAAAAAACTGTGGGAAACAGGACAAGATGGTATTAAAACACTCGTGAGCCAGCGGACGTGGCCTTCAATCAGTAGACTAACAGATGGGGAGGGAACATATAGGCTACCCCTTTGGGAGGCATTTCAGTTGCGACACTTTTTAGAGTCACTGCCGAAGCCGGAAAAATTTAAGAAACCATTGACGCAGTTTGAAAAACTTTGTGAAAAAATAGGAGGGATAGAGCGTCCATTATCTATTTTATATAAAATGCTTAATACTCCGTTGAACCAACCAAACTTGAAATGGCTGGAAAAATGGAAAGCGGATCTAAACATAGACATAACGGATACACAGAAACAGAGTATGTTTAGGGCAATATTTAGACCAACTAAATGCACTAAAATCCAGGAAATAAACTATAAAATCCTGACGAGATGGTATAATACACCAGATAAAATGCATAGGTGGTATGCCCAAGAATCGGATAGGTGTTGGAGATGCGGAGAAGGGGAAGGTACAATATATCACATCTTTTGGAACTGCCCTGAGATAAAGAAGTTTTGGTTAGAGATTGGTGACATAGTCCAAAAAGTAACAGACTTTAAAATTGAGGAAGAAGCTGCTTTCTGTCTCCTACAGATCCCAGGGCAGGCAGAGAGGAAATATGTTAGATCTGTATTGCCACACATGCTGAATGCTGCAAGAGCATGCATTCCCCAATATTGGAGAAAAAGACAAGCTCCCTCCGTGTTTGAGTGGGTAAGAAAATTAGAGCACATCAATAAAATGGAAGACCTTGTGCTTTCTACACAACATAGACAGGAGCAATATAAAAAGACATGGAGAACTTGGAATCTGTTTATATCCTCGGAAGCGGGTAAACAATTGTTACTACCATCATCCCAGAACGGGGAAAACACTTGAGAGGGAAAGGGGCGCTAACCCTGCTTGAGGGGGGCTGGAGGAGTGGGAAAGGGGAGGAGAATTATTGTAAGGGTGTGTTGTTTTTTTTTTGTGTTTAGGTAGGTTGTTGGTAGGTGTTTGGGGATGTAAGGCGTGTGATAGTGGGTATGAATGAGGGGATAAAGGGGGGGGGGGGTAATACAGAGAAAAAAAGAGGAAGAGAGAAGGGAATGAACAGATAGAAAGAAGAAGGGGAAACAAGGACAGGATCAGAAGCTAAAATTAAATACAAAGATGGGAAGAAGACAGGTCTGAACAAGTAGGAATTGAGAAGGAGACTTGATGTCTTAACAATACCTTGTCTTAGTTGAATATTTGATAAATGACTGTATATTAATGAGTTGGAAATCTCGGGAGGTCTTTATTAGTCCGTGGAGATAAGTAAACAGATGTGGATAATGTCTTTGTAACCCATTGATCTAATATGTTGCTGTATGTTCTGTAAAGATTTCTCTATAAAAAAGAAAATAAAAAAAAAAAAATACAAGGGACATTCGTGCACTCGCACAAGTCCGTAGAGCAGTCTGTTCAAAGTTCCATGGAGACTCCCGTATCTCCCTGAGTCACTTATTCAAGGGAAAGGTGTGAGGGACCTGGATTGAAAGCACCACAATTCCACCACCGTCAAGTGCTCCCCCCCTGTAATGGGAACTCACCAGATAACCGGTGTAAATGAGCCCTTCACAATAACAACCTCTCTCAGGGTAAACGCCTCCAGAACCGAATCTCTTTGCCTTCTTACCACGCTGGTACTCCGTCCACCAAGAAGCCAGACTAAATGAAGGCATGTAGTACGCTTAATGACCACCAGATCCCAATAGACCACTTGCGTTGCACCGGCGTATGTAGTAGAATATAATGGCGACCGCGTACACACGCTCTGACGCGTTTCGTCCTCAAGACTTTATCAAAGAGCCTGTGTGCGCGGCGCGGTCGAAATATATTTATATACACGCCGGCGCATGCGCCCCCGCGCTGCGCCGGACCAATATTCAAAAGTACTCCCTCTGCTGACACTTCCGGTCAGAGAGGGGCAATAGGATCCCGCCCCTTCCGGCGCGCCCGTCATCATACTGACGTCCGTCCGGAAGTGCGTCATCCTCGAGTGCCGGATTACAGAGCGTGATGTGTCAGTGGACACATCCGCCCAGCGTCAGAGAGAGGCGGCAATGGATAAACCAAGTGACCTCCCCTCGCCGCGCTGTTTCCGGATCCGGATCACCTAAGAGGAAATGACATTTGTTTTTGTCTGTTCACCGCAGTCGGCGATCTCTAGCCAACAGGGAACCACATCAGCTGTATCTATATATAAAACCACTGCAATTTCTTACGGTGTCATTATAATACACTAAATGCCTTCACTGTACAATAATCCTATACAATAACATGACAAAAAAGAATGTAAAACCGCACACATATACAGTAATATTGCATAGTATATATGTGCACATATAAAAAACAATTTTAAATTTTTTTTAAAAAACGAGCATCAAACAGAAAAAACTCATATTAGATACCAATTTGTAAAAAATATATAAAAAATATATAAATTACAGCATTTACCCAATAGTTTCAGCATAAAAAGATGTAAGAATAAAAACCAACATATGGCTCTTATATATATAAAATTTAAAGGCCCGGACCCACTAATGAGCCAATTAAAAACAACTCAAACTTGTAAAACTGCTGACCTATTTAGATCAGACAATACAACGGAAAATAAGAAAAAAGGAAAAAAGAGGGGAATATAGAGATAGAGGACTACTCGATCCGTATTGGGTAATATATGGACATTATGATCGCCCAAACTCAATAATTGCTAATATAGCAATTAATGTCCAAATCTACATTTAGACCCTTAGGATGCAAAGACTCGGTCAGATATATCCAATGTGTTTCACGCTTGGAAATCTCACGGACACGATTAGATCCCCTCCATATCGGTGCTACCTTCTCCACCCCCCAGAACTTTAAATGAGTGGGATCCTTATTATGAAAATCCCGGAAGTGGAGAGAGAGGTTATGATCTTTGTATCCATTGCGGATGTTTGTTATGTGCTCCGAGATCCTGGTAGTGATTGTTCTCTTTGTTCTCCCAATATACAACATATTGCATGGGCACTTTATGCAGTACACCACATGTGTGCTACTGCAGGTAATTGTGTCCTTTATTTCAAAAGACTGCCCATTCACTGGAGATACAAAGCTGGTAAAATTTCTTAAATGAGTATTTACCTGCTTGCAGGTTTTGCACCTCCTGCAAGCAAAAAAAACAGGTGTGTTATCCCAGAACATTGTCGGCTTCTTTGGAGGATCCAACACTTTCTTCACCACCTGGTCACCAAACATCGGTCCTTTTCTATATATAAATGTTGGGGTATCCGGCAACACCCCATTCAACACTTTGTCCATGCATAGGACCGGCCAATGCCTTTTGAAAATCTCTTCCACTTCCCGGTGTTGGGCATTAAACTGGGAAATGAAACTCCAATCATGACCTTGGGTATTACGTTTCTTGGTATCCTTAAGACAATCGTCCTGTGATAACCTCCCTATCTCCGCTATCGTGTTGTCCAATTTGGCCGCTTGATAGCCTTTTTCCATGAATCTATGTTTAAGAACTTGGGACTGTGCTTGAAAATCCTCATCGGTTGTACAATTCCTTCTAACACGGAGGAATTGACCCCTAGGGATATTCGACAACCATTGCTGGTGGTGTCCACTCTGGACGGGGAGATATCCATTCCGATCAGTGGGCTTGAAGTACACCTGAGTCTTCAGCCCACCCCCAGGAAGGGATATCTCCACGTCCAGATAATGGATCTTGGTCCGACTCCAGTTAAAATATAACCTGATGTTGTTGGTATTATTATTAAGCTTTTCACAAAACTTTTTCAAGGAGGACTCAGTACCTGCCCAAATGAAGAATAAATCGTCGATGTATCGACGATAGATGGCTAACTCTTCATATCGGGCAGCATAAATGTACCGGTCCTCCCATTCGCCCATAAATATGTTTGCCAGGCTGGGAGCAAACTTCGCCCCCATCGCAACACCTCTTTGTTGCTGATAGAAACTGCTGTCGAACCAAAAATAATTGTGCGCTAAACAAAAAATGAGAGCGTCTTTCAAAAAACGTTTTTGTATGTCGGGAATTTCTTCCCTTTTACTGAAGGCCCAATTGAAAGCTAATAAAGCATCATCGTGTTGGATGATTGTATAGAGTGACGAGATGTCTCCTGTAACTAGGAAGACGTCTCTATCACTAGGCACAACTACCTCCTTAAGAGCTCCCAACAAAGCCTTAGTGTCTCGTAAGTAAGATCTTAACTTTATTACACTCTCTTGAAGGAAGAAGTCCAGGTACTCCCCCAGCCTCGATGTTACAGATTGTATTCCGTTAACAATCGGTCTTGCTGGTGGATTGACCATGTCCTTATGGACTTTTGGTAACGTATATATTGTTGGTATACGGCTGTAACTGGGTACCAGATACTGTTTTTCCTTCTTACATAGCACATGACTCTCATAACCTTTTTCCACAAGGGAACTTAATTCCTGTGTATACTGTAGTGTTGGATCCTTACTCAGGATTCTATACGTTTCTTTATCCGCTAACATTGTAGACAGTTGGGTGTGGTAAAACTCCTTTTTCAGGAGCTGGACGCAAGGAACAAAAAAAGAAGAAGGGACTTCGAGTAGAAGGCATTTATAATTTGGCTGAAGTATCCTTGACAGACAAGGAATTGAATATTTTACATGCCGGCTTAAAATGCGCTAAACATAGGCCTGTCAATAAGTTCAATGTCTATATTGACTTGCATAAATTTGTAAGAAAAATTAATTTAAAGAAATATTACCTAAATCCTGCCCGTACACTGGTTGCCCCGAAAGCAGGTTTAACGAACTACTCACTAGGGATTGACAGTGGGCTTAAGAATAGATCTTTGTTTAACCCTCAGCAATCTTCAAATCAACACATCGAGGTGTTCAAAAACCTCGTAATTCGTGATTTGAAAAAAATTCCAGAGAAAAAGGGTGTCAATCCGAGACATATTCAAGAAGGCCTTGAGGCACTTGAAAAGAGAAAGAATGTCATAGTGAGACCTGCGGACAAGGGAGGGGGCGTGTATCTCCAGTGAATGGGCAGTCTTTTGAAATAAAGGACACAATTACCTGCAGTAGCACACATGTGGTGTACTGCATACAGTGCCCATGCAATATGTTGTATATTGGGAGAACAAAGAGAACAATCACTACCAGGATCTCGGAGCACATAACAAACATCCGCAATGGATACAAAGATCATAACCTCTCTCTCCACTTCCGGGATTTTCATAATAAGGATCCCACTCATTTAAAGTTCTGGGGGGTGGAGAAGGTAGCACCGATATGGAGGGGATCTAATCGTGTCCGTGAGATTTCCAAGCGTGAAACACATTGGATATATCTGACCGAGTCTTTGCATCCTAAGGGTCTAAATGTAGATTTGGACATTAATTGCTATATTAGCAATTATTGAGTTTGGGCGATCATAATGTCCATATATTACCCAATACGGATCGAGTAGTCCTCTATCTCTATATTCCCCTCTTTTTTCCTTTTTTCTTATTTTCCGTTGTATTGTCTGATCTAAATAGGTCAGCAGTTTTATAAGTTTGAGTTGTTTTTAATTGGCTCATTAGTGGGTTCGGGCCTTTAAATTTTATATATATAAGAGCCATATGTTGGTTTTTATTCTTGCATCTTTTTTATGCTGAAACTATTGGGTAAATGCTGTAATTTATATATTTTTTATATATTTTTTACAAATTGGTATCTAATATGAGTTTTTTCTGTTTGATGCTCGTTTTTTAAAAAAATTAAAAATTGTTTTTTATATGTGCACATATATACTATGCAATATTACTGTATATGTGTGCGGTTTTACATTGTTTTTTGTCATGTTATTGTATAGGACTATTGTACAGTGAAGGCATTTAGTGTATTATAATGACACCGTAAGAAATTGCAGTGGTTTTATATATAGATACAGCTGATGTGGTTCCCTGTTGGCTAGAGATCGCCTACTGCGGTGAACAGACAAAAACAAATGTAATTTCCTCTTAGGTGATCCGGATCCGGAAACAGCGCGGCGAGGGGAGGTCACTTGGTTTATCCATTGCCGCCTCTCTCTGACGCTGGGCGGATGTGTCCACTGACACATCACGCTCTGTAATCCGGCACTCGAGGATGACGCACTTCCGGACGGACGTCAGTATGATGACGGGCGCGCCGGAAGGGGCGGGATCCTATTGCCCCTCTCTGACCGGAAGTGTCAGCAGAGGGAGTACTTTTGAATATTGGTCCGGCGCAGCGCGGGGGCGCATGCGCCGGCGTGTATATAAATATATTTCAACCGCGCTGCGCACACAGGCTCTTTGATAAAGTCTTGAGGACGAAACGCGTCAGAGCGTGTGTACGCGGTCGCCATTATATTCTACTACATACGCCGGACACCTTCCTTAGCAACGCAAGTGGTCTATTGGGATCTGGTGGTCATTAAGCGTACTACATGCCTTCATTTAGTCTGGCTTCTTGGTGGACGGAGTACCAGCGTGGTAAGAAGGCAAAGAGATTCGGTTCTGGAGGCGTTTACCCTGAGAGAGGTGGTTATTGTGAAGGGCTCATTTACACCGGTTATCTGGTGAGTTCCCATTACAGGGGGGGAGCACTTGACGGTGGTGGAATTGTGGTGCTTTCAATCCAGGTCCCTCACACCTTTCCCTTGAATAAGTGACTCAGGGAGATACGGGAGTCTCCATGGAACTTTGAACAGACTGCTCTACGGACTTGTGCGAGTGCACGAATGTCCCTTGTATTTTAGCGCTGTTAGTGTTTGTGGTTTATGACTTATTATGTTAATGATCCTTCGAACACCTACTATGCATTTTATTTATTTATAACAGCTGCTTGGACTTTATGTCATTGTTTCTTTCATCAAGTTGTCTATCCAGTTTTTTTTTGTATAGCGCAGGGTGAGTGAATATATGTCCTTAGGGGTCCGTGGTTAGATACATATCTTTCACTCCTATCCTTGAGATATATATATATATATATATATATATATATATATATATATATATTTTTTTTTTTTTTATAAAGTTTTTACACTTGTGGATCTGGGGGTCTAAAAGATCCTAAACCCCTCCTAGGCACCGAAAAGCATTCAAAACGCCAAGTTAGGCTGTTTTGAATGCTGTCAGTTTTTTTTTTTTATTCGGGGCCGAGTACCCGGACGTGATATCTATAAAATTGTGTTGCGCAGAATAAAAATCTATATAATAAATACTCTTAATAATTGCATAAGCTGGTACAACCAATTATATCCTTCCTCAAATAAAAGTCTGGTGTGCAAATAACAATTAATGTTAAATGTAAAAATTTTTTGTGAATAAAATATAGTAATATAATAAATGGGATGCTCTCAATAAATCCTCTAAAAACTTTCATATAAGTGTAAAGTGCATATGCTGTGCAATATCTATCAATACATAGAAACCTCAGTGATAAACCAATTGTAATAAAAACCTTTACAAATTATTCCTAATATGACGTGCAAATATCAATAAATACAACCAATCTGACATATAGTGTCCAAAAAATGAATAATTAAATATGGTAATATAGTGTCCAAAAAATAGAAATAAAAAATCAAGTCCAAAGTGAATCTGTGCCAATAAAAAAAAACTATGCTGTGCTCAAAACCACCAGTAGGTGGCAGGTGCTCCCCAGACTTGTGAGTGACTGGGATGTCACTGATCCTACAAACGCTGTGCACCCCCCTCGTGAGTGGGCACTCACCTCAGAAAAGATTAAACCAGGCTCATCAATTGGGGCTCCTAAGCAGGGATAGCCCTTTCCAGTGATACTATGGTCCGTGCCTCAGAAGTCTGCCCTTATACCGAAGTCCTGGTAAACTACTTCATCCACATCCTCTTACTCCAGCACAGGGTGTCACCACCTCCTTGTTTTCCCGACTCAGCCGCCCGGTGACCAGCGCCTGGCAATCCGTGAGCTCTCCGGCCAACGTCTGCCGATGTCTCTCCGTGATCGCACTAATGTGAACCGGGGCTAAAGGAGCATATTTAAATAGAGTATATACCTAAATACTGTGAAACCAGTGTTGCAGCGCTGCTTAAAATTAATATCAAAAATATATGTGCAAATATAGCAATATATACGAACCAGGGACATGCAAATTTCTCAAGTTGCTAAAACCACTGATCATATAAAAAAGAAATTCATAATAAATACATAGTCATCACACATAATCATCAAAGTGCTAGTGACTTGTGCATAATGTGCAAAAAGACAATTCATAAATGTCCATTAAAGTGCTGGTGAATCCTCTGTGTTAATCACTGTGGGTGTGCTCCCCCTTGTGGTAATGTACTCACCACAATACGCTAGGTCATCAGCTGTTTAATAATCCATGGCAGCTTTCCTTGCCATTGCTGTAGGCACCGATCCTTCTATGGTCCTGCTTGCTTCATATGTCCTCAGATGAAAGATAGAGGCCAAACATGGTGAAGTACATTCCAATAAGTTTATTAAAGCAAACGGACTGATACTTACAAACAAACATATAGTAAAAGCAACATGGAGACTCGGCTCGGTGGTTGCTGCTCACGCAGCGTGCGCCTCACCGGCCGGAAGTGACGTCAGGTCCGCTCAGCCAATCGCTAGACGCGTTTCGCCATCCAATCACAGCTTCCTCTGTAGCTGACGTGCCGAGCGTCCTGGGACCTCATTAGCATAAGACACTCCTCTCCCACGATCGTTGCTGTTCGTAAGATAGCATCTTAATATCATGCACAATAGATTACTTTTGTGGAATTAACTGCATCTGTGACATGTTTACATATTGTGCGCCATAGGCATATTTAAAACATAAAATAAAAACCGTAATAGCTACATTCTGTATAACATCTTAATTCCTATACTGGCTTACATATTCTGACCTCTAGTGGTCAAACTTAGATATTACGTCTATGTTATTCAAGCATGTGTGCTCCATACACACTCCAATTTGTTCCAATTTGGTTGAAATTATCCATAAATACATCAATAAATACATAAATATACATATAAGGACAAAAGATGAACTAGGTACATAATTCATAGAGGACTAAAATTATAAATGTGTGAATATTAAAATTATTAAAATTATTAAATTATTAAAATTATTGAAATGTTAAGAATCATTAATAAAACAATTAATAAAACAAAAATACTGTATGTACATAGCCAGCAGTCTTCATACCCACAAAAGTCTCACATAAAGGATAATATATATATATATATATATATATACTGTGTGTGTATATATATATATATATATATATATATATATATATATATATATATATATATATATATATATATATATATATATATATATATATATGTATGTATGTATGTATATATATATATATATAATATATATATATATATATATATATATATATATATATTAGGGATCAACCGATATCGTTTTTAAAATCCGATACCGATATTTTGGTCATCGGATATCGGTATCGGCCAATATCTGCCAATATTTTTGGACATGTAAAAAAATAAATAAATATATATATATATATATATATATATATATATGTTTTTTTTTATAAAGCTACTCTTGTGGATCTGGGGGTCTAAAAGATCCCAAACCCCTCCTAGGCACCGAAAAGCATTCAAAACGCCAAGTTTGGGTGTTTTGAATGCTGTCAGTTTTTTTAATTCAGTGCCGAGTACCCGGAAGTGATGTCATGATTTTTTTACATGGAGACGCGGTACACCGGGTCTTCTCTTCGGCAGCGGTGGAGGTAGGATGCCCGGGTCTCCCGGTGGGATGGGAGACCCGGGTGAGCCACAGATTGTGGCGGGAGGGGGGGGGACATCCCCTCCCGCTCCTTGTAATGACAGCCGAGCAGCTTCTCAGCCGCATCGGTTGTCATTAAAAGTCAGCCGACCGTCGGCTATGGGCATTGGTATGGGGGTGATGCCTCTAGCTGCAGGCATCATCCCGGTACAAGCACTTTCACTATATATATATATATATATATATATATATATATATATATATATATATATATCTATATATAATCCTATCTTAAAGATGTACTTGATTAGTTGCAAACTACACAGCAAAGATCAACTATTGATAAAATGAACACTTTGGTCAGGGCTATGCACAGTAATACACAACACAGTATATACTGTAGTATGTAGGCACCAGACACACACAGCCCCTAGCTGTGACTGCTGTCAAATTGTGGCCTGGCAGGAGAGAAGCTGTGGCCCAGCATGAGAGAATCTGTGGCCCAGCACCAGGCCCCAGCCCAGTGGTTAAGAAACACTGGCATGGAACAAAGTATGTTATCAGCCCCCAAGAACTCAGGCAGGATCAGCACTTATCAAACCGTTATAACAGTTTAAAAAAGTATTTACCAGACCAAAGGGTAGAAAATGAGAAAAGTTTCTTGAGTTTACACACTTTAAATGGTCATACGGGTAGATTTTTGAGCCTTCATAACCTGTGACTACAATAAAGAGAGGAAAAAGCTGTGATTGCCTTTGCAATGCACCACGCCACAGAATTCTGAAAATATGCATTGGCATAAGACTAAGCGGTGAAATAACGAACAAAACATTAAAGTGTAATGCTTGCACATACTGTAATAATGCAATAGGTGTTATCAGTCTTTATAAACGTGTTTGTATGTGCCAGAAGCAGTTGTAGTATTAAACTATGGCTCTTGAAACCCTGTTTTATTTGTTCCAACAATATTGTACTGTGTGAAAAAGAAAACATGCAGCTAATGTTAAGACTGTTATAGTAATCTCAATTTTGTGAATCCTGAGAACGAACATACAATGTCATAAAAGTTGTATTTGCGCTGGAGATAAAAGTTATCAAATTGAAATAGGTCCAAACTGTTAAAAATAAACCCTCTTGGCAGCTAAAGTCGTTGATGATTTTGCATATGACAGTGTTGGAAGTGTGAACTGAAAAGATGATGTATGAGGACAAGATCAAGCAGATGCCCAAAGATGATTTTGTGGCATGCTGCCATGGAAGGAGACGTGTTTGTCAGGAGAGTTCTCTGTTATTTGTTCTGCAGGGTATAAAAGTCAGAAAGTAATAGTCTAGAACTTACAGGATGGCAACACTTACAGTTTATTGTATGTGTGTATATAACCTAGAGCTTTCATTTTCTATGAAAGGCAGCAGAAGCTTGAAGCAGGGGAGATTTGTCTTCTACCCTAGACCTATTCATGTCTCAGAATGCATAAGTTATGACTTACAATAAGGCAGGAAAATACACAGCTGTCCGTGTCACATGCCATACATCAAGTACTCAAGTGTTCAGAAGCCAATGTGTTTCAGCGTACCAGCTTAGGCTTAATTAAAGTCTTTGGAATCCTGTATTCATTTCTCTTGCTTGCCAAGATCCTGTTAAAGGCAGCTATGATAGTATGATATTTATTATCAAAAATGTTATATACACAGTATACATACTGTGTTTGTTAAAAAATAAAAATTATATATATATATATATATATATATATATATATATACACAGCATCTTTGCAATAAAACATAGACATGCTTCTGCATGTGTGTATTTTGTTGCACAGAGATGCTTCAGATCATGTTCATTTTAGCTTTTCTGTGTATACAGCATAGCCCTTAAGCAACAACATGCATTGTGCTCATCTAAACTCAAAGTAAATCTAGAAGAAATATTTGACAATAGGAGTAATAGTTACTTTGGCATGTGTTCACTACAAATAGCCAGTCAGGTTTAAAGGAGTTAAGAAAAGATCCTCTGAACATGAGTATTTTGCCTGAAAACTGGCCAATATTAAAGCCGAAGTTTAGTGACGTCATTTTTTTTAATCTGCACCAAAGATGGTACTTAGAAGAATGACAAGTGTCCTTTGTCCTGATAGCTGCTAGGTTCCTTGAAATCCTCATTCCTTTGCCATCCAGATACCTCCACAGTTGTGATCTTCCAGTGATGTGGGGGTAAAACAAGAGACTCCACCAGTCACAGACTCTCATCAAAAATGCAGACTATACCCACTCTTTTGCCCCCTGCTCTAGTCTAAAGCTGGCCCCAGATGGATAGAATAATAAAAAAAGGAAAATCAAGGGAAATTCTGATGACAATTCTTAGAACATCCTCACAACATTTGTTTTTCGTACAATATATTCTGTTTGCTTTTAACATTTGATTTTTGAATGAATGGACTTTATTGAAAAAAAAAACCTCATACACTGTTCAAAATTCTTTCATTCATTGCAGAAAAATGTTCCATCCCGGTCCTTCAAATTTTCCTGTCACTGTAGTCTATTGGACCCACTAATGATGACAAAAATGGCCAAACTTTCCTAAAAATTTTCATTCACAATTTTACCCATCTATGGCCAGCTTAAAAAGTTGTGCTATCCGTTCCCACAATGAAAACCACTCTATGAATCGAGAAGATGGATCTTTCATTCATCCGCCCATCCTCATTTCATAGACCATTTTCATTGCAGCACTTTAAGTTCACAGCTGTAGGAGTATCCAGGGGACAAAGGAATGAAGAGTTCTAAGAATATGGTGGTTATAGCTGTTACCAGCACACAAGACACTCATCTTTCATGTTAATACCATCCCTGGTGATGATTTAAAAAATTGAAATCTAAAATAAACTAAAATAAATATATTTCTATAGTTATTTAGGTTAACATGGCACTATGGAAATAATTTTAGATACAGGATTGCTTTCTTAAAAGATAACTTATTCTATATTATTATTTCCAAACAAAGATATATAGAAATAATGTTTCTTCTCAACACAACCTAAGAAAATGCAAGACATTTGAAATATACATTACAAACATAAACAGCAGTCTATTCCATCAAAAATGTATAGTTCTAAACACAAGCATTTCTAAAATTAACACACTGTAAATATATATCACAACCTTAAACCCTTGATGCCTGGCCGCATGCATACATGCGGCTGCTCGGCAGGTGATCCTTAACGTCAAGCGGCCGCATATATGCAGCCCTGTTAAAACAACCCAGCATGGTAGCTGGCGGGTACCAAAAGGTTCCCTTTGCATAAAAGCCATTGGATTGTCAGATCATGTGACCGCTGTGACAGCCAATCACAGTGGTTATATGACATGAATCCCCCCCTCTCGGCTTTTAGAACCCTTAAAGGGCCATGAGCTGGTCGGTGGGAAGGGGCTAAAGTATATGTAAATTAATTACTTTTATTTTATTTTTTTGCTTAATATATGATTAACCAGTTCTGGACCGGAAGAATTTGCCCCCTTAATAACCTTTTTTACTTATTTTATTTTACTAGTAATGGAAGCGATATGCAATTTTTAGCGGGATTGCCATATTGTGGCGGGCAGATCGGACCCCTAACTGACCTTTTTGACACTTTTGGGGGGAAATAACATTAATACAGTAATCAGTGCTAAAAATATGCACTTTTACTGTAATAATGACATTGGCAGGGAACGGGTTAACCCAGTGAGTGATCAAGGGGTTAAATGTAAGCCTAGGGGAGTGTTTACTAACTGTGGGGGGGTTGGGTTTTTGAAATGACCATAGAGACCTGTGATCCTATATAAAAGGATCACGGTTGCTCTGTGATCATTTCAGAGAGAAGAACGGTCAGCTGTGTTTACAACAGCTGCCTGTCCTTCTCTCTCAGCGGGGAGCAATTGCGGATGCCCGGCGGCAATCGCGGCTGCAGGCCCTATGTATCAGCATCCCCACTGCCTAGTGGGGGCAGGAGAGGGGGGAAACGTTCTGTAGTTGTAACATTCTTCCTGCCTATGGGGGACAACTAGGGATGAAGTTGGGGTTCATCGCTACCCTGGGTTTGAGGCAAGTCTTGCAGGTTTGAGATTCCTAGTCTGGGGACATTTTTTGTGGTAATCATAATGCATTACATGGCCTTTTAACTATGTCCAGCAGGCTTGGAAGGGCCAATAAGAGGGCTTTTGGATATGGCACCCCCTCACTATAAAAGGGAGAGCAGCTATAGTGGTTGATTGACTAAAGACAAATAGGCTGTTTTTCTTTACAAGGGAATTTCAATTGCAACGTAATTTTTTCTTAGCTTAGTGTATGTAGTAAAAATTCCCTTTGCAAGGAATACCTAATCATGTGCCAGGAAAACAATTAAAACACATTTTTGCTTTGACATGATTGGATAAAAGTGAGCTTCATCTTCGTCACTAAGCTAAGGAAAAATTCTCTTACAAAGCTAACAGCCAATTTATCTTTAATAAATCATCTCCAGGGTGTCAGAGTATTGGAACCTGCTTTAGGGAAACATTTGGGAAACCTGACAAACTGCATAGAGAGAGGTTAATGTCAGTTAGGAAACTGTACTTTAATTCTGATTGCTATCTCTTTGGGCAATCAACCACTTTGCTATATAAATAAAAAAATTACATGCAGCACTAAATTCACAGCATGTAATGTGTTAAATCTGCTTTATCCTATAAGTATTACCCAAAAGATGCTTGTAACGGATCAACCAGCACCCCGACCGGGCACCCCCATTGACGGATGCTCCTGGTGCTTCCCAAGGGCTCCAAGCAATCCACCAGACACTGTAACCACTTTAGACCCCCACAAACTGCCGCAGCTTGGTTAGGGTCTCACCGTCTCCTACCCACCTTGGACCTACGACAAGGCTCCAGGTTCCCATGGGGGAACCTCTCTTTCCCCAGAGAGTGCAGTAGAACAAGCTATTACACAAGCTCTTACAAGAGCTTAGTGATTATCCAAGGGAGTATTGAAGACCATAGCAATCCCTTGTAGCATATTCCCCCAATAAGAGACAGGACTCTAGATTGAGGGTGAACTAACTCATTTTATTGAACAAGTAACAGACTTATATACAGTTTTTCCCCACAAGGTTACCGCCCAGGTGGACCTTGTTGAGGACTAGACGTGACATTCACAATCCAATAGAAACAGGGTCATTCCCATACAGTGTACACAACCCCTCCCCTCTGGCTGCATACATTATCTTATGCAGATGAAAGTGTATACAGGAACAGAATTAAATCTAAACAAATTATCTGGCCATCTGGGCAGAACAATGTGAGGTCATTAACATTTGACAATGGGACGACACAATCCACATTCCCTCGCTATACACAAACAATAGGACAAGGCTGCCAGTGACAGTCTGTGTGTCTCTCTCACATTGAAGCTGGAATACACATTATCTCATTACACAAACAATAGTGAAAACCTGTCTAACATTGAGGGATATGTAATACACACATTATTTAGGAATTACAGGAATTTCATGACAATGGGAATAAATCTTCATATTTCTATATGAAGATATTGCTCATAGATATGACTGTCCCATCTGAAGCAATTCAAACCATTAATTATCTGTTTTTCCCTCATAGTGATGGTTAGTACCGTCACAATGCTCCTTCCTGTAACTGCTCATTAGTGAGAGTTCTCAAGCTGTCCAACAGTCTCTTCCAGATTATATTCCATTAATATTACTATTTAGTGTATTAGAATAGAAACTCGAAGAGGCTGTTGGACAGTATGAGAACGCTTGCTAATAAGCGGTTACACGGAGGAGCTGCTTCCTATTTAGAACTTATGAGACAAGCCAGTTTTAAAATATTACATGAGAGTGTACGATTTAAAAAAAAAAAGTTTTTTAAGTAATGGAGAGCAATATGTGTACTTTTTTTCTTTGGAGTACATCAACTGGGAAAATATCCTTGATTGTAGTGTTGGCGTCCAAGCGACATCTGACGGCTGTTACAGTTTTCTACCGGCTGCTTAAAAGGGCATCTGCCATACCTGACCTTTTATTGTTTATGGATCTGGTAACGAAGGTGAGAATGTACCCAAAGACGTTGGTGGTGATTGCACGGAATATTGTTGTATGACATCATGCATGGATTGGAAGATTGATGAATTACTTGAGATTGGTTTACATTAAAACATAATTTCAGTTTATGTCATAACTAGGGTTGAGCGAACACCTAGATGTCCGTGTTCGACGGGTTCGGCCGAACTTTAAAAAAAAGTCCGGGTCCGTGTCCCGGACTTTTACCGAACTTTTCCCGGACACCGAACCCCATTGAAGTCAATGGGGACCCGAACTTTAAGGCACTAAAATGGCTCTAAAACACCAAAGGAAAGGGCTAGAGTGCTGCAAATGGCAGCAAAACGTAATTAAGAGCATGGCAAGTGCTCTGCAAACAAATGTGGATAGGGAAATAACTTAAAACAACAAAAAAAAACAGAAAAATAAAACAATGTTCTTCTTCATCTCTGAAGGACGAGGCCCATATGGAGTAGGAGGGAGGTTAAGGTGGTGGTGGATGTGGCGGTGACATAGGCGTGCGCACAGGGTGTGCTGGGTGTGCCTGGGCACACCCTAATCACCTAGGGCACATAGCATTGCCAGTGAGGAGATGGGAAAGATCTCCCTGGGACCTGCTCTGCTCTATTTCTCCTTGCCTACAGGTACATGGCCCCGATACATTACTCTCCCTGCTGGCAAACACATGCATGTGTATTTCAACTTTGGGGTGCACACCTTAATGCAATAGGCTGCGCACACCTATGGGCGGTGTAGGTGGAAGCGGCGGTGGAGGAGGACCAGGGCCGGATTAACAGCATCATGGGCTTGGTGCTGAGGATTTTGAAGGGCCTTAGGGCCGTGCCTTGCCATGCACCCAGAGGAGGAAGGGTGCAGCCATGCATGCCTAATTCAACATGGGATGCTGTCTCTGAAGCCCATAAACACATCCATGCATCGCCAACTGTCCCTCCTTGTCCGGCCTTCACGCTGTGTGGGGAGGTTCTGAGGGTGCTGCCTGGGGAAGCGAGCATAGAAGCCAGACTTCTGTGTTTACAAGTGACAGAAGAGCGGTAACAGTGAATATGGCCAACCCGGGGCCTATATAAAAGGTAGGGGCCTGGAGCTGCAGCTCCAATAGCCCCTACATTAATCTGGCCCTGAGGAGGAGGACGAGGTAGCCAACACTGCTTCTTTTCACAAATTTTAAATGAGGGTACACCCCAAAAGAGTGAGAAAGAGCAAAAATGGAACAATGGGTGGGTAAGGTCGGTATCCATTGCTATTCTGCATAAGGTACGGAAAAGTCCCGTGGGATCCATGCCTGGTTCATTTTAATGAACGTGAGCTTGTCCACATTGTCTCTGGACAGGCGGCTGCGCTTGTCTGTTATAACGCCCCCAGCCGTGCTAAATACCCGTTCAGATAATACACTGGCTGCAGGGCACGCCAGCACCTCCAAGGCGTAAAGGGCAAGCTCAGGCCATGTGCCCAATTTGGAGACCCAGAAGTTGAAGGGGGCAGACCCGTCATTCACTACATGTAGGCGTGTGCACACATACTGCTCCACCATGTTGGTAAAATGCTGCCTCCTGCTAAGACGTTCCATCTGAGCTGCTGGTGCTGCTGTTTGTTGTGGCGTGCTGACAAAGCTTTTCCACATTTCGGCCATGCTAACCCTGCCTTCTGAGGTGCTGGCGGTGCCCTGGTTGCGTTGGCGACCTCCTCCTCCTCCTCCTCTGCCTTGTGCTTCCACTGTGGCCCCGCTGTCAGATGGGAATGCCAGCAGCATGGCGTCTACCAGCGTGCGCTTGTACTCGCGCATCTTGCGATCGCGCTCCAGTGAGTGAATTAAGGACGGTACGTTGTCCTTGTAACGGGGATCCAGCAGCGTGGCCACCCAGTAATCAGCACAAGTTAGAATGTGGGCAACTCGGCGGTCGTTGTGGAGACACTGCAGCATGTAATCGCTCATGTGTGCCAGGCTGCCCAGAGGCAACGAAAGGCTGTCCTCTGTGGGAGGTATATGGTCCGTGTCCTCTGTATCCCCCCAGCCACGCACCAGTGATGGCCATGAGCTGGCCTGGGTGCCACCCTGCTGTGAACATGGTTCCATCTCCTCCTCCAGCTCCTCCTCCTCCTCATCCTCCTCATCCTCCAGAACTGTGCCCCTGCTGGACAATTGCGTCCCTGGCGTTTGCGTGTGCAGGAACCCACCCTCGGAGCCCCTTGCGAATGACTGCCCTGAAAGCCTTGGAAATGTTACCTCTTCATCCTCCTCCTCCTCCTCATCCTGTGCCACATCCTCTTCCATCATCGCCCGAATTGTTTTTTCAAGGAGGCATAGAAGTGGGATAGTTAAGCTGAGAACGGCGTCATTGCCACTGGCCATGTTGGTGGAGTACTCAAAACAGCGCAACAAGGCACACAGGTCTCGCATGGAGGCCCAGTTAAATTAAATAGCGGAATAGAAAATATGATCCAAAAAAAGTGTATGTATATCACACGTACACAACCACACTAGGCCCCAATTACTATTGTTTGTACCCCTAAAAGGCTAGATGAGGAGTAGGGGGAGTATGGAACAGGCAGCACCCTCAAACCTTCAGAAGTATGAGATGAACCCCAACAACTTGGAAAGGTGGATCTCTCTCACACGTACCGACACAGACTATCCCGCAATTCAATTGATCCTCAAAGGTTTTTATTGAATAGCGGAATAGGAAATATGATCAAAAAAAGTGTATGTATCTCGCACGTACACAACCACACTAGGCCCCAATTACTATTGTTTGTACCCCTAAAAGGCTAGATGAGGAGTAGGGGGGGTATGGAACAGGCAGCACCCTCAAACCTTCAGAAGTATGAGATGAACCCCAACAACTTGGAAAGGTGGATCTCTCTCACACGTACCGACACAGACTATCCCGCAATTCAATTGATCCTCAAAGGTTTTTATTGAATAGCGGAATAGGAAATATGATCAAAAAAAGTGTATGTATCTCGCACGTACACAACCACACTAGGCCCCAATTACTATTGTTTGTACCCCTAAAAGGCTAGATGAGGAGTAGGGGGGGTATGGAACAGGCAGCACCCTCAAACCTTCAGAAGTATGAGATGAACCCCAACAACTTGGAAAGGTGGATCTCTCTCACACGTACCGACACAGACTATCCCGCAATTCAATTGATCCTCAAAGGTTTTTATTGAATAGCGGAATAGGAAATATGATCAAAAAAAGTGTATGTATCTCGCACGTACACAACCACACTAGGCCCCAATTACTATTGTTTGTACCCCTAAAAGGCTAGATGAGGAGTAGGGGGGGTATGGAACAGGCAGCACCCTCAAACCTTCAGAAGTATGAGATGAACCCCAACAACTTGGAAAGGTGGATCTCTCTCACACGTACCGACACAGACTATCCCGCAATTCAATTGATCCTCAAAGGTTTTTATTGAATAGCGGAATAGGAAATATGATCAAAAAAAGTGTATGTATCTCGCACGTACACAACCACACTAGGCCCCAATTACTATTGTTTGTACCCCTAAAAGGCTAGGAGTAGGGGGAGTATGGAACAGGCAGCACCCTCAAACCTTCAGAAGTATGAGATGAACCTCAACAACTTGGAAAGGTGGATCTCTCTCACACGTACCAACACAGACTATCCCCCAATTTAACTGATCCCCAAAGGTTTTTGATTAAATAGCGGAATAGAAAATATGATCCCAAAAAAGTGTATGTATATCACACGTACACAACCACACTAGGCCCCAATTACTATTGTTTGTACCCCTAAAAGGCTAGGAGTAGGGGGAGTATGGAACAGGCAGCACCCTCAAACCTTCAGAAGTATGAGATGAACCCCAACAACTTGGAAAGGTGGATCTCTCTCACACGTACCAACACAGACTATCCCCCAATTTAACTGATCCCCAGAGGTTTTTGATTAAATAGCGGAATAGAAAATATGATCCCAAAAAAGTGTATGTATATCACACGTACACAACCACACTAGGCCCCAATTACTATTGTTTGTACCCCTAAAAGGCTAGGAGTAGGGGGAGTATGGAACAGGCAGCACCCTCAAACCTTCAGAAGTATGAGATGAACCCCAACAACTTGGAAAGGTGGATCTCTCTCACACGTACCAACACAGACTATCCCCCAATTTAACTGATCCCCAGAGGTTTTTGATTAAATAGCGGAATAGAAAATATGATCCCAAAAAAGTGTATGTATATCACACGTACACAACCACACTAGGCCCCAATTACTATTGTTTGTACCCCTAAAAGGCTAGGAGTAGGGGGAGTATGGAACAGGCAGCACCCTCAAACCTTCAGAAGTATGAGATGAACCCCAACAACTTGGAAAGGTGGATCTCTCTCACACGTACCAACACAGACTATCCCCCAATTTAACTGATCCCCAAAGGTTTTTGATTAAATAGCGGAATAGAAAATATGATCCCAAAAAAGTGTATGTATATCACACGTACACAACCACACTAGGCCCCAATTACTATTGTTTGTACCCCTAAAAGGCTAGATGAGGAGTAGGGGGAGTATGGAACAGGCAGCACCCTCAAACCTTCAGTATGAGATTGTGTTCACTGTACCCCACAAAGATTGAGTTCACTGCACCCCACAATGATTGTGTTCACTGCACCCCACAAAGATTGTGTTCACTGCACCTCACAAAGATTGTGTTCACTGTACCCCCCAAAGATTGTGTTCACTGCACCCCACAAAGATTCTGTTCACTGTACCCCACAAAGATTGTGTTCACTGCACCCCAAAAAGATTGTGTTCACTGCACCCCAAAAAGGATGTTGTTCACTGCACCCCAGAAAGGATGTTGTTCACTCCACCCCAAAAAGATTGTGTTCACTGCACCCCACAAAGATTGTGTTCACTGCACCCCAAAAAGATTGTGTTCACTGCACCCCAAAAATGATTTTGTTCACTGCACCCCAAAAAGGATTTTGTTCACTGCACCCCAAAAAGGATGTTGTTCACTCCACCCCAAAAAGATTGTGTTCACTGCACCCCAAAAAGATTGTGTTCACTGCACCCCACAAAGGATTTTGTTCACTGCACCCCAAAAAGATTGTGTTCACTGCACCCCAAAAAGGATGTTGTTCACTGCACCCCAAAAAGGATTTTGTTCACTGCACCCCAAAAAGATTGTGTTCACTGCACCCCACAAAGGATTTTGTTCACTGCACCCCACAAAGATTGTGTTCACTGCACACCAAAAAGGATTGTGTTCACTGCACCCCAAAAAGATTTTGTTCACTGCACCCCAAAAAGATTGTGTTCACTGCAGCCCAAAAAGATTGTGTTCACTGCAGCCCAAAAAGATTGTGTTCACTGCAGCCCAAAAAGATTGTGTTCACTGCAGCCCAAAAAGATTGTGTTCACTGCAGCTCACACACAGAAAAATGGATGTGGATCACTGACACCTGCCTATCTCCAATCCCACACCACACAGCAATATCGATTGTAGTTTGTAGAACACAGTTTCCCTAAAATTCAGCAGACTCTGTCCCTAACAGGATTGAGAAGAGATCGTAGATCAGGATTGAGTGCAGACCCCACCCCCCACACAGCAATATCGATTGTAGTTTGTAGAAGACACTGACCCTATATAATTCAGCAGACTCTATCCCTAAAATGCCTACAACTCGCCCTGCCTAAACACTCCGACCTGTCCCTCAATTCTATCCGGACACAAATGGTTTTTTCCTGCCTATCTTTCCCTAATCAGCAGCCAGCACGTTGATGTGTGCTCTGTCCCTGAATCTAAGCAGCATAATGACGCCGCTGCGGCTGCCTCGAACTTATAAAGACTTGGTCACATGCTTCAGACGGCCAATCACAGCTACTGAGACATTTGCAGGCATGGCTGGGATGGCTTAAGGCACACCAGTTAAACGATTGTTGATTGGCTGTTGAAAGCCCGCCATGAAAAGAGCGCCAAAGCATGCAAAACCCGGAAATAAAACGACCGAACACGGATTTTTACCCGAACATACAGTAAAGTGTCCGTGTCCGTGTTCGGGTACAAAAAATCCAATTATTCGGTACGAACACGAATAATACAGTCCGTGTTCGCTCAACACTAGTCATAACTTGATTTTGCACTATTCACTGGATTAGCACTATTTTCATTGGATTTTTATACTTTAAACAATTGTATTTTTATATGTGGTATTTTGTTATATGGGACCATAATACACACATTGCACCACTGGTCATAAAATAATTTACTGAAGAAGGTTTTTTTTACAGCTTAGTATATATTGAATGGGTTTGGGTGTGTAAAGTCTCTTTTTTTTATTAACCCCTTTGCTAAGTTTCTTTTTTTTTTTTTTGCTTCTTTTTGTTTTGTTTTGTTTTTATTATTGAAGGATTGTTTTGTCTTTATTTTATTTTATTTTTTTTTTACTGCAAGATGTGCCTTTTTTTAAAAAAAATGTTTTTTGTTTCAGGTAGAAGGTATATATAACTGCATTTTTTTATATTGATAGGGCCTATTTTTTTATATTGATAGGGCATTTTTTTATATTGATAGGGCCTATTGATAAAGGTATTTTTTTATATTGATAGGGCCTTCTTTTAGCTGCCTTACATAGCAAGTGTACGTAGCATGCCACTGCATCATTTAAAAGTAGACAAAACTAATATTACTCATATTCACCTCACCCCCATACAGAAAACAATAGTTAGGCACACTTCAGTTAACCACTTGACCACTGGGCAATTATACCCCCTCCCTAACTAGGCCAAAGTAGTGCAGGAACCTTTTTCAAAGTTGGACCGACCTGTGTCAAACCAGTTAAGATGGCTCTCATAGGAAAGCATTGATTTGTACACATCATGCAACATGTGCTCCCAAAGTCAGAGAGTGTTTCGCACCAGTGTGAACCAGGCCTCTACAAGCTATGGTGCCAAACATTGGAAATTAATCACACCTGATGTGTTGACTCGTTTCTTGAGACAATAACAAGCTAGGAAAGTACAAATACCCCCTAAGTGATCCCTTTTTGGAAAGCAGACATTCCAAGGTATTTAGTAAGAGACATGATGGGTTTTTAAAGTTGGAAATCTTTCCTACTAATCTTTGCAAAATGAAGATTTTATTTTTGGCACATATTAACAGTTTATTTCTCTCACATGGCATATGCATTCTTGCAAGTACATCCCAAAACACATTTTGTTACTTCCGAGTATGACGATACCACATGTGTGAGACAATTTTACAGCCTAGCTATATAGAGAGGCCCAACATGCAGGGAGCACCTTCAGGTGTTCTAGGAGCATAAATTGTACACCTAACTTCTTGACTACCTAATACACATTTGAGGGCCCTGGAGCACCAGGACAATGGAAACGCCCACAAAATTACCCCATTTTGGAAAGCAAACACCCTGCGTATATTCTATGAGGCGTAATGAGTCTTTTGAACATAATTTTTTACACAAGCTTTTGAAAAATATGGAGAGCAAATGAAAACACATTCTTTACACATTTTTACACCACTGACTGGTGCTGCTGAGGATCCACTAATAGGGTGGCACTGGTGAGCACTATTGGGCACTGATGAGCACTAATAGGGGCAGTGTAGTGGCACTGATGAGCACTAAATAGGGTACCAAAGTGGCACTGGTGATCACTTTAGTGGCACTGACAATTACTTTAGTGGCACTGATGAACACTCACTGATGTGCACAGTAGGGCACCGATGGCATGGATAAGGACTCACTGATGTGCACTGTAGGGCATGGATAAGCACTCACTGATGTGCACCGTAGGGCACTGATGAGCACTGTAGTGGCACCATAGGACACTGATGAGCACTGTAGTGGCACCGTTGGGCACTGATGAGCCTTGTAGTGGCACTGTAGTGACACTTATGGGGGCTGTAGTGGCACTGAATAGCAATGTAGTGGCACTGTAGTGGCACTTATGGGCACTGTAGTGGTGCTGATGGCACTATAGGGGCACTGATGAGAACTGGTGGCACTGATGTGGAACTGATGAGCACTGTTGGCACTGAAGGAGCACTGTTGGTACTGTAGGGGCACTTATATGGCACTGGCAAGCATAGTTGGCACTGCAGGGGCACTGATGAGCACCGTTGGCACTGTTTGTGCACTTATGAACACTGTTTGTGCACTTATGAACACTGTTTGTGCACTGATGTGGCACTGATAAGCACTGTATGGGCACTGAGAATCGTGCCAGCTTGCACTGCTGTGGTGTTTCTCTCGCCTCTCTTCACACAGATACAGAATGTGAGGAGAGAGAAACTCCGCAGCAGCGCGAGCTTAAATGGCCATGACACCGGTTTGTTGACAAATGATCGCTCTGTCATTGGACAGAGCGATCACGTGGTAAAGGACAGCTATTATTGGCCCTTCATCCCAGTCCATGATGCGTGGAGTCATTAGACAGAGCAATCACGTGGTAAAGAGCACCTGTGATTGGCCCTTTACCTCGAACCGTGATGTGCTGGGTCCCGAGGACCCATCAATCACACGGACACTTCCGGCTGCATGCTTCAGAGGGCGCTCGAGAAGCGTGAACATGAGGGGCCATCATATGACAGCCTCCCAGAACCAGCCGGCTGTGCTGTGAGAAAGTGGTTAAACCTGATTACAACTGTCCTTCTGCTGGCTAATTTTTCAATACTGTTTTCTTTGCAGTATCCTAACTTTTTTTTTGGAAATCCCCAGTTTGTACAACCTGTAATCAGCTTCATTTTCAAGGGGTAACTGAGCAAGCTGAAGATAGAAGCTGCTTGGTTGCTGTGCACAACAGATTCTGTCTGCTTCAGTTTTGATAACCCCAACCACCATCTCTAAATTTGGGCCTAGCCTTGATATTTAAAATTGTCCTGCTCCTGCTTTTTTTTTTCGGGTATTGGTACAAAATCCCTTAAAATATCTAATATCTTGTTGTGCAGATTTGTCAAATTGTGGGGTGGAGTTTGGCTGGCAGAGTAAGTTTTTGGTGTAGAATCCCCAAACTGATGGTATTCTTCAAAACAGATTTCACCTGGAAATAGAAGGAAATCTCTCAAATTACAAGGGAGGCAGCAAGAAAAACCTGACACAGATGGTGACTCTTTACCACTGTACTGTAAAAAAATGACATTTTAGGGGTGTGGCCATAATATAGAGGTTCCCTTGCTATTTTCCTCACCAAATTGACAGGAAATATTTGGAAATCTGACCAGCAGAGACACAGACAACATTAGAAACCCCCTCAGAGATTCTACCCCCCCCCCCAAGTTCTATCCAAAACTGAAAAAAACATTACTTCATCAAACTGCCCTCTGATAGTAAACATCTAATCAGTCAACAAGATTTCCATTGCAAAAAACAACAAACCTTATCACTGATTCTGTAACTGTTTTTCCTACTTGGAAATTGAGTGCTAGTTCTTCTTAATCAGAGTTTGCGTGCATACAGTATTTAAAAAGAATGTCAGTGTCAGACTGTAATGTAATAACCTGTCTCACTATAACCCCTAAACTTGTTAGCACCTTTAGAGATCATATTCTGTTGTTTGTTTTGCTGCTGTAGAAGAATTTGACTTGACAAGTGCAAGTTAATTGTATTATAATGTGTTCTGTCTGCAAAGTAACTCTAATTTACAATTGGTTTATATTTTTCTTCCGATAATATAGCATAAATACTGTTCTAATGCTTATGCTTTTAGAATAAAATGTTGGAAATGAACTGGAATACCACAACACTTGTATACCTTCAAAAAAAGTTTGCTTGTTATACAGTATAAACCGATTTACCTAAAGTCAACTTGCCATTAAATGTGCAGCTTTTTCTTTGTTCAAAGGTGGCCAAGATACACTTATGGCCCCATGTACAAAACTGCAGCATGTCCTCACCACAGCAATACTGCTGCTTTATAAAAAATGAAGGAACTCAGGCAATTTCTAGTGCTTGAGGGAAGCTTAACCACTTTACCACTTGAGGATTTTGCTGTCTTACGTCTGGGCCACTTTTTGCGATTCGGCACTGTGCGACTTTAACGGACAATTGCGCGGTCGTGCGATGCCATACCTAAACAAAATTTACCTCCTTTTTTTCCCACAAACAGAGCTTTCTTTTGGTGGTATTTGATCACCTGTGCGATTTTTACTTTTTGCGCTATAAACAAAAAAAAGAGCGTTTATTTTGAAAAAATAACAATATTTTTCAAATTTTTTTTATGAAATTCCCCCCAAAAAAATGTAAAAATCAAATTTTTTTTTAAATTTTTGGCCATTTTTTTTTATGCTACCTATGTTTGGTAAAAAAAAATCACAATAAGCGTATTTTGATTGGTTTGTGCAAAAGTTATTGCGTTTACTAACAAAGGGAAAGATTTCTGTCATTTTTGGTGGGTTATTTTTTAACGCGTAATGGCGGCGATCTGCGATTTTTTTTGCAGGACTGTGACATTGCGGCGGACAGATCGGACCCTTGACTGACATTTTTTACACTTTTGGGGGTACCAGTGACATTACTGCAGTAATCAGTGCTATATATATGCACTGTTACTGTAAAAATGACACTGGCAGGGAAGGGGTTAATTTTATTGGAGAGGGTGGGGTTAATGTATGCCTGGTGCTTACTGACGTGTGGGGGGGGAGGTGACTGTGTGACACAAGGACAGATCGAGGGTTCAACTATGCTGAACCCTGCAATCTGACCCTGCCTGTCACTTCAGAGATCCGGCCGCTTGTGTTTACACAGGCGGGCGGATCTCCACACTCGATTCCCCGATGATCGGGGAAGAGCAGCGGCGGTTGCCGCTGCTCCTCCCCTGGCCCAACTCTCGCTGTGACTGCATACAGCGGGAGCGAGCCTCCGGTGGCGCGCGCGCGCCGCCGAGAAAGGGGAGTGTCTGAAGACGTAGGCCTACGTCGTCAGACGATAACGAACCACTTTGCCGAAGTAGGCTCAATGTGAGCAGACGGCAAGTGGTTAAAACTCCACAGCTTTCACAGCAGAGCCCTGGATACTTAATCATGTGTACCATGAAAAACCCTCAAGGGTCAAGAAAGCTGACTGATTATTTTTTTCACTAAAGCAGGAGCACTATGTGAGAAAGATGGTAGCAGCTCTGGCCACTGCCCAGCCTACTTTGCAGGAACATCACCTGACCAAAAGTCTCCTGCATCCCACAACTCCTATATATGTAAATGCTGGGGGGAACAATCCTCCAAAAAAAAAGGGTTTTTGCTATGTGGAGATTTCAATTCTCATTCTATTATCACTAATCCTTCTACTAGACATACTCTATGCTTTTTCCTGCACAAATCAGATTTATTTGATCTGTTGACATGCCTGCACTCTTCCAACAAGGATTTTATTCTCATAAATCATTCTTCGGAATTGACTTTTTCCTCACTGACCCGTCTTTGCTTCAGCGAGTGTAACATCGTCAAACCATGCACCAATTACTTTGACTATTGAGGAAAACATCTTGCTAGTTACATATTTATGGCATAATAACACCTTCTTGCTTTTTAACCTTTGTCATTGCAGGAAGATTGCTGATCAAATTCAATATTTTTTTTGGCTAAATGCCCCCTCAGTTACAAATGTGTTTATTTTGTGGTATATTCATAAGGACTGTACTAGAAGATTGCTAATATTAATTGCATCCAAGGAGAAGAAACCAAGGATGCAGCTTATCAGTTCTCTACTAGACCATTAGAAGGGCAACACGAATAATCTTCTGATCCAACTATTACTACATCTCTATTAAAATATACGAAAGGCTTAAGAATTAATTTATTCCTACATTACAATTAAAATTAAATAATAAAAATGTAAATAATAAATCATTATTTTTAGGGAAACCGAGCTAGAAAGCTTTTTCACTCTAAACTAGATCAACTTAGATGGAAATGACCATTTTTGTTCCAATATCTAGCTAGCGCTAAATAATTTAACTCTCTGGATATATATAATGCTTTTAGACTGGGTTCACACTGATGTGAATTGGATGTGTGTTTCCCCGCATCCAATTCCCATGACAGGAGAGTGTGATCAGCTCTCAATAGAGGCGATTCACACAGCTCTGGGGTGGCCGCACTGGAAAAGGGTTCTATGTGTCTTCTGGCCTGTTACAGGAGAGAATTCAGACAAAAATTCAGGGCTGATTCGCACCTGAAATGCAGAACAGGGATGCACCGGACCCCCTGTCTTGATCCGCGACCACAGCATTTGTGAACCCAGCCTTAAGGACTACTATAGAGCTCTATATAATTTTTCAAAACAGTGCCACTGCCCCTCAATCCATGCAAACTTCCATTGCAGAATTTCAAACTTCCATAGCAGAATTTTTGTGTATCCCAATCTACTTTCTAGCAAAAAAAAAAATGTAACCTAATTAAATTGCCCAGTACCAAATTCTGAAGTCAGAAATGTAATTGATTGTTACCTAATCTTAAATCACTAGATATAGATGGCTTCTCAGCTGAATTACAAAGATCTAGCAGTAACTATCATGCCCTATATTACCTACTCCATTTAACAAAGCTGCATCCTCTGGTTTCTCCCTAAGGAAATGCTACACAAAATGATAGTAACATTGTTCAAACATGGAAAGGAGCCTAACCATCTTTAAAACCTTACGCTAATTTTCCTCCTGAATTCTGACCTTAACAATTATGTTAACATTTTTGCTAATCATTTTTCTTTTTATGTAACCTCATTGCTGTTTAGCCCTGACCAAGAAAGTTTTTTAAAAAGCTAACAGGTCCCCAATGGCACCAGAAGAATGTTAAATCTTATTAAATATGTTGAAAATCATAATGTGCTTTCTCTGCTCCTAGTTTTGTCTGCAGAGAAGGCATTTAAAAGAGTGCACTGGGGGGTATCATGAATGGCACATGCCAGGGCTGCCCACTCTCCACACTCATTTTCAAGTGATTGAACCATTGCCAGTTTCTGCCAGGGCCAAGCCCTTGGTCTCAGGTATTACCATAGCAGCTAATCCCATAAGTTATTATTTTACAATAATGCCATTCTTACATTAACTAACTCTGCTCCTTTCCTATGTGTGGTGCGGAATACTATTTTAAAGTGAATGTAATCGACTCTCTCATATTGTCTTGATATAAAACCTACTACTCTGGCCTCCATTTAAGAGTAATTTTCATGCTCATGGGAAACTACTCCTATCACAGATCTGGGAATACTGTACATACCCCTCTAAACTTTACTACCTAAACTATGCACCACCTTAGCTACGCTAACCTTAGTAAAGCAAGAAATTATGCTCTTAGGAAAACACAAACTATCCTGGGCTGCCAAATGTCTTATATTATTTCAAGACGTTGTGCATACCATTATCATAAACATACTTTAATGCATAAAATGTTTGTCTAGGATGATTTGAATGAAATGGTAAAAAGGGTCAGAACCTCATACTCCATATTATTAATGCATAGATCAATAGGAGGAATGGGCTTTCAAGTTCTACAAGACTATTAGAGCCACTTTACTAGACCAATTGAAAGCTTGTTTTTCCCTATTTATGATAAACTATGGTTTTCTATATACACAATACGAAGATATAGTTTACAAATGGTTTATCGGGATTACGGCTGAAGATATCAGCCATAACCCCAGTATTGTTTTCTTCAACCTGGGACTGGCTTTCTCTTTAAAGCATTCTCAGCAGCTCGTGAGCTGCTGGAACTCTTTCAGAACCAGTAGAAGGGGACATCACCCTTCCTCCCGCTGCTCACCAGTGTCTCTCGGGCTTACTGTTTCCACTGGCTCACCAGAGAAACGGTCTGACGGTGCCACCAGCTGGTCACAGAGGCTATAAAAGACTACAGCATCTTTGATTGCCTCTATGGCATTGGAGGACTGGAGCAACATCATGACGTCACTTCCTGTCCAGGGTGGAAGTAAACATTTTTTTTCTTTTTAAAGCAAAATGTAAATGTAATGCTTTTAATGGTAAAAAAAAGTATTTTTGACACCATATCTCTCCATAAAGAGGACCTGTCATCCTTATTTCTAAGGGATGTTTACATTCCTTGTAATAGGATTAAAAGTGATTTAAAAAAATAAATTAATTAAAGAGAAAAAAGAAAGAAAAAATTAAAGCACCTCATCTCTCCATGTTCGCATGTAGAAGGGAATGCATGCGAAAGTCGCTCATGCATATGTAAACAGTGTTCGCAGCAAACATCTGAGGTATGGCTGCAAACATTACAGTGAGAGCAATAGTTCTAGTGCTAGACCTCCTCCCTGTAAAGATGTTTACAGCATCACCTATGCAGATTTTTAAGTACCGTAGTTTGTCACCATTCCATGAGCGTGCGCAATTATAAAGTGTGAAATTCTTTTTACCCCATGTAACATTATCTTGCATTTTATACAACAAACATTGGGGTACATATTGTGTTTTGGTTTAACTCATTAAAATTAATTAATACCATGTGACATAAAAAAAATGCAACAATACCTATTTTATTCCCTAGGGTTTATGCTAAAAAAAAAAAATACATAATGTTTGGAGGTTATAAGTAATTTTCTAGGAAAAAATAAACCAGCTGCTACTTTTCAAAAGAGTTTCCACAGAGTATACCTCTCCAAGGTATTGGCTCCCACATCATCTCTCTTTCAATCAGAAAACTCTCATGCAGGTTACGGCCACACATAAAAGTGAAACAGAGGGAGGAAGGCTTCTATAGTATAATAACATTTTTAAAATAGCCCTTATTTAAAAGGATATAAATCTACTTACATGCTTTAGGTTTCTACCCCGACACTAAGGAATAAACTCTTATTGGTATTACTGATCGTCTCCAGCTGTTAATCACGAGCCGCTAGTACGATCCAACCATGTGTGGTGACGTCAGCCTACTAGCCCCGGCCTATGTATTTCATCATTTGACATCCTTATGGACCTACTAATGCCCTTTTTCTACTAATTCAACCATAATAAATGTAATTTTTTGCGCTCTGCCTCAAGGTTAAAGTAACAAAAGGATCTGCAACAAGCCTTTCTCGTGAGCAATGCCTCAAATCTATTATCACTTTTAATAATTCTTCCACTGTTGAAGCGGTTTTAAAGCCTTACGGTTTTTCACCTTAATGTATTTTATGCATTAAGGTGAAAAAAAACCTTTTCTACGGCAGCTCCTCCCAGCCCCCTTTGTTCTTACCTGAGCCCGATCCGATCTAGCGATGTGCACAAGAGCAGAAACTCCTGCCACTGTTTTCCTCCACATTGGGCTCATTAATGGCTCTCACTGCAGTCAATAAAATGCTGTGACACAGGAGCAGGGGGTGGGGCTGAATCCCACTGTCTGTGTCAATGGAGAAATCAGCAAGGCTCGGGAGCAAGCACATCTGGGTGCCCCCATGAAAAGAAGTTTTCCGTCAGAGAAGTTCCGGTGGGGGGGGGGGGTGGCAGAAGAAGAGGATCAGAGCTGTTCTCTGCAAAAGTATTGCACAGAGCAGGTAAGTATAGACATGTATGTTTGGTATTTTAATTTAAAAAACCCAAAGGTTTAATATCACTTTAACAAATCATTAGGAAAGTTTACCAAAAAAATGTATACTGTTGGTACTGTATATAACTATAGACTCTCTAAAAAAACAGCCATTTACTCATTGCTATGTTGGGGACAATGAGGTTAATTTACTAAAGAACATGTCACTTTGCAAGAAAATTATCTTCAGAGCTTAGTGAATGAGATGATGATCTGCTGACTTCCTTTACCCAATCATGCACAAGCATCAAAAATGCAAGTGATTGGGTATTCTGTGCAAAGTGAAGCTTCAGCACATTCACTGAGCTCTAGGGAAAATTCCCTTGTGGAGTGCAACTTCACTTGGAAAACGAACAGTGTATTTGCCTTTAATAAATCAGCCACAAAGTGACCAAGTGGGCAACCTACTCCATATTCCATGGGATTACAAAATGTAAAGATCGTTTGGAATTTGGTGTTCAAGTTTATGTCTTCAGCAACTGTTCTAATTATATCACCCATACCTCAACTAGCCTTTTAAGTTTTGGCATTGATCTTTAACACTTAGAATACAGAACTATTGTGGCACATGTTCTGTTTGCTACTAGAATAACTATTACTAAAACATGAAAACAAGCAGAGGCTCAGAATTTTACGAAAAACAAAAGATGTATTTTTAAATTTGCCATGGTAACCGAGAAACTAAAAGCCAAAACTCCGTTTCTAGTTTAAATATTTTATTATTATGTTATACCATTTATACATTTACATCAGTTTACATTTTCTTTATTTCAAAGAATTTTTATTGGGTGATAAACAATGTGGTACAGGTAAAAAGTAAACAGTAGTAGAGACTCGATCTAGTCCCTTAACATTACAGCAAAATGAAAGCAAACGAGTCATAAACGAAACCAGATTGATAACGTGTACTTGTTCATATATGTCTATAGAGTGGAAGATATCAACCAAATATTAGAACTGCATATTTGGGACACATTGCACAGATTAACATCATTCAGATAGTAAGATCAAGAATGAGAAGTATGTTATGCATTTCTGTACAAAAAAAATGTGCTAGACAGTCAGAGTGAAAGTTCACAATATACATTTAATTTACGTTTGACCTTATTATATGGTTTTGGTAAATCTAAAGGAAAATTGTACAAGAGAATTGTATACTGTATGGCCAGCCTAAGAGGGGAATTGCCATCTCTTTGTAAATCTTTCTTCTCTTTACAGTGTGTTGCTGGGATGTGAAGGAAAACATCCCTAATGAGATACAGAAAAATTAGAAAATAAAATAAAATGACTGGTCCCAACCCCGCCGTATTATATTGAAAAATTACAAAAATGTTGGGGCTTTTATATACACTGCTTTGTCTGTCTGTCCACAAGAAAAAGACTGGTATTAAGGTGTCTGTTTATAAAAGAGAGACAAGCTACAATCCTCAGGATCCCTATTGATCTCTCAGGTATGTAGCTAAGATGAGTTTATGTAGCTGAGGTGACGAGCAGAGAATATGGTATTAAGCTCTCCCAGTACAATTTTCCATTTAAATAATCAGCACATACTCTATAAATCGCTGTTTCTAGATCTCTTCTAACCCGTATACCTTTCCTGTAACCTGTATCCATTGCTATCCAGTTCTATGACGTCACCGGCGCATGCGCAGAATGTACACTGTTCACGGCACGCTTATCGCGTCGTTAGTTCTTTCAGTAATGAAAGGAAAGAACTGGGTCATTGCTCTGCAATCCCACGAGCGAACAGACTTATTCAGAGTTTCCTGTTTACACCCCCATGTGACTTGCAACATCACGGGGGCTGTAACCATCTGTGCATAGCACAGGACAGGAACAAAGAGCTCATCTGACAGGGTTGCCTTGGTAATCCGGAATGAAAATGAGGCTTGGCTAAAAACTCACTGGAAATGTGTGAGATTATGGCAGAAATGGTGTAAATTGACACTGCTGCTGCCTCAGAAGACAATATACAAGATGGCCCCGGCTTCAGACATGAAGGGAGAAAATAAAAAACACACCAAATAACAGTAAGAAACATTCGAAGGGTTCACTAATTAGGCAGAATGTAATGAAATGCTTTTTTATACTGGCTACATTGAGCAGGAGCATTCGAGGGGCAGAGTTTACTACCGCTTTAATGTTGGCAAGGGAGGTTAACATCAAAGCCTCTTGACCACATTTTTTATCCAAAGTCCAATAAAATAGTCCAAAAGAAGATTACCCCGCCACTCCAGGTGAGGCAAAGAAGCCTAATAGATACTGCATGTGGGTGCCTGCTCCGGCTTGCCTCCATATATAGCAGTTAAAAAAGAAATAGCTGTACACCACGGCTAGTACCAACATCCTTTATTGGAGTTCACATTGTTACATTACAGGACACCCACAGGCTGCATGGTTGATGGGTTTCACACACTAAAAATGTGCTTAATCATAACCCTATTATGATTAAGCACATTTTTAGTGTGTGAAATCCATCAACCATGCAGCCTATTGGTGTCCTGTGGTGTCACATTTGGAATTCCAGTAAAGGATTTTGGAACTAGCCGTGGTGTGCAGCTATTTCTTTATTCACCTCAATAAACTAGTCCACATACAGAGTTATTACTGCACTATCCTACTGTTACCTCTTCACACCATGTTTCTATGCTTTTTCATAAAGCCCTCTTTTACTTGGAAAGAAAAAGACACTGAATCACCACTGCAGTATTTCTGTATGGATGTCCTTGTTTACTTTGCACAGGAAATGTAGAAAATTCTCTATGTAGTCCTAAAGCAAATTATTCCAGATGACTGCACTTCCAAAAATCCTCTTTATTGAAGCTTCATGTGACAGGTGGTTAACACCACAAAGGGACAAAGTGGTAGACGCGTTTTGCGCAAATGTTAGCGCTTGGTCATTACCTATCTAGTAACCTTTTTCCCCTGCTCCATCTGTTAACCACCTGTCACATTAAGCTTCAATCAAGAGGATATTTGGAAGTGCAGCCATTTGGAATCATTTGCTTTATGATATACAGCATGGGAACTGAGCTAGCACCCAACTAGTGTGTGCGGGGATTAACTGGAGGCTTACTCACCTGAAGCAGCTTCTTTGTTTCATTCCCTATGTAGTCAGTTTTGGCTTGACTGTAATATTACCAAGGCATCATGGAGGTGAGAAATAACAATAGTTATACAGCCAACTGAAAAAGTGGGTGCTTGAGACACATGAGCACAGAACACGTCTTGGGCTTTAGGGATTTCTGTGGCACAAAGTATACCTGTCTATGCATCTGCTTTCGCTAAATAAAAGAATAACTCAAAAGGGGACTTAGGATTTCCAAGAACATCAACAGTGACTGGAGTGAGAGATATACCTTTAGTTTTCCTTGAAAAAGGGAAATGTTCTACCACGGGTCATTAAAATGTCTTATGTTAGGAAAAATAATAATTTGTTATACTAATGTGGGCTTTCTTTAACTTGCTCATTTCTATACTACATGATTGTCACGTGTCTTGTGGCAGTTTTCAGTGTTCCCTTCTTGCCACCGCCAGGCAATGGCTGGCCATTAAACTGAAGTTTAGTCTACCTATAGTTTACCTTTCCTGGTCCCCCCCAATCAATATGCCAATTACTTGCTGTAACTGGATCTCTGTACTTCTGTATGCAATGCATTCAGATCATTATTGTGGCAGAGTGCTCTACATAGCGTCAAACAGCTATTGTGGTTCAACAATAGATACTACTTCAATGTCAATAAACTAGTGCAAGACAGGTGTTACCATATTTCCTGATTCAGGTCATGAACATATTTGGTCAATGTCATCACCTGGGATCCCAAACAAACAGGCCCTGATTCTGGGTGACATTACTGGCCACATGGCATGGGGGTATTGATTGCAGAGGATGGTCGCAGTGTGTCATCATGTTGGCAGGGCACCATTACTCACAATTGACATTGGATGTACATCGTTATATTATGGGATAAAAGTATTGGCAGACAGTGGCTATTTGTTTATTTATCATAAAGGACTTTTTATATGGTGTCTGATTCTGATAAGACCCCCTTTCCCCAAAGACCCCCACATCCACCAGAACAGGAATTTGGGAATGAAGACCTTGTCCCAATTAACATGGGGGAATTTTGCCTTGCCAGGAGGGCAAATAAACAAAGCTTCCTGGAATTGGCTGAGAATTAGAGGCGGGTGGATAATATCATTATCTCCTGCTCAGTCAATCAGAGAAAAGTTTGCATTTATTTATAAAATACAAATCTCCCTGTGAATGGCTGAACAGCACTCAGTCTGACTTGATTTTGTTTCTGGAAGGGGGCAGTAAGTTTTCATCCAATTGCTGGAACACAGCTCCATATAATGTGTGTAGCTGAAGCTACAGTATGCACAGTTTATAGAAAAAAGCAAATAAGTGGTTTAAAAAACCAATAATTGTCCACAAAGTCCAAAGGTTCTGTGATCTTCACCCTGTGACTCAAATTGCTAAAAATAGCGTGTTGGAAATCCATTCCTGGTGTAGTTAAAGGTGATAAGTGAAGTGACTCCCACCACCACCAGGCTTTCCTCCTTACCAGATATAGTTGAATAAGGTGCAAATAATATCCCAATATAGCCAGTTGAAGGAGGAAATCTTCCACTGTAATGCCACCCTGTGTTATTGACACATATTGGCCTCTTACCAGAAGGTACAATAGAATGCGCTGGAAATATACTCCTGGATGGATATTCCCTCAGCTGGCTGGATATCAATGACCAACTCCACAAACGAGTCTGCTTCCCGCTTCTTCTTCTTCTAATGTCTGTTAAAATACTTCCTTTTTACCTTTAGGACTTGCAGTCTGATCACAAAGACAGCCTCCTTTTTTTAATTTTTTCTTTCATTGATGTTGACCTGCATTCTATCTAAGTTGCTACCAAAAGACTCACCGATGATTTGTTAAAGTGATACTAAAGGGTATTATTATTTTTTTCTATAAAATAAAAAAGCTATCATACTTACCTGCTGGCCGTCTTTTGTACCATGTCTGCAGTCTCTGACCGTCTCCTGTAGTATGTCTGCAATCTCTGACTGTCTCCTGTACCATGTCTGCAGTCTCTGACCGTCTCCCGTAGTATGTCTGCAATCTCTGACTGTCTCCTGTACTATGTCTGCAGTCTCTGACTGTCTCCCGTAGTATGTCTGCAATCTCTGACTGTCTCCTGTACTATGTCTGCAGTCTCTGACCGTCTCCCGTAGTATGTCTGCAATCTCTGACTGTCTCCTGTACTATGTCTGCAATCTCTGACTGTCTCCTGTAGTATGTCTGCAATCTCTGACTGTCTCCTGTAGTATGTCTGCAATCTCTGACCATCTCCTGTAGTATGTCCGCAGTCTCTGACCGTCTCCTGTACTATGTCTACAATCTCTGACATTCTCCTCTAGTATATCTGCAGTCTCTGACATTCTCCTGTAGTGTATCTGCAGTCTCTGACCCTCTCCTGTAATGTGTCTGCGGTCTCTGACCCTCTCCTGTAGTGTGTCTGCGGTCTCTGACCCTCTCCTGTAGTGTGTCTGCGGTCTCTGACCCTCTCCTGTAGTGTGTCTGTGGTCTCTGACCCTCTCCTGTGGTGTGTCTGCGGTCTCTGACCCTCTCCTGTAGTGTGACAAAAGTGTCCCTTAAAAGCAAATGATTGATTGTTTTTTTTTTTTATAAACTTTTGAAAACCATTTGGCAGTGGGCTGGGCATGGGCATTGGGCAGTAATCGTAATGCATCGTGATGCATCGCGCAATCAAATCGAATTGTTGCCTTGATAATTGTAAGTGAAGATGCGCAGCCCTAGTGGACAGTAACCATTTTTTTGTACTGTTGGAAATCTGGTGAAGGGACACACTGGACACCTTTGCAGTGCTATAGGCTGGGTGTCTAGTGTGCCCCTGTGCCTTTAGGAGGGGTGGGCTCCCTCCAGGCTCACCTGCCCTGTGCCTATCCATTATAATGCATGTGCTTCTACTATGGAGGCTCTCAAAATTTAGAGTTAGGACTGCAGATAATACTGGGGTGCCATTAAGTGGCAATGTAGCTTACACATGTATTTGCAAATGTGTGCAAACAAAGCCCCTGTTTTTAATGCCTACTGTTAGACAGGATAATTTGGTTGGTTGCAGGCTGGTCAGTAAGTTGAGCTGGGAATTTTCTTTGGTTTTGTTTGACCTAAATCAGAGAACCCCTACCTAGTTGGTTTTTACTGGATACAATCATTTGCAGATCATTACACAACATAATAAAATAGTAATTGCTTTAATCTAACTTTTTTAAATACCGGTAGGTAGGATATCACCATTTTCAATTCTTTAGCTGTCATTTTGAGCATATTTTTGCATTCTGTGGCTTTACAATACTTCTGTGACCAAAACATACAGATAGTTGTGTATTCTATTTGCCCTTGGTAAATAACCTCCATTTGTAGAACAGATGAAAATAGTTTTAATTTTTAATGGTTAAACATGTCTACAGTAGGCAGTGTCTTTCACTGGGCAAGCTATTAAACTTGACAGTGTTTTTACTTCAGCCAACAATTTCAACTAGAATAGTTTATGGGAGGACATTTTTACTTTATCTTGACTTATATCTCTCATAATCTGGAGGAAACAGATTCATCTTTCTGTTTCAATTTCTTTTGAATCTCAAGGTGATTTATTGCTGTAATTGTTCATAGTGTGAAGAACATAAAATGCATGTTTTTTCATAAGTGCAATAACCATATCTGTGTTTTATTTCTACCTGTTCCATCCTGCAGGCTTTTCCTATTTTCTTTATTTGAAAACACGGGCATAGCAATACAGTAGTTACTTGAATAAAAAACAAACTCTATATTCTAGCCTTTGGAATGCAAGAAGTTATTTTTAGATCTCAAAGCCTAAAAATTTTTTATTAATTAGTGGAAGTGTATCATCAAATTTTAGGGTTGTTGTATTAAGACTTGTAATTGGGAAACAGACTCTTATACTTCTGCTGAAATAAAGCATACAAAAGGCTCAATAAATCTAAGTTATAAATGTTTAACTCAAAAAGTAGAAATCAGCGCTCTCCTCTTAAAGTGAGCCACTCTAATTATTTAAATGACGGTAATACAACTGAAGATTCTCAAAAAAAACTGCTGATGCATAAACAACGTAAATGAATCTAAAATCAATATCCTTGAAACCCAGCTCACTAATGGAGACAATAGAGATGAAATAATTCTTCTATTCTAATAAGTCACAAAGCACGGAGGTGTTGCAGATACAATGGGACGAAATTCCCAATAAAATTATATTTAAAAACAAATGTGAAACTAAGTGAGTGAAGTGAATGAAAAAAAGTTGATGTCAAAAAGTGCGTAAAGGTAGTTGACTGATATTAAATAAAATAAAAAAATTGATCAATGACCCTGTGGAACATAAATAAGTGGGCAAATCAGAATATAAATATTCAAAAAAATCAATACAGTTTAACCAATTAATATTAAGATGAATTCAAAGTGCAATGGTGCTAAATAAGGTGCATAATGTCCATCATTCCTTCTAAGAAAAAAGTTTTTGTGATGAAAAGTGCAAAGTGCTCAGGAAATTCAAAACAAGAAGAAGAAATCCAAGTGAATAATCAAGGTGCATTCAGACTTCAAATTATAGTAGGTAAATGTGCATTCAGACTTCCAATTCAGGCCAGGTAAATGTGCACAGGTGAGCATGCAATCCGACACCGAATGCAATGGCCGCTCACCTCAAACACACTCGGAGCGAGCGTTTATACGATGTATTACTTAGACTCCTCTCCAGCCTCTTAATCTTCAGTATATAATTCGGTATATCTCCACTATTACAAATTCAGTATTGCAAACGGCAATAAAATGATCCCGGCTTGCCAATCACTCCATGCATCTTGCCTTCCTGTTGGCTGCCAATTTTGAAAAAACGCCATATTTTTTTACTTTCTGCTAAAAAACATTCCCAATAAAAAAAAGTTAAAAATTAATTTTTTGATAATTTTTTTATCAGTTTAGGCCAATTTGTATTCTGCTACATATTTTTGGTAAAAAAATATCCAAAAAGCGTTTTTAATTAGTTTGCGCAAAAGTTATAGCGTTTACAAACTACTGAATAGATTTTTGGACTTTTTATTTATTTATTTTTTTTATTAGTAGTGGCGGCGATCTGTGATTTTTAGCGGGACTGCGACATTGCAGTGGACAGATCGGACCCCTGACATTTTTGACACTTTTTGGGGACCAGTGACACTAATACAGTAATCAGCGCTAAATTATATGCACTGTTACTGTATAAATGACACTGGCAGGGAATGGGGTTAATACTGGGGGTGATCAAAGGGGTTAAATGTATGCTTAATATGCTTACTGAGTCTGACTGTGTGTGTGTGTGTGGGGCTGGTTCTGTGACAGGCACAGAGAGATCGCAGTTTCTGCCTCCCGATGTGTCTAAACACACATGCACTCCAGTTACGTAGTACTACGTGACTGGTTGCAGCCGAGCCGCCCTGCCGCAGGAATATTACGGCGGGCGGTTGGCAAGTGGTTAAGATTGCATTGGTTACTTAATTAAAGATCATTCAAATTCTAACATTTAGTGCCAAGTCACACATATGCTATAAAATATGTATGATCTCAAAGAGAGATCAAATACAGCGCTTGCTTAGAACTCTGAATTCTAGATAAATATATCAAAGCATCAACTTAAAAATCCACTAATTAGTGTTGTGAATCAGTGCAAGGTGTGCAAATCAGTGCAAATTGACACAGCATCAATATATAAATACAAATTCATTCAATATGTAGAGAGTAAAAACATATGATAAGATGTAATAAAATGCCTCTCTATAAATATATAAATAGCAGAAAAAGTCCACAGTATAAAAAATTACTTCTGTGCTACCAATTAATAAATATTACATATAATCAAAAAGTTATCCCAAGTGTTAAAGTGACTTCTGTGCTTCGAATTCAAAAAAATATTATTATATATATGATCATGAAAAGAAGTCCATTCAGTGTAAAGTGACTGCTGTGCTCCAAATTAATAAATCCAAAAGTATTAAGGTGACTCCTGTGCTCCAAAATAATAAGAGTGAAACTGTCCTTAATGGCAGCTGTATCCTCAATTCCAAGGTGTAAGTAATTTATCCATCAAACAAATTCCTTTATAAATGAGTGAATTAAATCACTTACCAGATAAAGTGGGTTCTGTATGCCGTATGGCACCAGAACCTTTCAGACTTGTAAAGCCCTCTGGGCTTGAAGGATGTTATCCCTCTGTGTAGTCCTCCGGGGTCCTGGGATACCTCTCTGCTCCGGGGTGCTCAATTACAAGCCGTATATAGGAGAAAAGAAAAGGCTCCAAATGGTATAGTACGTTTTATAAGAGTCTTTATTTCTCCATAAAATGAATAAATTTAAAAATGCAGCATCACTGGTGGTCTAGCGGTGTGAGTTGCTCGTCTTCCTCGCAGAGTACACACTAAAGCAACTCACTTCCGGCTTGCGTTCCACCTCCATGACGCAATGACGCTGTGCGGTCCAAGCTGACGCGTTTCGTCGCTTCCGGTGACGTCCTCAGAGCTATAGATATGCTATGTCAGACATCACATGTGATTCGCAGCACTGCTCTGCAAATCACATGCGATGTCTGTGAGCTGCGAATTCAGCCATACAGATTGTATGGCTGAATTTGCATCACATTCGTACCAAAGTCACACAGGACCCTTTATTTGGTCCGCACCAGAATCAGATTGCATGGGTGTTCACATCTATGTGATCTGATTCCTGTCCTAACTGACAGTTTGCACTGCGATATGCGAACTGATCTAGGGGTGTCATTAACTTTGTATTGACACCCCCAGCGATTTGCATATGGCAGAGTGAACTGCCTGCGGGTCGAGTGCGATGCGGGAACCCGCAGTGGATTCACAAGGTTCCCACATTGCATATGCATGAACCGGAACTTAAACTAAATTTTTAGATCATGTTGTGATTGTATTGCATTTTTTAAGCCTGATTGGAGATTAAATACTGTCTGTGATGCTTTTTTATTTCTTTACACTAACAATTAAATTTTCAGAACAAGCTTTTGAGGCGTTCCCTTATACTTATACACAAAAGTTTAGCAAAATGTTTAAGTATTGGTAATAACCTGGGATAGTTGGTAAGATTAGAAAAGGAGTGGGCTATGAATGGGCTAAAACTGTTGAACAGTGATTTAGAAAACTAAAGTCCACATTTAGTCCATTATTTCTTGTGTCGAATAGAATTATAATAGGTAGTTTACACGTTACACTTTTCTTTAAAAAGCAAAACATTTATGTCTCCTATACAGTGGTCTGGTTGTGAAAAATGATATCTCAATGATGAATGATGGTGTGGTGATCATGTTTACAACATCACTACAAGCAATTTAGAAAGCCCCATTTGCCAATAATTACCTTTACAATACTGACACATTTAAAATTCTTGGCTCTTGCTAGAAAACATCCTCGACCTGGAGGAGGGACAATAGATAGGAGAATATTGCAAACGGAGGCCAAATGGATATACGAATTACAGGTAACATGAGAGCCTGGTCTTAATGACCACATTAGCTTTGTTCTTTTTTTAGATTTGAGTTCTGGGTCTAGTAGCAACCTTGAGGTAGGGGTATTTGTGGTAAATGATTTCACTTTATATGTAGGGGTTTTGATTTCAATTCAGCCATCTTTATTTTATGCTGTAGGTTAGGATTTTCTGTCGTTACTATTAGAGATGGCCATAGGGAGTGGTATTTAAGGGAGGACATAGCAGATGTGTTTTTCACCACCATCCTGTGTTTAGAGGTGAACTATAGGCATCTTTTGTGTTCGCAAAAGCAGATTGACAGTTGTAGTTTTTTTCATGGATGGTTTTTAATCATCATATCTTCTGGGGTTTACATTGGGGCCTTCTTATATTATTCCCTTTCCCTTTGTACGATTATTGCCCCCCTAATTTTGGGGGTTGTTTTATTGCTTTAACTCATGATCTGCTGACCTTCTTGTAGATGGATTTTGATCCATATGAGAAGCATGGCTCTTTGTATTTATTTATATATAGGATTTGTGTGTGTGTGCGTATGTGTGTGTATATATATATATATATATATATATATATTTGAAAACGTCTCCTTGGACGAAACGCCGTTAGGACACGGCATGCTGACGTCATCCCCGGAAGCGGTTGAGAGAGCGGATGTGCCTTGCCGTCCGGCCGGCGGCGCCTACACTCCTACATGCTTTTATTCTTCTATGTGATTGTAAGTGCATTTCTTTTTACAATAAATTAGTCATTAAGATTTTACACTATTGGCGCTTTTCTTTTGTCGGGATTGGTCTGGTTCAATCTGCTGGCTTTATCCTACACCTGACCTTGGTTCCTGAGATTGTCTGCTGTGTGTGTCATACGCTGGGGGAGCGCATAGAGCAAGACTACATCCTGAGCAACTGAATATTTTGGTCTGGTAAGGGGCTCAGATTGTCATTGAGTGTCACTGTTGACGTTCGGGTGTACTCAGGATTTTTCTTATTTCTGCTGATTACATTTTCCTATCTGGTAAGAGGCTATACAATCGGTGGTGGTTCTCCCTCCTCCCTCAACACTGGGATTGTTATTTATGTCTTTTCTATATATTTTTCTGGTAAGCAGTTTCACAACTGGTGACGGATACTCACACCTATATGTGGTGGAATTATATATATATATATATAATGGTATATAATGCTATAATGGTATATATATTCCATTATAGGCATGGCTGCAATGTGGGGAATGCCTGGCTAATCTCTTTCTTCTTTCTGGAAAGTCTGATAATAAGTCGTGTCAATTAAGATAAGGAGGCGACTCCCATTGAAGTATATGGGACAGTTCGGATCACAGGTCACCTCAAAATAGTACAGGACCCTTTTCTGAAGTCGGAGCACCTTCAGTAGTGCCAATTAAGACGGCACTGATTGATTAACATTGCTTTTGTTATGTCAAGCGACCTGGGGCGACCTGGGGCAACACAAGTTGCCTCACAAGTCGTGCTAGTGTGAATGGGCTCTCCAGGTATGATCAAGCAAATAAATCACACTGAACATTAATAAAAACAATGACTTTATTAGTACACAAATAATGAAGAACACTGTTAAAAAGCTATAAAAGGTGATAAATAGTGATATATGTATGCTCACACCCAAGAGGAGGCTACATCAAGAATAAATGGTGGCTGTACAAATATAAAAGTATCAATACATCCCAAATAGGTTGATACTGGTGTCTTGACAAGAGTCACCTCTTACTCAACATGTTTAAAGTTTCCTCAGGAGATGGGTGCTACAAAAAAACAGTACATAAGATTACATTTATAATGATAATGTTGAGCAAAAGGCTGATACCAGGCACAAAAGGAGCAAGACTCCCATCCAAAAGGTACATATCTGATATATCAAATATGGAAAACAGCTAAACGCATTGGCATCACAAATATCCAGGTCAGGCACAGATGTCTTATATGATTCCCAACACCAAAAAATACAGCCCATCTAACCATTGCAGGAACAGAGTGTCAACACGGTAATGCTAGAAAAAAGAGAAATGATTCCTCTGGACAAGAGACCTTGCCCTTAATGAACGAATTCAGCAACACTGGACCTCAAAGACAATAACTGTGTTACAAAAGTCCCTTACTTTAAAGCAATATGCAGGCATGTTTCAACCACTATAGATCATAAACATAACCAATCAAAAGCTATGATTATGAACTGTTATAGTGTACACATGTAAGCCTTGTACTTTTGATAGTCAGGATATAAAAATGAAGACTTGCATGGTGCCATTGTTTAAGAGTAGGACATCCATAGGACCCTGAGTGACCAATGGTCAGATTGAGTATTGCTAGTTTCAGTGAGCAGAAAATGATACTACAGTAGAGTTCATATGGCATATGGAAAATGTAATTTCAAAAATGTTCTAAAGAGGGGTATTTCCAAAAGGTATGAAAGATGTCTCCAAATTTAGGATAATGTCTCCATTATCCTAAATTTGGAAAACCTTACTGGAATCAAATACCAACGCAGAGAGATTTTTTGAGTAAGCTCTCAAAGTGAGGAGCAACAAGTAGATCTATATATGGATCCAAATGCTCTCGAACACTGTGATTCGATATACAGTATGTATGAGGTCCCCAAATCTGTCTCCCAATGCATGAGAGGTTTGAATTTTACAAACACTCTTTTTTGTCTGAATAAAGCATACTAGAGCGATATACCTTTTGGAACACTATGGGTAGAAGAAAAATGTATCCATCATGGACAAGGTAATGTACACAGAGGTTTAGACATCTGGGCCAAACAATGGGCTATATAGAGAAAGTTGAAGAGGGAGAGTAAGTGGAATTCCCATTGTAACATGGGAAGGATTTAATTTATCACAGAGATCTCCAATGGATTGTACACCGTGACCCGACCTTTAGGCAATAGATAGGTCAGGGTTGAGGTAGGTCAGTACCATGAGAGGAATACTAGGTGTAATCATGTGATGGGGAGTTGAAGTATTCCCAGAAATCTTCTTACAGGCTTCCGAAGCAAGCATAGGGGGGGGGGGGAGAGGAACGTTAGCACAGGAGCTCCTAATAGTACACAAAACAGCCAGTTACATAAGTTAGAGCCTAGGATATACTGTATGTACATGTTAACTGTCCCTAAAGTGTAGTGAGTAAACCAATCCTACATCTCTGATAAAATGGTAGCATAATAGTAATTGCCAAAGTTGACATAACTGGATCGACCTACCGATCTGTGTTTATTACAATTAGAATGTGCACATCAGGGTTTTTTCCCTCGCAATACAAAATGGCTTGGATTGGAGGGAGTTAAAATAGGATTTAGGAATAAGGATGGGGATGGGGAGGGCTCTGAAAAGATACAATAATTGCAGGAGGAGCACCATCTTGAGGGCTGCGAGTCTGCCTGATGAAGACAGCTCATGTTTTCATAGTAGTTATAATTAATTTAGTAATTTTAGGGAGAAGGGGGATATCATTTTTAGAGTTAGAAACCAACGTAAGAAATGCTAGTATCAGCCCAGACATAAGGAAACTGCAGTTGTAGTAAGTTTCTAGTAGTGCCATCTACACCCAAGTCCAGTATAAGATTTGGTTTCATTCACTTTGTATTAAGAAACATTTCTAAATCATGGTAATGTTTTGCTTACCTCAGCCGGGGGAGTAAACCGGTTAGTGATCATGGGGATGACGTCATCAGCGAAAAGGCTGATTTTGTGCATTGTGAAGCCAATTGTATATCCTGATATAATAGGGTTGGTTCTAATGTTTTCTGCTAGGGGTGTCATTAGTAGGTTGAATAAATAAGGGACACCCTTGCCGTGTACCATGAGTTACCTTAAAAGGGGGAGAAAAGAATAAGAATTGCATTAAGAAATATAACATTGAAATCCAGTGGCGGCTGGTGCTCAAAATTTTTGGGGGGGGCGCAAAAAGAAAAATGTAATCGGTATTGCTTCGCGTCAAAAAACGCAGTAAAAAATTGCGTGACTTTGAAGTCATGGTACAGGCATGGCACAGGTGATGGTACAGGAGATGGTATAGGCATGGCACAGATATGGTATAAGCATGTCACAGGTCATGGTACAGGAGATGGTACATGCCCCCTTTCAATGCAGAGACCAGCGTGCGTGCCCCCTTCAATGCAATGAAGAATGCACCGGCACCGCCCCCATTCGACGTCGGCGATATCCTGGATGATGATTGGTCCAGGCTGGAGACTGGACCAATCACAGCCAGGATATCACGAAGGTGGGGGTGGCCAAGCGCTGTTTCCTGCGCCCAGGTTACGCCCCCAGAAGGCAGCCAATCGGCGCCTCTTCTGGGTCGTAACCCCCACCCCTCCTTTAGCCACCACATTGGCCGGCGAACCGATTTTTTTTTTTTTTCCGAACTTTATTGTTCTTTTTGTCTTTTTTTTTTTTTCTTCTTTTTTTTTAGGGGGGGCGGCGCCCTGGCGCCCCCTATGCACGGGCCGCCACTGTTGAAATCCAAATTTGCGGAGTACACTATGCAGTTAAGCCCAGTGAATTCTATCGAGCTCCTTCTCTGCATCCAGGGAAAGAAGCGGAGAAAGCGTTCTAGTAGTCTCCGCATCATAGAGGATATCATAATCCTTCTGCTGGCGTCAGATGTTTGGCGGGGCGACCTTTTCTGAAACCTGACTAGTCACGTTAGAGAGAATGATAAATTAATCAACTGGTTGGCTATAAGTTTACCATAGATATGCAATAAACACTGTGCTGTGCCCCCTTCAATGCAATAAACACTGTGCTGTGCCCCCTTCAATGCAATAAACACTGTGCTGTGCCCCCTTCAATGCAATGAACACTGTGATATGCCCCCTTCAATGCAATAAACACTGTGCTATGCCCCCTTCAATGCAATAAACACTGTGCTGTGCCCCCTTCAATGCAATGAACACTGTGCTGTGCCCCCTTCAATGCAATGAACACTGTGCTGTGCCCCCACAATGCAATGAACACTGTGCTGTGCCCCCTTCAATGCAATAAACACTGTGCTGTACCCCCTTCAATGCAATAAACACTGTGCTGTGCCCCCTTCAATGCAATAAACACTGTGCTGTGCCCCCTTCAATGCAATGAACACTGTGCTATGCCCCCTTCAATGCAATAAACACTGTGCTGGGCCCCCTTCAATGCAATAAACACTGTGCTGTGCCCCCTTCAATGCAATAAACACTGTGCTGGGCCCCCTTCAATGCAATAAACACTGTGCTGGGCCCCCTTCAATGCAATAAACAATGTGCTGTGCCCCCTTCAATGCAATAAACAATGTGCTGTGCCCCCTTCAATGCAATAAACACTGTTCTGTGCCCCCTTCAATGCAATGAACACTGTGCTGTGCCCCCTTCAATGCAATAAACACTGTGCTGTGCCCCCTTCAATGCAATAAACACTGTGCTGTGCCCCCTTCAATGCAATGAACACTGTGCTGTGCCCCCTTCAATGCAATGAACTCTGTGCTGTGCCCCAACAATGCAGAGTTCAGCGTGCATGCCCCCTTCAATGCAACTGTGCTGTGCCCCCTTCAATGCAATGAACACTGTGCTATGCCCCCTTCAATGCAATAAACACTGTGCTGTGCCCCCACAATGCAGAGTTCAGCGTGCATGCCCCCTTCAATGCAACTGTGCTGTGCCCCCTTCAATGCAATGAACAATGTGCTGTGCCCCCTTCAATGCAATGAACACTGTGCTATGCCCCCTTCAATGCAATAAACACTGTGCTGTGCCCCCTTCAATGCAATAAACACTGTGCTGTGCCCCCTTCAATGCAATGAACACTGTGCTATGCCCCCTTCAATGCAATAAACACTGTGCTGTGCCCCCTTCAATGCAATGAACACTGTGCTGTGCCCCCTTCAATGCAATGAACACTGTGCTGTGCCCCCACAATGCAATGAACACTGTGCTGTGCCCCCTTCAATGCAATAAACACTGTGCTGTACCCCCTTCAATGCAATAAACACTGTGCTGTGCCCCCTTCAATGCAATAAACACTGTGCTGTGCCCCCTTCAATGCAATGAACACTGTGCTGTGCCCCAACAATGCAGAGTTCAGCGTGCATGACCCCTTCAATGCAATAAACACTGTGCTGTGCCCCCTTCAATGCAATAAACACTGTGCTGGGCCCCCTTCAATGCAATAAACACTGTGCTGGGCCCCCTTCAATGCAATAAACAATGTGCTGTGCCCCCTTCAATGCAATAAACAATGTGCTGTGCCCCCTTCAATGCAATAAACACTGTTCTGTGCCCCCTTCAATGCAATGAACACTGTGCTGTGCCCCCTTCAATGCAATAAACACTGTGCTGTGCCCCCTTCAATGCAATAAACACTGTGCTGTGCCCCCTTCAATGCAATGAACACTGTGCTGTGCCCCCTTCAATGCAATGAACTCTGTGCTGTGCCCCAACAATGCAGAGTTCAGCGTGCATGCCCCCTTCAATGCAACTGTGCTGTGCCCCCTTCAATGCAATGAACACTGTGCTATGCCCCCTTCAATGCAATAAACACTGTGCTGTGCCCCCTTCAATGCAATGAACACTGTGCTGTGCCCCCTTCAATGCAATGAACACTGTGCTGTGCCCCAACAATGCAGAGTTCAGCGTGCATGCCCCCTTCAATGCAATAAACACTGTGCTGTGCCCCCTTCAATGCAATGAACACTGTGCTATGCCCCCTTCAATGCAATAAACACTGTGCTGTGCCCCCTTCAATGCAATGAACACTGTGCTGTGCCCCCACAATGCAATGAACACTGTGCTGTGCCCCCTTCAATGCAATAAACACTGTGCTGTGCCCCCTTCAATGCAATAAACACTGTGCTGTGCCCCCTTCAATGCAATGAACACTGTGCTGTGCCCCCTTCAATGCAATGAACTCTGTGCTGTGCCCCAACAATGCAGAGTTCAGCGTGCATGCCCCCTTCAATGCAACTGTGCGGTGCCCCCTTCAATGCAATAAACACTGTGCTATGCCCCCTTCAATGCAATAAACACTGTGCTGTGCCCCCTTCAATGCAATGAACACTGTGCTGTGCCCCCTTCAATGCAATGAACACTGTGCTGTGCCCCAACAATGCAGAGTTCTGCGTGCATGCCCCCTTCAATGCAATGAACACTGTGCTATGCCCCCTTCAATGCAATAAACACTGTGATATGCCCCCTTCAATGCAATAAACACTGTGCTGTGCCCCCTTCAATGCAATAAACACTGTGCTGTGCCCCCTTCAATGCAATAAACACTGTGCTGTGCCCCCTTCAATGCAATGAACACTGTGCTATGCCCCCTTCAATGCAATAAACACTGTGCTGTGCCCCCTTCAATGCAATAAACACTGTGCTGTGCCCCCTTCAATGCAATAAACACTGTGCTGTGCCCCCTTCAATGCAATAAACACTGTGCTGTGCCCCCTTCAATGCAATGAACACTGTGATATGCCCCCTTCAATGCAATAAACACTGTGCTGTGCCCCCTTCAATGCAATGAACACTGTGCTGTGCCCCCTTCAATGCAATAAACACTGTGCTGTGCCCCCTTCAATGCAATAAACACTGTGCTGTGCCCCCTTCAATGCAACGAACACTGTGCCGTGCCCCCTTCAATGCAATGAACTCTGTGCTGTGCCCCAACAATGCAGAGTTCAGCGTGCATGCCCCCTTCAATGCAACTGTGCTTTGCCCCCTTCAATGCAATGAACAATGTGCTGTGCCCCCTTCAATGCAATAAACACTGTGCTGTGCCCCCTTCAATGCAGAGTTCAGCGTGCATGCCCCTTTCAATGCAGAGCGCCACAGCATTGTCCCCCAATAATTGCAGAGCGCCACAGCATTGTCCCCAATGATTGCAGAGTGCGCCACAGCATTGTACCCCAATGATTGCAGAGTGCGCCACAGCATTGTACCCCAATGATTGCAAAGAGCCACAGCATTGTCCCCCAATCACTGCAGAGTGCCACAGCATTGTCCCCCAAATGATTGCAGAGCGCCACAGCATTGTTCCCCAATGATTGCAGAGCGCCACAGCATTGTCCCCCAATAATTGCAGAGCGCCACAGCATTGTCCCCCAATGATTGCAGAGCGCCACAGCATTGTCCCCCAATAATTGCAGAGCGCCACAGCATTGTCCCCCAATAATTGCAAAGCGCCACAGCATTGTCCCCCAATAATTGCAGAGCGCCACAGGATTGTCCCCCAATGATTGCAGAGCGCCCACAGCGTTGTACCCCAATGGTTGCAGAGCGCCACAGCATTGTACCCCAATGATTGCAGAGCGCCACAGCATTGTACCCCAATCACTGCAGAGTGCCACAGCATTGTCCCCCAATGATTGCAGAGCGCCACAGCATTGTCCCCCAATAATTGCAGAGCGCCACAGCATTGTCCCCCAATAATTGCAGAGCGCCACAGCATTGTCCCCCAATGATTGCAGAGCGCCACAGCATTGTCCCCCAATAATTGCAGAGCGCCACAGCATTGTCCCCCAATGATTGCAGAGTGCCACAGCATTGTCCCCCAATGATTGCAGAGCACCACAGCATTGTCCCCCAATGATTGCAGAGCGCCACAGCATTGTCCCCCAATGATTGCAGAGTGCCACAGCATTGTCCCCCAATGATTGCAGAGCGCCACAGCGTTGTACCCCAATGATTGCAGAGCGCCACAGCATTGTACCCCAATGATTGCAGAGCGCCACAGCGTTGTACCCCAATGATTGCAGAGCGCCCCAGCATTGTCCCCCAATAATTGCAGAGCGCCACAGCATTGTCCTCCAATTATTGCAGAGTGCCCACAGCATTGTCCCCCAATTATTGCAGAGTGCCAGCATTGTACCCCAATTATTGCAGAGCGCCACAGCATTGTGTCCCCCAATGATTGCAGAGTGCCAGCAGTGTACCCCAATCGATGCAGAGTGCAGCGTGCGTGCTCCCTTCAAACTTACCTGGCGGCGGCGCGGCTCAGCTTCTTCCTCCTCTTCTGCGGCGGGTCCTTCTCCCTCGTCTCGCGGCGGGAACCGGCGGGCGGCCTCTCCTCTTCTCTGAGCGGCGGTGACGGTGAGTGATTGACGCACGCACCGGCACCGCCCCCATTCGACGTCGGCGATATCCTGGATGATGATTGGTCCAGGCTGGAGACTGGACCAATCACAGCCAGGATATCACGAAGGTGGGGGTGGCCAAGCGCTGTTTCCTGCGCCCAGGTTACGCCCCCAGAAGGCAGCCAATCGGCGCCTCTTCTGGGTCGTAACCCCCACCCCCCCTTTAGCCACCACATTGGCCGGCGAACCGATTTTTTTTTTTTTTCCGAACTTTATTGTTCTTTTTGTCTTTTTTTTTTTTTCTTCTTTTTTTTTAGGGGGGGCGGCGCCCTGGCGCCTCCTATGCACGGGCCGCCACTGTTGAAATCCAAATTTGCGGAGTACACTATGCAGTTAAGCCCAGTGAATTCTATCGAGCTCCTTCTCTGCATCCAGGGAAAGAAGCGGAGAAAGCGTTCTAGTAGTCTCCGCATCATAGAGGATATCATAATCCTTCTGCTGGCGTCAGATGTTTGGCGGGGCGACCTTTTCTGAAACCTGACTAGTCACGTTAGAGAGAATGATAAATTAATCAACTGGTTGGCTATAAGTTTACCATAGATTTTTAGGTCGAGATTCAGTAGGGAAATTGGTCAAAAGTTTTGTGGGGATGTTGGTCCTTTCCCTGGCTTTGGCAAGGTAATTATAGGTGCTTTTAGCGTTTTGGCAGGGGAGAGAGAAGAGGAGGCAGTGTAATTGTAAAGTAAACATAAATAATTAGCTAGGATTCCTGGAAGTCTTTTGTAATATGCACCCGTTAGCTCATCAGGACCGTGGGATTTGCTATTAGGAAAAGCTGTAATGGTAGCATTTATTTCCTGCAAAGTAAAGAGTGAATTCAGAGCAGCAAACTGAACCGAGATCAGGGACAGAGGTTTGATACGAGTAAGGAAAGAGTTAATGTCCCCCGTGGAGGGTTGGAAGATGGCATTGTCTAGAATAATGTTATACAATGAGCTAAAATATGAACTAAAAGCATCTGCGATGCCCTGTGGATTGTATATCTTCTCTTTAGAATGAGGATGGTGTAGATATGCTATTTTGGTTTTAGTCCAATAACCCTTAATATGATGGGCCATTGCTTTTCCAGCCTTGTTAGAGAAATAAGAAGTAGCCTTCAATTTTCCCTGCGCTTTTTCAAAGGATTCTAAAAGAAGCGATCTAAGTTCATGACGTAAGGTCAGGAGTTTAGTTTTAAGAGAGGAAGAGTAGTGACATTTATTCTTTTGTGTCCCTAATAAGTAATTAGAGAATCTGTGTTACATCCTCTTCTTTTTTGAATGAGACCTTAGTTGTATAAATATTCCTCTGATGAAGGCTTTGTGTGAGTTCCATACCACAAGGCGTTCAGACACTGCTTTGAAAGAGTTTCAGTGGTTGCTGTAGTAAAAAGTTGTTAGCCCGCCAAAGGTGAGCTTTTGGCTGAGAAGGGGAACCTGCAAGCGTGATGCAAACGGGTGTGTGATCCAACCAGGATATGGTAGGAATTGTGGATAATTGAACCTTCTGGAGTAACCATTTATCAGTAAGAACAAAATCTATATGCGAGTAAGAGTTACGGCAAGGAGAAAAATAGGTATAATCACATTCATTGACATGATAGCATCTTGACACACCATAGATATCTTGTGAGTGTAGAATTCCTTTAGAGAAGATTCGTGACCTTTAGTGGCTGCTGTAGAGTTCAGATGGTAGTCAAGTACTATGTTAAAATCCATACAAACAAGTAGGCGTTCTTGTTGAACTTCTCTTGTTTCCTTGAGTATATACTGTAAGAAAAGCAATCTGGCATTTTTGGGTGCCTAGATATTCAGCAAGAGTGTATTGGACATTATTAATGGTGCAGACAAGGATGATGAAGTGGCCATTTGAGTCCAGGACACCGGAAGGAGATTGTGTCCTTAACAGCAAACATGATGCCTCTTTTTTTGGAAGGAAAACAAGCTTTAAAGATATGAGGAAAATGTTTGTTGTGGTGTAGAGGGGAGGCATGTTGGGGGAGATGTGTCTTTTGGACGCATATGATGCCACATTGGTTAGTGTGAGCTGTTTTCTATAAGGAATTGTGTTTAGTAGGGTGGTTTGAACCTCTAGCGTCAGTGGAAAGAATCGTAATAGGCATTACTGGATTTCGTGTGGATAGGGGAATAGAATCCCAATGTAATCAGTTAGACAATTTATGAATTAGAAGATTCTTGGTTGGTGGTCTCTGGTCTGCGTAGATAGGTTGGTCAGGCTGGAATAAGTGGCAGACAGTCTGGTTGATGTAGAAAGTTCTGAAAGACTAAGAGTAAAAATAGAAACCGTTATACCGCAAAATAATTTGACTAAACAATCTGTGCGGAACAAACAAGATATCAACAGTGTAACAGTGCAGTAAGTGAAACATAACTGAGCTGCAACAGATCCACATGGGGGTGTTGGTTTATTTAGATATTGATATATATAGTAAATCCCACATGACTAGATCATCTGGGTTGTGGTTTATATTGCCTGGGGTTTGGATGCAACATAGAAGACCCTTTAGGTGAAGTGGGGGGGGGGGGTGCTTGTAGCTTGTGGAGGGATCAGGAGCTTAATTTATCCAGCAAGGGTAGTGACAACATGTGGGACGCGGTTGCGCATAATTAACAGGGTTGATGATAATGCCATTTGTATGGTATTTTGTGGTTGTGCAAAGCTCATGTGACCAAGATGAGCTGTCATCTTATTTGGAGCATATATACCATATTACCAAAAGTATTGGGACGTCTGCCTAAACACGCACATGAACTTTAATGGCATGCCAGTTTTTGTCTGTAGGGTTGAAAATTGAGTTGGCCCAACCGTTTGCAGCTATAACAGCTTCAACTCTTCTGGAAAGGCTGTCCATAAGGTTTAGGAGAGTGTCTATGTGAATATTTGATCATTCTTCCAGAAGCGCATTTCTGAGGTAAGGCATAGTGATGTCGCGAACCTAAAATTTGCCGTTCGCGAACGGCGAACGCGAACATCGGCAAATGTTCGCGAACCGGCGAACCGGGCGAACCGCCATAGACTTCAATAGGCAGGCGAATTTTAAAACACACAGGGACTCTTTCTGGCCACAATAGTGATGGAAAAGTTGTTTCAAGGGGACTAACACCTGGACTGTGGCATGCCGGAGAGGGATCACGCAAAAAAAAGTTCTTAAAAATTATAATTTTTTGATAGAGAGCCAATTATTGGAAAAATTAAAAAAAAATAAAAATAAAAAATTTCTTTGGATTTAGCATCTGGGGGGTCTAAAAAGTGTACCTGTGAAGTTTCAGCTCTGTAGCATGTCCAGAACCCCTAAAAAACAGCATTTGTCTTATATTTTCAGGAATATGGCTTCTCTGCGGCTGGCTTTTTCTCTTGCAGGCATTTAGCGGGCATTTTTTTAGGCAGGCATGTCATTTTTTGTATTTAGTGTCTGGGGGGTCTAAAAAGTGTACCTGTCAAGTTTCAGCTCTGTAGCATGTCCAGAACCCCTACAAAACAGCATTTTTCTTATATTTTCAGGAATATGGCTTCTCTGCGGCTGGCTTTTTCTCTTGCAGGCATTTAGCGGGCATTTTTTTAGGCAGGCATGTCATTTTTTGTATTTAGTGTCTGGGGGGTCTAAAAAGTGTACCTGTCAATTTTCAGCTCTGTAGCATGTCCAGAACCCCTAAAAAACAGCATTTTTATTATATTTTCAGTAATACGGCTTCTCTGCGGCTGGCTTTTTCTCTTGCAGGCATTTATCGGGCATTTTTTTAGGCAGGCATGTCATTTTTTGTATTTAGTGTCTGGGGGGTCTAAAAAGTGTACCTGTCAAGTTTCAGCTCTGTAGCATGTCCAGAACCCCTAAAAAACAGCATTTTTATTATATTTTCAGGAATACGGCTTCTCTGCGGCTGGCTTTTTTCTCTTGCAGGCATTTAGCGGGCATTTTTTTAGGCAGGCATGTCATTTTTTGTATTTAGTGTCTGGGGGGTCTAAAAAGTGTACCTGTCAAGTTTCAGCTCTGTAGCATGTCCAGAACCCCTAAAAAACAGCATTTTTCTTATATTTTCAGGAATACGGCTTCTCTGCGGCTGGCTTTTTCTCTTGCAGGCATTTAGCGGGCATTTTTTTAGGCAGGCATGTCATTTTTTGTATTTAGTGTCTGGGGGGTCTAAAAAGTGTACCTGTCAAGTTTCAGCTCTGTAGCATGTCCAGAACCCCTAAAAAACAGCATTTTTATTATATTTTCAGGAATACGGCTTCTCTGCGGCTGGCTTTTTCTCTTGCAGGCATTTAGCGGGCATTTTTTTAGGCAGGCATGTCATTTTTTGTATTCAGTGTCTGGGGGGTCTAAAAAGTGTACCTGTCAAGTTTCAGCTCTGTAGCATGTCCAGAACCCCTAAAAAACAGCATTTTTATTATATTTTCAGTAATACGGCTTCTCTGCGGCTGGCTTTTTCTCTTGCAGGCATTTATCGGGCATTTTTTTAGGCAGGCATGTCATTTTTTGTATTTAGTGTCTGGGGGGTCTAAAAAGTGTACCTGTCAAGTTTCAGCTCTGTAGCATGTCCAGAACCCCTAAAAAACAGCATTTTTATTATATTTTCAGGAATACGGCTTCTCTGCGGCTGGCTTTTTCTCTTGCAGGCATTTAGCGGGCATTTTTTTAGGCAGGCATGTCATTTTTTGTATTTAGTGTCTTGGGGGTCTAAAAAGTGTACCTGTCAAGTTACAGCTCTGTAGCATGTCCAGAACCCCTAAAAAACAGCATTTTTCTTATATTTTCAGGAATACGGCTTCTCTGCGGCTGGCTTTTTCTCTTGCAGGCATTTAGCGGGCATTTTTTTAGGCAGGCATGTCATTTTTTGTATTTAGTGTCTGGGGGGTCTAAAAAGTGTACCTGTCAAGTTTCAGCTCTGTAGTATGTCCACAACCCAAAAAAAACAGCATTTTTCTTATGATTTTTAGTAGAAAACTAATGCAGTGTCTTTCCAGCTGTCTATTTTTCTTTCTGGCAAGCTGAAATATGATATGCCAAGGCAAACATGCCTATCAGTTGAGCTATGACACAGACAACACTGCACACATGGGGAAATATGTAAAACAAAAAACAGTAAAAGGAAATTAGGTGACGGTCACAAAACATGATATTGTGATTGGCCAAATAAAAAGTCGCCTCGCGATGAGGTCGCGCCAAAGTCGCGCTAAGTCGCGCCAAAGTCGCACTGGAAGCGACGCTACTTTAGTGGTAGCGGCAGTGTAAACCAGCACTAAAACATCCAGTGTGTGAATACGATCAGGTATGATGTTTTATCGGTCAAGTAGTGTAAGGGTTACGCCCGTCGCCCGCTTCACAGTGACAGACCAAACTCTGACAGACCAAACTCCCCGTTTAACAGTCAGTCAGTCCATTTGCACAACCGCAAACTCCCAATTTGCACAAGGTTGGATACCAAGCTAGCCATGTCCCGTTCCTTGTCCTCACCGACATCATTGAAGGTCTCTTCCTCCACCCAGCCACATACAACACCAAGGGTCCCCGAAAGGTGAGAACAAGCCCCCTGGGACGCCTGCTGTGGCTGGTATTCCACCTCCTCAAAGCCACCTTCCTCCTCTGACTTCTCTTCTTCAGACTCCTCTCTCTGCGTTGCCACAGGTCCAGCAATTGACAACGACAAGGCTGCTTCTGGTGGTGATGAGGACCACAACTCTTCCTCTTCATGCTCATCTACAGCCTGATCCAGTACTCTTCGCAGGGCACGCTCCAGAAAAAACGCATATGGGATGAGGTCGATGATGTTGCCTTGGGTTCGACTGACCACCAGGGTTGTCATCTCCGCAAAAGGACGCATGAGCCTACAGCCATTGTTCATGAGCATTCAGTAACGCGGCCAAAAAAATACCCAGCTCCGCAGAAAGAATGAAAGAAAATGAATGTTTTTTTTTATGAAAAATTATCCTGCGGATCGCTTTTGGTCTGTACACAATGAAGCAACGACCTTATCATCTGGGGTGTGCCAACACAATCCTAGAGGTGATCGCTTCATTGTGATACGCAAGCCCCTTCACCACGACAAGGTAACGATCACGAAGGGGAATTGACACATGTATGTGCCTTTTTTTTTGTTTTTTTGCAGCCACAGTGTAGCACCAGAGGCCAGAAAAATTAGGCATGTACACATGCATGAAAAAGTAGGTATTGTTGCAGCCGCTGCTGTAGCAGCGGCCTGAAAAATTGAGGTTTTAAGGCAGAAAGTGCACTAAAACATTGCGGCTTGAACCGTAGTTGGTGGCGGAGACGTCACGTAAGTCATCCGGCATGCAGAGAATGATTATATACAGCAGCGTGTGGACCATTTTTAGGCCAAGGCATCTCAGTCATCACCAGGCCTTTTTTAGTCAAATGCATCCCCCACTGTCAGTCCCTTCGGGATCCATGCCTCATTCATCTTAATAAACGTGAGGTAATCAAGACTTTTTTGACCTAGGCGACTTCTCTTCTCAGTGACAATACCTCCTGCTGCGCTGAAGGTCCTTTCTGACAGCACACTTGAAGCGGGGCAGGCCAGAAGTTCAATGGCAAATTGGGATAGCTCAGGCCACAGGTCAAGCCTGCACACCCAGTAGTCAAGGGGTTCATCGCTCCTCAGAGTGTCGATATCTGCAGTTAAGGCAAGGTAGTCTGCTACCTGTCGGTCGAGTCGTTCTCTGAGGGTGGACCCCGAAGGGCTGTGGCGATGCATAGGACTAAAAAAGCTCCGCATGTCCTCCATCAACAAGACGTCTGTAAAGCGTCCTGTCCTTGCCGGCGTGGTTGTGGTGGTAGGAGGAGGATTACTTTCACCTCTTCCCCTGTTGGATTCCCGTTGTGCTGTGACATCACCCTTATACGCTGTGTAAAGCATAGTTTTTAACTTATTTTGTAGCTGCTGCATCCTTTGCGACTGCCGGTAATTGGGTAACATATCACAGACTTTCTGCTTATACCGGGGGTCTAGTAGCGTGGCCACCCAGTACAGGTCGTTCTCCTTCAGCCTTTTTATACGAGGGTCTCTCAACAGGCATGACAGCATGAAAGACCCCATTTGCACAAGGTTGGATGCCGAGCTACTCATGTCCAATTCCTCGTCCTCACTGATGTCATTGAAGGTGTGTTCTTCCCCCCAGCCACGTACAACACCACGGGTACCAGATAGGTGACAAAGAGCACCCTGGGATGCCTGCTGTGGTTGGTGTTCCTCCTCCTCAAAGCCACATTCCTCCTCTGACTCCTCTTCCTCACACTCCTCTTCCAGTGTTGCCGCAGGTCCAGCAATCGATGGTAAGGCTGTTTCTGGTGGTGGTGATGGTGACCACAACTCTTCCTCTTCCTCTTCACGCTCATCTACGGCCTGATCCAGCACTCTTCGCAGGGCACGCTCCAGGAAAAAAACATATGGGATGATGTCGCTGATGGTGCCTTCAGTGCGACTCACTAGGTTTGTCACCTCCTCAAAAGGACGCATGAGCCTACAGGCATTGCGCATGAGCGTCCAGTAGCGTGGCAAAAAAATACCCAGCTCCGCAGAGGCTGTCCTAGCACCCCGGTCATACAAATACTCGTTGACCGCTTTTTCTTGTTGGAGCAGGCGGTCGAACATTAGCAGTGTTGAATTCCAACGTGTCGGGCTGTCACAAATCAAGCGCCTCACTGGCATGTTGTTTCGCCGCTAAATATCTGCAAAGTGCGCCATGGCCGTGTAGGAACGCCTGAAATGGCCACACACCTTCCTGGCCTGCTTGAGGACGTCCTATAAGCCTGGGTACTTCTGCACAAAACGTTGCACAATCAGATTCAACACATGTGCCATGCACGGCACATGTGTCAACTTGCCCAAATTCAATGCCGCCAACAAATTGCTCCCGTTGTCACACACCACTTTGCCGATCTCCAGTTGGTGCGGGGTCAGCCACTGATCCACCTGTGCATTCAGGGCGGACAGTAGTGCTGGTCCGGTGTGACTCTCTGCTTTCAGGCAAGTCAACCCCAAGACAGCGTGACACTGTCGTATCCGGCATGTGGAATAGCCCCTGGGGAGCTGGGGGGGTGCAGTTGGTGTGGAGCAAGATGCAACAGCAGAAGAGGACTCAGCCGAGGAGGTTAGCAAAGAGGATGGAGTAGGAGGAGTAGAGGAGGTGGCAGCAGGCCTGCCTGCAAGTCGTGGCGGTGTCACCAACTCCTCTGCAGCAGAGCCACGCATTCCATGCTTGGCAGCCGCCAGCAGGTTTACCCAATGCGCAGTGTACGTTATATACCTGCCCTGACCATGCTTTGCAGACCAGCTATCAGTGGTCAGATGGACCCTTGCCCCAACACTGTGTGCCAGACGTGACATGATTTCCTTTTCCACAATAGAGTACAGGTTGGGGATTGCCTTTTGTGAAAAATAATTTCGGCCGGGTACCTTCCACTGCGGTGTCCCAATAGCGACAAATTTTTTGAAGGCCTCAGACTCCACCAGCTTGTATGGTAAAAGCTGGCGGGCTAAGAGTTCCGACAAGCCAGCTGTCAGACGCCGGGCAAGGGGGTGACTCTGCGAGATTGGCTTTTTACGCTCAAACATTTCCTTGACAGACACCTGACTGTGGGCAGGTGACGAGCAGGAACTGCTGAAGGTGAGAGGCGGAGGGGCGGGTTGTTGATAGGGGGCATGGAGGACAGCAGTGGTTGACGTGGCTGAAGATGCTGGACCAGGAGGAGGATGGTGGCTTTCAGTTTGTGTGCTGCTTTTACTCATGTGTTGATCCCATAGGCGTTTGTGATGTGAGATCATGTGCCTTCGCAAAGCAGTTGTACCTAGGTGGGTGTTGGACTTCCCACGACTCAGTTTCTTTTGGCACAGGTTACAAATGGCATCGCTGATATCAGAGGCAGACACACAAAAAAAATGCCACACTGCTGAGCTTTGCAAGGACGGCATTCTGGTGGTGGCAACAGCTTGCGTTGATTGGCGTGCTGTCTGGCTGACCCCGGGTGCCGAATCTACATGCTGTCTGACTGCGCCACTAGCTCCTTGCGATGACCTCCTCCCCCTGCTTCCAACTCGTCTCCTCCTCCTCTCTGTCTCCCCATCTGAACTTTCCCCCTCTTCTTCTGCTCTTCGAGCAGGCACCCAGGTGACATCCACAGACACATCATCATCATCAGCCGCTTCACTTGACAACTCAGCAAAGGCAGCAGCAGCAGGTACAACATCATCATCATCACAATGTACGTCCATGTGTATAATGCTGCCTGACTGAGACATATCCCCGTTATCTACATCCTCTGGCACTAATAGTTGCGCATCACTTATTTCTTCAAACTGATGTGAAAATAACTCCTCTGACGGATCAAGTGAAGCGGCTGTGGTGCTAGTGTTGGTGGTGGTGCCGGCGGGCTGGCGAGTGGTAAATTGAGAGGTGCCCGAAGCTGAGCTGGAGGAGGATGGTGCATTAGGGTTCCGAGCGGAAGCTGTAGACGATTGGGTGTCTTGTGTAAGCCAGTCAACTATGGCCTCAGAATTTTTTGAGTTCAGGGTCTGTGGTGGCCTCTGAACACTGGGCATTATTCTAGGGCCTAAGGAAATCACAGCACCACGACCACGACGGCCCTTGCGGGGTGGCCTGCCTCTGCCTGTCATTTTCTTTTTTAATGTGTTGTGTACTATGAGTGCAAGGTGCTGTGCCACCCTATAGGAGTGTTGGGCAGTGGGTACAGTACACTCTGTGGACCTGACAGTCACTGGCACTCAGGCAACTGCAATTAAAAAATATATATATTTTTTTTACTTGGCAAGCTGCTGTGCCACCTTATATATCAGTGGTGGGTGGGCAGTGGCACAGTACACTCTCTGTGGACCTGACAGCAGTCACTGGCACCCAGGCAACTGCAATTTTAAAAAATATATATTTTATTTTACTTTGCAAGCTGCTGTGCCACCTTATATATCAGTGGTGGGTGGGCAGTGGCACAGTACACTCTCTGTGGACCTGACAGCAGTCACTGGCACCCAGGCAACTGCAATTTTAAAAAATATATATTTTATTTTACTTTGCAAGCTGCTGTGCCACCTTATATATCAGTGGTGGGTGGGCAGTGGCACAGTACACTCTCTGTGGACCTGACAGCAGTCACTGGCACCCAGGCAACTGCAATTTAAAAAATATATATTTTATTTTACTTTGCAAGCTGCTGTGCCACCTTATATATCAGTGGTGGGTGGGCAGTGGCACAGTACATTCTCTGTGGACCTGACAGCAGTCACTGGCACCCAGGCAACTGCAATTTTAAAAAAATATATTTTATTTTACTTTGCAAGCTGCTGTGCCACCTTATATATCAGTGGTGGGTGGGCAGTGGCACAGTACACTCTCTGTGGACCTGACAGCAGTCACTGGCACCCAGGCAACTGCAATTAAAAAATATATATATTTTTTTTTACTTTGCAAGCTGCTGTGCCACCTTATATATCAGTGGTGGGTGGGCACACAGTGGCACTGCAGTGGGCACAGTACACTCTGTGGACCTGACAGTAACTGGCAGCCCAGGCAACTGCAATAATAAAAAATATTTTTTTTTTTCAATTTATTGCAACAAGATGCTGTGCCACCGTATATATATCAGTGGTGGGCAGTGCACTGCAGTGGGTACAGTGCACTCTGTGGACCTGACACAGCACTCACTGCAATTATGACAGAGGAAAAAAAAAATATTTTTTAAAATGCCAGGTACTGTGCCTGTGCCACCCGAAATGAGTGTGGTGTGCACACAGTACAGTCTGTGGTAGGTCTGTGGCCTCTCACACACAGCGGGCAGGCAACTGCAGTGTACAATAGATATATATAGATATATATATAAAGAAAAAACTCTATTACCTTACCAGCCCTTAAAAGGGCTTTTGGGGACACTATATATATATATGTATATATATAAATAAAAAAAATCCTCAATTACCAGCCCTTAAAAGGGCTTTTGGGGACACTAGATAGATATAGATATATATATATATGAAGAAACAACTCAATTACCAGCCCTTAAAAGGGCTTTTGGGGACGCTAGGTATATATATATATATATATATATATATATATATATATATATATAAAAAAAAAAACACAAATACCAGCCCTTAGAAGGGCTTTTTGGGGTGCTGATATTACAGCAGTAGTGGACCAAGAACACTGCAAGACCAGGAACACTGACTAACTGTCCCTAGCTTAACAGCAGCAGCAGCAGCAGCAGCAGCAGCAGCTCTCTCCCTACTCTCACTACACACACTGCTTCAGAATGATCTAAGATGGATGCTGCCCTTGCTTATTTATAGGAGGTGGGAGGGTGTGGGAGGGAGGTATGCTGATTGGCTGGAAATGTGTCTGCTGACTGTAAAGTTCAGGGTCAAAGTTTGCCTCAATGATGTCTTATGGGGGGGCGGACCGAACATTGCATATGTTCGCCGGCAGCGGCGAACGCGAACATGCTAAGTTCGCCGGGAACTGTTCGCCGGCGAACAGTTCTATACATCTCTAGTAAGGCACTGATGTGGACGAGAAGGCCTGGCCCACAGTCTCCACTCTAATTCATCTGAAAGGTGTTTCATTCGGTTGAGGTCAGGACAGGAGTGTACAGGCCAGCCAAGTTCCTCCAAACTCGCTCAGCCATATCTTTATGGACCTTGTTTGTGCACTGGTGCACAGTCATGTTGGAAAAGGAAGGGGCCATCCTCAAACTGTTCCCACAAATTTGGGAGCATGAAATTGCCCAAAATATCATGGTATTCTGATGCCTTAAGAGTTCCCTTTACTGGAACAAAGGGGCTAAATCCAGCTCTTGAAAAACAAACCCCACAACATAATCCCCCTCCGCCAAATGATTTAAACTAGTGCACAAAGTGAGGTCCATAAAGACATTAATGAGCAATTTTGGGGTGGAGGACCTTGACTGGCCTACACAGAGTTCTGAGCTCAATCTGATAGAGCACTTTTGGGATTAATTAGAGCAGAGACTGCGTGCAAGGCCTTCTCGTCCACATCAGTGCCTGATCTCACAAATGCGCTTCTGGAAGAATGGTCAAAAATTCTCATAGACACACTCCTAAACTTCGTGGACAGCATTGCCAGAAAAGTTTAAGTTGTTATATCTGGAAAGGGTGGGCCAACTCAATATTGAACCCTACAGACTAAGACTGGGATGCTATTTAAGTTCTTGTGCATGTAAAGGCAGGTGTCCCAATACTTTTGTTAATATAGTGTATTTTGACAAATCCACAAAAATGTGTACTACTTAATATAGTGCAGGGATGGACTTTAACAATCTTGTTTTGGCAAGCAGTTCTTTTATTGGAAAGAAATGTATTTACATGAGGATGTCTCTAGGTACCGAATCCGCCAGGGGTTGAGGTTTGGGGATATAGTGAATGAGATCAATAAAAAGCTGAATGAGGGAGATATCCAGTGATAGAACGGACATCATGTCATGCGCATAAGTGTGAAGCTCACTCGTTTGTACCATTTCCAGAATGCCACGCAGCTTGACATTGTTGCAGCGGGACCTATCTTCAAGGTCTGCTAGTTTAGTTTTAAAGCACAAATGATCTTCCCTGCTTTCCTCATAGACATTCACAAGATCATTTATAGTCTTAGTGCATCCCTCCATTTTATTTTTAATGTATTGAACTCTTTCTCCTATGGGGTGCATTCAGGACCGGCCCTAGATGTTCAGGCGCCCTGTGCGAGCCAATGTTGTGGTACCCCCCCCATCCTCGCCCCTCGCCCCCTGGTCACCTAAACATACACAAAGAGGAAAATAATATTTTTAACAAATAAGAGAGATGCAGGGGCGGCGGGCATGGTACAGGAGATGCAGAGGCTGCGGACAAGATGCAGGGGCTACAGGCATGGTGCAGGAGATGCAGGGCTGTGGGCATAGAATGCTGGGACTTTTATGTATACAAGACAGATACATAGAATGCTGGGACTTGTAGTTCCTGTATAATAAGACAGATACATACAATTCTGGGACTTATAGTTCCATTTTAACCATTTTTGAGAGAGAGAAATTAAAGACATCTGTCACTGAGATTGGGGGGTTGCCTAGGGAGGACTGGCTCTGTGTTCCTCTCCTCTGCACCAGCAGCACAATGTGTCTCTCCTCCCGACACTGACAGTTGCAGACTATGCCGACTTCTTACCTTGGAGTGTAGAAGCCGCATGGAGACAGGAAGCTGGGGCCAGAGTAGGGGGTGGTACCTAGGAGGACTAGCTGCTCTGTTGGTCCCTCCCTCTGCCACCTTCTTCCCCGCCCACCAATGTGTAAATGCCGGCTGTTTTCTCTATGCACAGAACAAAGGGGCGGAGACCCACATATCGGCTCCGCCCTTCCCGACATCAGCGTTTCAGTTTGACAGCTCCACTCATGGACTCACACACACTCTCATTGCAGCTGTACGCCCCGCTGGCTAGGGACTGTTGGGACTCAAGGTATGCTACTCCACAAGTTATGGATGCTTGAGGGGAGAGAGGGATGCAGAGAGGGAGGGCGAGTGCCGCTAGAGTGCCTATCTTGCTTATAGGTAGCGCCGGCCTTGACAGCTCCCCTGTTATCCATGGCGCCCTGTGGGGCCGCACAGCTCGCACACCCCAAAGGCCAGCCCTGGGTACATTTCAGTAGTGAATCTGTGAATGAAAGAGGAAAAATCAGCAAGCAAGAAGGATTGCAGAGAGAGAAGCATATCTTTCTTAGTAGTGTCTAGGACTGGCTGTCCTGAGGGGGGGGGGAAAGGTGTTATAGAAGATTGAAAGGCTGAATTTGTTGGTATGGAGTTAATCCCCTTGCTCACCTCTAAGGAGAAATGCAGCAGTGAATCTATCCTCCTGAGGGTCTTCGCCAGGCTGCCTGTCACGTGGCTGGTAGTGGCAGATTGGCTGGTTAATAGAGGAACCATCATGTCAATTGTGTCTCCCTGACAGGCATTAGGGAGACCTATGTATGAGGCCGAGGTCCGGGAGGTCGAGGCAGCAGCACCATCTTGGCCAGCTCTCCTTGATGGTGCTGGCTGAAGAAAAAAAGCTTTTGCAGGGGCTGTCTTTCTTTCATTTCTAGGACACAGATACTGGAGGCTGTCCAGGAGGTGAGGAAACAGCTTGTCAGTGGGGTCCAGGATCATTCCACAGCCACTCCGGTTCTCTCTCCGGCTGTTAGAGTTCCTAGCTTAAGCGGCCATGCCACATACTTGCAAGACCTCCCCCCAAGTTTACAACTTTCAATGCTTCTGGCTCCTGCCCTTTCAGTGCTGCTTCCCTGAACTTCCAATCTTCACAGGGGAGAGTTAACAGGGACAGAGTAGTCTCCAGCCAGTCTGTTAGCTAGAAGGGGGAGGGGAATGGAGGAGCAGGAGAGTACCTTGCCATCCTAGGCTATGGGGCTGTGTTTTTCTTTTCATACATGCAGTGTAGGAAACACAGCTGCTTTTGTTCCTGTATGCAAGGGTGGCTCAATATGAAAAAAGCCACATACACAAGGATTAAAAGATAAATAGGCTGATTATTTAGTACCATTTTTAAATCTGCTGCTGAAAGAGCTTAAGGGTTGGGTAGTGGATGTTGCTTTTTATTAATAAATTAATACATTTTAAAAAAAGTGATATTAAAATAAATCTCCAGGCAGGGAGATTTTTGTAATGTGTAAGAAAAATACCCCTAATGATGTTCATCCCATATCTGGACTGCTGCTTTGTAGTATCCCTCTGAATCATACATTCATTTATGCCTGAAAGTATAGGCATTGCTGTACTTCTGTCCTGCCCTAGCTATAAAAGCTGCAACTGTTTATATGCCCATTTCCCCTTGTCCATTAATAGTATGCCTTGTATTCTGTGAGTGGACAGGAAAAGAGTGAATTATAAGCTACACTGCTGTGAGTCAAAGTTCTCATAGCCATGGAAGGCCAGAAGTACAATGATAACTCTACCTTCCAGCAAAAAAGAAGCAAGAACTTTACACAACAAAGCATACATCTGGACATAGGATAAATACCATTATATGTAACTTTATTTACAAACCACAAGTCATGAAATCTTCTGCCGGGAGTTCCAGTTTAAACACTGGGTTAACACAAGTGTAGCATATTTCCACAGCAAACTGAGTAATTTATTGGTGGAACAGATTTTTGACTATTGGATCATCTTTAGTAGTATTCTTTGACAACCTACTAAATTTCACAATTCTTTGGTTGGATAAGTGACCAGTAAGGTTGCTGTCAGCTATTGCATTGTGCAGCTTGTCCTCTACCGTATATAACATCGGTATCCAAAGAAAGGGAACTGAAGAACCATATTTGCATCAACAAGGTGAGCAAAGGACTGCATCAAAATTAAGACATTTTATTTAAAACGCAGATGAAAAATATCTGGAATTGGAAATACGTATCACATCAAACCAGTAAAAGACAAGCATATGACAGGAATCGCCCCTCCTCTCATCTGCATATTGTCGCAGTTTCCCTCTCTAAAACCCGCCTGTATAGAAGTGGTTACCTGACACAGACATGGCTGCACAAGAGTTCCTGGGAGATGGCATCCAGATAAGAACGGAGGCAGCGATAATAACCTCTATTGGTGTCATTGGCAGTAATAATGGCCCCCATTCTTGGTGTTCCGTGGCAGTTATGATAACCTTCTCCCCTTTTACTGATGTTCAGTGCTAACTTACCTGAACACACTTTCCCCTGCAGCCTGTCTTCTCCTTGGGCTTGAACTATATTATCCTTGTTGGATTGGGGATCACCCACCCTTAACCCTGCATTCTGGCAGTCTAACATGTGGGCTGATAAAAGAATGCTGCCAGTTGGACAGCACTATTAAAGAATACACTTAATTTGCTTTAAAAAAAAAAAAAAAACACTTAACCGTTATTCATTTATTCACAACAAAACGCATATGTTATTACTCTAATATTTAAATCACAGTATACATAATTTAAATGTAAATAGTATGCCTTTTACATTTAGTAATGCTTCATAGTGTTTTAATTAAGACAAAAAGAGCATATTTCAAAAAAAGCGCAATATCTGCTTTCCTTTCTCAAATTTCTATATTTGAAAATGCCTTGGAGAAATAACTCTGAGAGTTAGTTCTGGTAGAAAGAATGTTATTGCTTTAAACCTAATGAGCATTTTGGACCCATTATAGCACTGCTCTTTTATGTTTACTATTTGTTTGGTTTAGAAAATGAATTATAGTATGAATACCCATCTGAATTTCCCACAGCGAGCACGGTGAGGGTTATTCAGTAACTCTTCCTCCGCACAAGAAAAACTGCTTATATAATTGACTATGTTTCAAAGGTATTTATATGTACATAACTTCAAATGTTTATTTTTATTGTCTTCATAGCTTATTACATTTTTTTAATAGGAACTAATGCAAACACTCTGTTTGCTAAATAAGTAGATTTTATAGAAGGACCAAATCTATGAAACGTATAATGCAATACATGAAATGTTACATTTTACATTTTCTACCCTAACTCAACCCCCAGGTGTTTCCACGCACTACACTTCTCCGAAGGTTTCAGGCTCTTTTTGTGGGGTGTTTTACAAATAAGTTATCTCATGTTAACAATACTGTGTTATGAGTTCATATTTGGTACACTCTTTGGTACCGCTTTCTTCTGATTGAATTTGTATGCCTGTCTCTCGCCCTCTGTATACACTATCCTGCAATAGACTGTTGTCATATATATGATACTTATATACTTGATTTCTGTTTGCATTTACTTTTCTGTATTGTATTTCAGTTTTTTAAACAAAAATTGTCTTAAAAAAAAACAGATTCCAAAAAAGTTGGGACACTGTACAAATTGTGAATAAAAACAGAATGCAATGATGTGAAAGTTTCAAATTTCAATATTTTATTCAGAATACAACATAGATTACATATCAAATGTTTAAACTGAGAAAATGTATAATTTTAAGGGAAAATAAGCTGATTTTATATTTTATGGTATCAACACATCTGAAAAAAAGTTGGGACAAGGCCATGTTTACCACTGTGTGGCATCCCCTCTTCTTTTTATAACAGTCTGCAAACGTCTGGGGACTGAGGATACAAGTTGCTCAAGTTTAGGAATAGGAATGTTGTCCCATTCTTGTCTAATATAGGCTTCTAGTTGCTCAACTGTCTTAGGTCTTCTTTGTCGCATATTCCTCTTTATGATGCACCAAGTGTTTTCTATGGGTGAAAAATCTGGACTGCAGGCTGGCCATTTCAGTACCCGGGTCCTTCTTCTACGCAGCCATGATGTTGTAATTGATGCAGTATGTGGTCTGGCATTGTCATGTTGGAAAATGCAAGGTCTCCCTTGAAAGAGACAATGTCTGGATGGGAGCATATCTTGTTTTAGAACTTGGATATACCTTTCAGCATTGATGGTGCCATTCCAGATGTGTAAGCTGCCCATGCCACACACACTCATGCAACCCCATACCATCACAGATGCTGGCTTCTGAACTGAGTGCTGATAAAAACAACTTGGGTTGTTCTTGTCCTCTTTAGTCCAGGTGACATGGCGTCCCAGTTTTTCAAAAAGAACTTCAAATTTTCATCTGTCTGACCACAGAACAGTTTTCCACTTTGACACAGTCCATTTTAAATGAGCCTTGGCCCAGAGAAAAAGCCTGCGCTTCAGGATCATGTTTAGATATGGCTTCTTTTTTGGCCTATAGAGTTTTAGCCGGCAACAGCGAATGGCACGGTGGATTGTGTTAACCGACAAATGTTTTCTGGAAGTATTCCTGAGTCCATGTTGTGATTTCCATTACAGTAGCATTCCTGTATGTGATGCAGTGCTGTGTAAGGGCCCAAAGATCACGGGCATCCAGTATGGTTTTCCAACCTTGACCCTTACGCACAGAGATTGTTCCAGATTCTCTGAATCTTTGGATGATATTATGCACTGTAGATGATGATGATAACTTCAAACTCTTTGCAATTTTTTGGTGAGAAGCTCCTTTTTGATATTGCTCCACTATTTTGCGCAGCAGCATTGGGGGAATTGGTGATCCTCTGCCCATGTTGACTTCTGAGAGACACTGCCACTCTGAGAGGCTCTTTTTTATACCCAATCATGTTGCCAATTGACCTAATAAGTTGCAAATTGGTCCGCCAGCTGTTCTTTATATGTACATTTAACTTTTCCTGCCTCTTATTGCTACCTTTCCCAACTTTTTTTGGAATGTGAAGCTATCATGAAATCCAAAATGAGCCAATATTTGGCATGACATTTGGTGACGTTTCAAAATGTTTCACTTTCAACATTTTATATGTTATCTATATTATATTGTGAATACAATATACGTTTATGAGATTTGTAAATAGTTAGTCCATTCCTTTTTTAATTACAATTTGCACAGTGTCCCAACTTTTTTGGAATTGGGTTTGCGTGTGTATATATATATATATATATATATATATATATATATATATATATATATATATATATATATATATATATATATATATATATATATATTATATATTTAGCACTGATCTCTTTATAGTCAAATTACTATAGGCTGGATTGGAAGCGGTTAAGAAGAAGACACATTTGTACAGGCAGTTTTACTACAAGAATTAAGAAACTTCAGATAATAAAGCGGTGTAAATGTAATTGGCTAGCGACAGAACAATTTTAATAGTCACTGTTATTCGTTTGGAACCTATGGTTCTCCATAACAGCCAGGGTTCAGAAGCCCAGAAGCTGAAATGATCAGATCCTGGGTTTCAAATCTTCCTACACAATGCTTCCACATTGTGCTTACACTAAAAGGGTTGTTACATAACAAATAAGGTCACAGCACTTCTTTTTACTATGGAGGCTTAGAAAGAACCATTAACGCTCTGTCCAACCTCTTCATTCAGCAGTGGATAGCTTTTATAGAGATATATCGCTGGCAGTGTGGATGATCCCCCCATCTCTGGATCCCTGCAAGGAACGCATAATTATTAATGTAATTGTTGTTCTTTTCTTCTTTCTTCCTTATTGTCCCCTTCTCCTCTTTGACTGGTTGGCTGTACAGGTCTCCAGTAGACATCTCTGTGTATTACCGTGGCTTCCTTAAACCTAATTTCCTACAATGTTAGTGGCCTAAATGTCGCTAGTAAAAGACCTCAGCTTTTTAGATAGTGGAAATGTCTTTCCTGTTCTATAGCCTCCTTACAGTAGACTCCTTTGTCTCATGCCACCCCCACTAGACTTTACTCTCCCTATTACCCACACTGGTGATCGGCTTGTCTGACACCAACAAGGCCAAGGGACTTGCCATCGGTTTTAAAAGAGATGGTTCACTTACCCAGGCCAATTTTGAGCTTTCAGCGCTGATACAATTTGAATGACATCATGCAATGCTGTACACAAATTAAATTTGTATAATTTTTTTTTTCAAACAGATAGAGCTTTCTTTTGGTGGTATTTAATCACCACTAGGGTTTAATTTTTTGCTAAAAAATGAAAAAAGGCCAACAAGTTTTTCTTAGTTTCTGTTAGAAAATGTTGTAAATAAGTAATTTTTCTCTATCACTAGTGTGGACTGATGAGGCTGCATTGATTGGCACTGATAGTCTGCACTTTGATAAGGCGTCACTGATGGACACTGATGAGGGGGTACTAAAGGGTACTGATGAGGTAGCACTAATATGCAGCACTGAAGGGCACTGATATGAAGCACCAATGAGTACTGATAGGCGGCACTGATGGGTGACACTGATATGTGTCACCTATGGGCATTAACTCCCTTAGCCGTATCCCTGAGCGTGACTCGGGGTGGATTTTTCATGCTAGGATCGGTATCCCCGAGTCACGCTCTGGGTATATGTGCAGAGCCTGCAGTGGTGTTCCTTACCTTCTCCTGGCGATCCAGCGATGATCTCCCATTGCTGTGATCGCCGCCGAGATCCCCGCTCGTCCGTCGCTCTGATGACTTCCTGGTTCCTTTCCCTGCAGCAGCAATGGTGCATGGGAGCGGAACTGGGAGGGAAATTCAAAAGTTGCACCAACACAAACACATAAAAAGGAGGTGATACAATGTAATCTGAAATGATATATAATAAATGTATATATTATATATATATATATATATATATATATATATATATATATATATATATATATTATTATTATTATTATTATTATTATTATTATTATATATATAATATAATATAATATAAATTTATTATATATAAATTCAGATTTCATTGTATCACCTCCTTTATATATATATATATATATATATATATATATATATATATATATATTATATAATAAAATTATATTATCGATTAGATTATAATTCATACGTTTGTGTTTCAAATTGATCACATCTGGGATGTCTACTAGAGTCTTGTTTTGGTCAGGTTTAAGTCAGTAATTACTAAGAATTGTAGGCCTATAATACATAACGCCAAATTTCCATGCAAAAAATTGTACTGCTTTTGGTACATAATTCCTGACATAATCATACCGCCAGGGAGGTTAATAGATTTGCCTTCAACTATGTAGTACAAGGGCCTGCCTGATTGCATACACATTGAAATTGTTTAGGCCTGACCTCATATTATATTGTTTTGGTAAATCTAAAGGAAAAAATCTAAAGAAAATTGTATAGTATGTATCCAGTTTTAGAGTGAGAATTGGTTTAAGAGTTACTGAAAGGAGAGGCGATTAGCTCAGAGGGAGGAAGCAACTGGGGATTTGTCAAGGACACAACAGTATAGGTTACTGTATCCCCCTGTTTCTTTTGTGAAGACTGAGGGGAAGAATTTAGTTCCTTTCCCTTCTCTCAGTCCTTTTTAGCCAGATTCATTTTATCATCCTTTATGGGGCCAATATGTTCTGGTCTCACTTTTTTACTATTTATATACTTGAAGAATTTCTTGTTTTTTTTTTTTTTTTTTACTCTCTTCCGCTAGGTGCTTTTTGTGTTCTATCTTAGCGGCCTTGATTGCGCTCTTACATTTCTTATTGCATTCTTTGTAATGTTGGAATGCTGCCAATGACCTGTCAGCCTTATATTTTGTGAAGGCCTTTTATTTAATTTTTAATTGCATTTTTACATTGGAGTGTAGCCCCCCCGGGTTTATTTTAGCTCTTTTAAACTTGTTGGAATGCACTAGCCAATACCTTTATTAAGTATGTTCTTAAAGCTCAGTGTTCTTTGGTCTATGGATTCTATCCCATTTAATATCGTCTAGCAAAGAGCACAGTTTAGGGAAGTTGGCTCTTTCGAAATTCAGTGTCCTTGTATTACCCTTGTGTTTTCTATTTCTGTGTTTTTTACTAAAATGCATTGGCCTATGGCCTATGGTCACCGTTTCCTAAGTTGTCCCATATTTCTACATCCATGATCAGGTCTTTAATAGTAGTCAATAGGTCTAGTAATGCATCGTTGGTGCATTCACCATCTGACCCATACAATTGTTCTGCAAAACATTTAGGAAATGGCGAGCCTTATACGAATGCGCAGTTCCTTCTGCCCAGTCTATATCTGGATAATTAAAATCCCCCATTATAATGACATTTCCCATCCTTGTTGCCATTCCAAGCTGTGATAGGAGGTCTGCCTCCCCCTCCTACCTCTGGTTGGGGGCCCTATAGCATTTGCCCAATATTACTTTCCCCATAGTACCTTGCCTTTGAATCTCTACCTATAAGGATTCTACCTCTTTCCTAGCTCCATTAGTGATGTCGTCCTTCATTTTCATTTGCGCATCGTTCTTGATATACAGGCATACCCCTCCCCCTTTTTTACTAACAGCTTAATGTATATCAAGACACCCCTAGGGGGGAAGGGGTAGGAGAGAGGAATAAAGATGAGGAAGAAGTGTAGTTGAAGGTGAGAAGAGGCAGAAGTAAGGGAGGAATCCACAGCAAAGGGTAGAGGGAGAAGAGGGTGGGGAAGGGGAGTAGAAAAGTCTAAATAGGTTCAAGGGTTATTTATTGAAAGGAAGGGGTGGATGACATGTGAGTAAATTAGAGTACTCCCAAGGGAAACAGTGGGTCTGCGGAATACCCTATATAGGTAGACGTGGCCCTAGTGGGGGAGCAGTGAACAGTATCTGAGACTCTTACAGCCTACAAGAAAGGATATAGCAATATGTTTTGGAGATAGTGGAACCCAATAAAATGTATGTTGCAACAGTTCTCTGTAACAAGGGTGTGACAAATGCGGATATCAGATCCCTGCACTCCTCACTAACTCGTGACAAAGGACTGGCCAATCTCACACCACGCTGTCACTTGCATAGTATCACTACTCTCACCTGAAAAGATTTCCCAGCTTGTGGGACCCCAATCTAGGTGTCAGAAGCCTTAGAGTTATTGTGACTGGGTTACGTTCTTAACAATTAATCCTTTAGTTACCACCCCCCTTGAACCGAGCAGGAGGAAACTTGTAATTTTAGCAATACTAATTATGATTTTAGAATAAACGTCTGTTACACCACAGACAGATGTGTTCATAGGATTTATACTATACAGTAGCACTCTTCAAGAGACAGAGTCATTTTTTAGCTTGCATTAACTGCTTAGAGACAAGGTTAACTCTTTTCAAAAAAAGGTTTTAACAATGAAAAGGTCAAATTGGTGCAAATAAAATATTTACAGAAAAAAGGGTGTTTCAAAGAAAAAAAGAAGTAATACAGCAACAGAGAAATAAAACAGAGTTGAGAAGGAGGATACTTGCAGTGTCCTTGGGCTTAGCAGAATTCAGTCTATGAACCAAGAATTATTGGCTCTCAAACTTGTCGGATGTTCCTGATTTGATGGTACATGAGAACTGTAAACTATTTTGGCATCTCCCTTTTTCTCTGGGATCAAAGGGGTGTTGACAGAGGCCTTCTGACCAATTAAGCATCTGAGTAGTGGCCATTCTTTTTATAACAGTATCATGGCAGTTTTATACCACTATTCATATCTTCCAATATGTACCATTTGCATTCTTGAAATTGATAGATTATTGTTGAGCATTGGATTTTGTGTCCAAGGGTACTAAACACAGGGTTTCTCCGACAAGCTGGTCACCCAGGAGATCGGAGACTGCCATCTTCCCTTCTGTAGGTGCTAGCTTAGTCATTTATGACTTTGATTTGTTCCATATAATATTTCCCACTCAAATATATACTTATTATTAATGTGTCATGTTCCTGTCTGATGTTATGAATCATGTGTGGATTTGTTAAGTTTTGTATTAGGCAGAGGTCTCTGAAGGGTCATTTTTGGGCCCTGAATACCTTTTACTATCACTATTAGTTCTGGGTAGGCATTGTATGGCATGCTATGTATTCTTAATGGATTTAGTCATAGTTTTAAGATAGGTCTGGTTCAGTAAAATTTAACAGACATCTTGCCAAAACTCAATTAGCTGTTTACAGCTCTGCAAAGGCTTAAGTGCTGGTTTCTACTGTCCTGAAGTAGAGATAACATGCTCTTTTGAAGTGTGAGCTAAATTAGAAGGCGATCGAGGTGCATTCCTAAGTATTTGATGCTGCAATTTTTAACTGTTCTACAAAACTGTCATGGCTGACCTATGATTCCTGAACAACATGGCTGCTAGCTACAGCTTATATGATATCATTACAAGGGGGACTACTGGAACATATGTGATAGGTGAATCTGCCATGGAGAATAAATATGCTAGCAGGAGTATCTTACAACAGTAGGAAAAACAACAAATAAATGATGAGACTCGGTGTGGGCATTATTGCAAGTAACAGGGAGGCAAATGGTCTGTATCCCCACCAAGGTAATAAGTAAACATAGAGACAAGTATAAAATTGAACATTAGCATAGGCAATTAGTGAGCACAACAGGAGTAAGCAATGAGTCCTAAGGCCCTAGCGTGAAGAGCTGTGCCAGTGGGGATGGCACAGGGATTTGGGCTATATGAAGCATGTGAATAACAGAGCATACAAGAATATCAAAGAAGCTGTTAGGGGAAGGATGGGAGGGGGGAGAGTAAGGTTGAAAGGAAGGGGAGGGGGTTAAGGGGGAAAGGGAAGGAGGATGAGAGGGCAAAGGAAAGAAGAGAGGGGGAGGGAGGAGAAGGGTAGTGTGGGGAAAATGAACAAATGCACTTACAGTATAATAAAACTATGGCCAAGTGAGCACATATGGCTGAGTACTGCAATTAAACCTGAGAAATCAGGGTATAGTTACGGTGGTGTGGAAGTCCCAGGAGGAGTCGCTAGAAGAGTGAGAGTGAAAAAACGATAAGTCTTACACTCTTGAAGGGAGCAGTCAGTCCATGGAATCTTCCTGAACAGAGACAGGCGAGCTAAAACAACCTTATTTGAGAGTGCCTTTGTTCCGTGGGAGGCCTGGAGCTTCCTCAGGGATAAGATGCAGAACGGCGATAAGAGCCCACAGTAATGGTGTCATGAGGCGCCAGGTGTAGGTTTTGGAGTGTAGTTTGATGGTCTTCAGCTGACTTGCATAGGTATGAAGATTCCCTGTAAGAAAAATAAATGGAGAAGGTGAAGCCCTAATTGTAGGTGATGGTGCTGTTGTAAGATCCGCAGATAAAACTTCAAGTTTTTCTGTTTTGCCAGGGTCACTTGAGAGGGGTCATGAACGATCTAGTAGTGGTGGCCTTTGAATACCAATGACTCCTTGTGGTGTGACACTGTCAGCAATTGTTCTTTGGTGCAAAAGTAGTGTAGCTTCACAACAATGTCACGGCGGGGACTGTCTTCCAGGCATGGGGCCAGGGTTTGGTAGATCGTGTCCATTTCGAGGTGCTCAATAGGTATTGATGGCACAAGTTCCTGGAAAAGCACAGTAATGATGGACTGCAAATCTGGTATTGTCTCAGATATGCTACATATGCGTAGATTAGAATGTCTGACCCTGTTCTCATAGTCCTCAAGACGGGACTGAAGAGTATGTTTTTCTTCACGTAGGGCTTATAGTTCCTCAGAGTGATTATAAGTGAAGATTTCTACCTTGTTAGGCCTTTGTTCAAGTTCTGAGGTGCGATGACCTAGGTTCCTGATTTCACGTGTCAACTTTTCTGTAATGGTATCAGAGATAGGCTTCGGGGCTTTTTTGGGCATCTGCTCAAACTGACGTAGCAGTTTAGGTTGTGCGTTTTCAAATTGAAGGGCTAAAGGGGCTACTCGGAATTCCGTGTCTGATTCACTGTCAGTTGTAGCCATTGGCCAGGTTTGTTTGAGAGTGCCCAGCACTGCCTGATTCACTGTCAGTTGTAGCCACTGGCCAGGTTTGTTTGAGAGTGCCCAGCACTGCTGGCCAGCAAGATGTAGCCATCACCATCTTGGAGGAGACCCTGACCGGAGGGTGTATGCAAGAGTCCTAAGAGCCGGTCGGGTATCATGGCTGTTCGGCTGTGTGGTCTCTGGAGTCATGGAGCATTAAGCAAGCATGTCTTGCTAGGTCAGCTCCGCAATGTGATATAATATTTATTACCAGACATTGTTGATTATAATTTGTTGCAAACATATGAGATTGTGCAAATTACATTTCCCAGGTTTTTGCTATTTATTCCTAATTTAAAAACAAGCAAATATAGGGATATGTATCCACATTTGCTATCAAATTAAAGCCCTATCTATCCAGCAAAAATGATGTATAATACATTGGGGTGGACTAAAAATGTTAAAAGGTTTATTGTTTGGAGCTGAGAAATCCCTAAAACAAAACACTGTTCTGGTACTCAAGGGGGTTCAGAGAGAAAAAGGCCTAGAGACTCAATTTGTTTAGGGAAACAATTACAAAATCGACAAAGGATTATTGTTATTGATTGCATGTTGCAAAAAAATATATTTATATAGCTAAAATATACAAACAAACACGAAAACCTTTTTTTTTGTTTTACCTTTTCATTTCACAATTCCCAAATCATTATTGTGATTGCTTTTTGAACCTTGTAGCATCAGTGAATAGGGCAGAATATAAGAAACCAGCCTATTTTATTTATGAGGCTTGCATTGTATAACATGCAATGAGCACTGAGATAAAACCCCTCAGGTGAAGGATTTAGGCTTTTCATTATGGTGAATGCTTATGTTCAGGCTGGTTAACAGTAAAATATTCATGGCAATGTGTGCGCTTGCATGGATGTTCATAGTAACACTGTGGAGAATAGAGACGCTCAAACTATACTGGGAATGTTTTGATTGACTGTGGAAAACATATATTGATATAGAGTGCCTTAGCCCAAGTAGCTAGATTGAAGAATGCATAAATCTTTGTGATGTTACTTGTTGCTCAGGTCATAGAGGAGTAACACATTCCTAGACTGTATTGTTCTACATATCTCTTTTAAATTTTTTAGAAATATGTATTTCTGTTCTGTATGTTGGCAAATACAACATGCACTATTTGACAGTCTTGTAGTTTTTTTTATTTTTATTCAATATATTTTTCAGCTGATTTTAAAAGTTATAAACAGGAATGGAGAAATGGCAATAGAAATACACCTGAGAACCATAAGCATTCCATTGTAATACATTATAGACTATGGGGGAGATTTACTAAAGCTGGAGTGTGCAAAATCTGGTGGCGTTCTACATAGAAACCAATCAGCTTCCAGGTTTTATTGTCAAAGCCTAATTGAACAAGCTGAAGTTAGAAGCTGATTGCATGCAGAGCTGCAGCAGATTCTGTGTGCACCAGTTTTAGTAAATCTCCCCCAAAGTATCATTGGGAAGATATATGGTACAAAAGGAAACAAAGATAATATGTAAGACATCTAGAAAAAAGGGAAGTAAGTTTCAGAGTCATAGGATACATAACTAAATACATTTAAAAAATTAGCACGCCACAAGGAAGCATGGATGGGAAAGCCCCTGAGTCCCTGTCTCCTTAAAAATCCCGGGAGTACAAAGGACCTTGTCTATTAGGTACAGTAACCAAAGGAGGCAAACCTGTTCTAAAAAACACAGGCCTACCCTGTTAGGGACAAGAAGCATGTGGGATCTGAAAAGATAACCTGAGAAGTAACCCATGTACTGTGAGTAAATTTATGGAACTTAAGAGAATGACTCCTAAATAGATCTGGGGAGTTACCCCTTAAACAATTGTGTAAATGGATAAATATAGAGGTTGCTTCCTAATGGTGTGACCCAAGGAGAGCCCCTAGATGTCATTGGCTGGTGAATATGCCAGCCTATGGGTGATGGCATACCAATACTTGTATGCAAAGGAAAATCGCAGAGATGATGTCTCCAAAACTGATAATGTAGCTTCCGTGAAGGCTTGCCACCTGCTATCAAAATGCTAAGGAAGTGTGATTTTGAGTCAACAGGTCTGAAACAGAATCTTAAGATCCCTCTTGACCCTTGTGACACTAGAGATTGTCTGGGAGGTCCAGTATTGGAGGATAGTTCTCTGGGCTAGATAAAGGCAAAAGTGAGTCCACTGTGTAATTTCCTTCTGTCAATTAGAGGGGTGTGCCTCCCTAGTGTGAGAGGGTCTTAAAAATCTAAACAAAAGGGGGAGAGGGTCCTTGGGTATTGAGAAAATCTGGTCCCAGAAGATGGAAATGGAAGGATAGAACCACAAACAATAAATAGCATTGCACCAGGGGCAAAATTTGGAAACCTAGGGAAGCTGTGTCATCATATAGGGTATGTAAACTCTGTGGATAATTTTGAACTGCGTCTCCCTCCAAGCTTCTTTAGTAGTTAGCTTTTGGACTACCTATAATGAAATCTGTGAGGTCAGGCACAGGAATGTCTTCACTCAAAGAATTGAAAGATGTGAGTTCCAGTGGCTTCACGTAGAATGGCAACAGTGGTCGATAGATGGCAGACATGGAGAATGATCTCTTAGGCAATAAACAGTCTAGGAAAGACATTTGGTATCTCTGTTGCTTCTTGGATCAGGCTTTATTGACAAAGAGGCTAGGTAAATCATATTCCGAGGCCAGGGATGAAAAAGGTTTGAGTTGGCCAGATGATGCATCATAAAGGGAAATTGCATGCTTTAGCCCCTTAGTTTGCAAGATAGAAAAGCCTGCATGTTGAAAGCTCTGTAGGAACATGGGATTACCCTGTGTGGGTACGTAGGAGGGAACAGTTGGGGACAAGTTCATTCTATTCTAAGATTCTATCCAGGCTATCACAGTGTCCCAAATCAGCAGGTTATAGGCAGGTTATAGGCACAGGGTGTTACAACAATAAAATATGCCCACGAGGAGCAGGAGGGAACAAAAACATAATGAACATCGTTGAGGCGCAAAACAAGGGTGCAGCCAGGGTGGAGGCCACTCACTGTAAATTAAATGTCCTCATAATGAAGAGGAATAAGGTAGGTCACTTTACTTTAGAGTGACCCAAGGAGTTGGCAAAGAGGGGCATTTTGGAGTATTCTTCCCAGGGCTGCAGTGCTCCCTGGGTCTGGAGTTGTGCTGGTCAGTCCCATTGAAAGTCGTGATGATAAAGGAATGATTCAGCTTCCTATGGAGTATGGAATGTAAGCTGCTCCCCATTCAGAGTTTGCAGGCGAAGCATGGCTGGGTAAGCCAGCCTGAATCTAAGGCCTTGTTGGAAAAGAGCAGAGCAGAGCAGACCGCTTGTGGAAAACCTCTACAGAGTAGTCCGTAAAAATTAAAAGCGTATATCCATCAACTTGAACTGTGAGTGCTTTCTGAAAACTCCAGCCTCTCTATGTAGTTATTTTTGATGATCACAGGTCTGGGGATGTATGGTTCATTCCATCACAAACCCGGCAGATAGCCCCAGGGCCTCAGGAATGCGTAAAGGGCAGATATCCACAAGGAAACCTACCTAATAGGATTCTGGAAGTCCGATTAACATAGGTTATTCCTCTGAGATCAATTTTCAAATCTTCCAGCTTTTCCTGTATGGCAAAGTGTATTTGAGAGCATTGCTGCAGGGTGGCATTATTCTGATATAGCTCATCCTCCAGCATGGAGATGTGGTGTTCAGCTTTAGAGAGTCTCTGCGCTTGATCCCCCTGTTTTTACAAAGCTAAACAATCCCCATGGTCACTTCTCTGTCCACAGCTGCTGTAATGGTAGGTGAGAGCAAGGGCAGCTACAGCTTATGTTATTTTTACATGTTTCTGCCTGGTGAATCTCCAACGGCTCTAGGGGTAGTATATCAGCATGACAGCACTAGCAGTTTCAGTCCCTGTCCCAGTGGCCATCTTGGATCCTGCTGCTGCTTGTGCAGATAGCTGAGTTTGGGTGAGAGACTGAGAACGGGAGTGAGTGCCTCTCAGAAACCGCTCCATACAGCTGTGCACTGCGAGCATCAGAGAGTAGCAGAGGTAGCGCGGGCTGTTCCTCACTCACTTAACATACAGTGCTGGAACCATAAGTCTTATGATTTTGAATCTGCATGCCACTTCCCAGACCCACCAAATGGTGCTGAATAATAACACATTTCAAATCAACTCTTGTGATTTTTGCAAAGATAATGTGATGAGGCTTAACACCACTTAACACCGGTTACAAAACGTACACCTATGTGAGATTTAATAATCATTAACTAACTTCTACTTGCCTTTATTCATGTGCTTAGAATGTTTTACCAAGAGAATTCATATTTAGAATAAGGAATATTTATTGATACTACACTTGACCATAGCCAAAAGGCAGAGAAGTCACGAACAACCTCCTGTTCGCTTCTGATTCCGACTCACTAACTATTCTTATACTACTGGATCTTAGTTCTGTCTTTGATACTGTAGACCACAATCTTTTACTCTCATATTTGGAGTCTCAGAATTGGCTTTGAAATGGATTAAGTCATATTTTACTGATTGCTGTCACATTGTTTCTCTTGGCAGATTCCAGTCTGAAGTTGGTCCAGTCAAGTTTGGTGTCCCTCAGGCCTCAATCTTAGGTCTCTTATTTTTTAGCATTTACATGTTTCCACTTATCCAACTGATTGGGTCTCATAGGCTCAATTATCACTTCTATGCTGAAAACACTCAGATATACATCCACACTATACCAGATTCTAGTTTGGCTGCTTCTCACCTAGCTAACTGTATTCGTGATATAAAAACTTGGTTGCCCCATAATTTCCTTCAATAAAACTGTGACTAGACTGAAGTCCTGCTTATTGGCACCCCATCAATTATGTAAGGCCAATCTTGATTGCCTATCTATAGATGATGCTGTACTTGAGCTGCAGTCTAAATTTAAAAAATATAGGGGTGATATTTGGGGCTAGTTTAACCTTTGATCCACATGTACAAAATGCTGTCAGAACATCTTTTTTCCAATTGAGAAACATTGCTTGGCTGCGTCCTATGCTATCATACACTGTAGCTGAAAAGCAAATCCATAAATATGTGTTCTCCGGACTTGACTGCTGCACTTCTGTACCCACTGGTGTATCTAAATCCACCATTAATCGAATACAGTATGTACAAAATTCTGCAGCCAGAATCCTGACTAGATGTGGGACAAGTGATCATATTACCCCTATACTGGAGTCCTTGCACTGGCTGTCAGGTTTTGCATAGACTTTAAGATCACCTGGCTCACCTATAATGATCTTCATGGCTTGGCACCCTATTATCTGTCTGACCTTTTATCAACTTACTCCCCCCTCGTAATCTCTGCTCCTCAAATTCTGGTCTTTTGTGTGTCCCCCCTACTCACCTACACTCAATGGGAGACAGAGTCTTCTCCTGCTATGCTCCAAAACTCTGGAATTCACTTCCAAAGAACATCAGAGAGTCATCTTCTGTAACCTCATTTAAATCAAATCTAAAAACATTTTTCTTTAGACAAGCTTTCCTATAATTGTCCCTTTTTTGTTTGTTTTATCCTGTGTATTTCTTGTGTTTTCTTTGTAAAGGACTTTGAGAAGCTACCTTATTATTATTATTATTATTATTACTATTAATGACATTTATTGGATCAGCTTATTACTGTTAATGTGTTCCAATGCATTGTGCACAGAAGCTTAGATACTCACATGCTTTCAGGGTTTTCCAGAGAGAATTCTCTGACCATCAGCAATATAGGGGACATTATCAGGCTTCCAGCTGAGCACAAAGCTGAAAGTAAGAAAAGAATACAAATCTTTGCTTTTAGAGAAGTTTTTGGCCTTGTACAGGTGTGTTTGTTTACAGTTAAGGAATGCTCCAAAAGTATTAAGACTACCTGCCTGGATTGCAAGGACATATTTAAAGTATACTGATTATCTCCCATTCTCTTGCACTATTTATTCTAAAATACAATGTTGTTTCCATCAGTGAACCTGTGACATCCTGAGGACGAACACTGAGGTTCTTATGCCCGTCATCTAAAGCAATGGGCTATAATTCCTAGATTCCTGGGTATAGGGCTCCATGTACACGGGACGCTGGAAATGGCCGTTTAGGAGCAGTTGGGCGTTTTTTTCAGAAGCCCCTGAACCCATCTACATTTTATCTTATCTGTCCATGTACACCAGGTCGTTTACAGTCATTTGCAGGCAGTTGCGTTCAGGGACTGTTTTTAGAACGCAATTATTTGCGTTCGAACGAGTGTTTCCCGGCGTTTCAAACGCACAAACGCGTCCGAACACGTCTGAACGCGTCCGAACGCGTCCGAACGCGATGACCCGCGTTTAGCGTTCGCGTTTTTCCATTTTAAAGGGGAATAATTTTTTTGACCTCTAGGAACGGTTCTAAACGCAAAGGCCCGCAAACGCCGCTAAACGCCCGCTAAACACGGGTACAATAGCGACCGAACGGACGTTTCAAACGTCCTAAAAATTCCAGCATTCAAAGGGACTTTTAACATCGTTCCGTGTACATGGAGCATTAGAGTTATAAACGGAAAAAGGAAAATTCCTACTGAGGTCTTTAAAATTAGCTTATTCCTCTTTAAGATCTGCTTAGCTACAGCATACTGAAGATGAACCACAGGAAAAACAGATGTTAGTTAAAGGCACTGTCACACCATATTTTGTTTTTGCAAAACAGATTTGTAGTTTTTTTAAAACCTATTAAAGGGTTGACTTATAAAAGGCTAAGTTCACCTTTTTAGGTAGAATTTCGCTTTTCATAATAAATAGAATCCTTTTCGAATGTCTTTTCTGTCCAGATCATCTCAGGTGGCTTACCCTGTCCATGAAAGCTTTGAATCTTCACCTCTCAGCTCAAAATTTAAAAAATGCTTTCTGAGAGCTGAATTTGTGTATCCATTTAGAGATGACTTTGCATTTTCCCAATGAAAGCAAATAATTATTTTATTGGATAAGGTGGAGAGTGTGATGTCACCATCCCACCTCTCCACCTCTAAACTGATCTCTAAATTGCTTCCATGCTGAATGGGTGACCTCCTGTGTTCACAATGCAACAGGGCAGCCGCCTGGCATAGTACCCAGAAACTAGTGAAAATCACTGTAGTAGCAGTGGTTTTGTTACCATATGAGTTAATGTAAAATATCCATTAGCAAATGTAAATAATCTTGTAATTAAAAATATATTTTAGTTAGAGCTTCATGAATGTGGGTGTGTAATATGACTTCTAATATGTCTATTATGTCCATGTTTTGAAAGATGGTTGGGAATGAAAATTTTCAAGAGGGGTATTCTGTGAATTAGGCTAGTCATATATGGATTGACATTTGGCCGGTTTAGCAGGGACCAGCTGAATTTTGATCCATGTATAGTCAGGGTGGATGTACAGATGTTGATTACCTGGTGCATTCTGATGGCAGGGGAGTCTCCTCGTAAGTTCCCCACGCCCATCAAATGTGTGAATGGGGGAACTGAGTCCTTTTTTTTTCCGTTTAACCTGCTAGTTGAATGAACTAAAAATGACTAATGTATGGGCAGATTTACAGGCAATATGCTGAAGAGCTTCTGGGTAATAATTTGGAGCCAGGTGGGTTTATTTGAACAATGGGAACCCATTCCAGATATCAGCTTTAAAGGATTCCATTGTTTAGATAAGCAATAAGGGTGGCCAGCCTTTCAGGAATTGCATACCTTGACTCTTTTCCTTCCAAGTGGCTGTTCTGGAAGGTCATGTCCTGGAAGACTTTGCATGAAAAATGGACGGCTTTATGGTAGCAAAAGGGTATTGAAAAATGTATCAAATCCTCCAAAAAAATCCATTATATTTGAATAGAGGGAGTAGAGATGCCCACTGATCAGTGCTACTTCATGCAAGGCTATGGAAGAGATGTCTATAACAATCCACATACTTTAGGGAGTAGGGGATAGAAATGAGGGGTCTTCAGACCACCAGAAATCCAGAATGCGGCCCTCACACATTGTGTAATAGTAATTATTAAATACATCCCTGGAAGTTATATGTTTGCCTTACACTTTGTCTTTCTTATCCTCTGTATATTTAATAGTATGTTAGCGAATGCGTAATAATTTCTCTGTATATTGATATAGATTTCTGGTTTATTAGATTTAAGCCTTTTCACTAAATATCAATACATTTCTGTTGTTATGTGCACTTGGATAAGATCAAAGGCTGACTTAAAGTTAAAAATGTAATTTGGAAGATTTCAATATACCTAGAATACTGGCCCCCAATCTGTCCTGCCAACCAAAAATTGTAAAGTCTCAGCCTTCAATATACAATGATCTTTCCTTCAAAGCTTCAGATAATACATCATAGGTGTGAATACACTTTTACCACCTTCAAAAGCATGCACTCCTGGATTGAAAATCTCCTTCATCCCATGACATCACAGATAGCCAAGTTGATTACCTGAACTAATGTACCATTAGTAATTTCTACTTACCCAACCCATCAAACATTTTTAGACAGATCTATTACTCCTCAGGAGATAATTTATTCTAAATTGTCATTTTAATCAAAGAAAATACTAGGTATCACTGGTCTACCACTGGAATGATACAATAGAAATTTCAAATCACTTGCCCCGATTCTAGATAAAATATTTTAGGAAACGTTAAAATACCTGTTTACCATCTTCTGTGAATTAAGCTATTATAGCAGTCCTGCCCATGACTGCGAAGGATGTAATGTAATAAAAGTCAAAAACACCTGTTTCACTCCTATATTGAGATATCAAAATTCCTGCAAATCCATTCCAGACTCCGGTCTGGTATGGATTTAAAAGGGATCCCCGTGGCAAGATTAAAAAAAAACAGCATGGGATCCCCCTCATAATCCATACCAGATCATTATCCACACATGCAACCTGGCAGACCAGGAAAGGGGGGGGGTCCCCCACCCCAAAGCACTTAGTTGATGGGGACAAGGGCTCCTGGGCGGGGGCTGTGGGGGTCTGCGGGCAGGGGGCTTATCGGAAGCTGGAAGCCCCCTTTAATAGGGGGGCCCCCATACCCCACCCTTCCATGTGAATGAGTAGGGGTATATTGTAAACTGTCAAAAATGTCCTTTATTAAAAAAAAAAAAAAAATGTCCCCCGATGTAGATCCATCGTCAATCACGATGCCCGCCGCCCGTAGGACCCCAAAAAAGAAGCAAAACTCTTAGCACTCGTGGAAGGCAGACTACCAAATGTCTCCTCCTCCATCTGACATTTCTTAAATAGGTAAGGGGTGAGGCCATCTGGTGACCCCACCCCTTTTGACATCACTGACCCAGCATGCACCCTTGCCTATTCGGCGGTCTGCCTTTCACAAGTGTGGAGCATTTTTCCCCCGAGTCTGTCGGTGCAGCGGGGGGGGGGGCATTTTTTTTTTAAATAGTGGGTGAAAGCAATTGTAACCGCAGTCAATTTAAAAGCGTCTTGTCTCTTTTTTTTTTTTTTTTTTCTTTAGAAATGTAATTTTTGCAGCAGCAAGTTCTCTGCCTGTAAAGTGGTGCATGCTACAAATGCACCACTTTACAGGCAGACTAAGGGGACCCCCCAGGCACTATATTTGAAGGAATTTTTCATTTTTATTCTTTCACTTTAAGCTTCATTAAAATCACTGCTTCTTTAAAAACAGTTGTTTTAAATAAAAATATTTTGCATTGATACATCTCCCCCAGAGCAGTACCCAGGCTCCCATACACTTTTAATGGCCAGTAACTTAAAAGTCTTAAAATGTGAGATTTTGATTACTCATGTTCGGTTTCTATAGACTTCAATAAAGTTTGCAGTTTGGAGCCAAACTTTTTCTCTGTTCAGGAGTTCTGCTGCGAACCGAGTTCGGCCCCTTTTCTAGTTACAAATATGGGGTTTGTTAACTGTCCATTTATTGGAAATATAAATCTGCTGAAGATTATTTACCTCCCAAAATGTTATATACCCTGTGAGTTAAAATCACCCCCAATTTTTCTTCCAGAAAACTTACTCAAAAGATAGATTTGATCATTTCTTCCATTATCTGAAATAAAGCACAGCCCCACTTAGTAGAACAAGCCCTTAAAGCTTTAGTATCAGACTGATTTCTATAACTCTTATTATTATCCCCATTATCCTATTTATGTGACTTAATGCCCCCTGGGAACCTCTCCACAGTTCTGTTAGCAAATATGTATAGCTCTCTAGCAAAACTTGTAAACCCTTTTGATTGAACTTCAGTCTAAAGGTGCAATACATTGTCACCCTTAGATGGTTTAGTCCTGCACTGGCTCAAAGCTGAAGGTAATTCCCACACACGACCCAGTTTCCCTTTCAGAACCCCTCATTAGAACAACCCAAGACTACAGAAAGTAAAATGGTCACCCTAAGTGATGGTCTAGCAAAGATATCACTGACCCCTAACATCTGTACATTAAAGGAATCTTCCTTCATTTTGACTGACTCCATGCTAACTGTACAGTTACTAACGAACAGATTTTTGATTAACCTTTGTTGTGTCCTGCAATTTCTCAAAAATTCAGTACTCTTTAACATGTAATTATTTATATCTCAACTGAAAAGTCTCATGCATAGTGGCAATATATCTCTTAGAACATAATATGCTGGAATTCTGAAGTGGTAATGTAGAGCAGAGACAATATGAATACAGCAACCTATACAAACCTACATGTGAAAAAGTAAAAGCTAATTAACTACCTAACCTAGTTATGTACAAGAAACAATGGACAAAACCACTTAGCAATGGGGAGGGGAATGGGGATGTCCTGTGTTTTGCCTTCACAAACAAAGGTGGAGTTTTCTATAGTTTTTTTTTTTCATTTATTATTTTTACATCTCTACCTGCTGCCATTCCCATAATTTTGATATTGATGCAATATACATGGAAAACTGATGCAATATACATGGAAAACTATAGTGTATAAAAGACTGCATAAGTCCCCCCATGGAAATATGCTAATAATGATCTGAATTTTAATTTATGTAAAGATTTGCTGAAAGCAGTTCTCTCTGAGATGTTCTGCATCACATTTCCCTTGTAAATATTGCCTTTGTATTGTTGCCTGAATCTACATATGCCTCTCATTTCCAAAGTGTCAGTTTGCCCTCTGGCTATTACAGTAGAACAGCTGTGACTTGAGAATTCAGCTTTGCTACTTACATTACACGAATTGTACTTAACAAATAAGTATTTTTTTCTCTCATGTCCCATAACACCACACTGTCACTAGAGGTAAATAAAGCAGCACGTTGTATTTCAATTTAGATCAAAATTAGGAGAGACTTCTTTTCTGGGTTATCAGATACTACTGTAAGCTTATTTTTCAAAAAAATATGTTTTGTAATATATGCAAATCACTTGTTTAGAAGCAAATAGAGTACATGATTTATCAAAGTGGCTGGTGCTGCAGCTGTACAAGTTACTGGCACCTAGTTTATGGCAGCCAATACCAGGCAATCCATCAAGAACTGATATTGTAATGAGTCTAGATTAAAATGATCCAAACTCAATATCATATTACCACCAACGTAGAGTCGCCAGCTCAGCACCAGACGTTACGAATACATTTAAACAAGCCAAAAAGCAGTTAATGATTATTATACAGTAACCCTTACCTATGCTGCAACAGTGCGCTGGAAATTACATTTAAATTGTTCATTATGGTTCACGCTCCTTCATTTTCCTTTATCACTAGAAATATCCTAATATACTAAATGGATTAAAGACTGGTATAAAGGGTTAAGCAAAGCACAAGGGAATCAAAAAGAAGGAGCATTGGTGAGACGTTTGTGCACCTTGATTAACCATTAAAAAAACAAGTGAAGCCAGCCAGGGAAACTCTAAGAAAATCTACAGGAATTTACAGGTGGACTAGAAATTGGTTAAAATTGTCATCTTGCACTATCACTACATAATCAGGAAAACTAGTGGCTGTAATATGGGTACAGAATGAAACACTCAAAAACATCAATGCTGGAGTTCATGCATAATCCACAGTATTTACTAAAACTCAAATGAGCCAATATACAGAAAAAAGCTAACATGCTTCAGCCTGCAAGTCGTACATATAATCATGAGTAAGGCTTTGCAAGCTGAAATGTGTTAACCTTCTGGTCTATACTGGACCAATTGATTTTTAACAAATACATTTTGCTAAATATTCTTGGGCTCAAGCGTTGACGTTGTTGATTACCCAGTGGATGGGGCTGATAGAAGCCCACCTGGAAGACTAAAACCTGCTGCATGATCATTATAGCCAGTGGGTATAGCTAAACTTATTTGTTTAGTGAGAGCATGAAATGCTCCTCAAGCTAAGCTAAAAAAATGTTAGGGCCATAGCTATTTTGGATCAATAATAGCCTAGGTTCACACCTTTATGTATTTTTCCTGTCATGCATTTTGCATGAATTTCTAGGTGTTTTTTTTTATTTTTTGCTGCCATTGAAGCTTATGGGGACAAAACTGCACATGTATACACCAAAACCACCTGTAGTACTTTCTCTGACACCATAGAGCATATGTGCAATAAAAAATAGAGATCCCAATCCTCTTGTTGTCCATTGGTAAATCGCACAGGGGGACTGTTTACAAGTTCCTTAGAATTGTATTTTTCTTTACATTACTTTTGTATCTGACGTATGATCATAAGCCACAATTTAATAAAAAAAAAGTAATGGACCTATGATAAAGTATATAAAGCAGGTCAATAATGTACAATGTAATGCATTGATACTAAAATCAAAATAAAGCAACTAAATTGGTTGAGGCATGTGATAAGAATTGACGTAAGCAGAAACCCCAATAAAGTTGTTTTGCAAGATTTAAAAGAGTACGCTGAAGGCCCTTGAAATCAATAAATACAGGATATGAAAAAATTATTAAATGCATTTGGCTCTAAAATGGTTGCCACAAAGCGGCCAGCACAAAGTACAAGAAAGCAATTCTTGAGTAGACTGAAGCTATATCAGGGCTGTAGTGCCATTGATAAGAATAAGAAAAAGCTTCTCTAGATTAGCCTTAAAGAGATAATTCATTTTATATTTTCTGCAAACATTGTGCTCTTAGAAACAAAAGATACAATCATGTTAGGTGCCCAAGAGTGAATAAAGCATTTTTCTAATTCATTTGCAGATTTTGTATGGTGTAAAGGTCTGATTTCATGCTTCCTGCCTGCTTATATTTGTTTACATATTATTAATTTTAATTCACCTTTTAAAACCTGGCAATAAATCCAGAAGATTAATGCAGGTAATCTACGTGATGTCAGGATTGTAGTGCTTCACTGCCTCATAGAAAAGAATTGTAATTTAGAATTCTGAGACAAATGAAACAAATATCAAGCAGAGTATACAAGGCAATTATAGAACATTTACAACTGCTTACACCACTAGAAGTAATGACTTTACCTTTGAACTCCTCTTCTTAAGTAATATTAATTCAATTGTTAACCACTGCAAAATAATACTCATTTGTTCTCCAAGGGGCATTGTATAAACATATTTGTATATATTAATTATGTAATCAAGACTAATTTCAATGATTTACAAAAAAAAAAACAATATATCATAAACATATTCAAAGACAAGGCAAAGAGCAAAGTTGATTATAAAGGGTTGTCAACCCCAGCAGTCAAATGTAGATTATCTTTTACTGATATAAACACTTTAAAGATAACCTCTAGCCCAAATGTGTTTATTCAGAGTACAGCATTAAGTCAATTAAACTCCTGGGATATTGATCTGGTCAGTTAAGTAGCGGAGGGAGTTGTTAATCAGTTTCCTATGGTGTTATTGAAATTAACAACAGGTGCATTAGATGGGCAACAATGAGACCAACCCCTAAACAGGCATGGTTTTACAGGTGGAGGCCACTACATTTTTCTCCCCTTCTCATCTTTTCTGAATTTTTTTCACTAGTTTTGCATTTGGCTAGGGTCAGTGTCACTACTGGTAGCTTGAGGCTATACCTGGACTCTATAGAGGTTGCACAGGCAGTCCAAATTTTCCAGGATGGCACATCAATACGTGCCATTTCCAGAAGGTTTGCTGTGTCTCCCAGCACAGTCTCAAGAGCATGGAGGAGATTCCAGGTGACAGGCAGTTACTCTAGGAGAGCTGGACAGGGCCGTCCTTAACCCATTAACAGGACTGGTATCTGTTCCTTTGTGGAAGAAGGAACAGGATGAGCACTGTCAGAGCCCTACAAAATTACCTCCATCAGGCCACTGGTGTAAATGTCTGTGACCAAACAATCAGAAACAGACTTCATATGAGGGTGGCCTGAGGGCCCCAAGTCTTCTAGTGGGCCCTGTGCTCACTGCCTGAGACTGTGGAGCTCAATTTGCATTTGCCATTGAACACCAGAATTGGCAGGTCCTCCACTGGCGCCCTTTGCTTTTCGCAAATGAGAGCAGGTTCACCATGAGCACATGTGGCAGACATGAAAGGGTCTGGAGAAGCCGTGGAGAATTTTATGCTGCCTGTTATATCATTTAGCATGATCAGTTTGGTGGTGGGTCAGTGATGGTCCCGGGAGGCATATCCATGGAGGGATACACAGACCTCTTCAGGCTAGACAATGGCACCCTGACTGCCATCAGGAATCGGGTTGAAATTCTTTAATCCATTGTCAAACCCTACGCTGGTGCAGTGGGTCCTGGGTTCCTCCTGGTACACAACATTGCCCGGCCTTATGTGGCGAGAGTATGCAGCCAGTTCCTGGAGAATGATTGAATTGATACCATTGAATTGCCCCAAAGTTCGTCTGACCTAAATCCAATACAACACCTCTGGGACATTATGTTTCGGTCAATCTGACACCACCAAGTTGCAACTCAGTGTGTGAAGGAGCTCAGTGATGCCCAGGTCCAGATCTAGGAGGAAATACCCCCAGAAAACCATCTGTCATCTCATTAGGGGTATGCCCTGATGTTGTTGGGGGCAATAAAAAGCACTGAGTACCATTTTGAGTTGCTGCAATGAAATTTCAGCAAAATGGACAAGCCTGCTGCATCATTTTTTAGTTAGATTTTCGAGGTGTCTTTGAGTTCAGCCCTCTGTAGGTTGATAATTTTCATTTCCATCAAATTATCAAATTATGTGGCATCCTTTAGTTCCTAGCACATTAACCAGTTCATATAAGTATAGATATCCAGCATGATATTTTTCCCCATTGAGATCTGATGTATTTTCAAAGTGTTCCTTTAATTGTTTTGAGCAGTATGTATATATGTATGTATATATATATATATATATATATATATATATATATATATATATATATACAGTATCTCACAAAAGTGAGTACACCCCTCACATTTTTGTAAATATTCTGTTACATCTTTTCACGTGACAACACTGAAGAAATGACACTTTACTACAATGTAATGTAGTGAGTGTACAGCTTGTTTAACAGTGTACATTTGCTGTCCCCTCAAAATAGCTCAACACACAGCCAATAATGTCTAAACTGCTGGCAACAAAAGTGAGTACACCCCTAGGTGAAAATGTCCTAATTGGGCCCAATTGGCTATTTCCCCTCCCCGGTGTCATGTGACTCATTAGTGTTACAAGGTCTCAGGTGTGAATGGAGAGCGGGTGTGTTAAATTTGGTGTTATCGCTCTCACTCTCCCATACTGGTCACTGGAAGTTTTAACATGGCACCTCATGGCAAAGAACTCTCTGAGGATTGGAAAAAAAGAATTGTTGCTCTACATAAAGATGGCCTATGTTGTAAGAAGAGTGCCAAGACCCTGAAACTGAGCTGCAGCACTGTGGCCAAGACCATACAGTGATATAACAGGACAGGCTCCACTCAGAACAGGCCTCGCCGTGGTCGTCTAAAGAAACTGAGTGCTCGTGCTCAGCGTCATATACAGGGACTGTCTTTGGGAAATAGATGTATAAGCGCTGCCAGCATTTCTGCAGAGGTTGAAGAGGTGGGAGGCCAGCCTGTCAGTGCTCATACCATATGCTGCACACTGCATCAAATTGATCTGTCGCCCCAGAAGGAAGCCGCCTCTAAAGATGATGCACAAGAAAGCCCGCAAACAGTTTGCTAAAGACAAACAGACTAAGGACATGGATTACTGGAACCATGTCCTGTGGTCTAATGAGACCAAAATAAACTTATTTGGTTCAGATGGTGTCAAGCACGTGTGGCGGCAACCAGGTGAGGAGTATAAAGACAAGTGTGTCTTGCCTACAGTAAAGCATGGTGGTGGGAGTGTCACGGTCCGGGGCTGCCGACACTAGGGAATTACAGTTCATTGCGGGAACCATGAATGCCAACATGTACTGTGACATACTGAAGCAGAGCATGATCCACTCCCCTCAGAGTCTGGGACGTAGGGGAGTATTCCAACATGATAACGACCCCAAGCACACCTCCAAAATGACCACTGCCTTGCTAAAGAAGCTGAGGTGATGGACTGGCCAAGCATGTCTCCAGATCTAAACCAGCATCTGTGGGGCATCCTAAAATGCAAGGTCTCTAACATCCATCAGCTCCATTATGTCATCATGGAGGAGTGGAAGAGGACTCCAATGCCAGCCTGCGAAGCTCTGGTGAACTCCATGCCCAACAGGGTTAAGGCAGTGCTGAAAAATAATGGTGGCCACACAAAATATTGACAATTTGGGCCCAATTTGGAATATTCACTTAAGGGTGTACTCACTTTTGTTGCCAGCGGTTTAGACATTAATGGCTGTGTGTTGAGTTATTTTGAGGACACAGAAAATGTACACTGTTATACAAGCTGTACACTCACTACTTTACATTGTAGCAAAGTGTTATTTCTTCAGTGTTGTCGCATGAAAAGTCATAATACTGTAAAATATTTACAAAAATGTGAGGGGTGTACTCACTTTTGTGAGATACTGTGTGTATGTACATCCTTGGATGAACGTCACTGGCTTTATAAAGCTGCAGGAGATCCTTTGAGACACAGAAATGTAAACCTGCACTAATAGGTAGCAGGAGATGGACTAAGGAAAGGTTGCAAAAAATCTATTATTAAAAAAAAAAAATACAGAAGTGGGTACTAACAGACTGAAGACAACTAGCTAAAAAAACAAAAAACAAAACGGAAGTAGGTACTAATAGACTGAAGTCAACTAGCTGTTCGATATAGTAGGATGTGGTAATACACGTTTTACCTCATCACATACAGTATGTGTGAAGCCAGTCTAAATTGAAATATGAAGTTGATGGTCTTTGAACTTTGTACATTTTCATTGCTTAAGTAAGAAAGCCTGTTTTAAGTGTTATCTGTTGTGTCTGAACAGTCCAGGGTAGCGGCAAAGATGTCATCCTAAATGTATACTTTGATTAAATGAAACTCATGTCAGAGGTCAGAATGCTATCACAGCTTAGCTTTCTTATATTTTAATCTGTATTTTTTTTCTTGGGCATTCAGTCCTATTTATATATTACACAAGTCATGCCAGTCTATTAATACTTTATCTGCCATTTCCAGTACCATAAATCATATTGTTGAATTAGAGCTAGTATAAAAATATGATACCCATAATGTAATTTTGTCGCTGTAGTTAAAACAAAAAATCACAGCCTATAAAAACTATATGCGTATATTGTCCCAATTAGTTAATACTATGTTTACTAAGCAATTAATGTAGTTACTAATACACATGGACTAAAGCATGCTATAAAAGAATCAATTATAGGTCTCATTCACACAGGAGCTGTGGCTCATGCAACACAAATGGTCAATTTGTTTATGTGGCTGGAGCTGTCCTGAGCTGTGTGCAGGCAGCCCATATTAATCTTTGAGGACACTTCAGATGTACAGACACAATCGCTCATCCTAATTTGGTAGGCACACATGGGTAAATGTTCATCTGCCCGTGCATGCTTGTCAAATGAGGACAAGTGACTGTGCTGCATCCTCATAAAATGACATAGTCTGCCTGCATGCAGCACCAGGCGACTCCAGCCACATAAACAAACCCATAAACAAACCACCCTTTAATGCTATATGAACCACAGTGAATGTGTGAATTTGTTTTATTTTTTTGGATAGAGTAGGGAAGGGTTAAAAACACTGCGAGGTTTTTTTTTTTAGGGACAGTTCCCTTCACTTCCTGTCCTGTAGCCTCAACAGGAAGTGAGAGAATATCTTTCCAAAGTGGAATTTCCTATTACAGCCAGGTGTTGGGCTGCAACAACATGGGGGAGGAGATGTTGCTCTCTAACTCTATCAGACTCCTTGTCTCTGCTGTGATAATATTATTGTGCTTCACCAGTCTCCTCTGGCCAGCAGTGGGAGAGCGAAGGTCAGGTGAGCCCATAGACTATTATTTCCAAGCACTTGGAACCCAGGAAGCTGCATTGCAGGAAAGGAACCATGTAATGGAGTGACTGATTTTCTGAGTTAAAGAGTCTAATAAACTCTGGGCAACAGGAGGAGCTATGAGGGGTTTGTTTAGCCCACTTTCTTGGTGCAAGGGAAGGCTGTGCATACACAGCTACCAGTACTCTTTTCTGCAAGCAGAAAGCCAAGCCAATTCTATGCTTCTAAGTTCAAGGTTTGGAGAGGAGTCACCAAAGGTTAAACCGCAACATCAGTCTGTTTTCTTTTCTTAGTTGCCACAGGGTGATCACAGCATTTATTTGACTCTCAACTTCAGCCAACCAAAATTCAGAATCACTAAGCAGACTAAGGAGGCCCCTTCCTCTGTCAGAGCCTACTACCACCTCTTGGAAGTCAGTCAGAGGGCCACTGGCCTGTCTTTACACTGTTAGCAAAAACTGAACCTGTGAGAGCAGGACATTTATTGTACCAAGTTCAAATCACTCCTAAACCAAACCTGTACCATGAGTGCTTCTGACAAATTTTTACCACATCGTTACACACTCTGAGCCATGATTACACTGACATTTTACAACCTCCTGTCCATACCCACACCCTCCAGTGCAAAAATTGTATTGCATCTCCTTACATCTCACTGCATGCAGATTCAAAAGACTATCAATAAAGTACACTAATCCTTAAGGGGCCCCAATGATAGCCTGCAGAAGATTAATCCCAAGGACTGCCCCTCCCATAATATATCTTGCAAATTCCCTCTACCCATTTAACCTTTTGGGCAATTTAATCCCTGACAGTGCCTGCCCAGTTAGTTTAGGTCTAGCATAGCCAGCATTAGTGAGCGCTGGCAGTATAGACTCTGTGTTAACTCCACTTTTGTTGAAAAAAAAAAACATTCCCTTCTGGGGGATCTATGTACATTACAAGGATTATAACAAACGTTTTTTCAGATTCCCATTTTTTGTTATTCTGAGGAAATCCCTGTTTGTTCCTCTATACCTCTGTGCCTCTGTGCTGAGTGGGTCTAAGGCTCCGTTTCCACTGCCGCGGCTACGAAGTCGTGCTACTTCTAGCGCGACTTCGTAGCGAAAGTAAACTGCGGCTTTCAGTGCGACTTGTCCCTCATTATAGAGGGAAGTCACACTGAAGTCGGCTCAAAAGTAGTGCACAAACTACTTTTGAAGTCTCCGCAACTGAAGTTGCGGCAGTGGAAACGGGCCGAATTGAAATCAATGGCTTTTTACTTGCTGTGCGACTTGACATGTGTCAAGTCGCACAGCAAGTCGCACAAGTGGAAACCGGCACTAATGTGAGTGATTTTATATTTATCAGTCAGCTGTGCAGCTGCAGAGCACTAATGAGGAAAGCTGCTGGGCCTGCATCCCTTTCGACATGTTCCTATTGGGAGTATCTCACCAAAAATGACATAAAGTTTATGTCCTTTTTCCCCCACAAATAGAGCTTTCTTTTGGTGGTATTTGATCACCTCTGCAGTTTATTTTTTTTTTTATGCTATAAACAAAAAAGAGTGACAATTTTGAAAAACAAATGTTTACTTTCTGCTATAAAACACAACCAATAAAACAATTTTTTAATCTATTTTTTTTTCAATTAAGGCAATATATATTCTGCTACATATTTTTGGTAAACAAAATTCCAATAAGTGTTAGTTATTGAACGAAATGACGTTTAGGTAGCAATAGGTACAATAGTGCCACATTGCCGCAGTAAATACACGGCGGCTGGTCGGCAAGTGGTTAAGTCTTATTACTGCACATTGTTGTATTTTAGGTGGCATTGTTATTATTTATGATAATCTGGATGCTACATGTTATTTTATACTTGGCCTTTATTGTTCGCAATTTTTTATGCTAAACTATGTTACCACAATTGTCAGTGGTGCATTTGTTCGGTTATCCACCTTACTAAGTGAAAATACTTTAGGATTACCCTTGCTAACTGGTTTGGTGCCTACTCTTTGATATAGCACTACTATTGGGTATCAGGATTTACTACCAGTGTTTTATAGTGTTTGCTTGCTGTTTTACACATAACCTTGTGTGTCAGAGGGGCTGAGACTGTTGAGAAGGTCAGGGCAATGAACAGAAGACCCATTTTGACCAGCAGCTCTTGCGGGGGTAGCGATACACGACTTTGATCCTTGTCACAGGGCTAATTAGGTTCATCTGAAGATTTCCAATCCATTCCTGTTTTGTTCTGTTCAACTTGTGTTTCTAGTGACACAGGTTAACAAGACAGAATCTCCCCAACGGATACAGAGACAACATTAAAAGCCTAAATAAACTAGCCAGCAATCTTTCAACAATTTGCATTAAAAAAATAGATTTTAGTTGCATACATTCCAAAATATATGTGCAAGCCACACTGCCTCATCAATATCGCTCTAAAGTGTGATACCGAACTCTAATCAAACAGAGCTTCCATCTTGGGACATACACAGCAAAAATACATTGAAGGCAGATGGGGGTAGCGCCTTCCTCCTTAAAGGTACAAAACACACCAGAATCCCAGCACAGCACAAAGGCAATGAAGACAATTTCCAGTGTGTATCAATGACTAGTTTAACCAGGGGTTAATAGTATATGTGATCAAGGGGTTAAATGTAAGCCTAGGGGAGTGATTCTAACTGTGGGGGGTTTGGGCTTGTGAGATGATCAGAGACATGCGATCCTATAAAGAAGGATCGCAAAGCCTCTGTGATCATCCGAGGGAGAAGGACGGGCAGATGTGTTTATTGGTGGCTGTGAGGAAGAGGCTGAGCCTCAAAACGCGTCAGCCGTCATCTTAACAGGAATATGGACTAATACATGAACTACTCCTGACACTCGAGTGACTAAGCTTGATATGACTATTTTCTACCATTGTTTGTGAGTAGCCATTTTTTATATGTTGTATAATAAAGCCTTATTGAGGATAATGCGCTAGGTCGGTGCGCCCTTCTTTTTGTTTCTTTTTGTGTTTGCATCAGCCATCAGCCGTCTGTCCTTCTCTGTCAGCGGGGGGAGGTCGCCGGTTTCAGGCAGAAAACGTAGCCTCCTGACACCCGCACTGGCTTCCCCGCTGACGATCAGGGGCGGGAGCGCGCTGCCGGTGTCGCACACGCGCCCCCTAGCTCCTCCCAGGCAGAATCACGTTAATAAACGTCATCTGCCTGGGAGGAGCTAGGGGGCGCGTGTGTGAGCCACTTTGCCGATGTAAATATACAGTACATAGTCGGCAAGTGGTTAATATAAGGTGCACATGGATAGGGCATTTCACAAAATAATGCAACAGACACATTTCACAGCACATCAGGTAGTGGACAAAAAAGAAAAAAAAAATAACTGCAATGTCAACAAACATCCCAAGAATGGGTAATGTGAATATTTGGGGGTGTTGGAGACAGTCACAAACAATAATAACTTACATCAGTACCTGGAGATCTTTAAAATAGCGAAGCTGGAAAGGTAAGTGTTAGGCTGCTTCTTTTACAGGGTGCTGCCAATTGTTTTCTACTACGGGGTCCTTTTATGTAGATTTTGTGGCTGATGCAGGTTATACACTGTCCTAATCAACTGAGCCATATACCCTCATTGTTTAGAGGTACTAGTAATTAAGGAGATTTATTACGTCAAACTTGGTTCACAGCTAAAATCATGTTTTAGTTGTTTCTGTATTCAGTAAACTGAAAAATGTTCATCCTTCCTCAAGAAAATAATGTTTTCATACAGCTCAGAATCTCTTGCAACATAAGTAGGAAAGTGAAGTATCAATTAGATGTACTTGTATATTGAAGGTGTACATGGTTTAGGGCCTGTTTCCTCTCCAGGTTATGGGCCAGGTGGTGATGACTCGGTGGCTATTAGGATGTCAGTGGATGCTGGATCTCTGATAAATGGTTTGAGCAGGAAGCTATCACATTTAGTAGTGATAGTATTACTGCTTCTAAATGTAGCATTTCTTTCTAATGCAGAGATTTGGTGTTTAGTGAAAATTTAGACTGAATTCAGGTTCAGTCCAAAGCCGAAGCTCATTCTAATCAATGTAAATATCTGACAGTTGAGTTATTTCACTTAAAAATATACTATTGCAATTGGAAAATAATACAATTTAAATTGGTTGTAAACCCACTTTATCATTTTCAGACAACCCATTGTGGTAGATAATGTAATATCTCCTCTGTGTGTGCTTTATTTAAAAAATGCTTCTGTATACTTTATTTTTGAGCACCGCTCGGCGCTTACGTGATCGGTTAACAAACACTTTAATTTAATGTTTTAATACACATTTACTTTTTTTTATTCTTATGTAAAGTAAAAGAAATATAACTTTTCAGTATTTACAATGTTATATGCATGTGTATATGCAGCTGGGGCTTGCATCTAAATAGCTGGACAATGTTCCCAAAGCCTGTGGCATGAAGCTGGTAAGCAAGGGTGGAATTACCACCAGTGTAGTTGCATAGTGCCTCTGAGGTCATAATGGGAATTTCACAACCTATTTTCTTTAAACCTAATGATTTATATATATTTTTTTATACCTTTGTTATCCCAGTCTGACTCCCTCTATTCCAGTAGCATTGTAAGAGAGTATTCCCACCTTCCATTATTCAACCTACACGTTCAGTAATTCTTTGCTTTATTTCTTTATGCCTTTGTCCTGAAAAAATAGTTATTCAATTCAACTATCGAATATTGGCAAAATTTATTATTTTGGAAGAATTTGTGCACAACACATAAGGGGCCTGGAATTACATTAAGTACTAACTTGGTGATACCAGTGAAACTGGTCAGGTAATGACCACTTACCACTTCCCTCCTAACTTGCTCCGTGATAGGAATCCTATGATTTTTATAAGTATCTCAACTTACTTTTGAATGGAATACTTCATTGGCTTTATTTGGCAACCCAATTGCACACAAATCTGTTGGGAACATTTATGCCTTGTTATGTTTTTAAGGAAATTCCTTGTTTCTGTGTTTCTTCTGGAATGCACATACTTGGCATAGTGTGCTTTTGGACCTACTGGGGTGAAGACCCATGGATATGAATCCTAATAGACCAGCATTTGGATCCCTATATACAATACGAATATATAATAAAAAAGAAAATCTAAATGAATCACACGAGATTTTCCACTGTTTCGGCATATAAGACTGTCCTCATATGATATTCAACTGCAAGGTGGAAATGTCATTGTCCCTCATGGTGAGGAGATGCATGTATGGGTTGTGGACCCAGATACAATGCATTCAGTCCAGTCTCTTCTGAGATCTAAAAATAAATGTTGGAAACGTCTTAATTTGAGGTACACTTTATATTGGATCGAAAAATACGAACGTGTGAAGAGATTTCTATCTGAATAAAGTGTGACATGCATGTTATATCAACGTTTAGGAGCAGGATATACAATAGAGGGGAAGTGGCATGGTCTCTGCTTGTGTATTTGTTTTAATGACTCTCTTTGCCAATCATTTTATTAGGGGAGTAATTTTTTCAGCTATATTGCTGTGATTTATTAGAAATAAATGTTAGTGTTCCTACTGAAGAAGCCTATTTGATGGCGATATAGGAGGGAGGAGCCCAGTCCAGTACTTCACAGAGCACCGCTAATTCGGACGAGTGGTGAGCTATCTGATGAGACAAACCATTCCATTCTTGTCCATACTTACTTCTAATTTCTCTCTCTGGGTTTTCATTCACTTGCCTCCTTTCACCTCATCACGTGGTTTCCCATTCACCTTTACTGTTGTTTGGTTTGACACACTCCCCCATCTTACACATGCTATTCCGTTTCATACTCCCATCTTTACCATCCTTTTTATCTACACTTTGTCAGTAGCACTATGGCACTCTAATTATGTTTACACATATCTTCTACATATTTTTTTATACTTTTTTCATAGACATCCTTTTACAGTTCTACACCTTTTGTTCCTCACTCTATGTATCTCAGCCCACACTCACCATGTATGCGACATATTCTGCCTTGCCCGACTGCCTGTGCGCCCTCAGTTCCCATGGGGGACACTCAGGGCCATCTCCATTTTGAATGCCATTTATTACCTGCTATGTAAGTTTTGGGAATTTAAGGGCCCTGTTCCCCTTCCCCCTTTTCATTTTTGTATTTATCCTCATTGTGCCAATTTCCCTATCTATATATTTTTTTATAGATTTGTATCATACATCCACTCCTGATGAAGTAGCGATTTGGGTCTATGAAATGCGTTGAGGTTGCAATGTTTTAAATATATCAAACTACTCTACTACTACTTGGAATTTGAGTCCGTTGATGTGTCTCTCACTCAAAGTCCCAACCCTCCTCCTTTCAATACAATATTAAATGAGAAATAAGTTGAATTTTTCCTGCTGATCCTAGCAGTAGATTCTTTCTCATCCAGGACAAGCTTTCCAGTAAATGTGGCAGTTACAATGTAATCTACTTGTGGTGGGTAGGAAAGTGCGCTGATTCAATATAGGGTGTGCTGCTACCTTAGAGTGTATGTTGTAGAATAGGTAAAGAAATCAGGTGCGCTGCCCTAGTGCATATGTGCAACATACAAAATGATGTAAACAAATAAACCAAAAATGCAATAATAATGCAAAAAAATGAAAACGTATGCAAATCGTGTAAAACAAAAAATGTCCAGAAGGTGACTAGTGATACACCAATGTGCAATAAACGTCCATATTATAAGTCCATAAATAAAGTGCAAAAAATGGTGACAAAAACTTCCAGCTTGGGGAAAGGTGAACTGTGATTGGAAGGTGCAAAGTCCCACCACCAGCTTGGCCTCTTACCAGAAGTTAAACGTTAAGGGCATATATGAATATGACCGCTCCAAAGGTCATGCAGCCAGGTAGAAAAGTTCCCATCCTCATCACCATAGAACCAGGCTTCTTGTTTGGCTTTTGTCCGGTAAGAGTCTAGGGAGCACGAGTGTGTCAGAGTGCCTTCTGTATTTCTGGGAACTTTTCTACCTGGCTGCATGACCTTTGGAGCGGTCATATTCATATATGCCCTTAACGTTTAACTTCTGGTAAGAGGCCAAGCTGGTGGTGGGACTTTGCACCTTCCAATCACAGTTCACCTTTCCCCAAGCTGGAAGTTTTTGTCACCATTTTTTGCACTTTATTTATGGACTTATAATATGGACGTTTATTGCACATTGGTGTATCACTAGTCACCTTCTGGACATTTTTTGTTTTACACGATTTGCATACGTTTTCATTTTTTTGCATTATTATTGCATTTTTGGTTTATTTGTTTACATCATTTTGTATGTTGCACATATGCACTAGGGCAGCGCACCTGATTTCTTTACCTAATGTAATCTACTTGTCCATTTAAGTCTACACTGTTCCACAAGGTGACAACGTTGTTGCAGAATTTCACTGCAAGATGAGCAGCACTGTAACCCCAATAAAGAAGGTGGAATAATAATGCATACAAAGGGATTATCAATAGGAAATATACTATGTTACAAGGGAGACACAGGGAAACTCAACTTGATGTGTTAATGGCAGTGATAGCCTTTCTCATACACAATTTCTGAGGTTTCCTTTAATTACACTTAAAAGCAAAACCAGACTTTGGCAAAGTAACAGAACATAGGAAACAGGTATAGTAGCACCATATATAGAGCATCATGGACTGAAAACTCCAGCCAAAACTTTTTTTTTTATCTTAGGCCTATGTCGTATTTGAAATTCCTCACTCCCTGATCTGACTGACGTCCACCAGATCAGATAAAAGTTCTAAACAATCCCTGCTCTATGCAAAAGTTTTGCTGGTGCTGGATCCTAAAAGGGGACATAGAATTGGTAGAGATGCTGGTTTGGACAATTAAGAATTTGACAAAATTAAAATTATTTATAGTGAAACAGACATTCAGGCTCTGTTCACACCATGGCGTTCCGAATCACAGGCAGAATCGCGCCTTGCGATCTCCGTTACGTTCAATGGAACTTTAATTGCGGTGCTATTTTTCCGCACGACGACGCTCAGTAAAATCGCACAAACAGAATCAAGGGACGCCTGTCCCCAAAAGAAGTTCCAGAACTTCTTTTGGGCAACAGGCATCCCACAATTCTGTTTGCGTGATTTTATCATGTCTCGTCGGGCGACAATCATGGCAGCAAAATTGTGCCGTGATTGGAGTGCCAATAAAAGTAACGGGGAACGTAAGCGCGTCCCGCATTTTGCAGCAATTCAGGATCACAGGCAGAATAGCGGCGATTATGCCCACAATCCAAAACGCCATGTTCTATCAGGTTGAGGTCAGGACTCTGTGCAGGCCAGACAAGTTCCTCCACCCCAAACTCGCTCATCCATGTCTTTATGGATCTTGTTTTGTGCACTGGTGCGCAGTCATGTTGGAACAGAAAAGGGGGCCATCCCCAAATTGTTCCCACAAAGTTGGGAGCATGAAATTGTTCAAAATGTCTTGGTACACTGATGCTTTAAGAATTCCTATCACTGGAACTAAGGGGTCAAGCCCAACACCTGAAAAACAACCTCACACAAGAATCCACCCCCCCCCCCCCTGCACCAAAAGATTTGGACCAGTGCACAAATCAAGGTCCATAAAGACATGGATGAGCGAGTTTGGGGTGTAGGAACTTGACTGACCTGAACTTGACTGACTGACCTGAACTTGACTGGCCTGCACAGAGTCCTGACCTCAACCAGTTAGAACACCTTTGGGATGAAATAGAGTGGAGGCTGTGAGCCAGGCCTTCTCTCCAACATCAGTGCATGATCTCACAAATGTGCTTCTAGCAGAATGGTCAAAGATTTCCAAAGACACATTGCTAAACCTTGTGGACAGCCTTCCCAGAAGAGCTGAAGCTGAAGACTAAGGCTGGCTATACACTATACAATTTTCTTGTTCAACTTTCCTTTAGATTTACCAAAACCATGCAATATAGGGTCAAACCTAAACACTTTCAATTTGTATGCAGTCAGGCAGGCCCTTGCACTACATAGTTAAAGGTAAATCTAAAGGAAATTGAATAAGAAAATTGTATAGTGTATGGCCAGCCTAAGACTGGGATGCCATTGAAGTCCATGTGCATGTAAAGGTAGACATCCCAATATGTTTGGTAATCTAGTGTGTATTGGGGTATGAGGGCTAGAAAAATGTTTTTTAAATGTTATTTTATGTTCCTTAAAGTGTTTTTTTTTTTTAATGTGTGGAGACTTACAAATGCTATCCTAGCATCTTTTCGAAACTGTGTCTGGGACATAAGTCAGTTACCTTTGAACACCTGAATGGTTATGCTTGCGTTAACAGCTTGACTTGAGAGTCAGAAATGGTAAACTATAGGCTTTCAGGTTTTCATATTTATTCCAGCACCTGCTATGTCTATATGCAACACAGAAACAACATTTTTTTTAGTACGATCCTAGTATGTTACAAGATATCCATTTGGATTAGCTTGTTTTTTTTTTTTGGTGTACTAAAAAAAAAAAAAAAATGAAAGAACACCCTAAACATACACCCGCACACACACTCACACAGTCTTATACCATTTTAGCAATCAATTCATTCAGAAAGTGTGGTGTTACACACCTCCTGTATTAGAGTTGATGAAAGAGCACAGGGGGCCAATTTGGACAGCAGCGTTGTCTGTCTGGGGGGGGGGGGGGGGAATTGTACTAGCTGTACTATCATATTTAAATACACTAACACATTAAAGCCAAACTCTATTTAACACTTTAAAAGCAGTTGCTGCAAACATTTTTTTTTTTGGGATAAAGGTTTTCCATAAAAAATAAAAACGGATCATTTTAAGTACCCCCTGCTAGTGTTAACCACTTCCCGCCCGCCCTATTACAGAATGACGGCGGGAATGTGGTTGTGTTATCCTGACCGGACGTCATATGACGGCGGCAGGATAACACAGCTCTGGGCGCCCCCCGGGGGCGCGCAGAGCGGCGATCGGTGATGCCAGGTGTCAGTCTGACACCCTGCATCTCCGATCTTGGTAAAGAGCCTCTGACGGAGGCTCTTTACCATGTGATCAGCCGTGTCCAATCACGGCTGGTCACATAGTAAATAGGAACAGCCGTTGATCGGCTTTCCTTAGTTCGTGCCTAACAGGCACGAGTAAAGGAGCGCCGATTGGCGGCTCCCCTGATAGGGGGGGGGGGTCGGCACTGGTAATCAGATCATTGATTACCAGTGTAGACCCTCGGGGGGGGGATGCGACTAGATCCATCAGGGATGCCCACTATGACCCCAGGGATGCCCACTATGGCCACCAGGGATGGCAATCAGGGCTCAGGGAGCCCCCCATTGCCCTCCCCATCAGTGCTGCCCACCAGTGCCCTCCCTATCAGTGCTGCCCACAAGTGCCCCATCATTGCTATCCTTTAGTGTCGCCCACCAGTGCCCATTATTGCCCACCGGTGCTGCCTATCAGTGCCCATTAGTGCCCATCAGTGCCGCCCGTCAGTGCCCACCAGTGCCGCCTATCAGTGCCCATTAGTGCCCGTCAGTGCCACCTATCAGTGCCCATCAGTGCCACCTATCAGTGTCCCTCAATGCCGCCTATCAGTGCCCATCAGTGCCGCCTATCAGTGCCCACCAATGCTGCATATCAGTGCTACCTATCAGTGCCACATATCAGTGCCTATCAGTGCCGCATATCAGTGCCGCCTATCAGTGCCGCCTATCAGTGCCACCCCATCAGTGCCACCCCATCAGTGCCTCCTCATCAGTGCCTGTCAGTGCAGTCTCATCAGTGCTCATCAGTGCAGGAAAAAACTTATTTATTTACAAAATTGTATAACATAAACAAAAAACTTTTTTTTTTTTTTTTCAAACTTTTCGGTCTTTTTTTATTTGTTTAGCAAAAAGGAAAAAACCCAGAGGTGATCAAATACCACCAAAAGAAAGCTCTATTTGTGGGGGGGAAATTACATAAATTTGGTGTAGGTACAGTGTTGCATGACTGCGCAATTGTCATTCAAAATGCAACAGTGCTAAAAGGGGAAAATTGGCCTGGGCGGGAAGGGAGGGAAGTGCCCTGTATTAAAGTGGTTAAGCGGGTTGCCTCATCCCTGTAACTGTTCTTTTGGAAAACAACAACAGTGGCTGGATCACTACATGAAATTAGACTGCAGACTTCACATCTCACATTTAAGAATTTGTAATTTACAATATATTAAATATTTGTATTTGGGATTAATACTGCTTTAAGTTATTACAGGTGCAAGCTTTTTGGGGAACTTTGGCCACTTTAGATATTATATCATTCTGGAACATGGTATAGTTACACACACATATACTGTATATACATGGTACATACTGGATATGTGTTGGCAGGTGAGTGTATATGTCCAGTACATACTGGGTACTGTAACATGTATTGCCACTTCATTTTTTTTTTTTAATGTTTATGTTCTCAAGAAAATCAAAGCTTTCGTTTTGGACAAAACCCGATTTTTACAGCACCATTACTGAGAAATTACCAAGCAGCAATCATAAATTTTTGAAGTGTAGTTGATTGTACACATATAAAAGTACTGCAATACATTCTATCTTTAGTGATGATTACTTCTAAATCCTGCAATTATTTAAAGAATAACCTCTTGATTAGTGACTTCAGATCTATTCTGTTTAGTTATTACATCAGTATGGTAGCATTTTCATGGTAACAAGGGACATAATTGTCATGAAGATTTATTTCAAGAATACGAACACGTTATCAAGCAAGGTACTTCAACTGTACCTTACAAGCTCCCAATGTATTATCAACTAATTAGGTACTGCAAGTGCATATAAAATGATTGCAAAGGCTGTACAACCCTCTAACACAGTCTTTTCCTAAATTTAAAATAATGTAGCAGTTATTTGTTAAATATAGTTATTATTATTGATGAATTCTTACATGCTGTTATAAATGTGTTAACCATACCCGTACTTCAATATGGTAAAACATTTTAGAAAATACATGGAATAGTAACACTTGTCTTGAAAAAGTCTTGTCAGTTAGAGGTCTCTACACAGCAAGACATTTTACATACATGGCTAATACAGATGAAATTTGGCCAAAATTAAGCAATTTCCAAATGTTTGCTCTGGAATACTGTGTGTGTGCTGTTATATAATAACAATGTACTGCCTACTTCATTGTTGACATATTCCTTATGGGCAGATACTTCTGTTAAAAGTACAGACAGTTTTTTTTTTTTTTTTTTTTTTAGATTTGGACTGAGTGGGTAAAATAATTAATTTCTACCAAGTCTTTTACTAATGTCTTTTCTAGCACCAACGTTTCCCAGATACAGGATAGATATTCTCTCGAATGTGTAAAGAAGAAATAGAAAGAGACTCCCAGATACAGGATAGATATTCTCCTAAATGTGTAAAGAAGAAATAGAAAGAGACTCCCAGATACAGGATAAATATTCTCTCAAATGTGTAAAGAAGAAATAGAAACATATTTTGAGAGACTCTTTGTCAGGTAAATTTTAAGGAGGACCCCACACATTTTCATGTGTACTCTCCCTGCATTAGATTACCCTTAAAATAAGAGGATATAGAGGGCATCAACCCCTCCCCTTCCTGTACCATACCAGACCACATGCCTCCTAGCATCAGTAGGGTACATTACAAGAAGGGTGGTAAAGCCTACCCCCCTTTCAAGTCACTTTTTTTCCATGTTAAAGTATAAGGGCCTCTTCCCCACATCCTGTCCCACAAAAGGGTTATAAGGGTTTGTGGGGCTGACTTATAGGAGTCTTGAATAGTAATTCACAATAAAATGTCTACAATAAATAAAGACACCCATACCATGAAAAGGCCTTTAAAAAAAATGTAAACAATGTCTCTTGATCAATCATAAAGATAAGCTTCCTGACAATGTTTTCCTGCCACCTTGACCACCAGGCAGTCCACAATGTTCACCCACCCCATTCCATTCCTAGCACAAAAATTACAGATTCCCAATTGCTGCAGTAATACAATCATAGGCAACTGGGGATCCTGTGTGACATTGTCTACATTTGGTTCGTCATTCTGTCATTTAGGGTTGCTGAGAAACATTGTCAAGCAAGAGGTCATGACTGACAGGGGATTTACATTGCTGGAAAGCATGATTGATAATGAATTTGCATTTAGGGACATAATTTACATTTTTTTAATTAGTGAGTGAGTGTATATTTATTTTTAAATATTAACGAAAATACGTGTGCTAAGTGATAAACTAAATAATGCTAGTATAAAACTGTGTGTGGCAGCTGTTGTTATCTGGACTAGGGTGTCCATCTGGTTGCACACAAAAAGTAATGTACTCAACACTACCACTTGCATGAACAACAAACCTATGTATCAAAGTATAAAATCCAACAATTTTCTTTTTTCCACGGGCCGGATGAGACGTCACCAGAATATGGATTCAACCCAATGTATTTTGGGCCACCTCTGGGCATCTTCAGGAACACATTGCCACATATGTTTGTTGTTCGTGCAACATTAAAATGGAAGCGCCAAGTACATTTGTTTTTGTTTGTATATTTATTTATTTTTTTCTTTTAGGAATTACTAATTAGAGGTAATAATGTACCCCATTCTCAATCCCTAGGGAAATGTGTGGTTATCCAGGGACCCTCATAGATGTAGGAAGGTATCTTTGCTGTCCTCCCTTTCCTAGACAAATGTGTGGTATGCCTAGATAAAAGTATAGTTTGAATTTTAGGGGGAACCAAGGCCTTTTTTACAATTTTTTTTTCAAACTGTAAATACCACTTTTAAAGGACTATATCCTACTGTTTATTAAAAGAGAAATTCAAGGGTCTAAAAAAAAAAAAAATCATACTCGTCTAGATAGCTGCAGAACCGATTCCAGTTGCAGATGTCCCCTGGCACCTCTAAGACCGAGAACCAAATGATCGAAAACAGCTGCTCGCTCAGCCTGCAGAGAACTAGTGACTGTCAGTCATTGCCTCTCTGCTCTGCCCCACCAGTGCTCACTGGAGTGCTGGGTTGTGGAGGGGGTAGGAGCGGCTGGCTCATGGCTCACTGAGAGGATGAGCCAGCTGGCGCTCCAGGCTCAGGAAAGATCTGTAATATCCTGGCTCTGTGAGAACAGATCACAGGAGTGCAGAACTAACTGCATTCCTGTGATCCACAAGAAATGTATAGCCAAAAAAATCTTTGGCCATACTTCTTTTACCTCATGTGCAGCCTTAGGGCATTCCCCAAGTATAATTTTTAAAGAATTTCTGTATTTTTAATGCTGCCCTTGGCAGGAAAATACACTTTCCCCCTAAATGGTATTTTAAAAACTTTGCATTAGTAAATGTCCCTCATGACAGCGCCTGGCTACCCACATATATTTTTTTTTTTTTACAAAAGCTTGCGAATTAAAAAGAGCAAGAAAAATAGCAATATTTGTCTCCCTTTGACTTCAGTTGTGTTTAGGGGTTTGTCATACCTCCTGCAAACAGAGCTTTGCCAGATTTTCTTATTTCTGCTTGTGTATACAAATGGAAAAGTAATCACTTACACCTATCTTCTATAAAAATGTTACCACAGCCCGCCTTTCATGTGACATTATGAAAAGCACAGATCAGCAGCTATTGTGCATAAATCACTCAGAGCAAATCCAAATTTATAGAATTCATTTCATTTCAGTGATATGCCTTTAAAATGCATGTTAACAAACTAACTTACAATGGCTATGTGGCTTGGTAGCTTCTAAATTATTTAGTAAAAAGATTAGCAAGATTATTATTGCAGAAGTAATGTGGAATATACTTTACAGTCTCAACAATCTCAGAAATGAGGTAGCATGTTTGCAAAATCACTTGTTATTTCTTTCAGCTTTTTGAACTAAGTGCACTGGGACTGCCTGAACAGAAAGACTGGGATGAAGTAAAACTATTTTAGTGAATACAGTAGATGTAAAATATAGCTTTCAAACTGAGAAAAAAAGGTCCATGAACCAAAATAGGCTTGAAAACTATTAATAATGTATTGCTCTTTTGAAAGCAAGCAGCTTTTAAGATTTTTCAGTAAATTTATTAAAAAAATTACTTATAACCATGTACAATATTTTACTAACAAAAATTAGACTTTCACATGGGGGGGGGCAGTAGGTGAAATGGGGTACATTTTAAATTTTACTAATATTTTCCTCATTCATGAGTAAATTAACTTTTCATGCACGAGACTACCAAGTAATTATAGTCATAAATGATCTGCTCATCAAATTTGAGAAAATTAAGCATATCACCATCACAAGCCTCAACAGTAGGACCTCAAGAGTCTGCTATTTACTTGTTTTGAAATGGCTAGAATAGCACAGTTATCTTTGTGATGCATTTATATTGGCCACATATGTGGGCTTTTGATTTTTTTGGGGGGAATTGGCCAGGTTCCCATTTCTTAGATATACACTGACACTAGTTAGTAAACTAAAGTTTTAGTTTTAGTTTAGTAAACTAAAAACGAAAAACCTTCCCAATCCATTGAAACTGCTTTGTGGCATGAGGTAAAGATTGTGTACAGAAAATTAGGAACTTCAGGAGGTGTAACAGTGACCCGCATGAGGTAAATCAGGTCAAAGACACTGTGGTCTGACTACTTATAATTTATAAGGAATGTGTCAGCCACAGGCATTGTTAAAAAGAAACTATGGTTGCAACAGTGTCTGCACAAAAATATCTTCTGTATAGAGATCTTTAGTGACTACCTTAAAGAGACCCAGCTGCCAGATCAATAGAATAAAAAAAAAATAATAATAAATTCCCCAAAAATTATATATACGTTTGATGTACACATTATTTACCTGTAAAAGCCTCCATTGTGTCAACATCCAAATGCCTTGAAACTACTGCTTTGTGTTGCTATATTGCATATGTAGCACTCTACAGGTAGGCGCTAGGCAAATGTATAGTGGGCCTTGTCTGCCTAACAGCAGGGCCATGATTTCTTTTTGTCAGGGTGTCATGGCTTCCAGGTGTGCCTGCTTCTCATAGGGCAGTTGAGGAAACTCAATCAGGGGACACATTCAGGCTTGCAACTACCCCAGAAGGCAGATTATGCCGCAAAGGATTCTGGGAGTGGGTATAAGTTTGAGGGAAGTGTGTGATCAGGTGTCTTTGGCGGGAGCAGAGTCCCAGGAGGGAGAGAACAGCCTTCTCTCCCCCTGTTTGAGGAAGAGGATGTCTTGGGTGCTGCCTGAGAATCCAGAGTGCAAGCCAGTGCAAGGCTGGAGGAAGAAGTCATTGACTTTGCAGTACAGCAGTGTTTTTAGCTCATTGTTCTACAGTCCTGGATCTTCTGAACTCAAGGTCAAGGATCTAGCACTTCTTTCAAGTTACAGTGTGTTCTGAGTGTCAGTGAGCGTTGGCTAGCCTCAAGACATCGTTAACAGACATTTCCTGAGAAAGTCCCAAGTTGTACTTAGTTGAGCCTAAAGGAGTATCCCACTCATTCCCATCCCCTTAAATACAATAAAACAACAAAACAAAGATGCCGGAGTTGTCAATGTTTCAGTTCTCACACCCAGGGTTGCAGTTCACATGGGCAGGAGAGGTAACCGGTAACATCAGGCTCAATGGCTAGAAAACCTGCTACACATATGATTATAGCATTTCTGCAGACTCAGAGCTGTCACTCAAGTAAAACTATGTAGTGCTAGTGGTCAACTGTCTTGTCATAGGGGGGCTCAAATGTGATCCCTGACATCACTAAAGGGAAGCAAATAACATTTTGGTGAATGTAATGCAGAGAGCTGTCAGCGAGACAGGAGATGTTCAGAAACTACAAACTTACTGTAGAAGTGGTTGGAGACTGGGGACATGTTTTAGGATATAGAGTGGAGACACATTACTGTATATAAGACTGCTAACGAATAACGGCTAATACAGCTCCTTTACAAATTAGAGCCTTCATATTTCTGTTCCCAACAGAACCCTTAAAATGACTGGTGCCAAATGTGATATTTTTAATGGCAAAGACCTGAGGAAAAGAAAATACAAAACAAAAAGAGGGATGGACGGATACGATTGTTTAAAACAAATTAACCAAACATGGATAAGCAAAACACAGGCTACTGCCTGCTGAGGCACCAAGGAATGTACAATAAATGCCAAAGGTCCACAAGTTACAAGTTGGGATCCAGGGATCTATAGTATTCCCGTTTGCTTCTTCCCAGTAGTTACATAAAAAGGTATGTAGGGAGGTGAAGGGAGTGGTTGAGGATCTTGGCCAGCACAGACAGTATTTAGACCTTTTGTGTTAATTATTTAAAAAAGCTTCTCCCCAGTTTTTTTTTTTTTTTAATTTGTCTTCTCGACAGTGTGCATCTATCTATCTATGCTCTTGATTTACAAATTATTTGGCTCCTATAGACTTTAGTGGGGTTCAGGTGCAATATTCTGGGTTTGTGGGTTTTTTCAGTCTATTGTTGATTGTTCAGGGAACCAAACTTTCCTCCGTTCACTCATTACTGGTTACAATGTATGTAATGGATTCTGTATAATTCTGTATAATGTGTTAAGTAATTTTTTTACAAGCAATATCTATAGCTACTGTAAAGCATGGGTTTTAGAGCATGCCTTCTACTGCTACACTTCTATCAGTGAGATGAAAGCTGTGTGTAAATGCTTTTTAATTTTTATTACAATCATGAATAATTAACATATTTCTTTCATTATTCAGTAGCAGTGATTTTTATTTTTTAGAGTAAAGGCAGATTAGTTTGAGTAAAAATTATATTACACAGATCCAGCTTAACCAGAAAATAATGTTTATGAATATTCAATAAGCTTTGGGAATTGTTTATCAAGTGATTAGGTACAATGACTAGTTAAACACAAATTTCTTCGAACAAATTATTGCAATAGATCTGTCTTTCTTTGGTTGAATTTCCACACTGTCAGAACCTGTCTTCGTTGTTGCCTTGTATTATATTGTGGCGCTGTTGGTACACCATTGTTCTTCTTTCTGTGGAGAAAATAGAATAATTATGTAAATAGTAGATTTACATATCTGAAATTCTCTACTTTCCATTTCATACTCAGTAGGTGCTTTCAGTAAATCAGTGAAACCACAGGTCATCCACGTCTGGGGGCAGGGAAAAATTACTAAAAAAAAAAGAAAGGGTGTTGAATGAATAATAATTAAAGGATAGGTCCACCAGAAAACTAAAATCCCTACATCTATAGGCCTCCATGATCTAACACTAACCTATCTAGGCCTGTAAAGAAGAAATCAGTATACATACCTTTTTTAAAGCTGATCCGACCCAATCTACAGCAGCGGAAGCTCTGTGGAGGACAATGGCTGTGAAATGAATGGGAACTGATGTTACCCATAAACTTACTGTGGGGCTCCCGTTGTCGGCTTTGTCCTCTGCACCCACCTCAACAGCGAAGCCACGGCTGACAGCTCAGAGAGGGATCACATTGGATCGTCTTCAAAAAAGGTAAGTATACTGATTTCTTCTTTACAGGGCTAGATAGGTTAGTGTTAGGTTGTGGAGGTCTATAGATGCAAGAATTGTAGTGTTAGGGTTGACTTATCCTTTATGGTTTGAGCTAACCTTCTATTGTCCAAACAATATGCCCATTATAGCCCCAGCACCTCTCTTTTCTGAGTGTGTAGACTGCAAGCAGACTGAGAGTTATCCAGTGCAATGAACATATTAGTACAACACCAGGCATCTGTCAACTCTTCCCCTCTCACTTTAAAGAGTTAGGCTGGGCATACATTACACCATCTCCTTTTACAATGTTCCTTTAGATTCACCAAAACCATATAATATGAGGTCAAACCTAAACACTTTCAATTTGTATACTATCAGTCAGGCCCTTGCACTACATAGTTGTAGATGAATCTAAAGGAAATTGAACAAGAAAATTGTATAATGTATGGTCAACACCATTTTGTTGAAAAAAAAATAATATTTCCCTCTGGGTTATATATGTACATTGCAACCCTCTGTGTTACATATGTACATTTAACAAAGTTTGTTGCAGAGACTTTTTGTTATTCTGGAAAAATAGTTGTTTGTCTGTGTCCATGTGTTGAGTGAATCTATACGGGAGTAAATTTGTAATTATCAATCAGCTGCTGCACCTGCGTGGCTCTAATGAGAAACATTCCATGGTCTGCATCCCTTTAGACATGATTTCCCTTTGGGAAAAATCTCACCAAAAAATGCAATTTTTGTTGCAGGGGATGCTCAAAATCAAATTTGTACCTTTGCAGACTTCTGGGAAAATCACACAAGTAGGAAATTAAATATCTGGGGGCTTTCTGTACAGAATGCCTGCAGGTAGCCATATTGCATTGAATTTTACAGAAAATTACAGAGCTGAAAATTGAAAAAGAAAGGTAATTTTCAATAACATTCAATTACAATATGACTTGTGTTGCAATTATATACGCTATATTATTTTATTTTTTATTTGCTATTTTTTTTTTGCACAAAAGTGTATTTGTGCTTTAAGTGATATAATGACACTGTGATTCTAGCAAGTTAGCCAACATATGTCTTCTATATTTGTAATAGTGCAACTAGTAACTAATTCATTCATCCCTACTACCTCTTGTGTACTCCTTTATGTCCAGTCATGATGCTGCTTAAACAAATAGCTTCAAAACTTGATCACTTCCTTTCTATTTCTCAAATATAGCTCCAGGTACAGCATAACTGAATACAATGTAGTACAGGTATAAAAAACACCAAGACTGATGATGGGAGTTTCAGTATATCAAACTTAATGTGCAGTGCAGCATAAACTTTCAAACCAGATATTCTAAACATTATTTTATATTATTTATGTAATTATGTAATATTTAATTAAATAGCTTTATAGCTTTCCAAAATTTGGTTATCATAAAGTTCAAGTCCACCTAATAGTATATTGCCCAGCACATTCCCCTACTCTGAATGCATTTTTGACTTACTAGGAACAGACTAATTTAGTATATGATATTGATAGACTATCTATGTCTGTATCATCATTTGCTTGCGGTGCTCTGTACCTTCCCTCTGTACCTTCCCACTAATGTCCCAGAGCACTGTATACACCGCAATTGCCTGTGCATTCTCATGCCTGCTCTATGCTGATGTTGCCTGGGTAAACTTGGGATTCTAGACCTTTTTCCACACCACTTGTCCTGCTGTGACTCTAATCTACCTCATTGCTGAGATTCCTAGTCTTTGCTGTAAGTGGATTGTCAAAACTATTGGGATGCCTGCCTTTACACGCACATGAACTTTAATGGGTGAGTGAGTTTGGGTTGGAGAAACTAGACTGACCTGCACAAAGTCCTGACCTCAACCCAATAAAAAACCTTTGGGATCAATTAGAGCATGGACTGTGAGCCAGGCCTTGTTGTCCAACATCAGTGCCTGACCTCACTAATGCACTTTTGGAAGAATGGTCAAATATTCCCATAGACACACTCTTTGTGGACAACCTTCCCAGAAGTGTTGAACCTGTTATAGCTGCAAAGGGTAGACTGACTCAATATTGAACCCTATGGATTAAGACTGGGATGCCATTAAAGTTCATGTGCGTGTAAAGGCAGGCGTTCCAATACTTTTGGTAATATAGTGTATGTAGCTGAAGATTAATTGTCCATCAAAACAGGTTGTTTGTCTCAGTTTACATGTAAATACCATGAAGGTTTGGCAGCTGAGATAAGTTAATTAGAAAGGAAGCAGAGCCATATTCGTTTTCTATGAAAGTCATGGTGAAGTTATGATATGCATTCATTTCCATGGACAAAAAAGCTGGAAAATAGTAAAATCTTTGATTTTTTGGAGAAACCCTTTAGTAGCTTATACGGTTCCCTCATTTAAATTCACCTATTACTCCTTTGTATCTTTTGTGTAAGAAACAGATTTCTCTATAAAACTGTATCCATTAGCCTTGTCACCTATTGCTACAAAACACTTAAACGCAAAGCATGATAAGATCAGTACAAGGAAAGGGTATCTGAGAGAATATTACTTTTTTTGCTGGAAAGATGAAGCAGATTACAGTACATAATTGTTTTAGAGATAAAAGGAAACAACCATGTATCGTGCCTGGAATAAACTTTAATGGAGAGCTAATAAGCATCTTAATTAAGTGACAAAAACACAACATGCAAATGGTCCCATGAGGCTTGAAGATGGGTATAAAAGCTATGTCTTCTTGAGTATGTTTGATGTTTATTTTTGCTGTTTGATAATTTAATGTTACTTAATATGGTCACAAACACATTATCTTCATTTTAGAGTGTGTTGAAGACTGTTTTGCACTATTGTGTTTTGAGAGATGGTAATAGGTGACAGATGGAATGTATGTTCCATTTAGTAAACATTTAATTTTTTTTTTAGAGTGGCAGTGACTTGTAGGATGCAGTTTGCTGAGACGTCACATGAGATACATTATTATGCATCCACAACTTGCTAAGAGACTATAGACAAGGTCTCTCGAACTAGAACAGTGTGGTAGGAAATACAGAGTGGGTTGAAATCTTTTGCTCTGTGTTTTGAGTTGAGATAAGTAGAGGATGTAGGGCTTAAAGTAGAATAACAAAACACACATATAATGCAGTCTGTCAACTGCATTTACAAAATGTTTCTTTTTTTTTTTCCTTTTTAGCAGACCCCCCCCCCCCCCCCGTGACAGTGGGGTTGATTTACTAAAGAAAGTGCAAAATCTGGTTCAGCTGTATATGTTAACCAATTAGCTTCCAGATTTTAGGCTCGGTTCACACTGTTGCAAATGCCAGACACCACATGTGATTCGCCCTGCATTGCTGTGCAGATCACATGAGATGTTCGTGTGATCCAAATTCAGCCATGCTGAATTTGCATTGCATTTGGACCAAACTGAGGCAGGACCCTTTTTTCTGCCACACCACCCCGATTCCTGTCCAATTTCACAGTTCGCACTGCGATCTGCGAACCGATCTGGAGGTGTCATTAACTTTGTTTTGACACCCACAGCGGTTCGCAGAGAGCAGTGTGAACCGCCAGCGATTCAGGTGTAATGCGGGAATGTGCAGGGTTTTCCGCATCACACCAGTGTGAACCAAGCCTGATTGTCAAAGTTTAATTAAACAAGCTAAATAGTAAAAAAAAAAAAAAAAAAGTAAATAGCTGATTGGCTACCATGCACAGCTGCTCCAGAATTTTCACTCTCCAGATTTAGTAAATTAACCCCATTGTTTAATACTTGCTGAACCTGCCTGAAAAACATTATTTTTCCCATCCTACAACAGGAACTGTTTGTTCTGCAGCAAAATTTCACAGTAGCACAGGCAATACAATTGTTATTGGGGAGGGGGACTCAGCAAAAAAGAAAACCTGCTGTTTTTAATGCCTGGTACACAAGATTAGATTATTGGATAAATGATAGTCCGTTTTTTTTTTTTTTTTTTTTTGCATGCTAATCTCATATCGAAAATAAAGAGTTTACTAAAGTTATAAAAATTCTGGCATGACTGAATATAAATTTGGAAGTGATGGAATGTGTTGTAGTGTATTCGTATTGTATTTTCGCATGAAAACTGTACTGATTAACCACTTTACGACCACCCGCCACAGTTATACTGCAGCAGGCAACCACTTTTGCGTGAATAGGTATAGGTATATGTCGCTCGCTTGCAGGCAGCTATGAAGTGAGCACGCGCTGCCGGCGGCGCACTCCCGCCCCCCGCTCATCAGTGGGGAAGTTGATGCAGAGGGCAGCCGACTCCAATTGCCACCTGACACCCGCGATCGTTCCCTGCTGAGAGAGAAGAACAGTCAGCTGTTGTAAACACAGCTGACCGTTCTTCTCTCTGAAATGATCATAGAGCCCCTGTGATCCTTCTATATAGGATCACAGGTCTCTATGGTCATTCCACATGCCACGCCCCCCCACAGTTATAAACACGCCCCTAGGTACACATTTAACCCCTTGATTACCCATAGTGTTAACCCCTTCCTTGCAAGTGTCGTTTTTACAGTAACAGTGCATATTTTTAGCACTGATTACTGTAGTAATGTCACTGGTCCCTCCAAAAGTGTCAAAAATGTCAGTCAGGGGTCCGATCTGTCCGCTACAATGTCGCAGTCCCGCAAAAAATCTCAGATTGCCGCCTTTACTAGTAAAAAAAAAACTATCTATAACAATGACATCAATCTTTCCCTTTGTTAGTAGCCGTGATAACTTTTGTGCAAACCAATTAAAATACGCTTATTGCAATAAGTTTTTTTACCAAAAATATGTAGCAGAAAACAAATTGGCCTAAAATTTAAAAAAAAATTGATTTTTAAATGTATTTTTTGGGAATGTTATATAGCAGAATGTGAAAAATATTGTTTTTTTTTTTTTTTAGAATTGTTGCTCTTTTTTTTTATAGCGCAAAAAATAAAAATTGCACAGGTGATCAAATGCCACCAAAAGAAAGCTCTATTTGTGGGGGAAAAAGGACATCAATTTTATTTGGGCACAGCGTTGCGCAATTGTCCGTTAAAGTAAAGCAGTGCTGAATTGCAAAATATGGCCTGGTCATTAAGGGGGCAAATCATTCTGGTCCAGAAGTGGTTAAATGAAAAATCATATGATCTGGTAATGTACGTGAACAATTTTCATGCTTGTCCCATTGGATAATATCAGATGGGCTTTCATGATCAGTCTTTTCGGCCGATTGCTTTTAGTTCTCAATGAACTGGAGGATGTGAGCTCTCTTGTAGTCCACTGATTCCTCCTGCCATTCAGTGACTGACTGCCTGTATCAGAGGTACAGGCAGACAGTGTACTGAGAGTCTGCAGGATCCAGGCATTGCCCCTACGATCTTCTGACTGCTGATACAATGTCTTACAGGTTGCAGATTAAAAAAATAAATATATATATATATATATATCTATATATATATATATATATATATATATATATATATATATATATATATAAATGCACATTTACTACCTGCAAAAATATGTGCTTTTTATTATTATTTTTTTTTTTTGTAAAAGGTGAACTTAGTCTTTCAGGATACTTAACTATATGCTTGATAAATCTGTGTGATTTGGAGGAGAACTCATTATTTTTATAATTTGAAAAATGTTTATATCTTTACTGTATTTTTTACTTTTATTGAATGACATAGTGCCAACCTTTCACTCTGCTGTACAATGTGAGGAAATAAAGGGCTATAACAGTGAGGGTCAAGCCATGTAGAAATACATGAAATTACAAAAAATGAACTATGACAGGGCTAAGTAAAAGACCTTACAGTATAATAATGACAAAACAATGATACAGATACTTATTTGCTATGCCTCCTAAAACCAAAAAAACGATTTTTTATTGCACTGAAATGCTTCTACTAGGAAGAAAGTTCAAACTATACGCCTTTCTGAGTAAATATCAATTTTCAAGCTTTGCAGTCTCGAAAATTCATATCCCAAGTTAGAGTGTACATTTCTGCCAGTTCAGGGTAAGAAAATTAAATTATTAAAACTTTAATAAAATCTCAATACAAACATCAGAATTGTAAATCACAGCAGAGTTAAAATATCCTGCCTGTGCTCTTCTCCCCCTGTTCACAGTTGAAGCAGGGGAATTCCACAGCAGCTCTGGGCTCCAGAGCAGCAGCTTTGACTTTTTCTGCTTTGCACAAGCTCTTTTTTTGTGTGAGTGCATTTTTAATCGCCACCACACTTGGCACATTTTCTACAGGCTTTACCCTCTGAAGAGCACTCTGCAGTGGATTACTTTTTTAGAAGGCAACTGATAGGGATTGAAGAGGTGTTGTGTAGCCTGTTTTACCATCTTTACATTTTATACAGTCTTTGCAGTGGGTAACAACCCCTCGGGGGTTATGGGCTGCTGGGCAGTTTTACCTGCCCCTTGCTTTTCGTTCCAGCTTTAGAAGAGATTTTTCTTTTTGTGAAAGTTAAACGAGTGTAAAAAAATGTACATGTCACGATAAGGAAAATAAAAAACAATGATAGAAAGTATCTTTAGTGTTGTCAAGCTATGAAACAATTGAGGCTGTTTTTTTACTTACTGTACACCTTAGTGAAGATTTATTTCATATGCATATGCATTGAAAATGGAAGATTTGCCTAGTTAGGAAAAGTTGACATTGAATATAATTTAGGAGGTTAGTGTTGGTGTGTTCATAAGTATTACCTGTCATTTGAAATATGACAGTGTTGTAACTGCAAGACCTTAGGGATGCTTGTATGTTGGCACTACCATCTGACTGCCTTAGAAACTGCCAGACAGCCTTCTTACACCGACCCTGAGTTAATTAACATGACTCTAGAGGCTCCTGTCTTTTGCTTTCCTGCACTTGTTGTTTAATAAGATGTTTACTGCTTTGCATTTGATTCAAAAGAGTGCCTTCAGGGGGAATAGGTCCTTCAACATCTTCACAGTTAGTTGCCCTATATAATGGCTTTTGTGCAATAAATGTACACTCTGTTAACTTCAGTTTTTGGAATAAACTTTATTTTGAACATTATAGTATCAATTGTGATAATATTTTTACCAGACATGCTTAGAAAAATGTAGATAGATAGATTATTACTGAAAATAATTCTGATGTTTATAGTAGGGAATGTTTACTAAATTATCTTCCCAGGATGTCAAATACTTTAGGTACACAACATTGCTCATTTTATTTAAGCTTTCTACAATTTATTGAGCATACTAATGTACTGTGGTCCTTGGGTATAATTATTTTTAAGAAGGTTTCGGCAAAACCTAAAAATTATTTTTAAGAGTTCCTCTGAGGTAAAAAGGTTGCTAAAGGCTAGTCTACACATCTTCACTTATCATCCAAATCTAGGCAATCTGCCTAACCCAATCATAGAACATGGGTTTCTTAACTACACTTGCTGGTCAATTCATTTATACTCTTTAAAGATATACCTATTTTATCTATTTTTATTGCACAAGCATACTAAATGGAAATATGGGGATGGTTCTGCAAGGAAAAAGTGACCAACAATTGTGTAGTTGCATGCTTAAAAAAACTGTTTTTTTTTTTTTATGCACGGTTTTATTCAGAGCTGTCATTGGGAGTTTGCTCATTTTGTTTACTCACAGTGTTAATAAATTATTAATTATTTTTCATGAACTAAAGAAACACTAATATTCAGGTTTACTAGAGTGCCAAATGGTTAGAGCTTCTGTCGTGTTTTTGTTGCTGTCTGGGCCATCCAGTATGTTCACCAAGCTAGAAAGTAAAAGACATCTTTGGATACAGAGAGCAATAAAATCACCTTTTTTGTAAAGTGAAAAGGGCTTGAAATCTTTGTCTGTGTCACTGTTACTTTGGACCTTGTATGGTACAAGGAATAGAAAGTGAAGAGAGGGGGGTGCAGTTTGGCCATTGTTAGAGATGGTGGCCTAGATGCACTGCTCTGCTCTGCTCTCACACAGGGCTGTACAGCAACTCCCAGTAATGGTCCTTGCTTTCACCACCTTCATTGTGGAGGATTCACTTCCAGTGGAAGTAGAAGCTTCACAGCTCTAGACAGCTACACAGACAGCTACACAGATTCTTCATGAGGCCATCACAGCAGGGAGCCCAATACGACACTGAGAAGGAGAGCCAACAGCCGTCCCTGCCAGCTTCACTTCCTCCTAGGGATCCAGCACCAGATCTGCATGGCTGATTAGACATTTAGGACTCCACTGCTATGAATCCTGCACGACACTATCAGCTCTGCCTGCACTGACAATCCTGCTTCAGAAAGCTTCTTAAAGTCAATGTTTCTCACTCTCAATGCTGATCTTCAGAGGGACATCAGAGCTTCCATTATACATATACAGGATCGACTCGAAGCTATTGAGAAACGCACTGATTTTTTAGAGAACCAAGCTAGTGCACTGGCTAAATCTTACAATGCTGTGGTAGAAAAGCAGTATGATCAAGTCAGCATTATTCACCAATTGCAACTTAAAATAGTGGACCTGGAAACCTAGTGAACAAATTTCATATCTAAGTTCGTAAGTTGCTCCCTGATCTCACTGCGCAGGCTCTAATACAGGGTGCACAGAATTCAGAAGCCCAGTCACCTCCCTGTCTCGATTGCTCATCACACCCTGGCACAACTACACTACTGTCATGTAGATGATCAATGGTTAATCCATGCAACTAGGTCATCATGCACCCTTCCAGACCCCTACGCTCCAGATTTCTCTCTACAATGATATTTCAGAGGCTACCTCCCAAACCTGTAAGGCATTTGCCTCAGTCACCTCCACTCTACAAGTGTGAAAAATCATCTACAGATAGGGCTTTGTGAGAAAATTACTGGTGACCTACCAGAACTAAATCATGCCTATCCTAACTACCAAGGATGGCCTGAAGCAGCTGTACAACTGGGGCCTTTCACCCTCACCACCTCCAACCAAACTGAAGGCCGACATTATCAGACCTCTGGCAACCTGTCAATGTTACCTAGCGAAACATACAGCTGTTAGAAGCTCTATAACATTATTATTAAAAGCCACCTGGGCTATGGCTCAAATCTCAGGTTACTGCCCTTAGAGAGCCAGAGTTGGCATCTGGATCTCTTATATCCTACCCCAGTTTCATTAGTGTACAGTGCAAACCCACATTTTCTTCTGTTTACAATCAGCATAAGACACTTTTCTAATGATATTTTTGTTACGTCACAGTTACTATTGCTTCTGTTTTTCAGCTGTTACTGTTCATAGTGATCTCTAGTATATCTTATGCACAAAAAGTTACTGTACGGATGAGGGGGTCCTCCTCTTGACCATGCTAGCGAACTTATTCATCTCCTACCATGACTCTAAATATCACCTCTATTACCCTCAAGGCTCTCAATCACCCTTTCAAACACTCTCTTTTATGGAACAAGGTTCTATCCTAACATGCAGATGTTTTATGTGTCCAGGAGACCCACTTCGCTGAGGACAAAACTCCCTGTTGCTCCCACAAATTATACTCCTACTGTTTCTCTGCACGTTCAGATCAAAAGGTTAAGGGAGTCATGATTGCTGTCCACTCTCCTGTTGTGTTCCAACTAGATCACATGATACATGGCCCTTCTGGGCAATTTATAATACTCTCAGTCCCTTCCAATAACCACCTGTTGGTGATAGTTAATCTGTACACTCCTAACAGCCACCAATTATCTTTTTTATAAATGTGTTTTCTATAAATTGCAGGCCTACCCTAAAGACCAAATTATTTTTGTGAAGAATTAAATGAAGTCCTTGATCCTTCCCTAGACTCCTCCAACATCACTAGGAAATGCTCCACTGCATTATCCTCTTTGCTCCTTTGGAAAAACTTGTATGACATATGGCTATGTATGCATGGAATGGAGAAAGACTATACCTTCTTTTTCACAATTTCACTCATCTTATTCCAGAATTCAGAATCCACAAAGATCTGTTCCTAGCGGCTTTCCTCCTACTTCAGAAAGTGTCCTTATGCACCATTAAGCTGATTACGTGGGTAGACCTGTTCTCCTAAATCACACACCACATGGAGGGTGAATTTCTCTTTCCTTAACCATCCAAGCTATGGAGCAGAGATCAAATCTGAAATTGAGCACTATTCTAATACAACGCAGGTTCTGTTTAAAATCTCTCCACATGCTGGAACGCCCATAAATAAGTTGTTCATGGCCTCTTTTTAAACCTGTGTCAAGGTGAAAAAATGGTGCTCGCTAACTAAATCGTATACACTCAATAACAAATTACCACCCTCATTACAGGTATCTGACGAACTAGGACAACTTTGCTGAGATCTCAGCCCCCACCTACTGTGTATAAAAAAATTTGACTTCTATGTCACCCTCTTTAAACTCAATTGGTACTCAATAGGAAACACATCTAGTTAATTACCTGCGAGCCAACATAATCGCAAACTTACCCAAACGAAGATCCCTTACATGACAGATTCTAAAGGTACCAGACTGACAAACACTCTTGATATAGCCAATTGTTTCCATGAATTTGATGCTACCCTCTACAACCTAAAATCCACGTAAAGAAAACAAACTGCCTACTGACCAGACAATCTGTTCTTTTCTCTCAACAGTCCATCTACCTTCGCTAATGTTGGACCAAATTGCAGTACTTTCAGTCATATCAGTGGTTGGTGAGGAAACAGTGGGTGTAAGCACCCACTGCTTCCTTAGCTCCCATTGACAACCGGAAGCTGTCATGTTCGTCCACACCAAATTCCCTAAATGTATAGTGTTCAGACAAACATCCACACAGCCAATTGTCAGTCTGAACACTGAGCTCATCCCTATTAGCTACAATCTTGAACCAAAATAAAACTACAAGCATGGCTGGAAATAAACTAACTGCAAGTTATGAAATTGATTCCAGCAATGCATGAGACAATATGGCTGTATAGAATACAGTACTAAGCTTTCCAGTAATTGGAGACAATCTTTGTTTCACAAAGAGATTTTGCAATATATTAGTAAATCTCTTTGGAGGCTATACAATCTTTTCTTTTTTTTGGAAGAAAGGAAAAACAATATTTTTTATCACTGCATCTATCCATCACCAAACTGGGAAGACGATAACTCTGGGTGACTTTGTTTGAAGACTAATACATGTTTATTATAATTGAGTACAATAAGACCTCTGCCCATCCATAGCCAATCTTCTATCTAGGTCAACAGGAGATCATCTAACAAGACTCACTGTATATGCTGTATGTGATTATTCTACGTGTATTGGGTAAAGCAGCGTAAGTGTTGCTAAAATAGCCAGAATCTTAAAGAGTATCTAGACCAGCCATTCTCAACTAGGATTCCATGAAATTAAAGGGTTCATCCAGAGGTTGCTAGGGATTGCTTGAGCTATGGCTGATTGACCTCCCATTTGATGGCACCTGCATAATTCTGGGGACAGTGCCACTTGGCCTAGTCAGCAGCAGGACGCCAATTTCTTTTTTTTTTTTTTTTTTTAGCTGTCTGTAAAGTTTATCAACCAGGTTACAATCTGAATATATACAGTAATCTCCCTACATTTAACTGTATTTGTATCCAACCAAGGACACCCTTGCACTACTTACTTGTTAGTAGCTCTAAAAGAGGTTGTACAGGTTATAGGGTGTATGGGGAGTCTAAGGGTTGCATTCTGACCACCAATGTAAGGGGGGGGGCATTCTTCCCACTGATTACCAATGTAGGGGGAATTCTTACCACTGACCACCAATGTAAGGGGCATTTTCCCACTGACCTCCAATAAATTGGTTTTAGCAGGGGTTTCCTGAGACCTGGGGTAAATAGGCCCCTTAGAAAGGCTGACTTAGAGCTCAAAACAAAAGTTTAATATATTGCAACCTAAAAGTCCTTAAATGTGGTGGCTGCATTGTTTTCTTGAGTATTTTTTTCATTATATTACCTAGGTATTCTGCAAGTAGCACACTTCCAGTTCTAGAATGACAGCACTCATTCGCCCTTCAGTATCAAGACAACAGAAACAATATAGGACTTCTGAGCCCCACTGAACTCTATTGTCTATAACAATGAGGGGCATGGTTATGTAGCACTCATTGAACATTGTAGTTGATAACAGTCAACACATATTAGCGAACAAGGTATTTGGCAAGATCAGCAGTAGTATTTTTTGGGTTTATCAAACAGATATACAAACATGGATATATAAACAGAATATAATTGCAGGAAATGACAGTTGGCCTAGGAGGTAAGAAAGAAGAATACAGAGAACTGACATTTACACTGTGTAGTCAGTTCCCCCCTTATAACCAAAGGAAATTAAGGACATTTCAACTTTTCCTTAGGGGGAGTTGGCACTGCTATGAAATTTAAGTTATACATATTCATTATTGGTAGTGGGTTACAAAATGGCTGTTTTATCATGATAAACAGCACAATCATTTTTACCAAAAAAGTTATGCTTTAATAATAATGAACGCAGACTTTATATTCACAATATTAAGTAATAGATGAAATATTTAAATGCATTATCTACCTCTATGCAGCATTGTGGCTAAATAATACAGCCTTTTTTATGTGTAGTCTCCGTTACTCCAAACTCCCTAAGAGGATTAAAGAGGTGGTAAATATCAATGCTGCTATTACTGTTATTTTTATTATTATTTATTATTTATTGATAAATGTCTAGATAGCTCTAAAATTTCACATTTGGGAATTGCTGTGTATGGTTGGCTTTGAAAAAATATATCAGAAACACTGACAGACAAATCTGTGTGAGAAATATCTCAAATTTTAAACCAAATGCATACATTGCTTGACATCTCATTGAACTCATTATTGTATGAAGGCCAGTGAAAACATAACAGTTGGAAAGGGAAGAGAATTAAGATGTTAGATCAATAAGGGTCTTCATATGCAGTAACACTAGAAATCTTTTAATCTATGTTCCTTGCTGAGAACATTATGCAAATGTAACATATTAGCCAGCTAGAAACTGCAATGTCTCATTGATTTGGTAACTAAAATAGGATGGGTTTTTAGTCAAAAGGAGATTTCCTTATACTTTGTCTTATGTACTATGTAACCAAAATAGTTGGAAACCAGAGCAGTTGATAAGTATTTTTAAAAAGCCAGTATACATGTATTTAAAGTTTTCAAGTGCAAGTACGCATAGCTATATACAAGCACCCAATTTTTGTTTTTATTTTAATTACGTTTTTACCGAGTTGTGAAAGGTTAGTACTTCTGCCAGTTCACTTTTTGGGGAGATTTTTTAGCTCATTTAACTAGAAGCCACTTGGAAAGGAAATTAGGAGAAATCTTTTGATAGATAGATAGATAGATAGACAGACAGACAGACAGACAGACAGACAGACAGACAGACAGACAGACGGACACTCTACTGAAGTGCAGGCTCTGACTACGACAGGCACATTTCATACACTGCTGGTTGAAAGTGGAGATTCTAATGATAAATAACAGCAGAACCAGTTAATAGTTAATACAAGCAGCCCTTACAGGGGTATTCTGTTTTTGTTAAGCTAGGATCTTAACATGGATATTCTTTAGTGCACTTTATTGATATAAAAGGTACAAAATATTTGCATGTATTTTGCACAGATGACTGAACATACTGTAGCTAAATGAATAAGGCTAACTAAATGAACACTTTGTACTTTATTCCTTTAGCTATTGTGTATTGGAGTTGATTTACTAAAGAGATAGAGGCAGTTAAAGGATAACCAAACCTAGAGCAGGAATGCAGTATATTTAAGCCTACATTCCTTAGATTTGGTGGCTGCATTCGTTTTATTTTTTAATTTTCAAGCCAAGACCATTTTGAACAAGTACAGAAAATACAAGTTGATTTTGAGAAATCTTTTAAAGAGTAGATAGATAGACAGACAGACAGATCGATCGATCCTAAACAGCCACAGTTTGGTCAGTTTGGTCTGACTCATTCCTATTACCTATCCTTTTATCTATAGGATTGACTTACTAAAGACATATAGGCTGTGGGGATGAACTGGATGTTCGAATCGAATGTACGTTGGACTCAAACATCGGGTGTGAGCGCCCCATAATGCATTAAGTGCTTGTGATTGGCCAAAGCATGCACCTGACCTGTATGTTTTGGCCAATCACAGCACAATGTCCTGTCAGAGCCATGATTGGCCAAAGGCAGGGTGCCTTTAGCCAATCATGGCTAAGGGTTAAGTCCATGCCCCACACTATTTAAGGCTGCTGCTTACACGGCAGCCATGTATAGTGTGTGATAATAGAGGTGAGGCAGGTAGTATGTGGATAGTGTGTTAAGTTAGTTTAGTGCAGTCAGTGTAGTGTTCAGGTTATACCCCACTTTTAAAATGTATAGATATATGGTAGTCCTGAGTCCCCTCTATGTGCTCCCCAAGTTTTGTGTCCCTGTCACCTATAGTTTGTGAGCAGTGTCATGTCAAGCTGACCAAGATTTCCCATAGACGCCAATGTTAAATACAAGGAGCAGTGCCATGTCAAGCTAACCAATATTTCCCATAGATGTCAATGTTAACCACTTGCTTACTGGGAACTTAAACTCCCCTCCTGCCCAGGCCAATGTTCAGCTTTAAGCTCTGTCGCACTTTGAATGACAATTGCGCAGTCATGCAACACTGTACCCAAATTACATTTTTATCAATTTTTTTCAAACAAATAGAGCTTTCTTTTGGTGGTATTTAATCACTATTGGGGTTTTATTTTTTGCTGAACAAACAAAAAAAAGACCGACAATTTTGAAAAAAAAAAAAAAAAAAACAGTTTTTATAGTTTGTTATAAAATTTTGCAAACAGTTAATTTTTCTCCTTCATTGACGTGTGCTGATGAGGCGGCACTGATCGGCCTGATAGGCATTGGTAGGCTGCACTGATGGGCACTGATAAGTTGGCACTGATAAGTTGGCACTGATGGGTGGCACTGATGGGCGGCACTGAATGGCACTGGTAGGTGGTGCTGAAGGGCACTAATAGGCAGCACTCCTGGGCACTGATTGGCACTATTAGGTGGCACTGATGGGCAATGATAGGCACTGGTAGGGGACACTAATGATTGGGCACTGATAGGAGGCACAGCTGCAGGAAGGAGACAAACAGCGCACAGCCGAACTCGCGTGATAACGTTTATTAGAAAATGCATAACACATTACAGGAATTGCACTCACATATCTAGTCACAAAGACAGGCTCTTCAGCAAGGACCTTCTCCCCCTCTCACTCTCAGATGGCATACGGTACACCCTGCAGCCGACGATTAGCTCAGGACACCGCCACTGCTAGTCCGTCTGTCTCCGGTCTCCCTGCCAGTTGCCTGCATGTGGGTCCACCGCGCGCCTGCGCACTGACAGTGTGAGGAGAAAAAAACAGCTGCTCGCCGCCTGCTGTTTACTTTACATAATTAGCTGTTATTGGCTGACAGCTGATCATGTGGTAAGGGGGCGGGATCGCCCCCGATCTGTGATCAGGCGAGTCTCATGGACTCACTGATCACAGAGCGAGCCGGGTACACTCTGCAGGGAGCGCGCAGGCCGCTCATTGCCGAGAAAACTTCATTGTACGCCATCCCGGCAATTCTGGTCTGCGCTGTAGCCGTCATTCGACTATAGCATGGACGCCAAGTAGTTAAAGACAGGGAGCAGTGATATGCCAAGCTGACCAATATTTCCTGTATGTGATCAGTGATCAGTGAGTCCATGACACTCGCCTGATCACAAATCGGAGATTGGGGGTGATCCCGCCCCCTTACCACGTGATCAGCTGTCAGCCAATGATAGCTGGTTATGTAAAGTAAACAGCAGCTGGCGATCAGCTGTTTTTTTCTCCTCACACTGTCTCACGACCACCAGCTGCTGTCAAAGGGACATTGGTCAGAAAACAAATTGGCACAGCAGGATGATGGTGAGAACCGCAGCCGGAGGAATAATATTCGACTGCGGGGCTTGCCGGAATCCATAAAGGGCCCAGAGCTCAGAACCACGGTAGTGGGTATTTTGAATGGTCTGTTGGAGAGACCCCAAATGGAAAAAATGGAAATTGACGGAGTGCACAGGGTTAAAGCGCCCCGAAGGACGGGAACAGATCTAATCCCAGATGTCTTGATTAGGATTCACCTGTTTTCACTTAAAGAAGACATAATGAGACAAGCATGGGCAAAAGGGCAGATCGAGTATGAAGGTTCTCAGTTGAAATTGTTGCCAGATCTTTCACGGGGGACCCTAAAGATGAGAGCCGCAATTAAACTCCTCCTAGAGGTCATAAGAAAAGTGGGAGCAACCTATTTTTGGGGACACCCCTTCCATTTGAAAGTGATGAAAGACAGAGAAACGTTCTTATTGAAATGGCCAGACCAGCTTCCCGCGCTCTTTACATTTTTGGGGTGTGCCCCAATCCATGTGAGTGACTGGTTAGATGTCCTAGGAAACTCCGTGAACTACCACATGAATTGAACCACACAACATGGGTGAAATTTGGAGTAGATAGGTGTGGGAGCAAAACAGACGCTCAGGACAAGGAGACAATAAAATAACAAACCTAAAAGTGTTGCATACAGGTTCCTGGCCTATCCCATGGTCTTTTTCTGTTTTTTTTTCCTTCCTGGTTTTTCCCATGCCTTGTTTCATTTTTGGGGTTCTCCCTATCTCCTCCTCTCCCTCTTTTATTGGGAGGGGGGAAAGTTAAGATGTGTGGAGGTCCCTGGTATCCCCACACCCGCCCCGAACATTTGCTGTGTTGAGAAATGGCCTTTTTTTTTTTTTTTTCTGTGTTATTTTTTATATGTCCTTACCATCGGAGTCACCCTGGGGGGGGGGGGGGGGTTACTTTTTGTGTCATGTGTTTTATTTTATCCTGTTTTTCTTATGGGGGAACTGTGGTGTGTGTTTTTGGATTTTTTGCTTCACAGGAAAATTAGATATTATATATTTGTATCCGTAGAGATCAACTATAATTTCACAAGGGTTTTTTTTTTTCTCTTTTTTTTTTCCTTTTATGCTTGTGTTTGTGCCCCCGCCAGCCACGGAGGGCCGGGGCACGATCTTAAGGGTCACGAGGGAAAGGGGCACTGAGGTAGAGGTAACTTGAGAGTGTTCCCTCACTTTGTGCGGGACACGCTTAAAACACAAAAAAGAAGATATGTGAGACCTAATAATACCGAATTTAAATCACTATTAGGGTGTATACAGAGGGTATAGTGACTCAGGGAATAGCTATGGTTAACAGCAACTAGAAGTGAGTAAGAGAGATCTTCCCAGGACCTAGTTCAAGTTCGAAGGGTTAAGATGGAGTAGAGGGGAGGGTAAATGTTTTGTAGAAGGGGGGTGAGTGGGCCCCGGGGCCCTCAGGAGGGGAGTTGGGGGGAGGGGAACCCATAGAGGGATAGGAGTAGAAGGTACAAGCAGGGGATCTGACTATGTGGCAATCAAGTCCCCTTCATCTGCGACCTGGCTCGGGGTAGTTTGACTCCAACCCAGGGGCGCATATGGGCCTTGAGAGAACCGCTCCCCTAGGGGAGAGGGGTGACGTCTTGGCCGTACAGGGCCGCGCCACCTTTTGTAGGGGGAAAGGCTGGGAAAGTCAAACCTAGAGTGTGTTCATTATCATACTTGGGGTCCGTTAGATTGGGAGGTCTCTGGGGCGGGAGTAGGACATTGACATTATGTGAAAGGAGGCGATCACCCACCGAGGCAGAGCTCCTCTAGCTGGACACTTAAAACCTATAATTTTACTGTCCGTTAGTGAGAGGATAGGGACTACATCCTTACACCATGGTAGGGGTGAGAGGGAGTAGAGCCCATTTTTCTTAGCTCCAATTTTTGGAGCTTAGCTTTTTTTTTTTTTTATCTTCTCTTGTTCTTGAAGAAGAGTGTCCAGGTACAGTGGCTTGCTCGCAGGGTTTTGGGAACCACGGCCCCCTCAGTAGATAGCGCCTGGTTGCGCTGGTTTAGATAACCATTAGAGGGGGTAGGGGTAGTGGGAATTAAACAGTATATACATACTTGTGTGGGTGAAGGGGGGTTTCTTTTTTTGGTGTTCTGCTTTTTTGTCTTGCATAGCTTGTGTGGCCGTGGGGGGCGGGGGACCGTCCACAATGGTGGCTGGAGGTGGAGCGACCCAGGGGGGGGACAGCAGGTTGTAAGATCACGACCTATAATGTGAGGGGACTATCAACCCCACAGAAGCGTAGGAGACTTAGGGGGGATCTAAAACGAGATGCTACACAAATAGCTTTCATTCAGGAGACCTACTTCTGCAAAGATGCAGTACCAAAATTGTACAATAAAGACTTTCCATGGATTTACCACGCTACATCCCCTATTGCCAAATCCAAGGGTGTGAGCTTCTTAATATCAAGTGCTGTGAAGTGGACCCTAAAAGAAGAATTGGCCGACCCAATGGGTAGGTTTGTGTTGGTGAAGGGGTGGATAGGACGGGTCGAGGTAACCCTCGTAAATGTCTATTTTCCCAACTATGAGCATGTAATGTTTTTACAGAAAATGATTCCGGTTGTCTTGGAATTCCGGGAAGGGCACTTAGTGATGGGAGGTGACTTTAACTATGCCCCAGAACCTCTGTTAGATACCTCCAAAAGAAGCTCATATATGTCATTTGCTAAATTACGAAGGCTGCAAAAAGAGATCTCCCTCCTGGGCCTCATCGATCCATGGAGGTTGATGCACCCGGGAGAGAGAAATTACACTTTCTATTCTCCAATCCACAAGGCATATAGTAGGATAGACAGAATTCTGGTTACCCAGGCAGACCTGCCGTTAGTGACAGACTCAGATATCAGAGATTTTTCAATCTCTGACCATTTCCCGGTGTATGTGAGTATAGAATGGGAATCGAAAAACTGTAGTCCAAGATCATGGCGTATAAATGAGGCCTTATTACAATCCCCGGAAGCGGAGGGGAAGATAGATGAGGCGTTACACAACTACTTTATAGAAAATACATCGGAGTCGCTCTCACCTTCTACGGTCTGGGAAGCGCATAAGTGCGTGATAAGAGGGGTACTGATACAGTTGGGTGCACAGCGTAAAAGAGAGCGGGAGGCGAAAATCAAAGAATATTTAACTAAAATTGAACAGCTGAGTAGGCAGCATAAGAGAACGCTTGCGGAAGCTCACTTGATCCCTCTCATGCGGGTAAGAGAGGAATTGAATCAGATACTTTTTCAAAAGACAGTACGAAATATGTTATGGTTGAAAAGACACCTGTATGAATATGCAAATAAACCAGGGGTGATGCTGGCACGAGCATTGAGGGGCCCAAAAAGACGAACTCAAATCTTACGTCTTAGAAATACAAAAGATGGGGAGGTTCACACTTCAGCTGACATAGCAGAAGAGTTCTGCTCTTTCTATCGGTCACTATATAACCTACCGGAAAGTAAGAAAAGTCCAGAAAAGGGGAAGCAGATAGAGGAGTATTTACGAGACTCGGGCATGCGTACTCTGTCAGAAGACCAAGTATTGACATTGGAAGGTGAGATATCGGGGGAAGAGCTGGCCGCTGCGATCTCACAGACCAAGGCACATAAGGCACCTGGCCCAGATGGCTTTACTTTAAGCTACTACAAGAAATTTGGGGAGCGTTTAAAGAACCCCCTACTATCATATTTCAATGAGGTGGGAAGAAGAGCGGCGTTCCCGTTGGATTCTCTACGGGCGCATATTACTTTATTACTTAAAGAAGAGAAGGACCCCCTGTGTTGTGGTAGCTATCGCCCGATATCTTTGATAAATGTAGACACGAAACTATACGCAAGAATATTAGCAAATTGGCTCTTACCATATATGGCAGACCTGGTCCATTTTGACCAAGTGGGCTTTATTCCTACCCGGGAGGCCCGGGATAATACAATTCGAGCCATAGATCTAATACATCTGGCACGTACATCACGGAAGAAGATGGTTCTTTTCGCAGCGGATGCGGAAAAGGCCTTTGACAGGGTGGCATGGGATTTTATCCGGGCCACCCTGTCATATATAGGCCTGGGACCGCAAATGCTGCAATTTGTACTGGCACTTTACACGGTCCCTACGGCTGCGGTTAGGGTAAATGAATGGAGGTCAAGCTACTTCCCTATCTCTAATGGCACACGGCAGGGGTGCCCTTTATCCCCGCTTATATTCGTGTTGTGCCTGGAACCCCTACTGTGTAGAATTCAGAGTTCTCCGGATATAGCGGGAATCCAATGCGGGGGGGAACAACACAAGGTGGCCGCGTTTGCGGATGACCTGCTGTTTTTTGCTACTAACCCCTCTCTTTCACTACCAAATATTCTAGACGCCTTGAAAACATACAGTGGGTTCTCTAACTATAAAATTAATGTAACTAAATCAGCGGCACTCAACGTATCGTTATCTGACCAAGAAGAGAGAGCACTTCGAATAGCGTTTCCGTTTCAATGGGCCTCAGATACGCTCAAATACTTAGGGATACAGTTAACGGCAGATCCCGAGGATCTCTATAGAAAGAATTACCTTCCGCTTGTAGGAAAGATTAAAGCAGATCTCAGAATATGGCAGCTGTTGGCAGTGACGGGGTTTGGGCGCAGTAGCGTTATTAAAATGAATGTGTTACCCCGTATTTTGTATTTGATGCAGACAATTCCAATAGCAGTTCCAAAAGAATTTTTTCAATCAATTAAGGTCATACTTCGCGCCTATATCTGGGCAAACAAATCCCCTAGAATTAAGATGCAGACGTTGGCCTTACCCAAAGTAAGAGGTGGGATTGGATTCCCAGATATCCTGAGATATTACAGGGCGGTCCATTTAGTAAGGGTGGTAGACTGGCACTGCAATAAACGTACCAAACGATGGGTGGATTTAGAGAATGAGGAAACAGGACAGTTAACCCCCCCAGCCCCATGGTCGGTGTTCGAATCTAAAGACGCTATTCTCAAACATCCTACAGTGGGAGCGACTATAAAAGAAACTAAGAGAATTCAGTCGCATTGGAGGGTAGCCCCGGGTCTATCTCCGATGACACCGATTTTAGGGAACACGGATTTTCCCCTGGGGTGTATAAATGCCAGAATCCGTAGGTGGGCTCAAGATGGTAAAAGGCGCCTATGTGATATATGGCAAAATGGGCCTATGCCCTCCCTAGAAGAACTTAGGACAGGTGCAGGAGAATCGTTAGATTATTTCAGCCTATATCAGCTGTATAATTATATTAGATCAGTTCGGCGGAAAGGGTACGCACCACGAGAGCTAACGGACCTGGAAAATATGTGTAGAACAGGTAAAGCGATGGGCCATCTGATCTCAAGGTTCTATACACAACTGTCAGAAGATGAGGGAGACCAACAATTGCCGTTTATCCAAAAATGGGAGCAGGAGTTAAATACCGTGTGGTCAAAAGAGCAGATAAATAAGATCCTGAGATTAGTTCATCAATCGTCTCTAGATTGTAAGATCCAAGAGACAGGGTATAAAATTCTAACCAGATGGTATAGAGTCCCATCACTATTACACAGAATAAAAGAGGCGGTCTCAGGAAAATGCTGGCGGTGTGGATTGGAGGATGGAAACATGGTCCATATTTTTTGGGGATGTAAAAGAGTGCGGCCATTTTGGAATAAGATAGCAGTGGCTATAAAACATATAACCAATGTGGATATACTAGAGGACCCCGCCTTGTGCTTGCTGCATTTGACAGGAAGCTCAGTGCAGAGCTACAGAAGGTCCCTGACTCTGCGTCTGTTGAATGCAGCAAGGGCATGCATACCGATTTTCTGGAAACAGACAGTGATCCCAACTTACGAGTTGTGGTGTGGGAAGGTCAATGAGATTTTTAAGATGGAAGAGCTGTCCGCCATATTCAGAGGATCAAGTTAAGTTGAGATGGAGACCCTGGATGCAATACTTGGAAGCCAATTCTTCTTAAAGGGAGTTTAAGAGAGGGTTACCCTGGGCGGAGCCGGGTCAAAACTGCGGGGGACGGTCCCCATACCCCTCCTGGTGTATGGTAATATAATATGGAATACATCTTCATACGAAGAAATGTTGGGAATGTGTGTATAAAAGTGTAAAAATTTTCTTTTTTTTTTTTTTTTTGAGTCATCGGTTTAATTGGGGGGAGGAGGGTGGGGGAGGTAAGGGGGGTGGGGTTTGGTCAGAATATGACAATGTTTGTTTGAAATGTATGTATATATAAAAAATCACCAATAAAGATATAAATTTAAAAAAAAGAAAACAAATTGGCCTAAAATGTTAAAAAATGTAGATTTTTTACATTTTTTTGAGGGGGAATTTTATATAGCAGAAAGTTTAAAAATATTGTTTTTTTTTTTTCAAAATTGTCACTCCTTTTTTGTTTATATGCAAAAAATAAAAATCGCACAGGTGATCAAATACCACCAAAAGAAAGCTCTATTTATGGGAAAAAAAGGACGTAAATTTTGTTTGGGTACATCGTCGCACGACCTGGCAATTGTCCATTAAAGTAACACAGTGCTGAATATAAATAGGGCCTGGTCATTAAGGGGCAAATACTTCCGGTCCAGAAGTGATTAAAAAGATAATTTTTAAAGTAGCAGTGATTTTAATGAAGCTTAAAGTGAAACAATAAGCATAAAAAATTCATTTAAATATAGTGCCTATAGTGCTCTTAGTCTGCCTATAAATTGGCACATCTGTACAGTGTATAGAACCTGCTGCAGCAAAACTGACATATATAAAGAAAAAAATGACATTACAATTTATTTTTCCTGCAAGCTTTTTTTATTTTGTGAACAACAGCTTGGGAAGCCGGTCGGTATGATGGGGCCACAATTTACTGCACTTGGATAAATTCTGGTATCTGCTTGGCTGACTTTGGATGGAAATAACAAAGTTTTGCACCACAGGGAGCAAGCCCTATGTGAAGAAGCCAAGGTTTAGTACACTCAGGCCAAGATTAACAATTTATTTTTTAGATAAAGTCTGGTGTCTCTTTTTCAGACTTTGGATAGAAGTAACAGATGCAAAAAAATTGGGCTTTGGTGTTGGTGCCTTCACACTGTAACCCTATAGAGGTACTCTTGAAAAAAAAATGTTTATTTCTCTAAATAAAACTTACAAAAATTGTTTCCAACAATAACCTCAAAAGAGAATTTTCAAAATAAATTTACAAAACTAATTTGGAAACTGGTTTATTCTCTCATCTCACCATCTTCTTCCTCCTCTTCTACTCCTCATATATACAATACATTATTACACCTTATTAATTTTCTCCAAGCTGTGCAGACAATGCCCCATCACTATACTGTTCTGTATTGGCAAATCGCGATCTGTATGTGCATGTAGCCTTCCACAGAGACAAACACAAAAAATCCTGCGCTAATAGTGAATAAATGAGTGATCAAATAAATGGATAATTAGTGAAAGCAGCTGAAAACACTTGATCAATGGTAAAATCAACAGTATAAAGCAAAAGGTAGTGCAGCGCTATCAGATATGGTGTAACCCATATACTTAAAAGTGAGGTGTAAAATAAATAACAATCAGTGAATAAAGTCCATAAATTGATAAATAAAAAGTCCCAGAGAGGTGATAATAGACCCGAAGACTTGAATCCAAAAGTAGAGGCAGGAGTACACCCGTGGAATAAAAATAGCAAGGTGGCAGCTTACCAGAAGCTGAGGCCTCAAACTTAATGGAACGGCCACATACGCCAAGCAATAAATCCAAATGGATCGCCTCCTTCAAAGACCAGATAATCAGATATATTCCTCTACATCATATGGGAACTGATTATCTAAATTAACATTCATTTTGTTTGACATTACTTTCACTTTAAGTACACAAAACTCTCTGTCCTTTTGAATATTGCAGAAACCTGGTACTTCTATGTTATGTTTGTGACTCAGCAAGCACAAAATCTCTGAATTTTGCACACCCAATTTTTCAGTTTTTTATTTGTTAACAAAGTTTGAAATATCCAATAAATTTTGTTCCACTTCATGATTGTGTCCCACTTGTTGTTGATTCTTCACAAAAAATTACAGTTTTATATCTTTATGTTTGAAGCCTGAAATTTTGCAAAAGGTCGCAAATTTCAGGGGGGGGGGGCGAATACTTTCGCAAGGCACTGTATGTCTGTTTCCAAAGACAACCTTTGGATATGACGCTGAGCATGTGCACTCAACTTCTTTGGTCAACCATGGTGAGGACTGTTCTGGGTGGAACCTGTCCTATTAAACCACTGTATGGTCTTGGCCCCCGTGCTGCAGCTCAGTTTCAGGGTCTTGGCAATCTTCTTATAGCCTAGGCCATCTTTATGTAGAGCAACAATTCTTTTTTTCAGATCCTCAGAGAGTTTTGCCATGAGGTGCCATGTTGAACTTCCAGTGACCCAGTATGAGAGAGTGAGAGTGATAACAAAAATGTAACACACCTGCACCCCATTCACACCTGAGACCTTGTAACACTATCAAGCCACATGACATCAGGGACCTAAAAAAAATGGCTGACTGTACACTTCCTCATAGCGGGATGTCACCGCCCCCCCCCCCCCAATGTGTGGCATCATTGATTGGCCAAATGCTAAACTAGCATAAATAAAAGACTGCTTCAGGTACAACAATGTCAAAATATGTGGTATTCCCCTCCCCCCATCCCCTCCCCACTCCCACGAAACCAGAAAACAAGCAAATCTAAGAGAATACTTAGCCAAATAACTAATAGATATTTTTTACATGCCTTCTTCAGAGTTGATTTTTGATCACAGACAAAGGATACCCAAACTTTTTCACCTAGCTGCCATCCTTTTTTACCACATAAAAGTAAAATTTGGTATGGGCCACTCAAATTCCTAAAACCCTGAAACACAAAAAAGCCTACGGGTGATTACAATACCACTGCATAATCATCGAATACCATACAAATGGGGTTACCGTGTGAAACTGCTCATCATTAAAGAAAGGAAATCCTACATTGTTAAATCTGTAGACAAAAAAAATAAATTACTACAAGAATGGCAGATATTGGAATCTCCTATCTATTCTCACAAGCATCTATTCCCCCAAATCCTCTGGATCAAGGGTGTCAAGTTGCAGGGCAGACTACGGAAATGATTACTTGATGCTGAGCTCTCTGTAATTTCCCCCAACCCACAGCTTAATAAGCTTTGGTGTTTTCTTCTGTTGCGGGACTATTACGGTTTTTCCCCAGATACAAACGGTAGTTATTACTGCTCACATCTTTTTTTTTTTTTATATACTCTACTGCTTTCTGTTTTGAATATAATGTTGTAAAAAGAAAAGTGCGCTGGTCTGTGATATGCTGCTCCCAGATGAAAAATAGTACGTGATAAATAATGAGTGGTGCGCTATATCAATAAATTGTGTGTATATTCCAAACAATAACAATCAATAAATAAATACAACCTCAAATATAAACAAAATATATTGGTGCAGAAATGTATATGGTATAAAAAGTCCCAAGACACAACCGTGTCAATAGTAGGACCACCGACAGTGGTGTATTGGTGACAGGTGATAGTTAATTCAAATTGGTGACTTGAAATTCTCTCCACCTGCTGGAATTCCTCCTTACCGGACGGAATAAAATAAGTGCTTTTCTATGGTGAAAATAGACGATCCTAGTGCTCAAACCAAACAAAGTGCTCCCCACCGTGCATTCACAAGAGCCCGTCAGGCCTCTTACCAGATAAATAGGGATATCATGCACTGCTCACTGCTCTCAGATCCAACCGATGCTGGCAGCCACAATGGATGTAGAAGTCATATAACACTCTACTGTTCACAGTCAGGTAGATTTCTATGTCCAGACAGTGCTCATGGCCACTTGTTATAGGTGATTAGGAGGATCGTTTCACTCCTTTTCAATAGATGCAGCTTACTCCTGCTGCGGCAGTCCCAGCTCCTGCATGACACTGACAAGCCAGCATGTGGTTAATGACTCCGCCCCCCTTGAATATAATGTACCATTCTTTTAATTTTTGTGATTGTCTGTTGTAACCTTTTGTTTGCTAAATTTGTTTGGCAAAGTTATCACCGCCATGACCTCTGATAATCTTTCTCCATCAAGTGCCTCTGAATATAAGAAGATGGCTCTCTCCCTTTATCCCCTGCTATTTTTGCTCTTAAGAAAAAGATTATGTCCACAGTCTTCCTTGGGCTAGGGCTGCCTTGCACACCTGGATGTACCAATTACCATTTTATATACCTGACTGTACACTTATAAACACATTTCTTAATCTCCTATGCATTTTAAAATATCAACTGAGCTATTAGAATGTGGTTTTCTGACTTCTCTCCAATGTGACATGTTGCATACATAATCCCAATCCTGCAATGGCACTCCTTTGATCCATATGTCAAATTAGCAATATGAACAGATTCCCTATAACATTTAGAACATTAGCTATGCACATATTATTTTCAGCTAGATGAAAATCTTCAAGATTTGGAGAGGAAACCAAGCCCCCATAGTTTCTGAGATCAAACCAAATATTGATTTAATAGTTATCTATGAAAAATATACAGATTGGCAAAAAAAGGAGAAGCAAAAACTTTTCCACGACGCACGAGATGTATGAACTCCTCCGAATATCAACAATGTTGGTAAACATTATTATGTCCTTTCCTATAGTAAATGAAATGGGTTTTGGATTTAGGAAAATTAAAAAAAAATTTAAAAAAATCAGCTGGCATTGAGACTGTGAGAATACAATAGAGTTGATTTACTGTCAAATAAGCTGTTTGGTTTGCAAGTAAAGTCACTCTTTGCAAGGGAATTTTCAAGAGGTTAGTGCATAGCTTTGCCGACTTCAATCATACAAGGGCTTTTTCCCCCTGCACATGGTTCTAATTGTTTGCAAAGTAACATTTCAACATATTCAGTTAGCTCTGGGGTTAATTTCCTTGCAGAGTGCAACTTAATTTGCAAACCAAACCCCCTATTTGCCTTTAGTAAATCTATCCTTGTGTGAAGGGAATTATTCTTTTTTTTAGATATAGTAGTTTCCTTTTTAAACATATTTTTAGGGTTTTTATGATCCCCTTCACTATCCACATTGAAAAAAAAAAGTCTTTGCTTTATGGAAATTTTAAACAAATAAAACAAATGGCTGAAGTTGAACTCAGACTGTGGGAATACAGTGTTTCCTTTAAAAAAATGGTATTAGTATAGGATGTAAAACATTCAGTCACAAGTTAGCTGCAGTGATTAAGCCAATATGAAGACAAAAGCATCATCAATATACAATGTGACATGTATTACATATTAGAACAGTAGTAATACAAGGTCAATGGTTATATAACAAAGAAGCATATTTCCATGTGCAGAGAAGATGTTGGGTTTCTTTTGCATATAGTAGCAAGATAATCTGCGCCTTTCCCCTGAATAAAAGCCAGTAACCACATAACAAAGTTGACGATATTTCAAAGGGCTGAAACATCAGTTCCACTGTTCTCTTGTTAAATAAAGAAAGCAAAGAACCAGTAAGGTTTATCCAATGATAGATTGATAGCAAAATAGTCAAATAATACTGACATAGGGAATGGGAAAAGAGGGAAAAATAGAGGGGAAACAGGAAAAGGAGGAAGTGGCTAAACAAGGATTGAGCTTTGAAAAGGAAACAAGAGGGGAACAGAAAAATAATCAGTCAAGAGAAAAGAAATAGACAGATCAGAGTTAAGAGTGCAACCACCCTGTCTCCACATCTCAGATTCAATCAAGAGGTCATCAAATGTATGTCAAAGCTCTAAGGGCCACATTAGAGCATCCAGAGCTGCAAAATTTTCAGGAATTTATTGTGAAAATCATTAAGCATGGAAATAACATTTTCTTTCACCATCATGCCTATAACTCTATTTTTCACTTAGGGAAAAGTAAGAGTAGGTGTTTTCTATGACTGCACTGTGGTTTGCTTGGTGGCCATGAAAATGTGCAATCAAAGTTTGCTGCTGCTGTGTAACTTCTTGTATCAAAACAAGAAGGGCTTTTCAAAATGTTTTAACATTGCTTAGGTACAATTTGAATCAGATTGTGTACCCAAATTCATAGTATTTGTAGTGATCTAAGATATTGACTAGTTTCTGTAAAAAAAAAAAAAAAAAAAAGAATTGCCCTTGTACGTTTTAAAAATGCCAGTTAAAAACATGGTCATAGGAGAATTGGCAAGCTAAATGAGAGAGGTGGTCCACAGACAAAATTCATATTAAAACAAAAGTGAACACATCCAGTGGAGAGAGAGAAAAGGCTCCAAGCAGGTGATCTAGACAGGTATCCCCATTGTTGTTGTTCCTGTAATACGGTGACACTTAAGCCACTGGAAGGGCGAGCTGGCTAAAAATTAACATTCTTTGAATGCCATAAGTGTACATGTTACCACAGCAACCTCTACTGTTCTATCCAAATGGTATAAAAGTGTAAGTATAGTTGCGCTAAGAACACTTAAAATTGAGCAGATGAACTCACAATAAAAATCTCAACAAGTAGCTACACTCGAGTCATACACTGATCATATGTAACAAGGCAGAAAGATAAAATATGCAGCGCTAAAACATTTAAAAAGTCCATATAAAAAGTCAATTTCCACTAGAAGAAAATCCCAGTGATATTGCACAGCACCCAATATTAGAAGAGTGAAGAAGGTCCACCACCAAGCAGAGTGTTCAAAACACGCTTATCGGACAATTGAATGTATTAGACCTTGAACTATCATACAGACTGCAACACACTTAGTAATGAATTGGACCAGACCTCTTTGCAGAGATGGATCTCAAAGCTGATACCTTCACAGTATGTCTTACAGGAGCCACTCAAAGGAAGGAAATAAAACCCTTCATAGTGCAGTATATTTCTATAAACTTTTTTTGAAGTAAAGCAAAATATAGCACTCACATTTGGGAAGGGTAAAATAGGCAGATCACACGCCGACCTGCGTGGTTCCAAAGCGGAAAGCAAGGTGGCAGCCAATGTCCTCTATTGTGCATAGGCATCCAACGAGAGCGGCCCGCTTGGTGGTGGACCCTCTTCACTTTTCTAATATTGGGTGCTGTGCAATATCACTGGGATGTTCTTCTAGTGGAAATGGACTTTTTATATGGACTTTTTATATGGACTTTTTTAATGTTTTAGCGCTACATATTTTATCTTTCTATCCAAATGGTAGTAGGTATGTAACTAAGTGTAGAGGTAAGCAGCAAAAAAATGCACTAAACAAAAAAATAAAGGTGGACACTTTCAAAAGTTTGTATGTACATAACTATTCTATTTAATTATTTTGTTTCCAGGTCTAGGAAGGCTTGATAAGTCCATAATGAATCCCTGAGTTTTTAAACATAAATATAAATATATATATATATATATATATATAAAGAAAAATGTGAAAAAGTGATAAGGCTTTAAAAAATGTGTGATCATTACTCTAAGTATTATAAAAAAAAATTCAGTAAACAATATACAGAGATGGTGAAGACAGAGACCCAGTTTGAATTGAGTCAAAATCTCAAAATTGTTATATACTAGAAAAAAAAAAACGTTACTGTCATTTTAGTGTTTGACAAAAATACAAGTTCTCATCTACCAAAAGATTCATGTGAATAATAATAATTGAAATACACAAACTACAGAATGCCTGAGGCTCAGTAAAAATATAATTTGAGTTTCTTTTCACATTACTCTCAAGGTGTACCTTGAAGGTCATCTTTTTGCCAATGTTGCCCTGGGCAAACTTTAATAGCATTGAGCCAACCACTGAAGTGAACTAGTGAAAAATGGCCAGTATTACAGATAGAATAAGCTGAATTTGATGGACTTGTTCTGCTAACAAGCAAGGTCCAGTCTCCATGCATATCATATCTTAGCTACAAAGGCTTTGGCATTAGATTGATGAATAGAAGAGATAACGTTTGAGCTCCAGCAGGGGTTTAGCTTACCTCTTGTTAAGAGCAGAAGCTTAGATTTCTGTAGACAATGGGGTTGATTTACTAGAACTGAAGAGTGAAAAATCTTGTGCAGCTGTGCTTGGTAGCCAGTCAACTTCCTACTTCCTACTTCAGCTTATTCAATTAAGCTTTGACAAAAAATTAAAAAAACTGAAAGCTTATTGGTATCTATGCAGAGCTCCACCAGATTTTGCATTCCCCAATTTTAGTAAATCAACCCCAATGTGTCCAGGATCCTCTGGTGTATCAAAGTGATTTGGCAGATTTATAAGGCTCTAAAATCTGGGTTCTGAAAGTGTTATTAGGCACATTTGAACTTTGTAATGAGGGTCAACTATAAAGGTGAAGGGAAACCTTTTGGGTGAAGAGGTCCTTCTCTTTGGGAAAACATATTTTTCCTTGAATGTTTGAAAGCATTGCAGTTGAATTGATGGGTTACAACAGATGGACATTTTCCACAAATTGATGCTTTGTTTTTAATTTGTGTCAAAATGCACATATGTTGTGGCTATATATATATATATATATATATATATAGCTATACAACTATTGTGAGAAATATAGACACAGCTGATTATTTATACACAGATTTTTATATATTGTGATCTTGTGTCGTCAATGTGTTCATGATGCAGAATTCAGAAAACACTTTCAGTTTTCCAAAGAGAAAACACACCAGAAGTTGTTTATCCATCTCACTGAAATTTGGTAAGAGACTTAACCGGTTTTGGACCGCCCACTGCATATATATTGCGGCAGGCTGGCCCTCCTGTGCGAACCGACGTAGGGCTACGTCGGTTACGTGCCGGCAGCTAAGGGGCACGCTCCTGCCCCCACTCGGCAGTGGGGACTCTGATGCATGGGGCAGGCAGCTCCAATTGTTGCCTGACACCCGCGATCGCTCCTTGCTGAGAGAGAAGTATGGGCAGCAGTTGGAAACAAAGCTGACCGTTCTTCTCTCTGAGATGATCACAGAGCTCATGTGATCCTTCTATATAGGATCACAGGTCTCTATGGTCATTCCATAAGCCCCGCCCCTATACAGTTATAATCACTCCCCTAGGCTCACATTTAACCCATTGATCACCCAGTGTTAACCCCTTCCCTGCCAGTGTCATTATTATAGTAACAGTCCATATTTGTAGCACTGATGACTGTAGTAATGTCACTGGTCCCCCCAAAAGTGTCAAAAATGTCAGTTAGGGGTCAGATCTGTCCACCCCAATGTCGCAGTCCCGAAAAAATTGCAGATCGCCGCCATTACTAGTAAAAAAAACCCAATAAAAATAACATAAATCTTTCCCGTAGTTAGTAGACACAATAACTTTTGCGCAAACCAATCAAAATATGCTTACTGCAATTTTCTTTACCAAACATATATAGCAGAAAACAAATTGGCCTAAAATGTTAAAAAATTTTGATTTTTAAATTTTTTTGGGGGGGGGAATGTTATATAGCAGAATGTGAAAAATATTGTGGTTTTTTTTTTTTTTTTTTTCAGAATTGTGGCTCTTTTTTTGTTTATAGCGCAAAAAATAAAAATAGCAGAGGTAATCAAATACCACCAAAAGAAAGCTCTATTTGTGGGGAAAAGAGAACATCAACTTTATTTGGGTACAGCATTGCACGCGCAATTGTCCATTAAAATAACGCAGTGCCGAATAGCAAAATATGGCCTGGTCATTAAGGGGGAAAATCTTCCGGTTTAGAAGTGGTTAATAGGGGAATATACAGAGAGAAAGTGAGGGAGTGCTGATAAGTCATTCTGAGGTGTGTGTAAATTTTAACCTAAGCTGTCCAGTTCTGTTAAGGGTTTTTTAGCAAAGAAGGCAGATCAGTCTGAAAAAAAATGTGAAACTAAGTCTAGTGTTCCTACTGCCATCTAAAAATCTAAGTTCAAAATATTACTTTGCAATATTTTGCGTTTACCTGCATTAAAATTATTTTTTTTATCCTGACTTTGATAAATAACGATATCCAAAATTTTTTCATATATCTCTGAATAAGCCATACCCACACCTAGAATGACAACTATGCTGATAGTCTATGAATGCTAATGTGAGCCTGTGTGATCTAATGTAGCATTTTTATCACACTGTTAGTGAAACAGTGCAATTTCCTGAATCCTTTATGATTCTGTTCTTATCTACCTTATTAGCAATACTGCTAATTAACAAGCATTATGGCTTCACTAGGGTTATCAAAACTTGATTTCATATATAAAAGCAGCCTGGGGTTTTTTATATATAAAATAATACTTTTAATTTTAAGCAAGCATTGGTCAAAATATATGAGTAAAAAAAACTGCATGATTATAAAATGTATACAAATACCTAACTAATGAAAGCATATGATTACTTCAAAGCCTTATATGTTAGTTATAAAATATTTTTTACCCACCTTATTCTGGAATCCTGTGATGTACCTGTTCCGAGGCTTCTATTTTCTTTTCTGAAGAGTAGAAAGGTCAAACTTGGTTGTACCAGCACTGGGGTTCTCTTAGGCTCCAAAAAACTTCACAATGTGTTGACATCTCAAAGAGGTGTCTGGTTGAAGTCAGCACAGGCTTCTGCACCAGACCAATCATAAACAAGACTGTCTAGGGACATAGGGGTTTATTTACTAAAGGCAAATAGGATGTTCACATTGCAGGAGAATTTTCACTAGAGCACAGTGAATGCGATAAAGTTGTATTTTCCAAAGAATACCAAATTGTAAGGAAAATGAAAAAAAAAATAATGGACTTTTGCTTGCACATGACTGTATGACAGAAGTCAGCAGATCTTCACCTCATTCACTAAGCACTGGGGAAACTTCCCCTGCAAAATACAACTTCACTTGCAAAGTGAGCAATATGTTTGTATAACAGACCCTCAACCTGAACTGTACTTGTGGACTTCCATCAGTATTTTCCTCCCAGTCGTGAACATAGATATCAGATTTTACCAGCCACCCCCCATACAAAGTTAGCCGACAATTTGGCTTGTATAAGTTTTGGAACCTTCCAGAATAAGAACTGTTTATTAAAACACAGGCACAAAGAGATATACACTGTGGGACAACCCCCTCCCCCTTAGCAGCCAATCCACATACACATATACATCCCATAATAGGTTGATCTTAAGGCAGACAGAAACAATAGAACAATGGGATACAGGCACTTACCAATAACAAACCCCACCCCCTCACTATCTAGAGACTCCAACAATATTCAAGCAATCTGAAAAGTCAAATTGTTTATCTTTATATATTTTTTGAGGGATATTGTTCAGAAATATTATTATCCCAAGTGAAAGAGGCCCTTCATTCTTTCAACACAAACTACACATATAGAACCCAGGATAACCGGGGTAACACGAAATTCGGTGTGGTTGTACAGCGAGTCTGATTAGTGCAGACCCGACTGGGGTTCTTGGTCACCCTGTGCCCCTAAAACACACAGGGGGACTTACACCTAAGAGGGGCCGGGGGAGCTGGACAAGAAGTTTCCCGACCTCTCTAAAGTAATCTGGGTTCCACATGCCCCCCACCCAAAGTGACTCCAGTTTGCGGATCATTTCTACCCAGAGATGGACTTTAATCAGCTGAAAGGGGAAGACCTGCATGGAAACAATAGTAACAAAATTGCAGTTATTTGTTTCCCCAGATTATCAACTTCCAAAGCTCAGTAATGTCAGTGATATAATGGAGACAAACCATATTATATAATTTTCTTGTTCAGATTTCATCTGTTAGTGCTCTTTCACACGGGCGTTCCGTATGTCCGTTTTTCATCCCATCCGTTTGCGGATGAAAAACAGACATAATGTATCTCTATGTAAATACGGATGTCATCGGATGATCATCCTCTGACATCCGTTTTTTGTCAGTTTAGTTCAGTTCAGTTCAGTTCAGTTCAGTTTTTTTGAACGGAGGAGAACCCTATTTTTTCTTCCTTTCAAAAAACGGAACTGAAGCAAAAACGGATGTCAGTGGTGTCATCCGCAGACATCCGTATTTACATAGACATGCATTATGTCAGTTTTTCATCCGCAAACGGATGGGATGAAAAACGGACATACGGACCGGATGACACAAGTGTCATCCGTGTCCGTTACAAAAAAAAAAAAAGGACCTGATCGGGCAAAAAAAAAGGAACGCCCGTGTGAAAGAGCCCTTACTCTTTGTATTTTTTGCAAATGTCTCCTCTACTATCCTAATTTTTTGTCTCAGTTCGCTTTTCTACAAATGGCACCAGAGAATGTGTTAGCTAATTATGCTTCAGTCCGATCTTGTTGAAGAGAAACCTCTAACATGATTTTTTTTTTCTGTTATGCCAACATATACAACTGCTGAAGACCATTTTACTTGTATAGGACATGACCTTTAATACTGGCACTTATTTTGTTTTTGTGACATTATCCCTAAAGCATAAAAACAACAGAATACAAAATGACAGATAAATCCTTTGGCTATTTTTTGTTCTATTGTTACATTTGAAATTAAATATGCATTTAATTTTGCATTATTTCAGTGCAGATGGTTTTATTGTAAGTGACATGCAGGTCATAGAAAAGTTCTCTGATAATCCTTTTGGAACTCACTAAATTCTGCCTTTATGTGGCTTTTGCTTGACATTTAATCTCTTAACAGTGTTCTTTTATGTGCCAGTGGAGATCTTTTATTTTTAATAATGTCCCTGTTCATAAAATATAACAGCTATGAGGAACATTTAAATCAGTTCTTGGTAGCATTCCTGAAAGTTTTAATTTGTCTGGGAACCATAAATATTCTTTGAGCCTTTACATACTAAAATACTGTACACACCTGTCATTACTATTTAAATAATATTTGTTTTAGGAAGCTAGATTTGTATCTGTAGCAGTGAGGCTTAGCTTTTTTTTTTGGTAAATATGTGTTATTTTACTACCATGCTAACTTACACATAAGAGTTACAAAAACGACTTAATCCCAGTATGTTTTGTATTATAGTGTTGATTATCATTATTATTATTATTATTAATAATAAAAACAAGGACTTTCCAGCATGTGTGTCATTTGTGGAGCATGGCATACTAAAATTGGTGTTTAAAGTATTTAAAGCATATGTCAAGGCAAAATAAAAAAACAAAATTACATTTCTGCGATATATGCTCATTTGTCCATGTTTTGACTCTTTAAACACACAGAAAAATAATTGTTGATGTGAAATATAGTAAGCTCCTTCTTTCTCTTTGACAGGACAACACAGTGGGGTTGATTTGCTAAAGGCAAATAGACTGTTCACTCTGCTGACTTCCATCATCCAATCATTTGTTTTTTTTCCCTTGCATTAGATTGGGTATTCTTTGCACAGCAAAGCTTCACTTCATTTACTAAGCTCCTGAGCAAATACCCTTGCAGAGTGGAACTGCACTTGCAAAGTGAACAGTCTATTTGTCTTTAGTAAATCGACCTCAGGGTATTTTTGGCTTTGAATTGAAAAGAATGTGTTGTCAGCCCTACCTTATAAGGATGGACTGAAGGCTCGGTCCAAATGTTTAGCCTTATAGAAAGAACATTATATCTAGTATCTATCATATATAGTATCATATATATAGTATCATACTGTATATAGATGTATTTTTACCATTACTATTTATAACAGCTTCCTACCTGTCAATGTTGTCAAAAAAGCCATGGGTGCTGGTACCCACCACATCCTTAGCAACCAGTGACTTAACCCAGCCCCATTCATTTACTGACTGGGTGTCCCTAACAATGTAAACAAAGATGCAGGGATAGCATGACATCACTGACCATTTATGTACGATGTATCCCTTACTCACATAGGTGGCCAGTATCTGGATGCCCCTTATTGTTAAGGGGGCTTCCAGATTCAAATGATCCCCCTGCCCACAGTCCCTACAACCACTAGGCCAGGGTTGTAGATAAACATCCTCATAAACATGTTGACAAAGTGCTTTTCCAGGGGAATCCCTCTGGAAAGGTTCGCCTTCCCATGTTGAGGGCATGTGGCATGATACATTTCAAGTGCTCTCCTAGCCTTCCAGGCTGCATGCTCAGATAAAGGGAGAGTATGGCAATCTAGTATTCTTTCCTTTAGCATTTTGTGTGGGGTTCCCTTTTAAAATTCATATCTGAACAGTCTGCTATGAAATTTAGGCAGGGACCACACAATGTTATTTTTTATTGTTGTTGTTTTTTTGTGTGTGTGTAGTCTACCTTGACAACCCTACCAGACCTTCATCAAGGATAGGTGTCTGGTATGTATTTTTAGAGGGAACCCCATGTTATTTTTTATGTATTTATTCATTAATTTATTTTTATTCCCTCAATGACATCTATATTAGACCCTCATCTAGGATAAGGGTCATGTATAGACAAACAGAAGTAAAGAAACCAAAGTACAGCAAGCAAATTTAATGGTATAATTTTTGTTTGTAAATATAAATTTTGCTGTATCAGTGTCATCATGCCCATCAGAGTCACCGTGCCCATCAGTCATCAGTGCCAACAGTGTCACGTCTCAGTGTCACCATGTCAAAAGGGCCTACAGTGTAATCAGTGTCATCAGTGCTATCAGTGTTATCAGTGTCATCAGTGCCATTAGTGTCACCGTGCCAGTGCCCACAGTGCCATTGTCAGTGTCATAAGTGCCATCAGCATCACCGCTACAGTGTCATCAATGCCTACAGTGTCACCATTCCTCGCTGTGCCATCAGTGTCACAGTGCCTCATTGTCAGTGCCCATAGTATCACAGTGCCCATATTGTCAATGTGCCATTAGTGCCACACAGTGCTACATATCAGTGCCACCTATCAGTGGAACCTCATCAGCATCCATCAGTGTAGGATCATCACCACCAACGATGGCAAAGAAATTATTTTCAGGTGAGGAGGCGTACAATATCCTTAGTGTGGCCGACGAGAGCAACGGGGAGCTCTCTCTGCTTCGCATTCTTCTTGGGATTCAGAGTCTGACTCCAAAATAAATTATGAGCCGGTCATAAGCAGTGGGATGCTGACAGACTCTGACGAAGAAGAATATTGTGTGCCTACCAAACGAAGGCGTTCTGGTGAGGAGGAGGCAGTGGCATCCACCAGCTCCGCAGTGCCATCCACCAGCACCACCATGCCATCTACCAGCACCACAGTGCCTCGGCAAGAAAGGTCAAGTACAAGTGGGGTGTCACCTCACCCCTAAAGGGTTAGGACCCATGCCAGCCTTCCCTATGCCCTTCAGAACCCCTTGTGGCTTCCTCCTAACTCCTAACTCAGGAGAAGCCATCATCTCCCCTTTCACTGCCCAGTCAGGAGTCCAGATTAACACTGAGAACTTTGCCCCGATAGACTTCTTCAATTTAATTTTTACAGAGGACCTGCTTTCATCAATTGTGGCCCAGTGCAACCTGTACGCACAGCAATTTATTCTGAGTAACCCCATGTCTTATTATTCCCGTTCCTATGAGTGGAGAGACCTAACAGTGGAGGAGTTTAGGATTTTTTTAGGCCTCACCTTCAATATGGGACTCAATAAAAAAAATGAATTGCGTGCATATTGGTTGGCCAAACCCATCCAGCACATGCCAATCTACTCCGCAGTAATGCCCAGGACCAGATATTTAATGATAATGAGGTTCCTACATTATAACGATAATACCCAGTGCCCTCCCCGAAATTCCCCAACATATGACAAGCTTTATAAAATTTGGCCACTTCTAAATTATTTTTCGGAAATATTCCCTCAATTATTTACCCTAGACCAGTGATGGCGAACCTTGGCACCCCAGATGTTTTGGAACTACATTTCCCATGATGCTCATCTACACTGCAGAAGGCATGAGCATCATGGGAAATGAAGTTCCAAAACATCTGGGGTGCCGAGGTTCGCCATCACTGCCCTAGACCAACATATATGTGTGGATGAGTCACTTGTTAAATTTACCGGCAGGCTGGGCATCAAACAATTTATCCCCAGCAAACGGGCCCGCTATGGGGTGAAGGTTTATAAATTATGTGACCGAGCCACAGGGTACACATATGCCTTCATGGTGTACAAAGGTAAGGACACCCAGCTGCATCCCCCTAAATGTCCAGACTACTTGGGATTAAGCGGGAAAGTCGTTTGGGACCTCATATACCCTCTCCTAGAAAAAGGCTACCACCTTTACAAAGATAACTTCTACACAAGTTTGCCCCTGTTCTGCAACCTTCACAGGAAGAAGACTCTGGCATATGGCACCATCAGAAAAAACAGGAAAGGCTTTCCTCAAAGGCACGTAAACACGAAGCTAAGAAGAGGGGAGACGGCGAGTCTGCGAAATGAGGAAATTCTGGCTGTGAAGTGGAGGGACAGAAGAGACGTCTACATCCTGTCTTCAATTCACCATGACACCTACTTGGAAGTCCCAAGAAGGAATGGCCCAATCCGAAAGCCAACATGTGTCCACGAGTACAACTTGTTCATGGGGGGAGTGGACTTCAATGACCAAATGATGCAACCCTATCTAACCACAAGACGAACATACCATTGGTATAAAAAAGTCTCAATTTATTTTTTTCATTTGGCCACATACAATTCCTATATAATTTACCGCAAGGCCACCGAAAGCCCCCAAACCTTCCTTGATTACCTGGAGGAAATCATCACTGCCCTTATATTCCCAAACGGCCCACAAGAAAACATTCGATCCGATGTAATAAGTAGACTTTCTGAATGCCATTTTCCCAGTAAAATCCCTCCCACACAAACAGACAAAAGATGGCAGAAAAAAATGTAGGGTGTGTACCAGTGCAAGAGTTAGAAGAGACACACGTTTTTATTATCCCCAGTGTCCTTCCAAACCAGGCCTCTGTATAGAAGACTGTTTCCCGCCGCTACCATACTTCTCTAAATTAATAGTGAAGTATGGTAAACGTAGTCCTCAATTCCTGCCATTTACCTTCACACCCCTTATGCCACTGTATGCTCCTGAACTGACCCTGGCCTGTTATTCAACTACGCCTTTGCCTGCTGCTTTTGTACATATGTCTGCCTGCTCTGGAACTGACCCTGGCCTGTTATTCGACCATGCTTCTGCCTGCTGCTTCTGTTCATACCTCTGCCTGATCTGGAACTGACCCTGGACTGTTTGACCACGATTTTTGCCTGCCTCTTGGAGTAGTGGGATTCATACCACAGGGGTCTCACATATGTGAGGGACTCCAGAATTGTTTTTCTGGATGAAGAAAACACATTTTTTTGTTTTTCTTCTTCCCAGATTAGGGTCTGGAGACCGGAGGCTTCAAAAAGATTTGGGTGGAAGAAGCCTCTACCCCTGTCCCCATTCTATCCCGACAGAGGCCCTACTTCTGCCTGCAGGACTTACTGCCATCATGCCTCTGCCTGCCGCATAAACTGACCACACCTCTGCCTGCTACCTGAACTGTGGTCCATGTTCCTGCCTACTACCAGGACCAATATTTTGGCACTGCTCACAATATCTTGGCCTGCACTGACACTGGACTGGTATCCTTACCTGTTGCCTGGACAGTTGCATTTGCTGTTGCTGACCAAGTCCCTGCCTGCTGCCTGGACTACCAGTGCTCAACTCCTGTGGACAACTGCATTTCTAAAACTACAGATAAGCTTTTGTTTACCCTTTGCTCAGCAGAATGTATTTTGGGTTGTAATTCATGGTATGTGCATGTTATGTGTTCCTAGACCAGACTGCGTAAAAGTCTCACACATGTGGTATCAACATACTCATGAGGAGTAGCAGAATGTATTTTGGGGTGCCATTTTTGCTATGTACATGCTATGTGTTGGAAATATCTTATAAATGGACAACTTTGTGTAAAAAAAATGCGTTTTCATTTTTTTCCACATATTCCAAAAACTTATGGAAAAAAATGACATGTTCAAAAGACTCATTATGCCTCATAGATTATACATTGGGGTGTTTGCTTTCCAAAATGGGGTCATTTAGTGGGCTTTTCCATTGTGCTGGTGTTCCAGGGCCTTCAAAAGTGTAATAGGTGGTTGAAAAATGAAAAGTGTATTTTATGCTCCTAGAACGCCTGGAGGTGCTACTTCAATGTTGGACCTCTGTATGTGGCCTGGTTGTAAAAAAGTCTCACACATGTGGTATCGCCATACTCAGGAGGAGTAGCAGAATGTATTTTGTGGTGTCATTTTTGCTATGTACATGCTATGTGTTGGAAATATCCTATAAATTGACAACTTTGTGTAAAAAAATGTATTTTCATACATGGGGTCATTTAGTGGGCGTTTCCATTGTCCTGGTGCTCCAGGGCCTTCAAAAGTGTAACAGGAGGTCAACAAGTTAGATGTGTAGTTTATGCTCCTAGAACACCTGATGGTGCTCCTTGCATGTTGGGCCTCTCTATATGAGTAGACTGTGAAAAAGTCCCACACATGTGGTATCGCCATACTCAGGAGGAGTAGCAGAATGTGTTTTGGGGTGTAGTTGCAAGTATGCATATGCCATGTGAGAGAAATAACCTGTTGGAAATGACAATTTTGTAAAAAAAAATAATTAATTTTGCAAAGAATTGTGGGAAAACATGACAACTTCAAAAAACTCACCATGCCTCATATTAAATACCTTGGAATGTCTACTTTCCAAAAAGGGGTCATTTGGGGGTCATTTGTCCTTTCCTGGCTTGTTAGGGTCTCAAGAAATGAGATAGGCTGTCAGTACATTAGGTGTGATCAATTTTCAATGATTAGCATAATAGTTTGTAGACTCTCTAACTTTCACGCAGACCAAATAATATACACTTATTTGGGTTATTTTTACCAAAGATACGTAGAAGTATAAATTTTGGCCAAAATTTATGAAGAAAAATTACTAATTTGCAAAATTTTATAACAGAAACTAAAAAAAATTGTTTTTTTTTTTAAATGTTCGGTCTTTTTTCATTTATAGCGCACAAAATAAAAAGCCCAGTGGTGATTAAATACCACCAAAAGAAATCTCTAATTCTATGAAAAAAAGGACAAAAAATTCATATGTGTTCAGTGTTGCATGACTAAGTAATTGTCATTCAAAGTGTGAGAGCACTGAAAGCTAAAAATTGGTCTGGGCAGGAGAGGGGGTTAAGTGCCCAGTAGGCAAGTGGTTAACCACTTTATTGCAGGGCACGTTTTCCGCCCAGACCAATTTTCAGCTTTTAGTGCCTTAGACTTTGAATGACAATTACTTAGTCATTCAAATCCTAAGATACAGCGCTACTGGCACTTGAACATAAAACAAAAAATGTGCAAGTCCAACATTATTAAAGTGCATAAATGAATGAAGATGCTAATCTAGTGTCAGAATAATTCCAATAGTGCAACTACTGATTTCTGTGCAAAAACCTACAATTGATTATGCTGGTAATATGCAATTTTAGCATCTAGTGCTAACAATAATTATTAGTGAAACATAATTCACATTAAATATAAACCTATAACAGTCCATATAGTGCATCCAACAAGGTTAAAATCTCTTCAAAGTCCTATGGGTGCTCAAGTGATTTATGGATTAATTAAGAGTGCTCGTGATCCCTCCACCATATATGGATGGCCTCTAACCTCAAATTTCGACCTGTGTTTTACAACTAGGTCAAAAGGGACTGTTTCCCTATGGGGATGTAAGGGGTCATGCCACCATATCCAGGGGTTTCTTTGAGACACTATGGGGCTTGCAGATCAGCTTGCCTTCTGCTTCACATGCTCGATACACACACATTGCAGAAAGAAAAAAAATAAAATCTAGTGCTCTCCACTTAAAATAGGTTTATTTAGGCAAAATAAAACAAGGTTCAATGACAAGTCAAGCATGTATAGCTGTGCGAGCTGTGCGGGCTGTTCAGGTATTGTAAAGCAAGACAGGAGCCATGTCCTGTGCTAGCTGCCGAGTCTCATCCGTCTGGAGTCTCCGCCCCCCTATACTCATTGCGTTATTGGCTGTAAGCTGTCGACTTCCTCAGTAGGGGGATTATTAATTAATTATTGTTAGCACTAGATGCTAAAATTCCACATTAACAGCACTTTTATGTATTTAAGCACTTTATATTTATTTTTTTGCGGCATTTGCACATGCATTCAATTTTCATGGTGTAAAGAGTGTTTTATGGTTATACCATTTACTACTCACATGCCATAATCAATTGTAGGTTTTTGCACAACAATCAGTATTTGCACTATTGGAATTATTCTGACACTAGATTAGCACCTTCATTCATTTATACACTTTAATATTGTTGAACATTTTTGTTTTATGTTTAAGTGCCAGGAGTGCTGTATCTTAGGATTTGATTGTCTACTTTGAATGTGCAGTGATGAGCATATGATGATATAGCAGCTACAGTTCATTCATATACTTATATATATATTTATTATTGGATTCCAGATTTTTTAGTCACGCTGACACACACGCAATATATTTTTTGAATTACTCAGTCATGCTACACTGTACCAAAACAAACTTTTTATCATTGTTTTCACACAGATAGAGCTTTCTTTTTTGTAAAAGTTTTTGGAAAATGTGGAAAGAAAATGTAATTTTTCTTTTTTTTTACCCAAAGTTGTCCATTTATAAGATATTTCTAACACATAGCACAGTACATAGCAAAAATTACACCCCAAAATACATTCTGCTACTCACCCTGAGTATGGTGATACCACATGTGTGAGACTTAAGCCCCGTACACACGTACGGAATGTCGGCCGAACGATCGGCCGTCTTTTGTCCGGTGCTGTCCTGTCGGCTGAAAAGTGCTAAAGACTGCACACGAATTTTGTCGGCCAACAACAGCCGACTGCAGAAGTGATGTCATGTGATGGTTAACTTTTTGTGTGTTTTTTCTTTTCTGAGCATGCCCAGTCTTGCTAATCTGCTGTTTGTCGGCCGAATTCTGTACTGACTGGCGAACAATCGGCCGTTCTGGTGACGGCCAACAAATATTTTAAAGTCTGCACGACAGATTCTGTTCAGCCAAAAATGCGCTGTCGGCTGTCGGAAGCATCATACTAACAAGCCTACAATCGGCCGATCGGTCGGCGGCCAAATATTTAAAGTCTGCACGACAGATTCTGTTCGGCCGAAAATGCGCTGTCGGCTGTCGGAAGCATCATACTAACAAGCCTACAATCGGCTGATCGGTCGGCGGCCAAATATTTACAGCCGACAATCGGTACGTGTGTACGGGGCTTTACACAGCCTAGCCACATACAGAGGCACAACATCCAAGTAGCACCTTCAGGCATTCTAAGAGCAATCTAAGAGCTTAAATTACACATCTAATTTCCTGACTACCTGTCAGTTACATAGTAGGTGAGGTTGAATAAAGACAATAGTCCATCCAGTTCAACCTGTGTAGGTGTGTGTGGCCGTAATCATCTATCATACCCCTGAATGTTCTGATTCTTGAGATGTACGTCTAAGAGTCTTTTGAAAGCCACCATACTTCCTGCAGAAACCACCTCTTGTGGTAGAGAATTCCACAATCTTGTAGCCCTAACAGTAAAGAACCCCCCACGTTGCCTGAGGTTAAAACGCAGTCCTCATGCAATCCCTTTTGATATTTTTTATGAAGCATTATGAGTCTTTTTATGAAGTTTTTGCAAAAATGTGGAAATAAAATGAAAATATATTTTTTTTACACAAAATTGTCAATTTATAAGATATATTTCTAACACTACAGTGGTGATCGAAAGTTTGGGCACCCCAGGTAAAAATTTGTATTAATGTGCAAAAAGAAGCCAAGGAAAGATGGAAAAATCTCCAAAAGGCATCAAATTAAAGATTAGACATTCGTATAATATGTCAACAAAAGTTAGATTTTATTTCCATCATTTACTCTTTCAAACACCTTAACATATATTCTATGAGGCATAATGAGTCTTTTGATCTTTTTTCCACAAGTTTTTTGAAAATGTGGAAAGAAAAATAAAACGCATTTGTTTTTATGGTTATTTTTTTTTTTGTTATTTTTTTACACCGAGTTGTAAATTTCTAAGACCGTTCTAAAACACAGCATGGACATAGAAAATCTCACGCCCCAAAATACATTCTGCTACTCATCCTGAGTATGACAATAACACATGTGTGAGACTTTTACACAGCCTAGCCGCATAGAGAGGCCCAACACCAAGGTGTTCTAGGGACATAAATTACACATAGTTTCCTGACAACCTATTGCATTTTGAAGACCCTTCATATTTCTAACACATCGCATGTACATACCAATTACACCCCAAAATACATTCTGCTGAGAAAAGGGTAATAAAAGATTACCTGAGGTTTTTCATTAGTACAGTAATCCACAGAGGAGAGCATTGGTCCAGGTAGCAGGCAGGGATGTGGTCAGCAGCGGCAAAAGGAATTGTCCAGGCAATGGGCAGGAATACTGTGCATAGTCAGTACAGGCAGCAGGCAGAGATATGGTCAGTGCAGCCAAAGTATTGATCCAAGCAGCAGGAAGGAACATGGTCCATAAACTCCTGGGTCATTACAGGCAGCAGGCAGACATATGGTCAGCACAGCCAAAGTATTGGTCCAGGCAACAGGCAGGAACATCAAGCGTAGCCCTCCGTCAGGAAAGAATGGAGACAGAGGTAGAGGCTTCTCCCACCAAAATCTGTTTAAAACAGGCAGAGGTCAGTGCACGTGGAAGGCAGAAACATGGTTTAGAAACAACCCAGATGGTAGGCAGAGGCGTTGCCAATAAACAGGCCAGCGTCAGTTAATGTGGAAGGTAGAAACATGGTTAGGAAACAATCAAAATAGCAGGCAGAGGCATCGTTGGTAAACAGACAAGGGTCAGTTAATGTGGAAGGTAGAAACATGGTCAGCCAAGGCAGAAGAATATGATCCACACAGGTATTTGAAGTGGGGAAATGGTAGGCTGGTAAAAATAAGGGGAAGTACTATCTTAGGGATGTGTGATAATGACTGAAGCATTCTCCAAAGCATAGGCCAGGTTGGGAGGGACATTGGGGACAATGATAACTGGTGTCTCTTCTAACTTCTCCTATGCTGCATACACAGACTTTTTTTGCGTCTTCTTCCTGATTCTGTGAGTGGAATGTTTTCAGGAAAATGTTGCTCATAAAGTCAACTCACACAATCTGAGTAAACATTTCCTGGGGGGAACCTTGCTGGTAGATCAGGGCAGTGGCAATTTATTCAATACATTTGAGGAAGGTGCTGGGTCTTTCTCTTGACTTTTGATAGATGATGTACGCATTATAGATGGTCCTATGAAAAAAGTAAATTTCAACTTTTTTTAACCAGTATAGGGACTTTCTTATTTATAAACAGGGCTGTAGCATCTGGTCATTTAAATCTATCCGCCCATGAACAGATTTTAATTGTGGATGTGTTCAGGCTGTACAATGGGACCACGTCTTCTGGGAATCTCCACCAAGGTGCCATTGTGAATAGTGGACAGGACGTGGACATCTCTCTTATCTCTCCACTTCATAGCTAACACTCTGAGGCTATATATTATAAATACCTATAGAGGCATATGCACCAAAAAAAGCCCTGCCCTCTAAGAAATCATACAATATACAACTCATAATCTAAAAATAGTATAAGTCATAATATAGGTAGTGATTGTATAGGGGTATGCTGAACCAACATGGTTAGTTTAATTTGTGATACCAACCATTAATGTCTTGTTATTATAATTTTTTATTTGCTATCATTGTTGTGTATCCATTACATTATCAGCTATGCCTGTACTTTAATGTGGGGATACTGTGCTCAACAGCGCCTCCTTTGGACACTCTAGGGATCCTGGTGTTAGCCCTAGTGGCTTAGCTATATGTGAGGCTTCTTGGGACGTGGAGGCTGCAGGCTTGTTCCGCTTTCTGGTGGGGTGAGTGCGTGGTTGTCTGCAGCACTGGGGGACACTTACGGGGCACCGCAGTGTCCCCTTTCTTTCCGCGGGTGCCCATGCTCGGCAGACAATAGTATCTAAAATTGATAAGGCGATAAATGCATGTTAGCCATAAAAAAATTCAAATAACTATTGAAAAATGCACTTCATCGGGATTAAAATACATAGGGGTTGATTTACAAACTGTTTTGTGGCTGTTCATTTAACTAAGCTAATGCTCTTTAAAAATGTACATTCATTGTTTAAAGTGATTAATAGTAAAAAAAAAAAAAAGTAAGCCTGCAATAAAGTGTAGAGAACTTACTCAGAATAAAGTGAATTTATATTGCCATTTCAGCACAGTTGCTTACTTATAAACATTAGTAGTTTGTGAACTGTTTTTAAATGTCACAAGAACTCAACCATAGATATGCATAGATTATTTTTCTATTTTTACTAATTGTTTTTTTTTTTTTTTTGAGGGGGAGGGGTGGCTTGATATGCATTGTAGTGTACATTCTCAGCTTCTTTCAGATGCTGAAGAATAGTGCCTAGTGACAGGATGGTGCAACTGTATCTCTCATGTTCAGGATTTACATAATCAGTGATTTGCCCAATGGATTACAGAAAAAGACCCCTGCAGTGGGAGGAGCATCCACAGAGAGTACCAACAGCTGTTGCTCAGGTAGAGTGCTAAGCTGTCATTGGAGGGACAGAGCAAATGCAGGAAAGTTTGCCACTCTGCACAAAAATACTGTCCAAAGTTGCACATTATTTTTAGTGGATCAGCACCCCCGCCCCCCCAAATCTATTTCCACTCTAAGCCATAGCCCATTACCATATATAGGCATACCATATATACGTGTAGTCTGTATTACAATATTTCATCTACAGATTCAATGAAAATGATATGCTGTCAGAGGGCAGTATGTTCATTTTCTTGTTATTCAACGCAGTAAAAAATGCATTCTCTGGACTTAAGAGCAGACCATTAGAAGGAGTGAAAAATGTAATTTTCTGTAGAGTTTGCTGTTTATGATCTTTAATAAAAGAATAGTCTAAACCACAGTTCTACTGCCAGTTCTTCTCTTTAACAAGAATTTCTAGAGATCCTTACTATGCTGTAATGAAATGCTACTTACAGTATTTGGTGTCAGATGTACCAATAATATAATGTTCTGGGTAGCAACAATAAAAGTATATAAAATATATAAAACCCATCTCTACTGCTACACACTGTATGGTATCAGAGTCAAAGGTCTATCACTATCAAAAACTGAATACCCATTTGCATGATTCTAAGACCATTCATATAAATAAAGAAAGAATGTGTAAATAAAATGCAAACACTGAACCCAGAGGTGTTATCATGCTTTACCCATGATCCTGTCAACAGCCCCATACACTTATAGTTTTATTTACTGATATGGGGTATTACCTTGTAATGCACACTGGGTCCTGGGATGCAGACTGTGTGCAGGGGATACATATTAACTATCAAAGCTATGAGCCATTTTAAAAGAACAAATATGTACATACAAGTTGCAGAAAAAATAACATTAAAATTTAACTGTCAAGAGAGGCACTGAGAAACAGATTTGCTGATGGGGGCTCTATTGTTAGTGTTATTTGTTGTCTAAGTTGGCACTGATTTTTTCAAGAGATAGTCAGTGACAAGAGATGTGGCACCATCTTGAGGAACATCTGGGTTTCCCATCTAATGCACACATCACTATTGTCAGCTTGGACTGAATTGCCAGTAGCAGCTGCTTATTTGAAAAGAGGTAACATTGTGTTAAGATGTTTTATCTAAGGCATAATTCATAAATGTCTGCGATTCACACATGGCCCAATACACATGTTTTCCTGAAACAGGGTTAAAAAATATATTGCAGTTTATTTGTCAAAAAAACACATAAATTAGGCAAATAGAAGTGCTATATTGCAAATAAACAGCATGAAACTATGGGTAAACAAAATAAAGAATCCATCAATTTTGTTGGAATCTGACAGCTGCAACTGGAATGATACAAACAGAACAATCAAGACATGGATATCAGTACTAGCCAGGTGCATATTCATAGCCGCACAGTGTGGTACAGGAGCAGTAAATGAACATATATTAATATGAATGTTGCATGCTATAAATCACATTGTTAGAGACATATTCCCAAGATAATGCTGGTATTTTAAGTATGTAATTTGTCTGTTAGCAAATGTAGAAATCTGATTAGAGAAGAGTTTTTGCATTCCTTTCCTGAATGCAAATGTTCTACTTCCACTTGAGATTTGCTGCATTACACAGCTCAGCGGTTAACCCTACATTCTGTCAAGAGGATGTAAAATACTTGTGCAGATTATATGACCTCGATTTGTACCAGGTACAATTCTATTTCTTCTTAGTGGTACCTGTATATATGCTTTTGGTCAAGATAGCTGTTCACCTTTATGATTACTGAATAGCTAATCTTATTTTTAAAGCTTTCCCCTTGATGATATTATCAACATAAGTATTTCCTAATGGCATTCTTTAATAGCTGTAAAACCAGATATTTTTCCAGATGATTGTGTCAAAGGCTACCGATAAGATGTAAAAATGTGAGCCCACAACAAACTTTTCAGTTTACATTGTGCACTATGCTTATCTAGAAATACCAATCAGTCAGCCATTTATTCATACTAAGGTGTTCTTTCAGCTGTTCCTGAGCTCTTGAGGTCATAAGAGTTATAATATATATATATATATATATATATATATATATATATATATATATATATATATATATATATATATATACAGTATTCACAAAAGTGAGTACGTTTTTGTAAATATTTTATTATATCTTTTTATGTGACAACACTGAAGAAATTATACTTTGCTACAATGTAAAGTAGTGAGTGTACAGCTTGTATAACAGTGTCAATTTGCTGTCCCCTCGAAATAACTCAACACACAGCCATTAATGTCTAAACCGCTGGTAACAAAAGTGAGTACACCCCTAAGTTAAAATGTCCAAATTGGGCCCAATTAGCCATTTTCCCTCCCCGGTCATGTGACTCATTAGTGTTACAAGGTCTCCGGTGTGAATAGGGAGCAGGTGTGTTAAACTTGGTGTTATCACTCATTTTCTCATACTGGTCACTGGAAGTTCAACATGGAACCTAATGGCAAAGAACGCTCTGAGGATCTGAAAAAAAGAATTGTTCCTCTACAAAAAGATGGCCTAGGTGATAAGAAGATTGCCAAGACCCTAAAACTGAGCTGCAGTGTGGTGGCCAAGACCATACAGCAGTTTAACAGGACAGGCTCCACTCAGAACAGGCCTCGCCATGGTCGACCAAAGAGGTTGAGTGCACCTGTTTAGCATCATATCAAAAGGTTTTCTTTGGGAAATAGACATACGAGTGCTGCCAGCATTGCTGCTGAGGTTGAAGGGGTGGGGGGTGGGGGGGGGGGGGTCAGCCTGCCAGTGCTCAGCCCTAATGCCGCACACTGCATCAAATTGGTCTGCATTGCTGTCATCCCAGAAGGAAGCCTTAAGATGATGCACAAGAAAGCTCACAAACAGTTTGCTGAAGACAAGCAGACTAAGGACATGGATTACTGCAACCATGTCCTGTGTGAGCAATTTTAAAGTGTGACATGTTAGGTATCTATTTACTCAGCCTCACATCATATTTCATATTATACAAAAAAATTTGGCTAACTTAAGTGTTTTTTTATTTTTTTTTCCCAAAAAAAAACAACGTTTGAAAAATTGCTGCCCAAATACCGTGCGATAAAAAAAGTTGCAATGATTGCCATTTTATTCCCTAGGGTCTCTGCTAAAAAAACATATATAATGTTTGGGGGTTCTGAGTAATTTTCTTGCAAGCAAATGATGATTTTTACATGTAGGAGAGGTGTGCCAAATAGGCCCGGTATGGAAGTGGTTAAGAAACTGCAGTGATGGCCTATCTATGGGAAGCATGTAAAACATGAAGATAATCTGTGTAACCTTTGGTTGGAGGAGTAGTTTGGAATTACAGAGACTTACATTTCGATGCCTTAAGTGTGCTTTCACTGCGTGTCTAAGCTGTAGATTCCTGAAATGCCACCCAGCAGGAATCCTCAACCCTTGTTGCAACTGTGAGAAGGATTTAAAGGTGACCCCCTGGTATAGTTAATGTAAATACACCAGGCCCCGTCTTGCCCACAACAGTTCACCAAACAGATCAAGGAAATTATGTAAACATAACCAAGAAATAATAATATGGCAGCAAGCAGTGGACCAGAGAGGGATATCTCTATGTATGTTCCTTTTGTTTTCACCAGCCTGGGAAAAAGATGTATTTGGATATTAGGGGTGGGCCAAATACCGCCTATTCAGTTTGCAGCAGAACTCCCGAACAGGGGAAGTGTTATAACCCCAACAGCAAACCCCAATAAAGTCTATAGGAGCCGAACAGGAAAAATAAAAAATGCCCATTTTAAAGGCTTAAATGCAAGTGATTGGCAATAAAAAGGATATGGGGGGTCTGGGTACTGCCCCGGGGGGGACATGTAAAAAAAAAAAAAAAAAAGCAGTGATTTTAATTATGCCTAAAGTGCAACAATAAAAATGAAAAATTCCTTTAAATATAGTGCCTGGGGGTTCCCCTTAATGTGCCTGTACAGTGGCACATCTGTAGCATGCATAAAACATGCTAAAGAAAAAATGAAATTTCTAAAGAGAAGAAAATCCCATTAAATGACTCTCAATTACAATTGCCGGCACCCGGCTATTAAAAAAATAAAGAAAAAAATGGTGTGGGGTCCCCCCTCAGTCCATACCAGATCTTTATCTGAGCATGCAGCCTGGCAGGTCAGGAAAGGAGAGGGGACGAGTGAGCGCTCCCCCTCCTGAACCATACCAGGCCACATGCCCTCAACATGGGGGAGTGGGTGCTTTGCACCTTGTTCCCATATTGAGTGGGGACAAGGGCCTCTTACCAGCAACGCTGGGCTGTAGTTGTCGGGGTCTGCGAGCTTCTCAAAATTTGGAAGCCCCTTTAACATGAAATGTCAGAAGAGGCGGGGCCACCAGGTGAAGTAGTCGCGTGGCCCAGCCCTTTGCTTATATAAGAAATGTCAAAATGCAGAGCGAGCATATGGCGGATGGCCTCCCAAGAGACGTTTTCTATTTTTCTATTTTTCTATTTTTCGTGTCTGGCGGGCGCCATGATTGACGATAGATTTACGTAGAAGAACACTATTTTCATTCTTTAATAAAGGACTTGTGAAAAACTGTGTTTTTTTTGTGGTTATTTTTAAAATTTTTTGGTGAATGCATAGGGGTATAATGTACCCAATACCAATTCACAAAGGGAGGGGTGGAATCCTGTTTAAGGGGGCTTCCAGGTTCCAATAAGCCCCCCACCCGAATACCCCCAAAATCCACAGGCCAGCGTTGTCAGGAAGATGTCCTTGACCCCATCAACATGGAAACAAAGTGTTATGGGGTGGGGGGGGCAAAGCACCCACCTGCCCCCATGTTGAGGGCATGTGGGCTTGTGTAGTTCAGGAGGGGGAGCGCTCGCTCGTCCCCTCCCCTTTCCTGATGTGCTGGGCTGCATGCTCGATTAAGGGTCCAGTATGGATTTTGGGGGGACCCCACAGCATTTTTTTTTTACATTTTGGTTCCCCTTAAAAGGTTTTGTCTTTTTTTTTTTTCGGCTGTCAGCGGGGACACCCATTGACAGCTGATGACTCATCGCTTGTTAAGGATGCCATGGCTGGCTTCACGGCCTGCTCTTTAACAACCAGCTTATGCTGCACCCTAATTGGACAAAGCTTTGCCCAATCAGGGCGCAGAATGAACTTTGCAGTGCTCAGTGCATTGCAGGGTGATTGTCGGGGGTATTACCAGACAAACACCCTGCAAATTCGGGTGTTTGGCGTATTGCCGAACAGTCAAATGTTCGTCCAGAACTCATGCTCGGGCCGAACCGTGCACCCATTCTTATTGGATATGTATGCATATCTTTTTATATACTGTAAATATATATATATATATATTCCCTCCCCCCTGTGGTTCTGCTTCTGCCACTAAAGGGAGAGGGACCTCTTTCAACTGTGGCTCTTGACAAAATACTAATAACAAGAAGGGCAAATAATAGGCAGGAGGAGGGGGGAGGGACATTTTTTTAAACAGAGTTAGCTTTTACTATCAGTCTAAGTAACTGTAACACATGTGTAACTAAAAGTGTTGCTTCTCATTACTGTACCACTGTAGCGTTAAATTAAAAAATTATGAAGAAATGAAACAATTGACATCTTACCGCCGGAAATATTGCAAGTCAAGGCATTTATGGTTTTCCTGCAAACTCGAACCTGTTTTTCACATAATGTATGTTACATGAGAGTATAGAAACTATATAAATGATTTCTATACATGCTTAGCATTGCCTACAATATGGAACTTGGATTGAACCATGAATCACAATCATCCGTAATTTAGAGTCTTGCTACATTCGGCAGCTGGCACAGCAGACGTGTGTTACTGAATTCAAATGATGCCAATGATGTAGAATTTCAAAGGCAATAATGTACTCTAACAGTTATATGTCTGGCAGAGAGTTGTTGTTAGCAAACTGTCTTCGATGCTGTCCTCGCTGTGCATTAATATGTTCTACTATCCCATGTGTTTACACTGAATGCTCACACACTGTGCATAACAAGGTTCACATTCTAAGAGAAATAGCCTGGGGACTACCATCTCTAACTAATGAAAATATGTTTCATATGCTTTCTCCCAACCTTTGCATATTTTATTCTTTTTCATTATTATTCAAGTTTCCTGTGGGAGAGTGCGGATTATCAAATCACCCTGTCTGTCTCGACATGCCTGCCCTCCTCACACCCTCCGTTGTCTCAAATAACTGATGATGCTGGAGCTGTCGCTGGGAATAAATAACTGTTTCATTGTAGAAGCTACTGCACACTTGCTTGACAGACGTACAAGCTTACGAATCTTATGTACAGTAGGTGTTACTCACAAACCATTTTTGAACAATCTCTGCATGATCTACACATGATTACAGTAAAACCTCCATCTTCATGAGTCTATAATGACAGAGATGGATTACTGATATAGAATGTATTTATGATTCCAACATAATTCTGGCAATTATTATTGCAATACAAGGTGTAGATATTTGTCTAATACATGTATCACGAAGACATCATTATATTACAAAAGATCATTATAATTTCTCCTTGGAAGTATAAAAACAATATATGGTTATGGAAAGGTCATTAAAGAGAAGATAACAGTAATCTTGGTAATGTAGCTTTTAAAGTAAAAGGATTGCTTCTGTTAGTATTTTCTAACCTGTTCTTACACCTGAAGAATCTTTTACCATTGACATTCAAAGCAATCTTCAAAAAAAAAAATTAAATAAAAGTAAAAGAACTACACAATTTCATACAATTTTATGAACACAATAGATTATAGTAATGGGTAGTATGAAATAAAAGTTATCTGGAATAAATAGTCATTTTAGCTCAATGCATGCCTTTAACGTTGCATTGTAAATAGTATTATATACACTATACACATATACTTAAAGCGGATCTTCACTGCATTTGAGCACCAGAAACCATAAACTTTTTCTTTTTTTTTTTATCATTCAAGGCAAACTCCCCCATCCATCTATGTCTTCATGCTTTATTTTGCTGAGAAATCGCTTTGAAAATCACCCCCTATAATTTCTGGCCGTGGCCATCTTGAGTAAGGCAAAATTATTCATTTAGCATTTACTTCCTGCTCTTAGTTCAAGTATGCATGCAGAAGAGTGTGCTTAGCTGAAAAAACCCCTCCTCCTTTCCTCCCCAACTGAAGACTCCTGGGACATATGAGATCATTTGCCTAGGCAGGAAATCAGGAAGTGACTGAAGAAACGTAAAAAAAAAAAAGTTTAAAATAATATCATATACTTTCCTATCTATTTTCTAATGCTAGCAGCATTAGGTTTAAAAATAATTAATGTTGATTAGGAGAGTGAAGTTCCACTTTAAGGAGACCTTATCATTGGGGTCAAAGTGAGCAAACTGCTGGATGTATAAAGTGCAGGCTGTGCTTGCCTCTAAATCTTGCTGCCACGTGTTATATTGGCCCACTATAATGATATGTAAACTCAATGGCCAATAAGAATGGTCAGAAGGTAAGGATTGTGTAAGCTTTATTATTATCAGTAGTTTTTTCTGTCACAATGGCCTGAGGTTTAACCATAACAGTTTAGCCCTTTTCTTTGTTTTTTTCCATGGGGGGGGGGGGGGGCTTGGTTGTGAGAAATGGACCTCCCTTATTTACCTACTCCTATTTGCCTGTAGGTAAATAGGAGAACCAGAACCTTCACTCAGTAGAAGAGTAGGTTTTATAATAACGTTGGCAGTGCCTCCACCCAGGACAGGACCTCTCTGAACATATGAGATTCCTTTACTGGGAAAGTTTGGAATGCAGCTTCTCACCAGAAGGAACTGTGGTGTGACACTGGAATTGTGGCACTGGAACTCAGAATCAGACTTCTAATCTAACATGCAACCAGATCCCTAACGAATTATCCCAATGGCCACTGAAAACTTAACCTCACTATAGCCTATACTGGTTTTCCACCCCTAAGCTAAAACTAGCTATAAAATAGCTGCAGTTTTATATGTAGGATCTGCATATAAACTCTATTACAATAAACAGGTTCACCTAACAATATACTGGAAGGTGTCCACTAAGCATACACCTCGCTATCTGGAACTGTGCATGTGAAATAATAACAAACACAGGGTAGAGTGGTTTGTCACAAGGATTTAGATATACACTCAGCAACTTCAGTTAAACTATTAGATCATTGGGATACTTGGGGGTACTTGGGGGTAAGCAGCATGAACAGAACTTGTGGCTGAGACTTTCTCTGTCTCCCCACTTTCTTCTTCCAGAGTTTTAAAGAAAACAACCCAGGAATGGGAAGTGCATACATAATATATTTACAGTTTGCAACTTCATACAGTAGAGGGCAGCAGGTCCCTACAATAGGTAAGTTTCAGTGCCTCAAATATGGCCATCCCATAAGAAAGATTATGGTTGAGACAAACATATACCTTATAAAGTGCGCTGGGCGGGACATTTTTTTTTTTGGACAAAAGCTTGCACAGCTCCGAGTTAGACTGAATATTGAATATTGCTGGATCAGGGAAGACAGCATGTATTTATCCTCCTGGGCTGGCAAAGGTACAGTTAATGACTTCAAAAAGTATCTCTGCCTTCAGTGTATATTTCCCATGTTTTATCCCTTTAAAAACTCTGCAAGTACAGAGAAAGAAAAAAAAGATCTATCAGAAATGCAAGACCCGCCTGTACAATACAGAACTCCCCCTATCCTATAATTCCCTAGCCCCAACCCCATCCCTCTCCACATTAGTGCATCTACAATGCTGCTACTTTAATTTCCTAGAGTCTGCAACACATTGTGTGTAGGGAAGGGCTCTTGGGAAAGTTTTGGAGGCATGCCTATATTGATAAGGAGTGGATTCCCAGAAATTGCCCTGGTAAGAATTTTACAAATCTGGTGATGATGTTTTAGAAAGTAACAAAAACTGTTTTTCACTACAAAAGCAAGGTAGAAAAAAAATAATGCTGTGATTTGATCTAGAGGGGACAGGGAGGTTTGAGGTACGTTTGTGTAATGCCTATATATAAACAGTAAAGTAAGGGTTCATTTTAAAGGTCCTTTAACTCTCTATGTACTGTATAACATTATTATTTTTTCTCTGATTCTATTGCAATCTCCATGGGTTTAGAAAATGATTACTTTATATGCAAGGAGATGTGTTGTTTGTTTACTCTGTGCTGTTTATAAAGTTGTATGTGCTGCTGAAGCTTTTACAGTACTTTCAATTTTGCCATTTCTTTTCCTTTTGAATTGTTAAGTATTGTTCTTGGCAGCAGAGGAATATGAATTTGCCAGGAACATAATTTTGAATACTTTATTTAGAGGCAGACATTAAAATGGAACTAAAATTGTAAAGCAATAATACATGTAATTTTCTTTTAACCCATGAAATACTAATTTACTAGTACTAGTTTAATCCAGTGCTATTAATTAATTCTTACTTCTTACCTTGGTTTTATAAACAAGATTCCACTTTGGTATTTAATGTTACATTTTTAGTATCTGAACTAAAGTTGATTTTATGGAGGTTTTTTTTTTTTTTTTTACAATATATTATTTTAAAAATTGTTTATTTGATTGATACATGTAGGAACAGTTGCCGCACCAGTAGGTCCACAGAAACAAGACCTGATGGAAACAGGATACCTAAAATTCACCTCAACTTTGCTTAAAAGGTTTTTTTTTTTAGACACATTTTCCAAATTGGTTTCCAAGTTGCTGCATCTGTTCCTTGCTGGCTCTAAAACCGAGAACTGAGCAATCAAACACCACCAATTTCTCAGGTTCTCAGGGCTCCCTGTGCAGAGAGCTGGTGACTGCCAGTCACCAGCTTCCCCCCCCCCCATGCTCCCTGGAGCGCTGGGCTGTGGAGGGAGTGGGAGTGGCTGACTAAGCCTTTCAGCGTCTTGCTGCGAAGCTGAGCCGGGTGTCAGTCCAGGCATGTGGGTGGAACCCGACTTGATGGGGACAGATTATGACTTCATAGTCACGTTCTTGCCCGAGCTTGGACCAGGTCTGTGATGTCAACCAACAGTGGATTTCAGCCTGCTGTCTCCTAAAAACTGATCACCATAGTACATAACGAACTGCACTCCTGTGATCCACAGGAGAAGTACAGCCAAACAAGCTTTGGCTGTGCTTCTCCTTTAATACTGCTCTTTCTACTGCCTTATGGACTTAACTTTCTATTTCATTCATTGTCTTTCATCCCTCATTCAATATTAAAGCTTTCATGGGAGCAAATAAGGATAGACAATACAAAGAGAAATGATCATGGACAGCATAATGACAGGAATTATACCAGTGGATTGGAGAAAAACCAATGTGGTACCAATATTAAAAAAAGGACAGAGACATGTTCCTGGACACTACAGGCCAGTCAGCCTAACACCAATAGTAGGTAAATTATTGGAGGGAATGCTGTATATCCAAGAATTTGCTGAAGAAAACAATATAATTAGTAGTAATGGGCATGGGTTCATGAATGGCCATTGTTGCCAGACCTATATGTTAAACATTCTTTGAGGAAGTGAGCTGCCATCTAGATAGGGGGAGGTTTTTGGATGTGGTATATCTGGATTTTGCAAAAGCATTCAATACAGTTCCCCATAAATGCTTAATCTAGAAGCTGAGGTCTGTTGGCATGGATCATAAGGTTTGTTCTTGGATAGAAACTAGTTTCAGGGGCACATCCAAAGGGTAGTGATAAATAACGTGTACTCAGACTAGTCCAGAGTGGTAAGTGGGGTACCCCAAAGGCTCTGTATTGGGACCAATTCTGTTTATTTTATTCATAAATGATATAGAGGATGTGATGCATAGCTCAATCTCAGTTTTTTGCGAACGACACAAAAATAAGCAGGGCAATATCTTCACATCAGGATATAAAAATTTTACGTTTTTATTGTGGGAAAATCTAAGGTATTGCACTTGGGGGCTAAAAACATAAACAAAAACTACTTGGGGGAGAACCTCTGGGGGAATCAAGGATGGAAAAAGAGTTGGGGGGTCCTAGTAGAAGATAGACTGAGCAAAAGCATGCAATGTCAAGCTGCAGCTACCAAAGCTGGCAGAATATTAGCATGCATAAAAAAGGGGTATACTCCAGGGATAAAACTATAATCCTGCCACTTTAAAAAACTCTGGTCCATCCACATCTGGATTATTCTGTCCAGTTCTGGTCACCAGTCCTCAGAAGGGATGTGCTAGAGCTGTAGAGAGTCCAGAGAAGGGCAACAAAATTAATAAAGGGAGTGGAGGACCTCAATTTGGAAGAACGACTACAAGCACTAAATTTATTCTCGCTGGAGAAGAGACACTTGAGTTAGTGATTTACAAATACCTCAATAGTGTTTCCAGCATAGGAAAAAAACTTTAGCCAATCATGACTCAGGGGTAGTGTTGAGCAAACACGGACTGTATTATTCGTGTTCGTACCGAATAATTGGATTTTTGTTACCCGAACACGGACCCGAAAACTTTACTGTATGTTCGGGTTTAAAATCTGTGTTCGGTCATTTTATTTCCGGGTTTGTATGTAATTGCGCGCTTTTAATGGCGGGCTTTCAACAGCCAATCAACAAGCGTTTAACTGGTGTGCCTTAAGCCATCCCAGCCATGCCTACTAATGTATTAGTAGCTGTGATTGGCCATCTGAAGCATGTGACCATGTCTTTATAAGTTCGAGACCGAGCGCCGCTGTGTCATTCTGCTGTAGTATAGGGACAGAGCACACATCATACGTGCTGGCTGCTGATTAGGGACAGACAGTGAAAAATTATATTGTGTCCGAAAAGAATTCAGGGTCAGGTCGGAGTGCAGGCAGGGCGAGTTATTAGGGCATTTTAGGGCGAGGCTGGAGAATAGGCAGGGTCAGTGTTCTACATCGATTTTGCTGTGTGGGGGGGTTTGCAGTGCCAGTGACTGATCTTATCGATCATTTTAGGGCGAGGCTGGAGAATAGGCAGGGTCAGTGTTCTACATCGATTTTGCTGTGTGGGGTGGTGCAGTGAACACAATATTTTTGCCCGCTGAGGAGGAGGGAGAAAACAAACTTTTTTATCAGTCAGTTGTGTGCAGCGTATTTCCTTCAGTGCTGCTGACTGTGATAAGACACTGCTGTGTTCACATGTGCTAATATTGAGTGATTTTAAAATGTATACACTTTTTTCTATTCCACTATTCAATATACACCCTTTTGGGTTAAAAAAATTAAATTGTGGCATAGTCTGTACTAATCTATTTAAAAATTACAAACTTAAAGGGGAATTCTCTTTTTTTTTCCCTTCATAGCCTGCAGCAGAGCTGACTGATATAAGACACTGCTGTGTTCACATGTGCTATTGAGAAATCACCAATTTTATATCATATTTTCTATTCCGCTATTCAATCTACACCCTTGGGGTAAAAACAATTAAATTGCGGGATAGTCTGTATCGGTACGTGTGAGATACACCTTTCCAATTTTTGGGGCGCATCTCATACCGCCGAAGATTGCAGGGTGCTTCAGTGTGCCTCCTGCCTGTTCCGAACTCCTCCTACTCCTCATCCTGCCTTTGGGGGTACAAAAAATAGTAATCGGGCCTAGTCTGGGTCTGTACGTGTGAGATACATACACCTTTTGATATCATATTTTCTATTCCGCTATTCAATCTACACCCTTGGGGTAAAAACAATTAAATTGCGGGATAGTCTGTATCGGTACGTGAGAAATACACCTTTCCAATTTTTGGGGCGCATCTCATACCGCCGAGGATTGCAGGGTGCTTCAGTGTGCCTCCTGCCTGTTCTGAACTCCTTCTACTCCTCATGCTGTCTTTGGGGGTACAAAAAATAGTAATCGGGGCCTAGTCTGGGTCTGTACGTGTGAGATACATACACCTTTTGATATCATATTTTCTATTCCGCTATTCAATCTACACCCTTGGGGTAAAAACAATTAACTTGCGGGATAGTCTGTATCGGTACGTGTGAGATACACCTTTCCAATTTTTGGGGCGCATCTCATACCGCCGAGGATTGCAGGGTGCTTCAGTGTGCCTCCTGCCTGTTCCAAACTCCTCCTACTCCTCATCCTGCCTTTGGGGGTACAAAAAATAGTAATCGGGGCCTAGTCTGGGTCTGTACGTGTGAGATACATACACCTTTTGATATCATATTTTCTATTCCGCTATTCAATCTACACCCTTGGCGTAAAAACAATTAAATTGCGAGATAGTCTGTATCGGTACGTGTGAAATACACCTTTCCAATTTTTGGGGCGCATCTCATACCGCCGAGGATTGCAGGGTGCTTCAGTGTGCCTCCTGCCTGTTCCGAACTTCTCCTACTCCTCATCCTGCCTTTGGGGGTACAAAAAATAGTAATCGGGGCCTAGTCTGGGTCTGTACGTGTGAGATACATACACCTTTTGATATCATATTTTCTATTCTGCTATTCAATCTACACCCTGTTTGAGGGTAAAAAGAATGAAATTGCGTGATAGTCTGTATCGGTACGTGTGAGATACACCTTTCCAATTTTTGGGGCGCATCTTCCACCGCCGAGGATTGCAGGGTGCTTCAGTTTGCCTCCTGTTCCGACCTCCTCCTACTCCTCATCCTCATCCTGCCTTTAGGGTACAAAAAATTGTAATCGGGGCATAGTCTGTGTTTGTACGTGTGAGATACACCGTTTTATAAATTTTTTTCTATTCCGCTATTCAATCTACACCCTGTTTGAGGGTAAAAAGAATTAAATTGTGGCATAGTCTGTATCGGTACGTGTGAGATACACCTTCCAATCTTTTGGGGCGCATCTTCCACCGCCGAGGATTGCAGGGTGCTTAAGTTTGCCTCCTGTTCCGACCTCCTCCTAATCCTCATCCTCATCCTGCCTTTAGGGTACAAAAAATTGTAATCGGGGCATAGTCTGTGTTTGTATGTGTGAGATACACCGTTTTATAAAAAAATTTCTATTCCGCTATTCAATATACACCCTGTTTGAGTGTAAAAAATTAAATTACGGCATAGTCTGTATCGGTAAGTGTGAGATACACCTTTTTAAATTTGTTTGGCGCATCTCCTTCCACCGCCGAGGATTGCAGGGCGCTTCAGTGTGCCTCCTGCCTGTTCCGAACTCCTCCTACTCCTCATCCTGCCTTTGGGGGTACAAAAAATAGTAATTGGGGCCTAGTCTGGGTCTGTACATGTGAGACACATACACCTTTTGATATCATATTTTCTATTCCGCTATTCAATCTACACCCTTGGGGTAAAAACAAATAAATTGCGGGATAGTCTGTATCGGTACGTGTGAGATACACCTTCCAATCTTTTGGGGCGCATCTTCCACCGCCGAGGATAACAGGGTGCTTCAATTTGCCTCCTGTTCCGACCTCCTCCTACTCCTCATCCTGCCTTTAGGGTACAAAAAATTGTAATCGGGGCATAGTCTGTGTTTGTACGTGTGAGATACACCATTGTATAAAATTTTTTCTATTCCGCTATTCAATATACACCCTGTTTGAGTGTAAAAAATTTAATTACGGCATAGTCTGTATCGGTACATGTGAGATACACCTTTTTAAATTTGTTTGGCGCATCTCCTTCCACCGCCGAGGATTGCAGGGCGCTTCAGTTTGCCTCCTGTTCCGAACTCCTCCTCTTCCTCATCCTCATCCTGCCTTTAGTGTACAAAAAATTGTAATCGGGGCCTAGTCTGTGTTTGTAGGTGTGAGATACACCGTTTTATAAAATTTTTCCTATTCCGCTATTCAATATACACCCTTTTGGAGTGTAAAAAATTAAATTACGGCATAGTCTGTATCGGTACGTGTGAGATACACCTTTTAAATTTGTTTGGCGCATCTCCTTCCACCGCCAAGGATTGCAGGGCACTTCAGTTTGCCTCCTGTTCTGAACTCCTCCTACTCCTCTTCCTCATCCTCCCTTTAGGGTACAAAAAATTGTAATCAGGGCCTAGTCTGTGTTTGTACGTGTGAGATACACCGTTTTATATCCTTTTTTTTCTATTCCGCTATTCAATATACACCCTTTTGGGGTTAAAAAAATTAAATTTGCGTCATACTTTGCATATTTGACTGTGAGATACACCCGTTGTATTTGTATACTGTTTTTCTATTCCGCTATTTAATAAACACCCTTTTGGGGTAAAAAAAATTAAATTGCGGCATAGTTTGCATATTTGACTGTGAGATACACCCGTGCGATACTGTTGTTGTTTTGTTCCGCTATTCAATAAACACCTTTCTAGGGCAAGATCATAAATTACAGAAATATGAGGAGACCGTCAAATAGGGGCCGTGGCCTGGGTCGTGGTGCTGCTGGTAGAGCTCCTGTTGCAAGGAGAGGACGTGGTCGATCTGTGCCAGCTACACGCACAAGTGAAACACCTTCCTCAAGTGTGAGTAGGCGAAAGAACCTGCAGCAGTATTTGGTAGGGCATCATGCGCCTCTAGAAGTTATGAGGCCAGAAGAAGTACAGGCGATAGTAGATTGGGTTGCTGACAGTGCCTCCAGTTCCTTCACATTGACCTTTCTGCAGTAGACTGGGTGGGAGACAGAGTTGGCACCTGCAGCCAATGTCCAACCGTCTTTCACCTCACCCCCTTGCAAATCAGGCAAGCAGTCTGAGCCCCAAGTCATGCAGCAGTCTCTTCTTCTTTTTGATGACTCTGTCAGCAGGGTTTCCCAGGGCCATCCACCTAGCCCTTCCCCAGAAGTGGAAGAGATTGAGTGCAGCGATGCCCAACCACTTATTTCTCAAGATGAGTACATGGAAGGACCAACGCAGCACATCTCCGATGATGACGAAACGCAGGTGCCAACTGCTGCGGCACTCAGAATTGTGGAGACCGACAAAGAGGGCAGGGGTGAAGACTGGGTGGAAAATGATGTGGAGGACGATGAGGTCCTCGACCCCACATGGAATGAAGGTCATGCAGGTGACCTGAGTAGTTTGGAGGAAGAGGCGGTGGTCGCACAGAGCCACCAGCACAGCAGAAGAGGGAGCAGGGTGCAGAAGCGGAGCGGCCGTGCCCTAGACACTACGCCTGCTACTGCCCAACGCAGCAAGGGAACAAGCACACCAAAGCCAGCTCAAAGGAGTTCTCTAGCGTGGAAGTTCTTCAGAAAATGTGCTGATGACAGGACACGAGTGGTTTACACCCTGTGCAATCAGAGCCTGAAGCGAGGCATAAACCTTCTCAACTTGAGCACAACCATCATGATCAGGCATCTAAGTGCAAAGCACGAGCTGCAGTGGAGTAGACACCTTCAAAACCAAGAAAGGTCTCTGGCTCCTCCTGCTTCCTCTTCTGCTGCAGTCTCGGCCTCTCCATCCACCTCTGTAGTGATACCGGCACCTGCCACCCCGCAAACAGACGATCTGTCAGCAACACCACCACCTGGGTCACCAACCATCTCCACAATGTCCCGTGGAAGCGTTCAGCTTTCCATCTCCCAAACACTTCAGAGGAAGAGAAAGTACCCCCCTACCCACCCAGCCCTGAATGCCAGCATTTCAAAATTCTTGGCCTTTGAAATGCTGTCATTCCGTCTGGTGGAGACGCACAGTTTTAAAAGCCTTATGTCGGTGGCTGTCCCACAGTACGTCGTGCCAGGCCACCACTACTTTTCCAGGCAAGCCATCCCTTCCCTGTACAACCAAGTGGGGGAAAAAATCAGGTGTGCACTGCGCAACGCCATCTGTGCCAAGGTCCACCTAACTACCGATACGTGGACCAGTAAGCACGGTCAGGGGCGTTATATCTCCGGGCGCTATATAACGGCACACTGGGTAAATGCAGTGGCGGATGGGCCTGAGGCGGATAGCAATTTGGCGCATGTCCTTCCACCACCGAGGATTGCAGGGCGCTTTAGTTTGCCTCCTGTTCCTAACTCCTCCTACTCCGCTTCCTCATCCTCTACCGCCTCCTCATCCGGTCAGCGTAACATCTTCACCACCAACTTCAGCACAGCCAGGGGTAAATGACAGCAGGCAGTTTTAAAACTTGCCTGTTTGGGGGAAAAACCACACACCGCGCAGGAGTTGTGGAGGAGCATGGAACAGCAGACAAATGAGTGGTTGCTGCCAGCGAGCCTCAAGCCCGGCCTGGTGGTGTGCGATAATGGGCGAAATCTCATAGCAGCTCTGGGCCTAGCCGGTTTGACACACATCCCTTGCCTGGCGCATGTGCTGAATTTGGTGGTGCAGAGGTTCCTTAAAAATTACCCCGATATTTCAGAGCTGCTGCAGAAAGTGCGGGCCGTCTGTGCGCACTTTAGGCGTTCTCACCCTGCTGCTGCTCGCCTGTCAGCGCTGCAGCGTAACTTCGGCCTTCCCGCTCACCGCCTCATATGTGACGTGCCCACAAGGTGGAACTCCACCTTGCACATGCTGGAAAGACTGTGCGAGCAGCAGCCGCCATAGTGGAGTTTCAGCTGCAGCACGCACGTGTGAGTCGTTCTGCGGAACAGCACCACTTCACCACCAATAACTGGGCCTCCATGAGAGACCTGTGTGCCTTGTTGCGCTGTTTTGTGTACTCCACCAACATGGCCAGTGCCGATGACGCTGTTGTCAGCTTAACTATCCCACTTCTATGCCTCCTTCAAAAAACGATTCGGGCAATGATGGAAGAGGATGTGGCACAGGATGAAGAGGTAACATTTCCAAGGCTTTCAGGGCAGTCATTCGCAAGTGGCTCCGAGGGTGGTTTCCTGCACCCACAAACGCCAGGGACACAATTGTCCAGCAGGGGCATAGTTCTGGAGGATGAGGAGGAGGAGATGGAGAGGAGATGGAACCATGTTCACAGCAGGATGGCACCCAAGCCAGCTCATGGCCATCACTTGTGCGTGGCTGGGGGGATACAGAGGACACAGATGATACACCTCCCACAGAGGACAGCCTTTCGTTGCCTCTGGGCAGCCTGGCACACATGAGCGATTACATGCTGCAGTGTCTCCACAATGACCACCGAGTTGCCCACATTCTAACTTGTGCTGATTACTGGATGGCCACGCTGCTGAATCCCCGTTACACGGACAACGTACCGTCCTTAATTCACTCACTGGAGTGCGATCGCAAGATGCGCGAGTACAAGCGCACGCTGGTAGATGCGATGCTGCTGGCATTCCCACCTGACAGCGGGGCCACAGTGGAAGCACAAGGCCAAGGCAGAGGAGGAGGAAGAGGTCGCCAATGCAACCAGGGCACCGCCAGCACCTCAGAAGGCAGGGTTAGCATGGCTGAAATGTGCAAAAGCTTTGTCAGCACGCCACAAAAAACAGCAGCACCAGCAGCTCATATGGAACGTCTTAGCAGGAGGCAGCATTTCACCAACATGGTGGAGCAGTATGTGTGCACACGCCTACATGTAGTGAATGACGAGTCTGCCCCCTTCAACTTCTGGGTCTCCAAATTGGGCACATGGCCTGAGCTTGCCCTTTACGCCTTGGAGGTGCTGACGTGCCCTGCAGCCAGTGTATTATCTGAACGTGTATTTAGCACGGCTGGGGGCGTTATCACAGACAAGCGCAGCCGCCTGTCCAGAGACAATGTGGACAAGCTCACGTTCATTAAAATGAACCAGGCATGGATCCCACAGGACTTTTCCGTACCTTGTGCAGAATAGAGATGGATACCGACCTTACCCAGCCATTGTTCTATTTTTGATCTTTCTCACTCTTTTGGGGTGTACCCTCATTTAAAATGACTGAAAAAAGCAGTGTTGGCTACCTCGTCCTCCTACACCGCCGCTTCCACCTACACCGCCCATAGGTGTGTGCAGCCTATTGCATTAGGGTGTGCACCCCAAAGTTTAAATACACATGCATGTGTTTGCCTACATGTATATGGCCCCGGTACATTACTCTCCCTGCTGGCAAAGTGAAATAGAAGTGTGTGGCACTTCTCTTATGGCAGAGCAGGTCCGAGGGAGATCTTTTCCATCTCCTCATTGGCAAACAGAGCAACAATGCTAATGTGCCCTAGGTGATTAGGGAGTGCCCAGGCACACCATGCACACCCTGTGCGCATGCCTATGACACAGCCACATCCACCACCACCTCAACCTCCCTCCTACTCCATATGGGCCTCGTCCTTCACAGATGAAGAACATTGTTTTATTTTTCTGTTTTTTTTTTGTTGTTTTAAGTTATTTCCCTATCCACATTTGTTTGCAGAGCACTTGCCATGCTCTTAACTACGTTTTGCTGCCATGTGCCTGAAAGTTCGGGTCCCCATTGACTTCAATGGGGTTCGGTGTCCGGGTAAAGTTCGGAAAAAGTCCGGGACACGGGACCCGGACTTTTTTTTCAAGTTCCGCCGAACCCGCCGAACACGGACATCCATGTGTCCGCTCAACTCTAGTCATCATCTCTACCTACGGAGAGGGAGAAACCGGACCTATGGCCAACATCATGATCGACCCAGTAGTTGGCACAGTTGGCTTTGGTTCTGGTCTGCACGGCTGGGCTTTCACTCTGAAACAGTTTGCTGAGATGTACGTTAGCAAATTTGCTGCCAAAGGAGAGAAGGCACAGCTTCCACCAGCAGAACGCGCAAAGAAAGTAGAAGACATGATGAAGAAGCTTTGGGGAGACAATTACTTTGATCCAGCTTCTGGTAAATTCAGCAAAACTGCCACCTCTCCTGATGGAAAGAAGTTACCCTGTACCTTCAGCCAACTTATTCTGGATCCTATCTTCAAGATATTTGATGCCATCATGAACTTCAAGAAAGACGAAACTGCCAAACTGATTGAGAAGCTGGATATCAAGCTGGATGCAGAGGACAGGGACAAGGAAGGAAAACAACTTCTGAAGGCTGTAATTAGACGCTGGTTTCCTGCTGGAGATGCCTTGCTTCAGATGATCACAATCCATCTGCCATCACCCGTTACTGCACAGAAATACTGCTGTGAGCTCCTGTACGAGGGACCACCCAATGATGAGGCTGCCATGGGTGTGAAAAACTGTGATCCTAAGGGACCCCTGATGATGTATATATCCAAGATGGTGCCTACAACTGATAAGGGACGTTTCTATGCCTTTGCCCGTGTTTTCTCTGGGATTGTATCTACAGGACAGAAAGTGCCTATTATGGGTCCCAACTACACACCAGGCAAGAAGGAGGATCCCTACCTTAAACCTTAAATCAGAGGACCATCCTGATGATGGGTCGGTATGTTGAGCCCATTGAGGACGTCCCTTGAGGTAACATAGTTGGTCTTGTCGGTGTTGACCAGTTTTTAGTGAAGACCATCAGCACCCTCAAACATGCCCACAACTTGCTTGTCATTAAGTTCAGTGTTAGCCCTGTTGTCCGTGTGGCTGTGGAGGCGAAAATCCCAGCTGACCTCCCAAAACTGATTGAAGGTCTAAAACGTCTGGCCAAGTATGATCCTATGGTGCAGTGTATAATTAAAGAGTCTGGAGAACACATCATTGCTGGAGCTGGTGAGCTTCATCTGGAAATCTGCCTTAAAGATCTGGAAGAGGACCATGCCTGTATTCAAATCTGAGTCGGTTGTATCATACCGTGAGACTGTAAGTGAAGAGTCCAGCCTGCTCTGCTTGTCCAAGTCCCCCAACAAGCACAACCGTCTGTATGTAAAAGCACGGCCGTTCCCTGATGGCCTGGCTGAAGACATCAACAAAGGAGACGTCAGTTCCTGACAGGAGTTGAAGACTCGTGCCCGCTACCTGGCAGAGAAGTACGAATGGGATGTGACCGAGGCCAGGAAGATCTGGTGCTTTGGACCTCACGGAACAGGACCCAACGTCCTTGTTGATGTTACCAAAGGTGTCCAGTACCTCAATGAGATCAAGGACAGTGTTGTTGCTGGCTTCCAGTGCGCCACCAAAGAGGAAGTTCTGTGTGAAGAGAACATGCGTGGCACCAGGTATGACATTCACGATGTCACCCTGCATGCTGTGTGCCATTCATCGTGGAGGTGGACAGATCATCCCCACTGCAAGAAGCGTGCTCTATGCTGCTGCCCTCACTGTCCAGCCCAGGCTAATGGAGCCCATATACTTGGTGGAGATCCAGTGTCCAGAGCAAGTTGTGGGTGGCATCTATGGTGTGCTGAACAGGAAGCGTGGACATGTCTTTGAGGAGTCCCAAGTGGCCGGAACCCCTATGTTTGTTGTAAAAGCCTATCTTCCCATCAACGAATCATTCGGCTTCACTGCTGATCTCAGGTCTAACACAGGTGGTCAGGCCTTCCCTCAGTGTGTGTTTGACCACTGGCAGATCCTTCCTGGAGACCCCTTCGAGGCCAAAACTCGCCCATCACAAGTGGTAGCTGAAACCCGGAAACGCAAAGGCCTGAAGGAAGGAATCCCAGCCCTAGACAACTACTTAGATAAATTGTAACCGGTCGCCTGCCATTCTCATTAAACTAAGCTCACTACACCGGCAGTCTGTCCCTGCTGATCCAACACCACGCACATTGTTTGCCCAGGAAAACAAGACAAAAAATAAAATAAAAACTCAATAATTAAAATGGTCAATCAATAAATAATGAAAAGTGCATAAATATCGCTGTAAAACATCCTTCAAAGGAGAGGGGTTAAAAAAGTCCAAACAAATCCAAGGGAAAAGTGCACAGTGCTTTAGTAGTATTCAGATATAAGGTGCTCCCACTCAGTGCCAATATCCTCCACCAGTGGTTCTAGCCTCTCACCTGAAGGCTGAGAGAAAACAGCCTTAATCCAAAAAACAGCATGGTCTTAACTCCACACTGGATCAACGGATCTTTAACACATATCCCCTTCTCTCAAGTACAGGTCAAGATGTTCCCAAAAAAAGCAAGAGGCGGATCATTATGCATAAACTACCACGTTTATTAAAAACAAGACAGCCTCTTACTTGAATTAGAAGAAAATACAGTGATTCCAGATAACAAGATAAGCAGAGCCTCGCTCCGCCGACAGGGACTGCGGGTGATGTCACAATCTCCTCCTCCTTCCGCAGGGGGGCAGATATATTTGCCCATTAAGTGGCCCTTTCTCTGAAATAAAACCACTAATAAATGTATTTGTCCAAAGGCTTTTAGTCCTCCTTTAGACTTTGCGGCCCCTCCAAACGACCCCCATATCATAGGATATAAGGGGTAATCAAGACGAAGCCTTGGGAGCAGTGGGGGCCAGGAACACTGCAAATGTTGCTTTATAAAGATCCTTTGCATAGCAATTTCTCTTCATTACAGTGGGAGTCTGCTGTTCAGGTAATGAAAGATTTGAGAAATTATTTCTTCAGCTTTTAATCAAGAAGTTTAACTGCATAAGGTTAGACAAAGCTATTAGCTAGAGAGGGCATTTAAAAAAAATTGTAATTGCAATGGAATAATTAAAATATTGCACAGGGCATATAAACTTGAAATATCACATTAAAATTGCTTCAAAGTGAGTAAGTCATAATATTTGCAGACCAAAATAAACTACAGTTCCTCTTTAACCACTTAAGGACCGGAAGGTTTTACCCCCTTAATGACCAAGCCATTTTTTTGCACTGTGTAATTTTTACTGGTAATTGCGCAGTCATACAATGCTGTACCCAAACAAAATGTATGTCCTTTTTTTTCTCATAAAAAGAGCTTTCTTTTGGTGGTATTTGATCACCTCTGCGGTTTTTATTTTTTGTGATATAAAAAAAAAGACCAAAAATTTTGAGAAAAAAATTAATTTTCTACTTTTTCTTATACGAAATATCCAATAAACTTAATTTTTGTCATACATTTAGGCCAAAATTAACTTAGCTGCATGTCTTTGATAAAAAAAAAAACACCAATAAGTGTATATTTATTGGTTTGCAAAAAAGTTATAGCTTCTACAAACTATGATGTATATACTATAATTTACGCAGATTTTACTTTCTGACTTCCTATCTTATTTCTTGAAGTGGTAAAATAACAGGGCGGTACAAAACCCCCCAAAATAACCCCTTTTTGGAAAGTAGACACCCCAAAGAATTTCTTGAGAGGCATGTTGAGCACATTGAATATTTAATTGTTTTGTCACAGGTGTTTTAAAAATTGCAAAAAATAAATCAAACTTTTTGTTTTACGCAAAGTTGCCATTGAAATGATATTTTGCTCACACATGCCATGAGTATATGTAGAATTACACCCCAAAATGCATTCTGATTCTTCTCTTGAGTATGGGGATACCCCATGTGTGAGACTTTTTGGCAGTCTAGCTGCCTACAGGATCCTGAAAACCAATCAACACCTTCAGGTTTTCTAAGAGCGTAAATTTTTGTTTTCACTCCTCACTACCTATCACAGTTTTGGAGGCCATAAAATGCCAAGATAGCAAAAACCCCTCCCCCCAAATTACCTCTATTTAGAAAGTAGACACCCTAAGCTATTTGCTGAGAGGCATGTTGATCTCGCTTTTTGTCACAACGTTTTGAAATTTGAAAAAAGAACAAAAAAATAAAAAAATACATTTTTCTTTTCTTCCTTCATTTTCCAAAACAAATAAGAGCTGAAAAATACTCACCATGCCTCTTAGCTATTACCTTGGGGTATCTACTTTCTAAAAAAAGGGGTCATTTTGGGGGGGGGGGGTTTTGTGCTATCTTGGCATTTCATGGCCACCAAAAGTATGATAGGTAGTGAGGAGTAAAATCATCAATTTACGCCTTTAGAAAGCCTGAAGGCAGTGACTGCATTTCGGGTCCTGTACGCGGCTAGACTGCCAAAAAGTCTCACACATGTGGTATCCCCGTACTCCGGAGAAGCAGCAGAATGTATTTTGGGGTGTAATTTCACATATACTCATGACACGTTTGAACAATATATCATTTAAGTGACAACTTGTGTAAAAAAAAAATAACAAAAAACATTTTTGTCATTTTCCCGAAAATTGTGGCAACATATAAAATATTCCATGAACTCTACATGCCTCTCAGCAAATAGCTTGGAGTGTCTACTTGGGTAATTTGTGTGTGTGTGTGTGTGTGTGTGGGGGGGGGGGGGGAGGTGTACTATCTTGACAATTCAGGGCCTCAGAAACTGTGATAGGTAGTGGGGAAGTAAAATTAGCAATTTATACCCTTAGAAAGCCTGAAGGCGGTGATTGGTTTTTAGGGTCCCGTACATGGCTAGGCTCCCAAGAAGTCTCACAAATGTGGTATTCATGTACTCAGGAGAATGTCTTTTAGGGTGTAATTCCACAAATCAAAACCAAAAAAGGGAAAATTATCTGTGCTTAGAACACACTAAGCAAACATAGAAAGGCAGCCAACCATACAGGTAAGATTACACACCAAACTTAAATACATAAAACAAGGTAACACCAATAATTGATCAAAATCAGTAAAAGTCCGTAATGAGGTTAAAAGGAAAGTTCATCCAACACTAGTGAGTGAAATGGAATGAGCTTCATCAATCACCAATCCAAACTGCTTACCAGATAAAATTGAGCCTCAAATTATAGAGCGGTCATAAATGGCAAATATGGCAGATATCCTTTAGTGGTGACACCAGGTATCATAGAAGGGCGACTTTCAATAGTTTTAGAGAGAAAGCACTGCAGCCAGGAAAACTTCAAAGTAACAGAGTACATAACACAGAGGCACCAGAGGGCCCAGACAGCAGTGAAACCTTTGAGGTTTCAGTGCCCAAACTTATACATGTGCAGCAATTCCACAGATAGCCATGGCATGTGTGAGAAATATATTATTTAGTGACACATTTGTGAAAAAATTTTCTTTAAATTTCCCGAAACTTACTAGATGATACCAGTGGCGGTCAATAGATTGGGGTGGTTGGGATCCCCCTCTCATTGGAATTTCGGTACTTGGACATACAGGTAACCCCAGAGCCATTGGATTATGCACGTCTCAATTTAACCCCTTTACTTGCGCGATTTCGTGAAAAAGTTAAAATTTGGTCTAGGTTGCTCCTGTCAAAATGATTCCCATGCTTCAACTATTATATGCTCTCCACAACTCCCCGGTAATCATCCCGCTGCGTTTGTTTCGCATCGTCAATTCTATTTTTAGATCCCTTTTGTGGCTATCCAAAAATCCAAGGATTAAGCTGGAACACCTTCAGTGACCTAAGGACCTGGGTGGGTTAGCGGTCCCTAATCCCTGGTTGTACTACCTGGCCTCACAGCTTCAACATATCGTCCGGGCCATTAGTGAGAAAGAGGAAGGGTCGGTTGCGTGCCTTCTGGCACACACCGTGGGTCGGGGGGATGTAGCTGCCCTTTTGGATCCATGCGGCTAAGGAAGTCTAGTAAAAAGTTCCCAACCTATGTCCTCATGCAAAAAACATGGAATAAGGCTCGCCACTTACAACAGGTAGCGGGGTTCACGAGACTCAGTCCTATTTGGGCGAATGCTAGATACTCGGAGTTGGTATATATTGTCCTATGGCGCCAGGTGGTTGGTATATGGCATTTCCCATCTGAAACATATATTCCGCAATGGAGTACTCCGTTCATTTACTGAGCTGAGGGAGGCATTCTGTCTTCCTCAATTCATGCACTTTTATTATCTCCAACTTCAGCATGCGGTTAGGGCTCAGGAGGGGGAAGATTTATGGGTACATTCCCCGGCACCAATTTTTCATTTTATGTCCACGGTTGATAACTTTAAGGGATTTATATCACATTGCTACTCCCTGCTGCTGGGTTTTTTTATGGACCGGCATCCGTTGGGCATGGTCCCCCGATGGGAGAGGGATGTGGGAACATTTGAGCTCCTTGAATGTGGCTCAGAGATTGTCTCAATTGCATATTCTGTACAGAACGCACTACACCCCCGCCAGGCTGCACAGAATGGGCAGGAGAGATTCTCCAACTTGTGGCAGGTGCATGAGAGATCATGGGGATTTGGTACATCTCCTATAGAGGTGCCCCAAACTTCATATGTATTGGAAGAGTGTGCTCGACACGCTATCAGGTGGCGTTCGGGGTCCAGGTGCCGGAGGATCCTAAGGTCTGCCTGCTGGGCATCATGGGAGGTGTTCAAGCCTTTGTGCCGCCTCAGCAGGCTCTTGGCCGGGCCCTGTTTCAGGCACGGAAGCTAATTCTGCGGCACTGGATCTCCCCTAGGGCTCCTTCGGTTAAGGAATGGGTTACTGCAATGGGTGATATTCTTAGATTGGAGAAGTACATATACCAGCATAGGGGCAGCTCAGGCAAATTTGATAGGATGTGGGCTCCTTGTTTGGCTGTACCGGGCCTGGCCCCGGTGGATCTGATACTTCACAATATAATGGCTAGGGTGGTTTTAGGCTTGGGGTATGATGCATGACTGGTTCTTGTCTACTGTTCTGCTCCTGGCTTTTCGTGCAGCTGGATGGCAGCGGGAACAGGGGGCAGGGGTGGAGAATTACCTTGCTTGTGATGATGTGGGCTACGGGTTGTTTGCAGTTCGATTTTCTTTTGCACTGTATAGCTAATTGTATTATAGATGATCTTTATTGACTATGGTCTGTCTGATCTGGACTCTGTTATGTTTTTTGTTTATAATTCTTTAATAAAGTTTTTTCTTGATAAAAAAAAATTTCCCGAAACTTGTGGCAAATGATAAAATATTCCATGGACTCAAAATGCCTCTCAGCAAATAGCTTAGGGTGTCTACTTTGCAAAAAGGGGACATTTGGGGGGTGTTTGAACTGTCCTGACATTTTATGCCCAGTTTTAAAAGCTTATGCCACACATCACCCACTCCTCTACCCACTTGAAAACGAAGTATTTTCTGAAACTTTTTGTTTACATTAAGGCTCCATGTACACGAGACGTTAGAAAAAACGTCCTGCAAAGCTATTTCTGACGCCGGGAAAAAGCAGCTGTTAAACGTGCTTTCAGTAGCTTTTTCCATTTGCGTTATTGCACGTTTGGCCACGTTGCTTTTAGCAGCGTTTTTCTGCCTCCATTCAAAATCAATGGCTCCCTATGGGAGCCTATTGATTTGAATGGAAGGCGCACCGCAAGTCAGATCAGGATGATCCGACTTGCGGCGCGACCTGCACTGTGAGAATCTTAAGGGGGAACTCCACCCAAAAATGGGAAAAAAATTGCGTGGGGTTCCCCCCCAGGTTCCAAACCAGGCCCTTCGGGTCCGGTATGGAATTTGAGGGTAGCCCCACGCCGAAAAAACGGCGTGGGGTCCCCCCCAAAATCCATACCAGACCCTTATCCGAGCATGCAGCCCGGCAGGCCAGGAAAGGGGAGGGGACGAGCGAGCGGCCCCACCCCCCCTGGACCACACCAGGCCACATGCCCTCAACATGGGGGGGTGTTGGTGCTTTGGGGCAGGGGGAGCTCTGCACCCCCCACCTCAAAGCACCCTGCCCCCATGTTGATGAGGACAAGGGCCTCATCCCCACAACCCTGGCCGGTGGTTGTGGGGGTCTGCGGGCAGGGGGCTGATCGGAATCTGGAAGCCCCCTTTAACAAGGGGGCCCCCCAGATCCCGGACCCCCTCCCTGTGTGAATGGGTATTGGGGTACACTGTACCCCTACCCATTCACCCCATAAAAGATAGTGTATGTAAATAATGACAGGAGACGTTTTGGAAAGTTTATTAAAAATCTTCATCCGGCTCTTCGGGGTCTTCTCCTCTCCGGGGGTCTTCTGCTCTTTTGCTGTCCGCCCTTCTGCTGTCCTCTCCTCTCCGGGGGTCTTCTGCTGTCTTCTCTCCGTGGGGTCTTCGGCTCTTTTGCTGTCCGCCCTTCTGATGTCCTCTCTTCTTGTCTTCTCCTCTCCGGTCTTCTGCTCTTGTGCTGTCGGCTGTCGGCTCTCCTTCTTCCTCCGGTCCTCATCCGACGACGTCTCCAGCGATTATGCCGGCCTCTGGTCTCTGCAGCTTATTATATAGCCATTAGGGGCGTGGCCGCCAGATGACGTCATCGGGAGACCACGCCCCTTGTGTCACATGTGACGTCACATGTGACACAAGGGGCGTGGTCTCCCGATGATGTCATCTGGCGGCCACGCCCCTAATGGCTATATAATAAGCTGCAGAGACCAGAGGCCGGCATAATCGCTGGAGACGTCGTCGGAGGAGGACCGGAGGAAGAAGGAGAGCCGACAGCCGACAGCACAAGAGCAGAAGACCGGAGAGGAGAAGACAAGAAGAGAGGACATCAGAAGGGCGGACAGCAAAAGAGCCGAAGACCCCACGGAGAGAAGACAGCAGAAGACCCCCGGAGAGGAGAGGACAGCAGAAGGGCGGACAGCAAAAGAGCAGAAGACCCCACGGAGAGAAGACAGCAGAAGACCCCCGGAGAGGAGAAGACAAGAAGAGAGGACAGCAGAAGGGCGGACAGCAAAAGAGCAGAAGACCCCCGGAGAGGAGAAGACCCCGAAGAGCCGGATGAAGATTTTTAATAAACTTTCCAAAACGTCTCCTGTCCTTATTTACATACACTATCTTTTATGGGGTGAATGGGTAGGGGTACAGTGTACCCCAATACCCATTCACACAGGGAGGGGTCCGGGATCTGGGGGGCCCCCTTGTTAAAGGGGGCTTCCAGATTCCGATCAGCCCCCTGCCCGCAGACCCCCACAACCACCGGCCAGGGTTGTGGGGATGAGGCCCTTGTCCTCATCAACATGGGGGCAGGGTGCTTTGAGGTGGGGGGTGCAGAGCTCCCCCTGCCCCAAAGCACCAACACCCCCCCATGTTGAGGGCATGTGGCCTGGTGTGGTCCAGGGGGGGTGGGGCCGCTCGCTCGTCCCCTCCCCTTTCCTGGCCTGCCGGGCTGCATGCTCGGATAAGGGTCTGGTATGGATTTTGGGGGGAACCCCACGCCGTTTTTTCGGCGTGGGGCTACCCTCAAATTCCATGCCGGACCCGAAGGGCCTGGTTTGGAACCTGGGGGGGAACCCCACGCAATTTTTTTCCCATTTTTGGGTGGAGTTCCCCCTTAAGATTCTCACAGTGCAGGTCGCGCCGCAAGTCGGATCATCCTGATCTGACTTGCGGTGCGCCTTCCATTCAAATCAATAGGCTCCCATAGGGAACCATTGATTTTGAATGGAAGAAAAAAAACGTATAACGTGGCTGAACGTAGGTTCATCACGTTCAGTCACGTTTAGTCACGTTCGGCCGCGTTTCTGCGTTTGAAACGTCGGGAAACACACGTTCGAACGCAATATAATTGCGTTCTAAAAAAAGTCCCTGAACGCAACTGCCTGCAAATGACTGTAAACTACCATGTGTACATGGACAGATAAGATAACATGGAGCTGCGTTCAGGGACTTCTGAAAAAAACGCCCAACTGCTCCTAAACGTCCATTTCCAGCGTCCCGTGTACATGGAGCCTAAATAATTATTTTTTTTTAGTAAAAAACTACTTTGAACCCCTAAACATTATACATTTTTAAAGCAGATGCCCTGCAGAATAAAATGGAGGGTGTTGCAATTGTTTTTGGTCACACGGTATTTGCGCAAAGATTTTTCAAATTCAATTTTTTGGGAAAAAAAACATTTTTTTAATTGATTGCACAAATACACTATATGATGCCCAATTGTTTGCAAAAATTTACAAGATGATTTTATGCCGAGTATTTAGATACTAAACCTGACATGCTTTAAAATTGCGCACGCCCATACAGCAGCGACAAACTGCATACATTTTTAAAAGACTTTAAAAGACTTTACAGGTTACCACTTTATATTTACAGAGGAGGTCTACTGAAAGAATTAGTTTCCTTGATCTGACTTTCGCGGCGATACCTCACATGCACGGTGCAATTGCTGTTTACACATGACATGAGACCCATGATTGCATTCGCCTTTGTGAGCAAACACGGGGGGGGGGGGGCAGGGGTGCTTTCATTTTTATTTTTATCAATATTATTTATTTTGATTTTATATTTTATTTTTTAACCTTCCCTTTCATTTTTTTGTCATCACAGGGAATGTAAATGTCCCCAATTATAGCAATAAGTAGTGACAGGTACTCTTTTTTTGAAAATATTGGGGTTTATTAGGCTCTATATCTCTCCTATGCCCTAAAAGCATCTGACCATTCCAAGATTGATGTGATAAGATACTTACCCAATTTCCCAATGGCATTGTTTATATCTGGCGAATTCGAAGTCATGAAATGCTCCTAGCTTCCGGTTTCTTAGGCCATAGAGATGATTGGAGCCATTATGGTTTCCAATAAGCTCTATGGGCAGCTGACGGAACTACCTGCTGCAGTCTTGGGTTGCCTGGTGGGACAGGAGTGCCCAAAAAACTGTGGAAGGTGGCGGGATGGGGGGGGGGATTGGAGTCCGCTCCCACTGCTTATAAAAGGAGTCTAGCAGCTAATTGGCCACGAGGATTGCTCTTACATGAAAGCCGACCATTGGTGGTAAAAAACTATACCGAAATGATGCCTAAACCTGCAGGCATCATTCTGGTATGACCACTCAAAAGTCCATCAACATACCAGTTTGTTGCTGTTCCTTGTTGGGCATCTATTGTAAGGTTCTTTTTTTTTCATGCAGCCTGTGGGCTGAACGAAAAAAGACAACCTAACAGATTCCTATATTCACATTGATCTTTCAATTGACCATGGGCTGAACAAAAAAAAAAGAACATAACAGATTCCTCCAGTCACATCGACCGATGTGGATGAAAAAATCTCTGCCAAGAAAAGTGTTAAAAAATATATGGCCAAGCATAGGGGAGATCCACCCTCTGTGTCCACCTCATTCCCCTATACTTCGCCATATATGCTCTTTTTTTTAACTGCGGTGGTGAAAGCATCTCCTACAGCACTGCAATCATTGATTTACATATATGCTGAGAGCAAAAGCTGTTACTGTCAGGATAAACAAATCAGTGCTGCAGCTGAAGGGTGTACCTGCAAAGCAAACAATGGTTAACAATAAAACACAGTAACAATAAAACATTACATTATAATAGTATACAGTACAGTAAAACAATAGAAAGGCAGTATCTGCAAAGCAATTTATGGTCAACAATGAAAAACAGTAACAATAAAACACTACAGTATAGCAGTGTTTTATAAAGTACAGTAAGAACAGAAAATTAACTCCATAAAACAACTATTTTTGGATTTTTTAATTTTTTAATTTTTTTATAACTTTTTTACACTTTTTTTGTAACTGTAAGAAAACTTTAAATGTTGCAGGCTAGGGTCTCTCAAAATGCTATCGCCATCTATCATCTTTTGAGACCCTGTGTGAAAGTGTGCCTTAGACTGTGCCATGCTGTACCCTATACCTATACTCCACTAGTGTGTGGTAGCTATGGAAACAGTCCCCGATGCAGAGGCCAGGTTGGCCAGGACAGGAGAGACAAAAAAAGCAGGTGTCCCACCTATATCCACGTTTTCTAGAGACACAACATCTTCTTTGGGGTGATCTTTGGGTAGGATTACCAGGGAGGACATCCGGAAACTACTTTTCATGCAGCCGGCTCACTGCATCTGGATTGTGAATTTGGGCCACTGCACCTTCTGGATATAAAAGGGCTGTAATGATCTCTTCCTGGAATTTTAGCAAGGATCCACTTCTTCCTGATGCTTTTTATAGCACATAAGCTATAAGCTAAGCTTGGAATAAGTAAATAGACACTTTATTGTACCAGTGTCTGGCCTTATGGGCAATTAAGTATGGTGCCATCATTTGGTCATTAAAGTCCCCCCTCCCATGTTAAGGTTGTATTTGTGGACAAAGAGGGGCTTCCCAACAAATCCAGTTACCGTTGTAATTTGGACAGTCAAATCTGCGTGAATGGAAGACAGAACAAAAACATTCCGTGTGTCCCTCCACTTCACTGCAAACAATTCATTACACTTCAAGCAGGCTCTCTCCCCTGTCTAAGTCAGGAATCTACAAGCCGTGGAGGAAGCCCTGGTGATTAGGTTGCACGGTGCCACATGAGCCAATTCCAGAATCAAAAACATGACTAAAAAAGTGGTACGCTTGTGTAATTATTGTCCATGTATAAATGGTACCCCTTGCCGAAAAGGGGGACACCAAGTCCCAAACAATCTTGCCACTGCTCCCTATGTAGTCTGGGCAGTCGGGGGGCTCCACATTGCTATCTTTTCCCTCAAAAAAACGGAAACTGCATGTATAGCCTGTTGCCCTGTCACAGAGCTTATACAGCTTGACCCCATATCTGGCATGCCTGCTGTGGAGAAACTGTTTAAGAACAAGGCAGCCAGAAAAGTTTATCAGGGACTCATCAATGCAGACAGCTTGTTGGGGCATATACAAGGCTGCAAATTCTTGGTTGAAGTGATTTACGAGGGGCCGAATTTTGTGGAACCAGTCTTATCCAGGGTCAACCTGAGGATGACAGTGTTGATTTTCATTGCAATGCATGAACCGCAAGATTTGCTCGTATCTAGTCCTGGTTGTGGCAGCAGATAACACGGGCATATAATGAATTGGGTCAGTGGACCAATTTGACCTCAACTCACTCTTTTTAGTAATCCTGTGAGACCCAGAAAGGTTTTAAATTAAGAAACAGTGTTACATTTCCAAGCAAATTCTCTGTCAAGGGTCAAATTTAGATTTGCGGTGATAAATTGATCGACATATAAATTGATTCAGTCCACAATAGATCTGTACAAATCTTCCATGAAAAACAGCTCATAAAAATCAAGAGGAGTAAAATCATCTGTTTCCACCTGAACTCCGGGTTGGCCAGTGAATTGGGGAAGTACGGGCGCTGCAGAAGTGGTGTGCTCCCAATCTGGATTTGCAAGCGCATCAGGAAGTACACTATGGGTCTACGGGCCTGTTTTTGAATTATTGGTGGCTGTGGGCCACTACTTGTGCTAGCCACCACACCAGTTTGAACTGCACTTATGGGACTCGCCACATCACCAAGTGATACTGCAGTGCTGGTTTGTCTACGACCAGGATGTACTAGGCCGCTGGTACTTGCCAGTTCACCAGAAGGTTGAGCGGCACTAGTATAGACACTCTGCTGCATATGAGAACCCTGTGATTGTTGCACCTCAGCAACAGAAGAGCCGGGTCGGGTATGCCTGACCTTAGTAGGGACCACTACTCCATCCTCAGAGCTATCTGCCAGGGTGCCACTGCTCTACAGGTTCTAATACTGAGCCTGATTCTGACAGAGAGGTTTCCCCATCACTCTCATCTGTCATGCTCAGCATCGTTTATGCCTCTTCACTAGTGTAGCTCTGTTTGGACATTTTGGCCAATAAATTTATAGGTACCTAGTGTGACTCACAGGTAAAAAGGCACCTAGTTATCAAGAACAGTTTGAACCGCTGCCAAAAAATGTAACTGCTAGCGCTAGCAGAGATCAGGCCTGACTCTGCTAATGTGCGGTTTTGTGTGCTGTGTATTGAAAGTGACAGTAATATGCTGATGCTGCACTTCCTGTGGAGGGGCTAAAGGCAGGTGATGGCAGGTGTCGGGGCTGATCCTGCTAACGCTACATTTTGGGAACACTATAGTATAATATTGGGGACACTAGTATAGTTTTGATCTGATCAAAAATATTGATCTGTTCAGACACTATACTAGTAATGGAGATGTTTAGTGTGTGTGTGTCGCTTACAATCAAAGGGTTAAAATGTATTACTAAATATGTGGCGGGCAATCTGACGCTATCCTGGATTGGCACTAACTAACATTAACGCTAACTGACATCACCTGTAACACTAATACAGTGATCAGAAAAAAGATCGGTACACTATAAAAGTGACACTGTGACAGGGCAGTGAAGGGGTAACCTGGGGGTTATATCTTTATTAGGGGATATATGGCGGGTACCCTAAATCTTACTGGGACAGACACTAACTGCCGCTAACTAGTGCTCACACTAACTGCCGTCACCTGTGACACTAATACAGTAATCAGTAAATTATCTGTATACTGTAAATAGTGACACTGTGACAGGGAGTGAAAGGGAAACTGGGGGGTGATCAGGGGGTTAAATATGTGCCTATGTGTACTGGTGTCAGTGTAGTGCTTGCATACTCACTGTTGATGCTCTCTCCTCTCACGCTGGAACCGAAAAGGGCTCCAGGAGAGGAGATTTCATAATTTCCTGTGCCTGCTTTTACATTACACAGGCACAGGAAAATCTGCCATTGATCAGAACCAATCACCAGGTCCAGGTCATAAATCATTGGCCTGGACCTGATGACTGATTGGTTCTGAACTAAACGTTAATTCACGCAGCTGAGCCACCTTGCCACAGTAAAACTGTGGCGGTTGGTCGGCAACTGGTTAAACAGTAGGTTGCAATGTAAAGTGGCTCACACACTTTTATACTCCTGGCTTAAAAACATTAGTTCCAATGCAAGGAAAGAGATATTTCTAACCACTTCAGATATCTTCTATCACAAATAAAATGCACAATGAAAACACACCAAAGATCCCCTTACACAGTGAAAAATAAAAAAGTAAGTTCCCCTAAAGAAATTGTTGAAAATGTACACGTTGTTATGTTTACAATAGCTGTAGTTGGGGATCCAAAGTCTAGCTTTTTTATCCATGTTAGGTAAATGTTTTGAGAAAAAACTAAGTAAGTTAAGTCAATCTTGAGAAAGTGACAACTATCAGCAAGTCACTCAGGCAAACCGTAGCTTTTAAAAATGATTGCTTAAGAAGAGAATTACATTTCCCAGAACTGCAGTGATGCAAGTAATTTACCACACTTTCTCTGCTATCAGAAAACAATATTTTTTTTAGATTCATAGCAATGCATTGGTCTTGAAGAAGTTAGTGCTTATATTTATATCATTTCAGAAGTAAAGATTAATTTATGACTCTTAGTAAAATGTATTATTCAAGAAAAACTGTCTCTCTTTTCGTATGCTTTAGTTTACCAAGCATGATAATCAAATATAAATGTACAGCTGAACTTTCAAATTAGTTTCCAACCTTAAAGGCAAACTTTAACTGAAAGAAGAAATTACTCTGTGTAAATGAACATTTTGTAAGATTTATAAATAAGTATGGGCAAATATAAGGAACAGAAGGCATCACTGAGTCTTCATTTAACTTCCTCTTAAATTAAAGCCTCCTAATTAAATTTCCAATTCAAGAATTAAATGTTTCATGACTAAAATACATATTTAAAACATTGCAAATTGTAATTAAGTCTCTATCTTTAACCAAAATACCCTTGAACATCACGACAGGAAACCTGAATATATACCTAGGGACAATGGTAGTGTCAAAACATAATGATGTTGCAGAGAAAGTGGAACATCCTAAAATCTATTTCCACCGAGTTCCATCCAATTGCTACAGCTGTTACACAGCCAAATTTGATATGCAGTATTTTTAAATTTCTAGAAGTAGCTGCAAAAACAAGTAACATTGTTGCACATAAAAAAGTGGGAGAAAGTTATGTAATACATGTATATTTGTAACCTTTCTAAAAATCACAAGTCACAACTTCAATACAGGTACAGTTTTAGGCAACATTTTATAAGAGAGAAGCAGATTTCAGAGTTTTCAAAGTTGAACAAATTATATAATAAAAAGGGAATCTCACGGACAATGAAATGCTAGACACTAACAAAAAATACACCAGATTAGACATTTGTAGTTAGCGAATTGGCATACAAAGTAGCAGCTGTGCTGCTTAACTCCCCTATTGCCCTGGTGGGCAGAGACTGACTCAGAGCATAGCTCTGACTTTGTGTTTGTTGGTGGAGTAAAGATGTACCTCTTAGGGTTAAGTGTATATGGAACATGAATCAAAGCAATAGAACTGTTTTGCATGCTTGTTTGTTTTGATCCATTTTAACATAAAGGTTCAGCTAAAGTTAAGAGCAGATGACAACTGCTACAGATCATTTCACTTGTAGCAGCTTTCCTTTGGGTAAGCTTTATGTCCATGGTCCGATATTTCAGTAGCTGGAAATATTCTTTAGTTTATTAAAAATGCCAACTCAATAGTCAGCTGAAAATTCACAATCATCTGGATTGTTTTTTTACAATAAAAATAAAAAATAAGGAGGGGACCTCCTGTGCAACCAAATATAGTGAACACAGAGAAGGTTGGCTCTACACCACCTGGTAAAAATGCAACAAAAAGACCCAAGGCGCTCAACCATAGAATGGGCTAGCATTTATATGTAATAAACCCATGCATCCTTTCGACCAAGTCCTGTGCTGCATGCATATAGTTCATATTCCTATCGCACACCTTCCTGGTTTGTAGGCTCGTGTGTACTGGGTGCTGAAGCGATCACCAGTTGGCAACTGGATTAGTTACAAGTAAATACATATTCGTAAATACATGCCTGACGAAGGGGTCCTGTGCGGCTCCGAAACGTTGCACCATTTTTTGATGTGATCGTATCTTGAATAAAGTTTTTTGGACTGATTTTGCAAGATCCTTGGTGTGCTGGCGATTATGTATTTACCTGTGCTGCATGCATTCCACTGGAGGAATGGAGATTCAAAGCAAAGCATCTTGTTCCATCTGCACAATACTTGACACTTCAATTCTTACATAGTTACATAGTTACATAGTTACATAGTAGGTGAGGTTGAATAAAGACAATAGTCCATCCAGTTCAACCTGTGTAGGTGTGTGTGGCTGTAATCATCTCACATACCCCTGAATGTTCTGATCCTTGAGATGTAAGTCTAAGAGTCTTTTGAAAGCCACCATACTACCCGCAGAAACCACCTCTTGTGGTAGAGAATTCCACAATCTTGTAGCAACAGTAAAGAACCCCCCACGTTGCCTGAGGTTAAAACGCTTCTCCTCTAATCACATTGTATGACCTCGAGTCCTCATGCAATCCCTTCGAATGAACAGCTTTTTTTCTAAGCTGGGATCCCCATTAAGATATTTATAAATTGCTATCATGTCCCCCCTCAGACGTCTCTTCTCCAGGGAGAATAAATCGAGCGATTGTAGACGCTCTTCATAGTCAAGGTCCTCCAATCCCCTAATTAGTTTAGTTGCCCTTCTCTGGACTCTCTCCAGCTCCAACACCACCCTCCTGAGGACTGGCGACAAGAACTGGACAGAATACTCCAGATGCGGTCGGACCAGAGTTTTATAAAGTGGAAGGATTATAGTCTTATCTCTGGAATACATCCCTTTCTTTATACATGCTAATATTCTGCTGGCTTTGGCAGCTGCCGCTTGACATTGCATGCTGTTGCCTAATCTATCATGAACCAAGACTCCCAGATCCTTCTCCATTTTTGATTCCCCCAGGGGTTCCCCTCCTAAAGTGTATTGTGCTTTTATGTTTTTAGTCCCCAAGTGCAAAACCTTACACTTCTCCACGTTAAACCTCATTTGCCATGTCGTTGCCCACTCTGTAATTTTGTCCACGTCATTCTGTAGGATATCTGCTTCATGCTGTGCAGTTATTGCCCTGGCCAATTTTGTGTCATCTGCAAAAACTGATAACGCACTACTGATCCCGTCCTCAATGCTGTTTATGAATAAATTGAACAAGGTTGGTCCCAGGACTGAGCCCTGGGGCACCCCGCTTACAACCTCAGACCAGTCTGAGTATGCGCTGTTTATTACCACCCTTTGGACACGCCCTTTAAGCCAATTCCGTATCCAAGAGCAAACTCTGCGGTCGATGCCTGCAGACCTTATTTTATAAATTAAGCGCTTGTGGGGAACTGTATCAAACGCCTTAGCGAAATTTAAGTACACCACATCCACTGGTCTCCCCCTATCTTGCTCACAGCTTACCTCCTCGTAGAATGCTAAGAGATTGGTTTGACAAGAACGCCCATTTGTAAACCCATGCTGATTACTGCTGATGATGTTGTTGTCTTTAGCAAACTCTACGATATAGTCCCTTATCATCCCCTCCAGAAGTTTACATACTATTGATGTCAAACTGACAGGCCTATAATTTCCCGGGATATGCCTCTGGCCCTTTTTGAATATCGGAATCACGTTAGCTTTCTTCCAATCCCCTGGTACATCTCCTGTCCTAATACTGTCAGCAAAGATCAGGAACAGTGGTCTGGATATAACCTTACTGAGTTCCTTGAGTACTCTCGGATGTACGCCATCCGGGCCTGGTGATTTGTTTGTGTTAAGTTTATCCAGCCTTTCCCTGATTTCACCCTCTGTTAGCCATAGTGGCAAGTCCTGTGTATTACTACTAACCTTACAGTCATGGTCAGTGTACTCCTCAGTTTCCTGTGTAAAGACTGACGAGAAAAAAGCATTCAGCACGGTTGCTTTTTCAGTGTCCTCTGTAACCATCCCCCCATCATCGCTAATTATGTGTGCAATATGCTCTGCCCTAGTTTTTTTGCTGTTGATATATTTAAAGAATTTCTCACCCAGTTTGACCCACATTCATATATCCTTATTCATTGCCGTTTTACTAATTAGCAGGGCAGAGTGCCATGTTCATTTTTACTTCTTCAACCCTGTCTTTCAGCCCTAAAGATCCATCCTATCAAGTATGCCTGGAATTTCCCCTTTATATTGGTTTTCCAATACAAAAGCAAAACCCATATTTTTACCTCTCTTTATGAGGTCTGCAGGATACTGGAGATTCTGCAACTATTACCTTCAGATGTGTCTCCTCTAAACACCCCATCCAGGTCTTCTTGTCTCTCACTGATCTGGAAGAGGGTTACCTCCCTCTGATCCACTGCTTCTTCTTGTCCTGTGATTTGAGCATGGGATCTGTGCTCCCCTGATCTCCAGTGCGGTTTCTCCTGACCTCACTAGCATTCTTCAGTTTCTTTGTTTCTGGAATATTGCCTTATTCTGCTTGGTTAGATGCGGTGCATATATTTACTGTATTCAAAGAAATTGTATCGACCATTTCTTTACTTATTCGCAATTTTTTTTCTGGCTTTCTCCAGGGCATTATTTTTTCCCTTTCCTGGCCTGACCATTCTTCAATTATTTGAGTGCTGCTCTCTTTTTTATTACCCCCCAACCTCAATTTAATTGGTGGCTCTACAAGTCTCTGCTAACTACATATGATTCTCATTTAAAAATCCACAAGGGTTCATACAGGACTATGTCCAAACACAAGTTTATAGGTGGACTGTTACTTTCTAATATATAACATTACTACTTAGCGGCCCTATTGGACCATACCCGTTATTGGTGGAACCTATCACTGGATAAACCTTGCGCACCATAATGCCATACTCTTCCTCTCGCACCTTCCTACTCTCCATCCTATCTGGTGATTAAATGATAGCTTCACCATTCCCCTCTATTAAAGCCACTATTGAAGCTCCTAAATAAATGGATACACTACCACCCCCCTCTAAAGTTAGCCAAAATCTCCAGATACCTATAAATATCCTTGAAATTCATATTCCTCTCCTAACTATGATACCCAGGGAGAGATATGTAGTTACATTTATACAGGATTTATTTACATATACACATATGAAATAATTTAAAGAAATACAATACTCATTCTCAATACCTTCACCTGACTTTTATAAATATTTAAAAAATTCTAAATGTTTTACATACACACCCTATCCACTTTAAATATTTAGGTTGATCAATCTCTTTACCAGTACTATGAGCCCCCTACATCACCAATCTTTTTTTTTATAACAACTTACAACAGAAATCATTATTTACCAAATTTCCCTTTACAAAATGGGAACAAAATATTGGTAAAGAATTCTCTTCTTATAAATGGCTACAAATATACTGATCACTTTATGCCTCCCCTCTCTTCGCTGTTTCCTGGGAATTAATGTGTAAAGTAACTCACAGATGGTATCTCACTCCTTACAAGATTGAAAAATTCTATCCCAATGCCCCCTCCCAATGTTGGCACACATGTAGATCTATAGGCTCTCTTATGCATATACTCTGGTATTGCAACTCGCTATATTCCTACTGGAACAACATATTTAATCTCCTTTTAGAATTCACACCTTCCCCTATCACACCTACAATTGAAATGGCTATATTTCACCTCAATATTGATGAAATATCCTTACAAGCCAGAGCTATTGCAATACATTTATTATTATTAGCAGCAAAACTCACTATCTTAAATAGAAGGAATATTGACCTGTCACCATCTTTTACTGAAACTACTGTAATAATGATCTCAATTGTTCCGATGCTCTTGAGAGAATATTTGCTTCTAAAAACTCTGATACATCCAGATTTTACCTAAAATTGAACTTATGGCTCTCACATCCTCGATGTACTGTATGATAACTTTACACTGACTGGTATATATGTTTACCTTTACAAAACACAAGGATATATAATATATGGTACTCTGACATTTTCTTCATTCTTCCTCCTTTTCCTTTGATCCTACCTCACCATGCCCTAGAATGACTACCATCCTCCTTTCTGTACCCCTATTCCCTTTTGTTGGCAATAAGAATAGACAACTTCTAGAGATTGTCTCACTTATAATGTTTCACACAATCCACTTCCTGTCCCTGGATATAATGTATAATTTGTAATAAGTTCACTAAAATATGCTGTCTGCCGTGGTAACCACTCTGTTTGTATTACTTTTTGAATGTTATTTCAATAAAGAAAATTTTCACTATAAAAATCCACAAGGCCAACAGGACCTATTTTCAAATCAACACAGTCAGTCTCTTTCCCTATCCTCCCTTGTGTGGTGCACACACCCATGTTGAGGGGGATCATATTAGTCTGTCTGTGGCTTGTAAAAAGCAATGAGATGATAAAATATAGTTCTTAAATTAATTTAAAAAGTTAATAACTTGTATCCTTCTTCTTTATCTGTGAGTAACGCAATGCTTATAAAACGTGACAAAAATACAACTGATCATTCAAACTATCTTCCAATCTCTTTGATAAACTTGGAAATTAAATCACTAACAAAATACTGGCAATCCACCACCAATCATTTCCTGTACTCCCTGAACCACAAAGATCAGGTTGGATTTGTTCCCTCCACCAGGCCAGCTATAATGTTTGTAAAGTCACCCATCTGAGTCATCTTATCCACCAGAAATGCATTTTGGGATTTTTGTTTTAGCTAGATATTTTCAAAGCTTTCTGTACAATAATGTTGCGTTATTTATACTATGTCTAGAATTTTTGTTTTTTTGGTCCTAATCTTCATATCTGGATCTCGACTCTTTACCAATTCCCTTGTGAGATGTATACTTGCCCTTTTTTTTTTTTAAATATTGGGGTATACTGCAGAATTCATCAAGACTGACCTCTTTACTCCATCCTTTTTATTAACTATAGAACTTCTAACCATGATGCTTATGCTTATTAATGAGGTGAACAGTAGGAGAGTGGAGGTTGCTGGCCTTCATTTTAGAACTACTACCTAGCCATTATTGTTCCTTGCCTCTTATTTTCAGCTAAACTGTTTCTGCTATCACAGGATTATGCATTAATAGTAATCAATGTAAATTGGTTGCTTTAAATGTCACTCTCAATCCTGCAAATGGGTGTATGTGATTCCTGCGCTGTCCGGAGTCTTGGAGACTCCCTGATGCTGCACCACTGATACTGATACTTAACAGTTAAAAGAATATTATAGTGGGGGTAGTGGCGCGCTTCAGGGGCTGGATGTCGGTGTATAAATAACAAAAAATATTAAATTAGTGTGTGTTGGGTATTAATTTAAAAAAAAAAATTTGTTTCTATAATTATTCGTTTTGATAGGTGTACATCAATAAGTGCTGATTGGAAAAAGTGCTGAGTGCTTTGGTGTTAGATGTGCTACAATATTAAATATAGATCATAAATTTAGGTAGTTCTTATTGTGATAGGGCAAATCAAAGTGCAATGTGCTTAATAAATCATCAAATACGTGAAGATCAATTAGCGTATATCTGATAAATATCCAGGTGTGCTGACATCAAATATTACATCAAATAAATAAATATTCCACCAATATCATCAATAATTATAAAAACTTGAATACAATGTTCCTATTAAATAAATAAATAATATAGTGACATATAAACAATGGTGCTCATCTAAAGTGCTGCATGTCTCCTACAATCACCTTATAAACTCCAAAAAGTGACCACAATGAGTATAAATAAATGTTCATATATTAAAAAGATATATATAAAAATTGTTTCCAAAAAGAGAGTCCCAGACTGTTCCAGAGTTGAATTGCAATCCTTTCTCTTATTTATGGGCGTGCTTAGTGTGGGTAAAGTGACTTGATATCCTCCACCTTGTGTGTCACCTCTATGTGCACCAAACTCTCACCTTAAGAACCAAGAAAATACGCCTGTGGTATATTTCCAGGGTAGTAGCAGATGCTGCTCTCCTTAAACGCTATCCATTTTCAATCCGGGTCACCGGTACTGATTCCCACTAGATCTGAGTTCCCTGGACTCTTATCCGCTAATGACCGATTCGGTCCGCTTTCCTCGCACTAACCTCCTTTTTATCTCAAAGAAATAGGGCTATCATGGTGTAGTATTTAAGTACTTTTTATTCCCACATATACAGAGATACACTTACACTTAGTAGACTTGAATTCGGCATATACAGCAGAGCAAGCGCTGTGGAGATCAAGTTCCATGGAACTTGATCTCCACAGCGCTTGCTCTGCTGTATATGCCGAATTCAAGTCTACTAAGTGTAAGTGTATCTCTGTATATGTGGGAATAAAAAGTACTTAAATACTACACCATGATAGCCCTATTTCTTTGAGATAAAAAGGAGGATAGTGCGAGGAAAGCGGACCGAATCGGTCATTAGCGGATAAGAGTCCAGGAAACTCCGATCTAGTGGGAATCAGTACCGGTGACCCGGATTGAAAATGGATAGCGTTTAAGGAGAGCAGCATCTGCTACTACCCTGGAAATATACCACAGGCGTATTTTCTTGGTTCTTAAGGTGAGAGTTTGGTGCACATAGAGGTGACACACAGGGTGGAGGATATCAAGTCACTTTACCCACACTAAGCACGCCCATAAATAAGAGAAAGGATTGCAATTCAACTCTGGAACAGTCTGGGACTCTCTTTTTGGAAACAATTTTTATATATATCTTTTTAATATATGAACATTTATTTATACTCATTGTGGTCACTTTTTGGAGTTTATAAGGTGATTGTAGGAGACAAGCAGCACTTTAGATGAGCACCATTGTTTATATGTCACTATATTATTTATTTATTTAATAGGAACATTGTATTCAAGTTTTTATAATTATTTATGGTATTGGTGGAATATTTATTTATTTGATGTAATATTTGATGTCAGCACACCTGGATATTTATCAGATATACGCTAATTGATCTTCACGTATTTGATGATTTAGAAAGCACATTGCACTTTGATTTGCCCAATCACAATAAGAACTACCTAAATTTATGATCTATATTTAATATTGTAGCACATCTAACACCAAAGCACTCAGCACTTTTTCCAATCAGCACTTATTGATGTACACCTATCAAAACGAATAATTATAGAAACAAATTTTTTTAAAATTAATACCCAACACACACTAATTTAATATTTTTTGTTATTTATACACCGACATCCAGCCCCTGAAGCACGCCACTACCCCCACTATAATAAAAATCACTCTCAATCCTGACATGGTGAGTTTGATGAAGCTGAATTTCCATTTCCAGTGGCCTCTGTGTACATTTGATTCACTCTGCTTAGCTAACTACCCTACATTATCCCAGAAACTGAAAATTATGTCTTCCTGGACCTCCCTTCCCAGCTCAAGGGTAGGTCATATTTACCATGGGCCAAGAGTGAGCTAGCCCATGGTTAAGGTAGTGGCAGGCTGGATTGCACCGACTGGAATCATGAAAGCCGACTACAGCAGATCGTCTTGCGTAACTTGAACAGATCATCTGGCTTGGAGGCCGACTGGAGCAGATTGTCTGGCGTGGAGGCCAACTAGAGCAGATTGTCTGGTGTGGAGGCCGACTGGAGCACATTGTCTGGCATGAAGGTTGACTGGAGCAGATCGTCTGGCGTGGAGGCTGACTGGAGCAGATCGTCTGGTGTAGAGGTCAACTAGAGCAGATCATCTGGCGTAGAGACCGACAGGAGCAGATCATCTGGCGTGGAGGCCGGAGTGAATAGCAGCATACCGTATCTCACAAAAGTGAGTACAACCCTCACATTTTTGTAAATATTTTATTATACCTTTTCATGTGACAACACTGAAGAAATGACACTTTGCTACAATGTAAAGTACTGAGTGTACAGCTTGTATAACAGTGTAAATTTGCTGTCCCCTCAAAATAACTCAACACACAGCCATTAATGTCTAAACTGCTGGCAACAAAATTGAGTACACCCCTAAGTGCAAATGTCCAAATTGGGCCTAATTAGCCATTTTCCCTCCCCAGTGTCATGTGTTACAAGATCTCAGGTGTAAATGGGAAGCAGGTGTGGTAAATTTGGTGTTATCACTCTCACTCTCTCATACTGGTCACTGGAAGTTAAATATGGCACCTCATGACAAAGAACTCTCTGAGAATCTGAAAAAAAGAATTGTCACTTTACATAAAGATGGCCTAGGCTATAAGAAAATTGCCAAGTCCCTAAAACTAAGCTGCAGCACGGTGGCAAGGACCATACAGCAGTTTAACAGGACAGGTTCCACTCAGAACAGGCCTTGCCATGGTCAACCAAAGAGGTTGAGTGCATGTGCTCAGCATCATATCCATAGGTTGTCTTTGGGAAATAGACATATGAGTCCTGCCAGCATTGCTGCCAAATTTGAAAGGGTGGGAAGTCAGCCTGTCAGTGTTCATACCATATGCCACACACTGCATCAGATTGGTCTGCATGTTTGTTGTCCCAGGAGAAAGCCTCTTCTAAAGATGATGCACAAGAAAGACTGCAAACAGTTTGCTGAAGAAAATCAGACTAAGGACATGGATTACTGGAACCATGTCCAGTGGTCTGATAAGACCAAGATAAATTTATTTGGTTCAGATGGTGTTAAGCGTGTGTGGTAGCAACCAGGTGAGGAGTACAAAGACAAGTATGTCTTGCCTACAGTCAAGCACGGTGGTGGGAGTGTCATGGTCTGGGGCTGCATTAATGCTGCCGGCACTGGGGAGCTACAGTTCGTCGAGGGAACCATGAATGTCAACATGTACTGTTACATACTGAAGCAGAGCATGATCCCCTCCCTTCTGAGACTGGGCCACAGGGCAGTATTCCAACATAACAACCCCAAACACACCTCCAAGATGACCACTGCCTTGCTAAAGAAGCTGAGGGTAAAGGTGATGGACTGGCCAAGCATGTCTCCAGACCTAAATCCTATTAAGCACCTGTGGGGCATCCTCAAATGGAAGGTGGGGGAGCGCAAGGTCTCTAACATCCACCAGCTCCTTGATGTCATCATGGAGGATTGGAAGAAGAATCCAGTGGCAACCTATGATGCTCTGGGGAACTCCGTGCACAAGAAGGTTAAGGTAGTGCTGGAAAATAATGATGGCCACACAAAATATTGACAATTTGGGCCCAATTAGGACATTTTCACTTAGGGGTGTACTCACTTTTGATGCCAGTGGTTTAGACAATATTGGCTGTGTGTTGAGTTATTTTGAGGGGGCAGCAAATTTAGACGTTATATAAGCTGCACACTCACTACTTTCCATGGTAGCAAAGTGTAATTTCTTCAGTGTTGTCCCATGAAAAGATATAATAAAATATTTACAAAAATGTGAGGGGTGTACTTACTTTTGTGAGATATTGTAATTGTATGAGTTGGGAAGAATTTCCTTTTCTTTTTAGGTTTAGACACTGGAATCATGTGAGTGATTGCAGGGTTATGAACAGATTGTAAAGTAGATGGAGGCATAATGGCAGTACTGAGAGATAGTGAAAAAGGAGAGGAGGTTACAGAGGAGGATCTCTGAGGGGTTGCTAGGGGCAACGGAGTAGTAGAGGAGGTTTTCACTGGATCATATGCAGGAAAAGTACAGCTAGTGGAGACAGGATACTGGCATACAGTTAGAAGCAACGCATACTGAACTGCAGCTGTGGTTGCTATGGGTAATGGGATCTTTGAGCAAATTGGTGTCCAGAGGCAGACGTGTATAGGTGTGAGTTAGCTGATGCTGAATCAGAAATATCTGACCAGGTTTGCAGTAAGGGCTGAACAAAACTCAGTTTACAATTCCCTTTGATTAGAGAGTGTACAGCATTCATATAATCCAGCAGAGCCTCTGGTGAATATACTGAATAATGTTCAAGAAAATAGGGTTTATCATCTTCCAATAGCCACACAAGAGATACCACCTGAGACACACTAAAAGGAGGAGAACAATCTTTTTATAGGGATACTAGACAAAGCCAACTCTGCACAGAGTTGAATGAGTGGCTGAATCCCTCCGAACAAAACTGTCCCTTGGTCAACCAAAGAGTGAGCCAGACAGATGAATTCCAACAATTGCTCGGTAGTGTGCGCTTTCAAGAATTGGCGGCAATATTCCCTATCTTCCGTTACAAGCAGGAAAAAATAAAAAGCCTCCTCTGACTGCATCTTGCATTACCCAGAAAATTCCTAATTCCCAGGTGCAACCGATCTGATCGTTAGTGGCTTCAGTATTCTGTCAAGGATACCATATGCAGGCATCCAGCAAGAGTGATCAGATAAGTTGGCTGCACGAAGGAGTCAGGACCCAGACTGATAAGGTGTAAATACATTTATTAAGGCAAAAGACACACTCCAACACCAACACGAGTAGACAATAACCAAGACAGCGAAATATAACGTGACTGTGCAAAAATCCAAAACTAACTTAACTAACTATATACAAAATGGAGGGAGCAAACAAGAGCAAGATATGCGAGGGATAGGAGACAAAGGAAGCAGAAAGGCATTAAAAAGGAAGCAGGGAACAGGACACAGGATCAGAATCAGGATCAGGTTTCAGGCTCAGACAGGGACACAGCTTACAGATAAAATACTGAAGCCCTGAACCTCAGGGAAGGGTGGGTTTATGTTCCCTCAGCAGTCCACCTCAGGTGTAGCCTAATTAAATGTACTGTACAGGTGCTGGGAGACACCTGGGAGACACCTGCTGGTGGGCACTCTTCAGTTCCAGGAACAGCAGTGCCACCAGCAGGTGACCCACGTAATGACACAAATCCTGACACCAATACACTGTTATGCCCTTTATCTACAGTCAAAGACTCCTCTGCATTTTTAGAAAAAATGTGGTAACCCATAAGAAAGATGGAGGTTTGGGCATTCCTAAATTAAAAAATTACCAATTATTAACAAGCAACTATGTTATCGACAACACCACAGTATATCTAAGCACTCTCCTCTGTGGGTACTCCTAGAAATCACAAACTCTTCTCTTCCTTGGATCCTTCCTCATCTCTGCCCCTCTTCCCTTAGCCTTATTCTGAAACATACCTTACGCATTTGGGATGTCCTCAAGTTCTCCATATTTTTATTCTCTGGTCACCATTCCCTGTCAGGTTCGCTGGTATACTTTATGCCAGTGCTTCGTGACAGTCACGTTCATTAACCTTTCAGTGCAGTGGTGGTCTAGTAACAGTTTCACTGCTATACATCTTCTAATTCACTATTCAGATCTTATATCCTGGGATTCCTTGAGAGACCACTACTAAATTCATCCCGAGGATCTTTTTGTTATAAGCAAGTTAGGCATTGGTTTCTTGTCAAAGTAATTAAACTCTCAGTGCAAACAGTATATTTAGATAAACCCCAATACAAAGGCCTATTTCTAGGAAGGGAAGGGAAGTATGTAGGAGTATATTGGGAAATCCCATAAAAATGTTCACTTATATTGACTGCTGCAGCACTTGCTTATTGAGGGAATTGGAACCTCTAGCAAATGAAGGATAAAAAAGAAGGTGCAGCCTTCTAAAAGTATCTGTGTATCTGTATCTTTTTAAAACATGTGTAATAAAATGGATTTCATCCACACAGTGTGGATATTGGGCTAGCAACATTCATTGTACTCTTCCAAATGTGCCAGATGACAATACTGTGGAGCCTGTAGATTTATTGGGGGTCCACTTCCTGCTGAATCCTAGTGAGCCGCCAAAGTAGCTAGGAGGCTCCGAAACATGTTGCCGCTCACTTCACTGCCCACTGTGTGACATCATCATGGCTAGACGCCGATTGGTCATGCTCTCTTCCAGCTTGCGTTCCAGCCTGGTCACGGCTGGCCACTGCTCACAGTTGCACCGTACTCTCGTTCTGTGACAGCCCAATCTCCACACTGTGCTGATGTTTCTGGACTTCCCATCTCAGGGCTTACTCCACTCCTGGAGTCTCAGAGCTGCCCACCCACAAGGCTAATACCATACACAGACAAGCATTTGTCAGCAGGAAGCGGACCCCGATACATCTACAGGATCCACGGGATTGTCATCTGGCCCATCCGGAGGAGGTCAAGACCTTTGCTAGCCCAGTCTCCACACTGTGTGAGTGAAATCAATTTTATTACATGTGTTTTAAGAATAAACAGATACACTTAGAAGGCTGTGCCTTCTTGTTTTTTTATCCTTCATTGGTTGCTTGTCCCCTGACCCCTCATTGCAAAATTCCTCAAACATTTCAATAGCAATGGTTTAGATATCCCTTGCTCAACCAAGTTAATTACTTCCCTATATGCCCACCTTAATTCTCTTGTGATAGATTTCAGATTGTAGAAGTGTGATGTCTGCATTGTATAAGCAGTGTCACCATTTTTGCCTTCCTTTTTTTAAGCCCTCTCTAACTGTTAGATGGTTTAAAGAGATTGTCCCTGCAGACTGACCACTTGCAGAGAGTTCTACTGTTAAATTGCAATACAGCGGCCAATAAATCAGGTTGTGAGTGTCTGTAAAATAATATTTACTCCAGAGAATAGATTATTAGTTCAGTAAACAAAATTTTATTATTTTGGCACTGCTTTAGTTGCATCTCTGTGCTACTTATGATCAGGGCCTACCAGAAGGTTCACATTTAGGCTTAATGGCCAGTCTGACACCAATTTTAACAAAGGTTGATTCGTTTTGGGTAATGATTACCTTGTTTTTTTCCCTTTTGATTGTTTTAAAACCCAAGTAAACTTTACATTCTTTATATATGCCAGTATAGTCAATTATAAATTCTGAGTAACAGGTAACTACAGATGGCAAGTTTCCTAAATCTTTCGGTGGTATGAATCTTGACAGAACCAAATGACCAAGCACTGACATTTCTCAAATATGACAGCTCATTTCAACGCCGTCTGGTAAAAGGTTAAAGGTTACTAAAGCATATTATAGCTACAGTACTCTGTAAAGACTTGGCAGCTAAATGCCCCAAACTCTCACTGATATATTTCATAGCAAACATGGCCTGGAGGTGGAGGCTCTACTTTTAGCTTCCAGAAATAATGAACCTTTATAAACAATTTTGTACTGTACTGTATAACGGTTATTCCCTTCCAGAATTTCTATTTTATATTTCAGTTACCATGACAACCTAGTTTATTAGCGTTAACATTCTGTTGTTTACGTGAAAAACTGCTGAAAGTGTACATGACAGACATTGTTTTCATTGTGACATGGAACCTGCATCAGAGAAGATCAGTGAGCTTCATGTGAGGATATTTAATCTGGGAAAAAGTCCATATACGAGAGGTTTCGTGTCATTAGGTAGCACAATAACCAGTTTGTTATGTCTTAGCCTAAGCATTTATTAAACCCTGCTTTTGCAATTTTTTGTTTCCTACTAATTAATGGCCAAGCCAAGGATTGTTAAAATAAATTATTCATGGATAGGCATACAGAATAAAGCATGCTAATGTATGCTATTTACATAAGGCCCTGAACATATTTAGGTAAATAATAAATAATGTTTTATTGTTTATAATGTACACATTTTTCATTTAATACAAAGATAAAATAACAAGATATTGGGAGAGATTTACTAAAACTGGTGCACACAAAATCTAGTGCAGCTGTGCATAGTAAACCGCTTCTAGGTTTTAGGCCTGGTTAACACTGGTGCAACATATGCTCCAACTTTGGGAGCACATAATGCATGACGCGTATAAATCAATGGTTTACTATTAGAGCCATCTTAACTGGTCCGACATGTGTCGGTTCAACTTTAAAAAGGTTCCTGCACTACTTTGGTCTGACTTGGGCACGATTTCAGCCCATTGATTTGAATGTAAGTCGCATCCAAGTTGAATCGTCATCTTAACTGACCCGACTTGTGACATGTGACTTTTGCGTTGAGGATCTTAAAGGGGGGGGGAATGGCGTGGGGTCCCCCCAAGGACTATATCATACCCTTTTGTCTGATATGGATTTTACGGAAAACCCCAGCACCAAAAAAAAGGCGTGGGGTCCCCCCCAAATTGAATACCATACCCAAACGTGCAGCCCCGCAGGTGAGGAAAGAGGGGGTGAGTAAGTGCCCCCCTCCTGGACCATGCCCTCAAAATTTAGGGGTGCTTTTGAGCAGGGGGCTCTGCTCCCCCCACCCCAAAGCACCTTGTCCCCATGTTGATGGGGACAAGAGCCCCTTGCCGACAACCCTGGGCTGTGGGGGTCTGCGGGCAGGGGGCTTATCGGAATCTAGAAACCCCTTTAACAAGGGCCCTAAGGTCCTGGGCCCCCCAAGGTGAATGAGGCTGATGTCTTCTCCCGAGGCTAGCTCCCGCTGTTGTGTCAGCTCACATCAGCAAGAGACCCCGTCCCTCTCGTGACATCACCACCACATCATGCCTCAGGCAGTGATGGTACGGGGGGCGGGGTCTCCAAATGACATCATCGGGTGGCCACGCCCCATGGCTACTTAGGAAATGGCAAGAGCCGACACAACAGCAGTAGGTAGCGTCAAGAGAAGACATCAGCTGAGGGAGAAGAACTGGCAGAAGAACCAAAGGAAGAAGACATCAGCCGGGGAGAAGAACTGGCTGAAGAAGATTGGAGGGAGAAGACATCACTGGAGAAAGAAGACACGTTGAAGCTACGACGGGGGACATTCTTCATTTTTAATAACGGACTTTGTCAAAAAACAGTGTTTTGTCACTTTTTTAGGTGAATGAGTATGGAGTACAATGAACATGGGGGGGGGTGAAATCTTTCAGATTCAGATAAGTCCCCTGCCTGCAGACCCCCACAACCACTGCCCAGGGTTGTTGGGAAGAGGCTCTTGTCCCCCATCAACATGGAGACAAGGTTCTTTGGGGTGGGGGGGTGCAGAGCCCCCCCTGCCCCAAAGTACCCACCCCCCCAAGTTGAGGGCATGTGGCCTGGTATGGTCCAGGAGAGGGGTCGCTCGCTCATCTGCCCCCTTTCCTGACCTGCCGGGCTGCATGCTCAGATAATGGTCTGGTAAGGATTTAGGGGGGACCCCATGCCATTTGTTTTGGCATGGGGGTTCCCCCTAAAATCTATACCAAACTGAAGGGTCTAGTATAAACTTGAGGGGGCTCACACCATTCTTTTTTTTGGCGTGGGGTCCCCCCTCAAAATTCATACCAGACTCAAAGGACCTGGTATTGTCGATTCCTGTTCATTGAAGTCTCAAAGAAGACAGACATGAAGTCGTAGGGCAAAGTTGGATCAGAAGTTGTCCGACTTTCATGTCGAAGCAGTGTGAACCCAGCCTTGAAAAAGCTGAAGTTAAAAGATGATGCACCGTATTCTGTGTGCACCAGTTTTAGTAAATTTCCCCCCTTTTATGTCTTTCTCCTAAGCTGACCATATAGTATGTGGATTGAAATTCAGCCAGTTCTTTGGGACTGGCTGAATTTTAATTCATGTATAAATAGTCTGGTTGTACACAAGTCAATCTATTGATTTGTGCGCAACCTGCCTGTTGGAATATCTTCTCTCAATCAGCACTGCAGATTATAGCCAACAGTGCTGATGAGTGTATTCTAATGTCGGGAAAATCTCCCTGCTGTTAGAATACTATAGCTCAGCAGGAAGGATTTCCACATCCACATCAAGCGTGTGGATGGAGGAATCAAGTAATTTTCTTTCATTCAAGCTGCTGGTTGCAAATGTATAATTAAAAAGTACAACTCAATATTTGGCTTCTCAGCTTGACTCAGGCTTGCTCTCTAAACCATTTTTTGTGAGGCCATAAAACAATTACAAAGCCTGTCCTGGATATTTAAAGTATATCTGAATCCAAAATTTATATAGCAATGTCCCCTCAGGAGCTTCTGGTCTTAATAGACTCCCCTGCCCTGTAGCTGCACCCAAAGACTCACTGACTCACCAATGGTGGCAGGCAGACCTCCGTATATTCAATCCTTTTCCTTCACAATTTCTTGGCTAATTTTATTAGGAAACAATATTTAGGGGTACAGGTTACCCAAAAGCAGCAGCAAAATTTCTGTCCACTCAGTGGACTTCTCATGGCACTCTTTAGACAGGGTTGGCTACTTTTTTCCAGATATTTTTTACTTCTGTCTCTGGTCAGCTGTAGGACTCTTTGGACCCCTTTTATAGCTCAGTGTAGATTCTGTACACTCGGGTGGGTGGCTACCTTTTAGCTTCTTTGGTATCTGCCACAGATCAACTCAGAATACATTACACCTCTACTACTGCCACAGGACAGCTTAGGACACTCTAGGCCCAGAGGGGTAAGTAGGAGAACAAACACTGATTCTTGGCTATAACTTCCTCTTCCAGGTAAAGGCCACCCTGACAGCTCTGATTGTTTATTCCTAATATTAAATTATCACTCAGGGCTGTGTGATGCTGGCTGCTTTTATGGATACACAGCCCTGCAGCGATGAGTGATCTTTCCTCATTTATGAATGAACATGTAGCACTGTTGAAGCTTGTACCATGTATGACACAGTCCCACATCTCTGATCATTCATTAATAAATGTAAAAATCACTGTGTGATCTATCTGCCAAGGCTTTGTATGTATCAAAGCAGCCATAGAGAGACCAAACAGTTATACAAGCTGTGTGATCTTTTCTGATTTGCAGAGCTGGGCTTCAGGGTGACCCCTGCTGCCAGATCTTTGAGCCTAGAAGTGGTAGACAGTCCTGCACATTTACTTTACATGTGATAAGACATTTTTTTCCAGCATAGTCTATACAGAGGTAATTATGACAAAACCCATCTCCCCACCCCCTTATAAATGTTACATAGAAAGGGAGAATTAATAAAAATGTTCAGTCCTGGAATTTTCAGAAAAGAGCATGTAAAAATGTAAGCAGCATGTTTTACATGGTGTTTTTAAAGTTATTCTAGATGAATGTAACAAATATAAAGTAAGTTTTATCTCACTTTGAGTGCAAAAGTGGAAAAACACTTTAAGGCAAGGTCCCTGAAAAAAAAGACTTAGCCCTCCAAGAACAAACCAAAAATGTACTATCATTTCTGTTGGATATCCTGTACAACAAAGCTAGCTAGGTTAGGTAAACAGTGGGTACAAGCTGCATGTAAAATTTTACATGAAATCTACAAAGATACAAAGAATTGTGTTATATATCACAAAGAACAAGTGATAAGTGTCACTGTATCACACTATGAATAACATCCTATTTCTAAATAACTACTGTAGATAGTATTATGTCATTACAATATATATGCACACTAACAGAGCTTAAAATACATAGTCCTTACATGATTTTTAACTGATTACACCCTAAGATGACCAAAGATTCTCCCCACAAACCTTTGCAAACATCATGAACAGTTCAACTCTTATCCCTAGCAGTCTAGAACAAAGGCAAGCAGTTTTGCTCATCACAAAAGCAAAACCTGTTACAACTGGCAATCAGGGACAAAGAGGCTAGCTGTTTTATTATCTATAATCACATGCTGTAACTACTAGCAACCAAGAACAAAGAGGCCAACAGTCTTCTTAAGCACAAACATGATGACATTACTGGTATGGACAGCCGTGGTTAGCAGTTAATCATCAGTACTAGGGATGATCGAACGGTTCGGGTCGACCATCGGTTCGACCCGAACTTTGGGTGTTCGAAATTCGGCCGAATTCTGAAATTTTGCGGTAAAAGCTCGGAATTCGGTCACCAGAACCGCCTACAATGCAATGGGACAGGATGTGGACTTTAAAAGTCCGTGATTGGCCCTGAAACGTCAGTAAAAGCCAATGAGGGGGCAAGAGTCTGCTAGGAACGTGATTGGAGTGACTACGGGGGCCAATCAGGAGTGAATACGCCCCCCAGTATATAACATAGCCCCGCCTAACCTCTAGCACTGTAATACAGAGGCTTTCGAAGAGAGTGGAAGCATTTGTGTTTCTCTTGCTGTGTTACAACATTTGCTGCATTGCTTGTAAAGCTCCAGTGTCATTTTGCAATTATCTTCTGCTGTATGGAGCTGTTCTTTTAGTGTGAGGAAAGGGATATGCAGTGTAGTTAGGGTTCTATATACCACTATAGTTAGATTCAATAATCTAGTTTTTGTAGGTATACTTTTAAGTGTCAGGGTTCCGTCTAGTGAGCACGTTGCACTGCTGATATATCTACAGCAGGTATACGTGCTTGCTAGTCAGCTATTGTGCAAAATATATTTCAGCGATACACACATCTGCTGTATTTAGCGATAACTTTGGGTCACATAGCAGTGTGCATTTTGCAGGTGAATTTCACCACGCAGAGTTGCCAAAGCCTCAGTGACAACTTAACACCTGTTCTTGTTGTAAGCGTCAAGTCCACTGTGCAAAAGGCTTTGCTACTCTGCGGTACACACATATAACATAGTTATACCAAAAATACCATGTTTGCGCACCTGTTCCACAGGTGCACACCTTCATAATTTTTAAGCCTTCTTCAAAACCAGCTCTTTGGGCTTACGGTGGGGAGGCTCCGCCAACACCCAAAACACAATGTTTGCTCACCTGATCCACAGGTACACATCTTCTTAATTTTTTCACCTACTTCAACACCAGCTCTTTGGACTTACAGTGGTATGGCTCCGCCAACACCCAAACAACAATTTTTGCGCACCTGTTTCACAGATGCATATCATTGCAATTTTTTTCCTTATTATTTATTGCCTTCATGACCAGCACTTTCATAGGGTTATGGTGTCAAGGCATCGTCGGCACCACCAAAGGCCCAATTTTTAAGCATCCTTTACTTCTATTCAAAGTCAAGAGACAACAGTATTCATCCAAAACATCTCTAATCTTGTTCATTGTGCACTACATTGTGGCCCCTACCCCTAACCCTCAATGTATCCCTGCATATATGTCTGTTTCTTGTGAGAATTCAAGTTAAAGTGCACCAAACACCATTTTACATGAAATAAAGTGCATCTACATACATCTTTTGACTTCTTGAAAACAATTGGTAATAATAGCCCCATTGTGAAAATACACCCGTTAATTATATCCGCATTTAAAGAGACAGCACCTTTTTCTAAAAAAAACTCTAATCTTGTTCCCAGTGCACTGCATCATGTCCCCATCATACACATTGACTGTGCAGTTGATTAGGAGCAAAAGAAAGGCGCGGTTAAGCAAAAAAGTCATTTTTGAAGGTTTGGTATGCTATAATTCTGGTTCTGGACATGCTACAGAGCTGAAACTTCACAGGTACACTTTTTAGACCCCCCCCCCCCCAGACATGAAATCCAAAGAAATCTCTTTTTTTTTTTTCAATAATTTTTTTAATAATTGGCTCTCTATCAAAAATGAACATTTTTAAGAACTTTTTTTGCCTGATTCATAGTCCCTGGGGCATGACCCAGAACCCTAGGCACTTTTTAGGGGCATTTATTAGGTTTTAGGGCTTCAAAATTATGTTTTTTGATTCCAGAAGTTTGGGTCCCATTGATTTCAATGGGGTTCAGGAATCCGAACCGAACTTTTGGGAAATTTGGGTGTTCTGGCCGAACCAAACTTTTTAAAAGTTCCATCATCCCTAATCAGTACCATGGATCTGGCAGCTTAACCAACTTCCTCTTCTTTTATGATATGGAAATGCAATACTCAGAGCCAGGCCTTAAAATTTTCATTCTGTTCATAAGGATGTGCTTATTTGTCAGGGACAGGTGTGACTAGAAATGTGTGGACTACCACAAAGAATAGCAAGCATAAGTAAAGTGTAAAATAATATAATTTATTAATAACCACTTAAGCCCCGGAAAATTTTACCCCCTTCCTGACCAGGGCTTTTTTTGCGATTCGGCACTGCGTGACTTTAATGAACAATTGCGCGGTCGTGCGATGCTGTACCTAAACAAATTTGACGTCCTTTTTTTCCCACAAACAGAGCTTTCTTTTGGTGGTATTTGATCACCTGTGCAATTTTTACTTTTTGCGCTATAAACAAAAAAAGAGCGTAAATTTTGCAAAAATAACAATATTTTTCACATTTTTTTTATATTAAATTCCCCCCAAAAAATGTAAAAATCAAAATTTTTTAACATTTTTGGCCAATTTGTTTTCTGCTACGTATGTTTGGTAAAAAAAAATCGCAAAAAGTGTATTTTGATTGGTTTGCGCAAAAGATATTGCGTTTACTAACTAAGGGAAAGATTTCTGTAATTTTTGGTGTTTTTTTAACGCGTAATGGTGGCGATCTGCGTTTTTTTTTGTGGTACTGCGACATTGTGGCGGACAGATCGGACCCTTGACTGACATTTTTGAGACTTTTGGGGTTACCAGTGGCATTACTGCAGTAATCAGTGCTATACATATACACTGTTACTGCAAAATGACACTGGCAGTGAAGGGGTTAACTTTATTGGGGAAGGAGGGGTTAAGTGTGTCCCTAGGGGCGTGCTTTTTACTGTGATTGGACATGGCTACTAGCGTAGGAACAGTGATCAACAGTCCTACATAGTAGAACCGTATGATTACCATTCCTACACAGGGGAGAATGACAGGCGGTTTGTTTAAATCAGCCGCCTGCCTTTCTCCCTTCACGGAGGACGATCGCGAGTGACCGGCGGACATAGGGTCCGCCGGTCACACGCACGGACTTCCCGGGGATGAGCCCGCTATTGGCTCACAAGGAAATGACAGGCTAGTGACGTATACAGTATATACGTCACTTTGCCTGGCCGGGGCTGACCGCCGCCGTATATAGTCGTGCGGCGGTCGGCAACCGGTTAAAAAAATAGGTGAATAACATAAATGTACTCCTAATGTTCTAATGTACCATAACTGTGTAAATCAAACCAGAGAACCAAACAAATAGTGACACATCATGAACAACTGCCCAAACCAAGTATATACAGGATAAGCGAAAAGTAGTCATAACAGAGCCAGGATCATACCCAGAGATCAAGCAAAGGGAGCTGGGAACAATACAGGATAAAGAGAGGGTAACAGGAGACAGAGTGAGCAGATAGGAAGGGATCAGGCTGTAGGGTAAGGGTCAGAGTCTAGGATCAGAATACAAGATACAGGAACACAGGTTAGGGGCACATGGAGACAAGGCAGAGAGGAAGTGCATAGGGAGGCTTAAATATACTTCCTGCAACAAGCATCAGGTGATGACTGATTACATGAGATGATATGAGTTTCTGGCTGCTGGGAGACACCCACTGGTGGACCCCGGAACTGCAGCCTATAGATCTGGGAGCCACAGTGCCACCAGCAGGTGAACCCTTTCCTGACATTATCATAGTCCCAGGTGGATGAACAGCTATAAAAACCTTGTATACAATAGTATTTTTGATCTGTAGGATTTAGGCACCAACAAGTGGTCAAATAATGTATTCTTGCAACACTTTTCTCTACAGAATTTAATTTATAAGCTGTTCAGACATAAACAAATAATGCAGTTCCCACATTAATGTAGCACATATGAACCAGGAGACTATTTAACAAAGACCTTAGTAGCCTTTTGTTGAACTCTAGCGCAAACAGCAGTCCTTGGGAGCAAGTCACTTTGTTGATCACTAGATAACTCTTTCTCTTCAACTTTAGATAAATGTGGTGCATGGTCAGTGGCAGCCAAGCTTGAAGATAAAATCACTGACGATATCTCTGTGAATTCTGGGCAGATGTCAGGGCAGCAGTGTTGGGGGCTACCTTACCCTTTAGTCCTTCTCTCATTCCTCCCTGTCTCCCCACATCCTCTCTAGGGACATTCTGTGAATACAGTGTTCCTCCTTGAGTTACTGGGCATGTAATTCTCTGCTTTTCCTAGGGTCTCTGTTAGGACAAGCTAGATACGGACTGTGGCAGGAGCTTAGGCATTAGGAATACCAAGAAATCCAGGTTGCTTACCAGCCTCAGCCGCAGATGCCCTAACGATTTTAAGGCATTTCTCTGACTTTCTTACCAGCTTTAGCAGTTGTAGTTGTTGACCTTGAGCTTGGCTGCCTGAGGCCTGAGCATACCCCAACTGATGCACAGCAGTCGCAGACTGGTTGTTCTGTTCTCAATGGGGGTGGCAACATTATTAATGGTAGTCATAGGCTACTCAGTGATGTGTCTGGTCATTCCATCCACTCTCAGCATACATGGTGGCAAATTAGCTTCTAGAACTTTTAGCAGAATGTCTCTGCAGTAGATTAACCTGGGTCTGATAGCAGCTGATAACAATTCCCATGACCTCATACCTGCCCAGGGTGCACAGGGCTAGACTTCCCCATTTTTGCATGTGAGGTCGAGCATTTACCAAGGATCCAACACTTAAACCAGTTTTGCAAGTGCAAGTTTTTTTCCCTTTACTACCAGTCACGTAACCTCTACGTCATCAGACTTTGCGGGGTTATACCGGGATGATGCCTCTAGCTAGAGGCATCATCCCGGTACCGTTGTTTGAAGCCGACGGTCGGCTTTCCGTCGGTAACGATCGATGCGGCTCGGGAGCCGCTCGATCGTTACCCGGGGGGGCGGGAGGGGACGTCCCCCCCCTCCCGCCGCCTTCCGCGGCTTTGCTCGGGGCTACCGTCCCACCGGGAGCCCCGAGCACCCAGCCGGCACGTCCGCCGGCTGGATGGAGTCCCGATGAATGCCGGAAACGGCATCGATCGGGTCTCCGATGACGTAACCCGGAGGCGGCGTCCATGACGTCACGTCCGGGTTACTGTGCTGCAAAAGGCGGCAGATTTGAAAAACGGCTGTATGCAAAAATGCCGTTTTCGGCGTTTTGCATACAGGGAAGTGTAGTGGAGGGGTCTAGGGTCTTTTAGACCCTCGATCCCTCCATAAAGAGTACCTGTCACGACATATTGCTGTCACCAGGGATGTTTACATTGCTTGTGACAGCAATAAAAGTGATCAGATTTTTTTTTTTTTAAAAACCTGTAATAAAGTTTAAAAAAAAAGAAAAAATAAATAGGAAAAAAAAAAAAAAAAAAAATTTAGCCGTCCCCGTCACCGTTAGCTCGCGCACAAAAAAAAACGTATACGCAAGTCGAGCCGCAAATGAAATCGCTGTTCAAACCACACATGTGAGGTATCGCCGCGATCGCCAGAGCGTGGGCAATAATTAAAAAAAAAGAGCTACACTCTAACTCTAAACTGGTAACCGTTAAATAAATTTAAAGCGTCGCAGATTGAGATCTCTATTGACCGTAGTTTGTCGCCATCCCACGGGGGGGCGCAATTTTAAACCGTAACATGTTTGGTATCTATTTACTCGGCGTGACATCATCTTTCACAATATACAAAAAAAATGGGCTAACTTTACTGTTTAGTATTTTTTAAATGCAGTGAAATGTGATTTTTCAAATTTTTTCCAAAAAAATGGCGTTTTAAAGACCGCTGCGCAAATACCGCGTGACAAAAAATTTTGCAATGACCGACATTTTATTCTCCAGAGTCTTTGCTAAAAAAATATATATAATGTTTGGGGGTTCTAAGTAGTTTTCTAGGAAAAAATACTGGTTTTAACTTGTGAACAAAAAGTGTCCGAAATAGGGCTGGGGCTAAAGTGGTTAAGTGGTTGTAAAATCTCAATATACATTCTCCTTTGAAACAATAATAATGGCAGTATTTTTTTATTTTATTTTTTTTTTATAAATAACATCTCTAAATACCTTTTTAAAAAGAATGCTTCTGTGCAGTCACTTTAAGTAGCTTTATTGGTTCTCATTCCCAAGCATGGACTCCAGTAGGAGGGGCTTATTTTCCACTGCTGATGTATGTAATTATGTCAGCAGAGGAATCATTCAACTCCGACCTTGTGCCCTCAAAGCGCTGATTAACATTATGCCGATCACATGTCAAAAAAACTAAAACTTTGTAAGACACAGCAGCTTTAACAAAGAGGAGGGGAGGAGCAGCTGCAGGAGAATACTAAGTCAATCAAGGCAGGAGGGAAGGGGAAGGGCAGAGAGGGGAGCAGCTTTATACAGACCAAGGGAATGACAGGGAGAGAGGGAGGAAATCACAGTCACGCGTCTATGACAAAAGACGTAAACGGAACCCTCTGTTATAGAGCAGCAGCTATGATTGCTGAGATCAGCTTACTAAAAGGAACATAGGAACAGGCAGGATCAGCCAGGTATTATACTACATGGAAAATACTAAATAACATTGCAAGATCACTATGCAGTATATTGTTCCTTAAAGAAACAGGAACATCATTTTTTTTTAGGCTTACAAATACTTTAACTATTAAATTATGCAGTTGACTAAAAACTCACTATATTGCTTTCTGGTACACAACAGCTCATCTCTCTTGCAAATCATAGAATGGCTCTAGCAGTAGAGTTTAGAGGTTTGGCCTTCCTGAGCTGCAAAAAAAAAATGTTTAGCCCACAATGGCAATTACAGAGACACAGACTGGGGGTTGTCTCTCAACACATAAACTCTTCAACATTAACCACTTTACGTCCAGCCACCGCAGATGTACTGCGGCAGGCTGGCTCTCCCCGGCAAAGTCCCGTACATGTACGGCGCTCACCTGGGAGGAGCTAGGGGGCGAGCGTGCAGCGTGCTTCCGCCCCCGCTCATCAGCTGGGGAGCCAGTGCGTGTGACAGGCGGCTCCGATGGCCTCCGCCCACTCGCGATCTCCCCCTGCTGACAGAGAAGGACGGACGGCTGATGTTAACACAGCCGTCTGTCCTTCTCCCTGAGATGATCACAGAGACCATGCGATCCTGCTATATAGGATCGCATGTCTCTATGGTCATCTCACAAGCCCAACACCCCACAGTTAGAATCACTCCCCTAGGCTTACATTTAACCCATTAATCACCTATAGTATTAACCCCTTCCCTGCCAATGGCATTATTACAGTAACAGTGCATATTTTTAGCACTGATTACTGTAGTAATGTTACTGGTACCCCCAAAAGTGTAAAAAATGTCAGTTAGGGGTCCAATCTTTCCACCGCAATGTCGCAGTCCTGCAAAAAACTATAAAAATGACATAAATCTTTCCCGTAGTTAGTAAACGCAATAACTTTTGCGCAAACCAATAAAAATACGCTTATTGCAATTTTTTTTACCAAAAATATGTAACAGAAAACAAATTGGCCTAAAATGTTTAAAATTTTTTTTTGGGGGGGGATGTTATATAGCAGAATGTGAGAACTGTGCTATGCGACTGACTGTGCTCTGCGACTGACCGTGTTAGACGGGCTTTTAAACTATGTAATGGGGGGAGGGTACAGATGTAGAATTAGCCAGCGGGGAGCAAGATTCAGAGGGCACAAGATGGGAGAGCTGGAGCAACTGATGTTTGAGGAGGATTTAGATTTTGTAGGGATAACAGAGACTTGGTTTGACAGCTCCCATGATTGGATGGCGACCATTCAGGGGTATTCCCTTTAGCGCAGGGATAGAGAAGGTAAAAAAGGGGGAGGAGTATGCCTGTATATTAAGAACAGTGTACAGGTAAATATGAGGGATGATATTAATAATGGAGCTATGGACGAGGCAGAATCCCTTTGGGTAGAACTTAAAAGGGAAGGCACTATAGGGAAGGTAATATTTGGCATATGCTATAGGCCCCCCAACCAGGGGGAGGAGGGGGAGGCAGACCTCCTTTTACAGATAGGATTGGCAGCAAGGATGGGAAATGTCATTATAATGGGGGACTTTAATTATCCAGATATAGACTGGGAAGAAGGAACCACGCATTCAGCCAAGGCTCGGCAGTTCCTAAATGTTTTGCAGGACAATATTATGGGTCAGATGGTGAACGCACCGACAAGAAACAAATCAGTACTTGACCTACTGATTAACAACAATACAGACCTGCTCATGGATATAGAAATACGGGGCAACTTAGGAAACAGTGACCATAGGTCAATTAGATTCAGTATTTATCATATTAATAGGAAGCACAAGGGTAATATAAGGACACTGAATTTCAAAAGAGACAATTTCCCAAAACGGCGTTCTCTGCTAGAAAATATCAAAAGGGATAGAACCCCGGGAACAAAGAACACGGAGGAAAAATGGGAGTGCTTCAAGAGCATACTAAACAAAGGTATTGGCCAGTGCATTCGAAAGGGAAATAAATTTAAAAGAGCAAAACTAAACCCTGGGTGGCTAAACTCCATCATAAAAATGCATATTAATACTAAAGAAAAAGGCCTTCAAAAAATAGAAGACTGAGGGGTCATTGGCAGCATTCAAGCATTACAAAGAGTGTAATAAGAAATGTAAAGATGAAGTAATAAATAGAACACGAGAGACATATAGCGGAAGAGAGTAAAAAGAACCCCAAGAAATTCTTTAAGTATATAAACAGTAAGAAAGCGAGGCCAGAACACATTTGCCCCATAAAAGATGACAAGGGAAATATGGCCACAGAGGACAGAGAAAAGGCAAAAGTGTTAAATAATTTCTTCTCTTCAGCCTTCACTAAAGAATCGGGGGGCTACACTAACCCAGCTTGTAAGGCTAAACTAAATAATACACCTCAGGAAGTACCACCATGGCTAACAGAAGATAGACTTAGAACTAAACTAGAGAAAATTAACATAAATAAATCACTGGGACCAGATGGCTTGCACCCGAGGGTTCTTAAAGAGCTCAGCCAGGTGATTGCCAGACCATTATTTCTGATCTTTAAGGATAGTCTACAGACGGTTATGGTGCCAGCTGATTGGAAAAAAGCCAACATGGTACCAATATTTAAAAAAGGGGCAAGATATATCCAAGGTAACTATAGGCCGGTCAGCCTAACATCAGTAGTCTACAAGATTTTGGAGGGGATGTTAAGGGACCATATACAAGACTTTAGTTATGAAAACGGTATTATTAGTAGTAATCAGCATGGATTCATGAAAAATCGTTCTTGCCAAACCAATCTATTAACCTTCTACGATGAAGTGAGCTGACACCTAGATAAAGGTAAGCCTGTGGATGTGGTGTATCTGGACTTTGCAAAGGCCTTTCATACCATTCCCCACAAACACCTACTGTACAAACTAAGGAATGTAGGTATGGACCATAGGGTGAGTACATGGATAGAGAACTGGCTCCAGGGGAGAGTCCAGAGAGTGGTGATAAATGGGGAGTACTCAGGTTGGGCGGGTGTGGAAAGTGGGGTCCCCCAAGGTTCTGTCCTGGATCTTGTTTAATTTATTCATAAATAATCTAGAGGAGGGGATATCTAGCACAATCTCGGTATTTGCGGATAATACTAAATTAAGCATGCCAATATCTTCTATGCAGGATGTGGAAATCTTGCAAGCAGACCTGAACAAAATAATGGGGTGGGCAACTACATGGCAGATGAGGTTTAATGTTGAAAAATGTAAAGTAATGCACTTGGGCGTCAGAAACACGAAAGCATGCTACTCACTAGGGGGGAAACCTCTGGCTGAATCTAACATGGAAAAGGACCTGGGGGTCCTAGTGGACAACAGGCTTGGCAGTGGCATTCAATGCCAAGCCACTGCAAGCAAAGCCACTAACACACACACACATCATAGTTTGAATTGGATGGACTGATGTCTTTTTTCAACCTCACAAACTATGTAACTATGTAACTAAAAAATATTGTTTTTTTTTTCAAAATTGTCACTCTTGTTTTGTTTATAGCGCAAAAAATATAAATCGCACAGGTGATCGCACAGGGGAATACCACTAAAAGAAAGCTCTATTTGTGGGGAAAAAAGGACGTCAATTTCGATTGGGTACAGCATTGCACAACCGCACAATTGTCCATTAAATTCACGCAGTGCCTGAATCCCAAAATAGGGCCTGGTCATTAAGCAGCAAAATCTTCTGGCCTTAAAGCGGTTAAAAAGCACACTGGAGTTGGTTTTCCTGGTCCACAGGTACAGTGCCGGAACACAGCTCACATGTGGCCAGAAGAAATATCTCAGAACCCTTACTCTTTTGCTATAGGATAAATATGCAAAGGCCTATAAAGAATATTACCAACATTCATAACCAAAGTTAGCTCTTGAAGTAATTGTGTGCAGTGCACATGCACCTGGCACCGAGAGAGGACATGTACTGATTGGGTTCACACGCCTCTGGCCCTTCTATGTGAATATAGCCTCCCGGGGAGCCGGGATCGGTATCTGCGCTATTCACACAGCTAGGGGAACCCACGATGCAGTGGAGGACAGCGGTATCGACAAAGAAAAAACTCCCCCAACCCACATAACAAACTCATTCTGAGCACACATGTCACCAGCCTCACAGGTCAGTACAGCAAAGGCCTTCTCTTCCCAATAACAGGAAGAACTCCTGATCCCCTCACAAGCAGGTCAATCACAGCTCTCCCCACCCCCTGCCTCTCCTGGAGAGGAATTGGATTATGCAGTATCCCTTGCCTCCTCTATGGACAGGAATATGGCAGAGCTAGCTGATATAGTCCTGAGCCAAGCCAGTCTGTCACAGGATCGCCCACCTGCACAGCGAACCACATACTCAGGAAATGCTGTATTCCTTGCTAGATTTTCAGCTCTCCTACAGCAGGAACTGACCAAAACATGTGCTATTAGCACTACAGACTTGAAGAGTGATTTTCACAATATTGGTGAACGGCTGGACACTATGGCATGGTGAAAAGGGTAAATCAAAATTCCAATATTCCTTTCAAGACCAACTAGATCAAGCACAGGCTAAAATTTAGGAACGGGAGAATAGATCCAGAAGATATAATTTCAGGATAAGGGGACTTCCAGGGTCTATCTTGGATTTGAAGGATGCTGTCCACTCCCTAATGAAAAATTTGATACCTGACATCCCCCACAACAGATGGAAATAGATAGGGTCCACCCGGCCCCGATGGTCCTGAGATCTGACGGCCTACCCAGAGATATTCTAGTGCAGCCACATTTCTACAGGATTAAAGAGAAAATCATGAAGGAGGCCAGAACTAGAGGTGATCTTACCCTGTTCGGTTACACTGTCCAAATTTTTTTTAAACATTTCCCAAGTGACAATTCAAAAGCATCAATCATTGAAACCCCTGCTTGCTCATCTAGTTAAGCACCAAATTAAATATCGCTGTTCATTTCCCTTCTGTTTATCTTTCTCATACAATGGCAAATCACACTCCTTCACCAGTTTCCAGTCACGAGAGGAAGAGCATTTTTTATTTCTATTCCAAGCTTAAAGCACCCCCCAAAACTTTTGTAATAGCTTGAGCAGAACATTTTTTTCAAGACCTCCTTCTTATGCAACTGGCACATACTGTACTCATGAAGAACTAATGGAAGGGGTTTTTACGGAAGAGGAAGTCCTAACAGCCATCAAAAGTCTAAATCCATCAAAAGCACCGGGCCCTGATGGCTTCTCTGGTCATTACAACCGCAAATATGCGAAAATTTTAACTCCCCACTTATGCTCAATGATTTGCAAAAAGGTAACTCTATACCGGAAAACAAAAATAGTGCCTTCATTAGGTATGAGCATCAAGTTTGAGTCGAATGTTAGTTTGACTCGAACATTAGCGGTTCGCTCGTTCATCGAATGATGAAAAAATGGGCTTCTTCGTGGGAACTTCGAGTTCCCGCATTATCATGCACTCTGACCTCTGATTCTATCAATAAATCCCCTGCTGGCCAACTTTGGTTTCATCTGTCCACAGAATATTTTGCCAGTACTGCTGTGGAACATCCAGGTGCTCTTGTGCAAACTTTAAATGCGCAGCAATGTTTTGTTTGGACAGCAGTGGTTTCCTCTGTGGTATCCTACCATGAAATCCATTCTTGTTTAGTGTTTTACGTATTGTAGATTCGCTAACAGGGATGTTAGCATTTGCGAGTGACTTTTGTAAGTGTTAAGCTGAGACTTTAGGATTCTTCTTCACCTCATTGAGCTGTCTGCGCTGTGCTCTTGCAGTCATATTTACAGGACGATATGTGTATGAAAAAAAAAAAGGTACGCTGATCTGTGATTAAGCTGCTACCAGAAAAATAATGATAAATATGTAAATGTGGATGGTGCGCTAAATCCAATAAAACATAAGTATAAACAAATGAATGTGACAAAAACGATTAAAATCTTAAAAGTCCCAAAGTCCAAAGTGATGAAACTCCTTTGATTATAAATATGATGACACATAAACAGGTGTAAATAAAGGTGATATATTATATAAGGAGGACGGCCACTCCTAGGGAGAGTAGCAGCAGTGCTGAACTTTCTCCATTTATAGACAATTTGTCTTACCGTAGACTGATGAACAGCAAGGCTTTTGGAGATACTTTTATAACCCTTTCCAATTTTTGGAATTTATGGAATTCAACAATTTTTAATCATAGGTCTTCTGAGAGCTCTTTTGTGCGAGGCATCATTCACATCAGGCAATACTTCTTGTGAAAAGCAAACCCAGAACTGGTGTGTGTTTTTTATAGGGCAGGGCAGCTGTAACCAACATCTCCAATCTCATCTCATTGATTGGACTCCAGTTGGCTGCCATCTCCCTCCAATTAGCTCTTGGAGATAGTTTAGGGGTTCACCTACTTTTTCCACCTGCACTGTGAATGTTTACATGGTGTGTTCAATAAAAACATGTCAACATTTAATTATTTGTGTGTTATTAGTTTAAGCAGACTGTGATTGTCTATTGTTGTGACTTAGATGATGATCAGATCACATTTTATGACCAATTTGTGCAGAAATCCATATCATTCCAAAGGGTTCACATACTTTTTCTTGCAGCTGCATATATGCATTATGTCTGTACATACAGTGACAACTATGATGGAGTCTTTTTAGGGCTAGCTACCCCTATTTGTATGTTTCCCACTTTTATTTTTTTTTCACGGAGCGGATGACATTTGTGTCATCCGCTCCGTATGTCCGCATATCATCCCATCCGTTTGCGGATGATATGCGGACATAATGTAAGTCTATTGGCATTGCGGATGTCAGCGGGTGACACAGCTGACATCCGATTTTCCTTCCTTTCCGTTATTTGAACGGAGGAAAAATAGGGTTCTGTTCCATTCCAAAAAACGGAACAGAACTGAAAGGATGAAAATCGGATGTCAGCGGATGGTATTCCGCTGACATCCGCAATGCCATAGACTTACATTATGTCCGCAAATCATCCGCAAAAAATAGGATGATTTGCGGACACACGCAAGAGCCCTTACTTTTTGTACTACATATAATTTATTAGGTTACTTTTTAACCAAAAGGATAAAGACCAATAAAGTACCATTAGGGGGGCTCCCTTCCTCTTTTCTCACTTATCCAACTATAGACAATTGATGTGGTTGCGAGACAAGGATAGACCGGTCATAATGTGCCCTACTTTATCGTTCTTATTAAACCTATGGGACTGGCTGACAAATACACATGGACTTAGATCTCCTCATACCCCTATGGCCCCATTGTTGGGCAACCCTGCTTTCACCCCGGGTCTCCAACCTCAAATGTTTAATTGGCGGAAAAGGTTTACTATGTATTGCAGACTTATGTGATCATAGAGGGGCTATGAGTTGTTGAAACAACTCTTGCAAGAAAAATATCATCTTCCTAATTCAGAACGTTTTCGCTACACACAGATAGCACATTTCCTAGCGGCAATGCATATAACTTCAGATTTATCCTCCTCTACTGCAATAGAATATCTATGCAGGAATCTCGACGGGCACACTGGACACATCTCCAAGATCTACAATATGTTGACTTCAGTCTCCACCAAGCTGTGTTATATGAATAAATGGGAACAAGACAGCAATGAGACACTGGAGGTGGAGGATTGGTGTAAAATGGCACAATATATGTTTAAAGCTATCATTAACACCTCACTGACTGAGACCAATTACAAAGTCTTTCTAAGGTTGTATATGGTGTGGGTAAGAGTAGCATATTGTGTTCCGGGGGCCTCCCCACTGTGCTTTAGAGGCTGCGGCCTAGAGGGCACAATGTTCCACACTTGGTGGAGCTGCCCAAAAGTGAGAAGATTTTGGATCCGCATATTTAACTTTATTTACACACTTATCTAGGTGAACCTCATCAAATCACCACTATAGGTGCTGTTGGGACGTCCGGTGGAGGGGATCATGGCACATAAAAGAAGGCTCATAATAATTCATTTTTGGCAGCTAGAATTGCTATAGCAATATAATGGAGATCTCCCACTGTCCAGTTTGGTAAAGTCCAAGCTGTCTTTGATCATGGTTAATGAATGCCTTTCAGAAAATCTGAAAGATAAAATTGCCTTTTTCCATTAAATATGGGATCCCTGAATTACATACCTCTCAGATGCCTCATAGGATGCTAACACTAAAGGCCCCTTGGACAGGTTAGAGTGCACTTCTTCATTTGTGTCCTATTCTCTCTTTCTCTCTTTTGCTTTACTTTTCCAGACCCTTTTTTCTCTTTAAGGTTCAAAGGTTCACGAGCCTATTATAGTACTGTTATGTATATTAAAAGCCCATCTTTAATCTGTGCCCTGAGGATGTACTGCAGGTGGAACACAGTCAGCACAATCTGCTTCACCTGTCTCCTCCCCCTCCCCCACCTGGTGGGCTCTGATGGAGAGGCTGCAGAACATCACTAACACTGTAGCAGCCTCCCTGTTCCTCCCCCCCCCCCCCCCCCGCTGTGTGACTCAAGTGGAGGAATGAGGTGTGATGGGTGAGAAAGTGTACAGTCTTAGGGACCACAGCTTTGGTTTTATGTTCCTTTATGTTAAATAAATGGTTCTAAAGGAAAATATATTGAGTCACCATGACAAGTACTTATGTAACCTGATACACAATTTATTAATAAAATTGGATGTTGATGTACCTGTTGATTTATTTTACGCTTTGTTAAAAATCTCAATAAAAACTATTGGAAAATAAATAATTGTGTGCTTTAAAAAAAAATTATTGCTCATTTTATGTAGTCCCTTCCATATTTTGATGCAACATTTTAAATACAACTTTGTTCAGAGATAGTGTTTCTAAATTCTGTTTTTAATGCAAAAATAGTCTGTGCTCGTGAAAGGCATCTATGTGTCCTATAAATGGTTATAGAAATTTACTTCTGTAAAGAACACAAGTAGAGTGTGTGTGTTGTCAGCTTATTCACAGCATGACGATCCATTAGTAAAAGTACTCTGCACATATTGAAGGGGAATTTGTGAATTCTTAAACTTTATTACATACTGATCTTTCAAAAGTAGTCAGAAATAATATTCTATAACGTGACATCTATTTGGTAACTTTTTAAAATTAAAGCTAAGTCACTTTTTGTTTTGCTCATTATTGACGAATGATTCTTCATGGCAGAAGTTCCCTTATTGCCTACAAGAATCATATCCTTTTTTTCTCTTGATGACTACTGTTTCTATTGCAATTAAATGAATAAGTACTATGACTCTGGACACCAATTCCTGCAGATTAGCGACTGAAGGCGTGATTGGATGTGATAGCGTGGGAAGTTAGAACTAGCCCTAGACAGGAGAATGGAGTGTGCAACTTTCTCTTATCCCCACAATTATAGAAATTGCATAATGACTATGCACCACAATACTTTAACCACATTACCTTCAGAGCACTTTTTAAAATTTTTCTCACACATGTTTAAAATCTTCATTTTTTTTCAAGAAAATTGCTCACATTTAGAATAAAAAGAGAGTGATTTCAGTTTTGTTGTTATGTGATACTAGCTCAACTGTTTATCAAATCTATATTTATAGTAGAAGGAATACACTAAATGATTTTTAGTGCACACTAACAGTAAAATTCCCTATCTTTGTTTAAAATAAGATGTGTTTGTGTTGCGTAAATAGATACCAAATAGGTCAATTCTCAAAACTCTGCACCCGTGAAACAGTGAAAAATTACAGTCCACATAATTGTCAATATGTGATGCTTTAAATGTACAAAAAAGAAATGGGACAACTAGAAAAAGAGGTGTCGTCCAAAAAAGCGCCATTGGTTAGAGTAGCAGGGGTGTAGCAAAAATTGAGTTTACAGAAAAAACAACAAAACCACTTCTTGTGGTGAAAATATATACTCCAATTGGTGTATATCCCTCGTGCCTATGGATGTCCTATTTGGGGGGGATTGGGGTTAATAAATAAACGTGGATAAGGGGGTGGTGATAGCAGCTGCTATAGGATAAGTAGTAGATGAAAAAGTAAAATCCCAAGGTATTACAATTTATTATAGCGCTTGCTAGTGCTAGCCAGGGATGGGCAATTGCTTGTCAATAACCTGAGTAGTAATACTGGGCAATTAAAGTGGTAGAATAATAAATGAATAATAAATACTAAATATATATGTGTGTAGCATATGACTGGATAATGGTACCACAGTAATAATCACAATATAAATATCGCAATGTGAAAATTAATAAATAGGTCACAATAAAATTGATTCACAGTAAAAAACACTTGTGTGCCATAAAGTGCAAGAATAGTGCCAAAAAATGTGCCAAAAAATGTCCAAATAAACAGTTCATAAGTGACTTTGGTGCATGAATAAAAAACTTCAGTGCCAAGTTAGGGAAAGTGCAGGTGCTTTGTGCTGGGTCCTCCAGTAGTCCGACTGCTGGTACTTAGGGTGTTGGCCTTGTGGAATAATGGGGGGTATGCACTCACCAGAAGTAGTGGGTCTTAAATACCATACGGTAAAAAGACCTTAAGAGCCTTATGGCCTCCTGGGCCGGGGAGGTAGCTGCTGGGCCTTGTAGTCCCCTGCGGTCCGGGGTCCCTCTCCTGGATAATCTCGTTCCTCAGGGTCCGGTTAGGGGAAAATAAAGTGCTCCAGATAGTGCAGTACCATTAAAAATATCCTTTAATGAGTATTGCTAATTGCACAGCACAAAGAAAGTTTAAAATTCAGAGTTGCGTCCGCTACAAATGGTGCCTGTGAGTGGAGAGCGGTAACTATCGGCTTGCACTCCACCAGGCTCCCAGCACGTGCAGCGTGCGTTCCACCTGACTCGCGTTTCGTCAGAACATATGACGTCTTCAGACGCTGCACGTCCTGGGAGCCTGGTGGAGCGCAAGCCGGTAGTTACCGCTCTCCACTCACAGGCACCATTCGTAGTGGACGCAACTCTGAATTTTAAACTTTCTTTGTACTGAGCAATCTGAGTGAGTGGGTAATCTTTATATTTATCTAATTCATTGATTAAAATCCATTTCTCTGATGTTCATTGACGGAAACAGCACCCACCCCTTCTTCTGACACTGCTTGTAACAAAACTGTGTACCTAGGCATAGTCAATCTTGTTTTCTGCCTGGTGTTCTACTCCTGTAGGGGCCAGTATAACCCAATGGTTGAGAAGATCAGGAGCAGTGTCCATCAATGAACATCAGAGAAATTGATTTTATGGTAAGTAAAAAATCCCATTTTTTTTTTTACAATGTTAACATTTTTTTTACACTAAACTTTATTGCTATCGCCAGGAGGCTAATGTGCCCCCCATGATAATGGCATTTGAAAAGTGACATATAATCTTTATAGAGACATCAGAGGTATATAAGACCCCGATGTCTCACCTTCTCTCTGCACAAGCTCATTGAACCTAGACTGTGCTTGATACACTGTTTACTAGGATTTTTAGGTGAGATTTGTACACCACTCACCATTCTGACACTGTCTGGTGTGGTCCCAAGCCCCCAGGGGCAGTTGGAGAACCCATGAACCATAGAGAGAGGCCCAATATCAGGCCCAAAAAAGTGACTAGGTGGCTCTACAGCAGCCAAGAGCACTTTTACCTAACACCAGGGAGCCTGCTGAGAAAGGTAGCTGTAGCTGTGAGCTGGTCTTAACCCTTTCAATGCCTGGGAATATGGGGCACATCCAAAGAGCTTAAAGGCCCGTACACACGATACAAAAATCGGAAGTAAAATTTCATCTGATGAACAATCTGCCGATTTTCGGATTGTTAGTATGGTGCTTTCGACAGCCGATTACAAATTTTCCGATGAAAAAAATCTGGATGTGCAGGCTATAACATTTTTATCGTTCTCAGAAACAAAAGGAAACATATAAAACAATTCAACACATGACATCACTTCTGAAGTTGAAATCTGTCCTACGGGAATTTTCATATAAAAGTAACCTCTTCACTTTCAATATGAGACTAGCATGCAACAAAAATCGGACGCAAGATCGTTCGATAATCTGATCGTGTGTACGAGGCTTCAGTGTCTAATTATGTCATCATCAGGGATGAGCAGACCAATTCTCATGAACCATCTTCCCTGTCTAGGGTCGGTACTAAAATCCCAAGACCCCATAGCAAAAAATTGCATAACACCCTCTTTACCATAACAGGTAAAAAGGGCTGAACAGATTGTGATAGCAATATTGAGTAAGTGCAGATCTATGGATTAAAGTGGACTGGGAGAGATTAATTTTGGGCTTTTAGGCATTGTCTGTTAAAGTATAAATTCACCTTTGTTACATGTTCCACCTGTTTCTAGGGAGAGTTCAATGAATTAATGCCTTTGTGGCTGATGTCATGATGTAGTTCTTAGTGGACTGAAGTAACTGCCTGAAGTAATGGCCTGATAATATCAGCAGGAGCCTGGTATTACACCTGCAATCTGCTGATCAAAGCTGCAATGCTTTACAGGATCCTAAGAAAAATTGTAAATGCACATTTTAGTTTCAAGAATTCTATAAAAAGAACTGTAACAAACCAAAGTTAACCACTTAACCCCCCGAAGGATTTGGCTGCTGAAAGACCAGGGGGTATTTTGCAATTCGGCACTGTGTGACTTTAACGGACAATTGCGCGGTCGTGCAATGCTGTACCTAAACAAATTTGATGTCCTTTTTTTCCCACAAACAGAGCTTTCTTTTGGTGGTATTTGATCACCTGTGCGATTTTTTGATCATGCGCTATAAACAAAAAAAGAGCGTCAATTTTGCAAAAATAACAATATTTTTCCCATTGAAATTCAACAAAAAAAAAATGTAAAAATCTAAATTTTTTTAACATTTTCAGCCAATTTGTTTTATGCTACATATGTTTGGTAAAAAAAATCGCAAAAAGCGTATTTTGATTGGTTTGCGCAAAAGTTATCGTGTTTACTAACAAAGGGAAAGATTTTTGTAATTTTTGGGTTTTTTTTAACGCGTAATGGCAGCGATCTGCAAATTTTTTTGCTGTACTGCGACATTGGGGCGGACAGATCAGACCCTTGACTGACATTTTTGACACTTTTGGGGTTACCAGTGACATTTCTACAGTAATCAGTGCTATACATATGCACTGTTACTGTAAAATTACACTGGCAGTGAAGGGGTTAACTTTATTTGAGAGGGAGGGGCTGTGTGTGTCCCTAGGGGCGTGATTCTAACTGTGATTGGCTGTGGCTTGAGCTGTAGGAACAATGATCAACGGTCCTACATAGTAGAACCGTATGATCATTGTTTCTACAAAGGGGAGAATGACAGGCGGCTTGTTTACACTAGCCGCCTGCCTTTCTCCCTCTCCCCCGACGACCGTCCGTCCGTGACCGTGCGGGAGCACGCCACCGGCGGCGCGCGCTCGCTCCCCAGAGCCTCACAGGCTAGTGACGTACCGATACGTCACTCTGCCTGTGAGGGGCTGACCGCCGCAGTATATGTATTTGCAGCGGTCGGCAAGTGGTTAAATGAAACAATAGCCAAATATTAATATATCAGTTCTAGAGACAACTTTCCTCAGCCACATCCAATTATTATACAAAGAACAGGGAGCAACAACAATGATCAGCTGAACCTATTCATGTTATTTCCTAGATCGCTAGGACTTTTAAGGGTGTGGAGTTGTCAAAAACCAGTGAGCACCAATAAATAAAAATATAGTTTTATTGAAAATACAAAAGTATTAAAAACTATTTACATCCAATAATTGTTAGAAAAAACATATTCATATATACAGACTACATAGACTGTAGACAGAAACATCATGTGGCAGTTCAACGCGTTTCACAAATTGGTAATGACCAACAAATGGTTCATCAGGAACCATAAATATGGCTATATTGTTTCTACAGACTTTAAAGAGAAAAAATACATAATAAACATGTTACACTTACCTGCTCTGTGCAGTTGGTTTTCTCGGGTCCCTTTTCTGTGCTCCTGGCCCCTCCCACCTGTTGAGTGCCTCCACAGCAAGCAGCTTGTGACCCTCCCTACCCCCTCTCTCTCCTCTCTCCTCAGCCCCCTTTTTTAAAATTGCTTACCCATTAGTCTTGATTTAAAACAGATTTGATTAACACATGTGAATGAAACCTGAGGAGATTCACTCTTTCCTATCACTTAAGAGAACAAAACTTGCTAAAATAGAAACTGAATATAATAAAATAATATAATGTAAGAAAAAAGAACACTATAAAAAATGTATGACAAGAACAGGCTGACATTGTTTTTACAAATTTTGCCAAATACCATATACAGAGAAAATTAGACATGACATGAAGGTTGACATTGACATGAAGGTTGGGGTATAATCCAGGTTCATGTTCTGTACCCCTTGCAATCAGATAGTTGTAATACTTTAGATTAGGACCAAACAATATTTTTCACAGGTCTTTACAAGAATTAGGCACTGTGGCAGTGTACATTAACCACTTTACCACCGGAGGATTTTGCTGTCTTCCGTCCAGGCCACTTTTTGCGATTCGGCGCTGTGCGACTTCAACTGACAATTGCGCGGTCGTGCGACGCCGTACCCAAACGAAATTTACGTCCTTTTTTTCCCACAAACAGAGCTTTCTTTTGGTGGTATTTGATCACCTGTGCGATTTTTACTTTTTGCGCTATAAACAAAAAAAGAGCGTTTATTTTGAAAAAATAACAATATTTTTAACATTTTTTTATATGAAATTCCCCCCAAAAAAGATGTAAAAACCAATTTTTTAAAAAATTTTTGGCCAATTTGTTTTCTGCTACCTATGTTTGGTAAAAAAAAATCACAATAAGCGTATTTTGATTGGTTTGCGCAAAAGTTATTGCGTTTACTAACAAAGGGAAAGATTTCTGTCATTTTTGGTGTTTTTTTTTTTAACGCGTAATGGCGGCGATCTGCGATTTTTTTTGTGGGACTGCGACATTGCGGCGGACAGATCGGACCCTTGACTGACATTTTTGACACTTTTGGGGTTACCAGTGACATTACTGCAGTAATCAGTGCTATATATATGCACTGTTACTGTAAAAATGACACTGGCAGGGAAGGGGTTAATTTTATTGGAGAGGGAGGGGTTAATGTATGCCTGGTGCTTACTGACGTGTAGGGGGGGAGGTGACTGAGTGAGTCATGGACAGATCGGATGTCCAGCTATGCTGAACAGTCCGATCTGTCACTCCCTGTCACTATGGAGATCCGCCTGCTTGTGTTTACACAGGCGGGCGGATCTCCACACTAGATCCCCGGCAATCGGGGCAGAGCAGCGGCGATCGCCGCTGCTCCTCCCCTGGCCCGACTCCCGCTGTGAATGAAAACAGCGGGAGCGAGCCTCCGGCGGCGCGCAAGCGCCGCCCAGAAGGGGGAGTGTCTGACGACGTTAATACTACGTCGTCAGACGATAACGAACCACTTTGCCGCAGTACTATTACCGTACTCGGTCGCAAACTGGTTAAGATGCCCTATATCTCAGCTCAGTCCTGCACCTTCAAACCTTAGATCAGCCCCAATTACTGTGCCTTTGGAGCTCAAATCAGTCCCAATTACTGCACCTTCAGGTCTTAGATCAGCCCCAATTCCTGCAACATCAGAAATGCTGGGGTTTAACATTCATACCTGCTGCAGCTAACGATTCCACTAGGAGGAGGAAGTGATTTGGTAATAGTGTCTGCAGCCACAGACAGGCCTATGTTGGTAGGGGGAGGAGGACCAGCAGATTAACATCAGTGAAACAGACCCACCTGAAAGTCTGGTCTGAGACGGTGTGTATTCCATGAGACCCTCTTCTCTATTCCACTAAAACAACATTGTGTGCCTGCCCTGTCACCTTACCTATCCCTGATTTAGAAGAACACTAGTATGGGGAGGAACAGTCACTAAGTACTGTATATTTAACTAGATAAAGCTCTGTTAAACCCAATCAACTAATCATTTTCTAGCAAAAGGTATTTTTTTTACATTTCCCTTGCATAATATTGATTATTCAAAGCGAACACATGTTCACCTTAATTTCTATCACTTGCTTTGCAAAGTGAACATATACTTTTCAAAGTGCACATTCCTTTTGCTGATTAAACAGCCTCTAATAGTTTAGTAACAGGTTTCTTTTTTTCTTTTTTTGTCTACCCACTGACAAATCAATAGTATTAAAAAAAAAAAACTGCCAGCAGTATGTAGAATGTGGCGATAATTAAAAATATTATTATGGATCTTACCACTGCTTAGTAGAGAAATGTCTAACTTTTAATTCTGAAAAAAATCATGTAATTTCCGTTTTCTTCTTTTGTGTTCCATCTTAACTGTACCATGTATTTCGTGTAATTAAGATCATTTGTTTAGAATACAACTGACAAGCAGAATGACAATAAAACAATAGACTGATTGTCTGTTATTCTTTAACAGAAAGGACCATCTACATAAATACAACACTAAAAGGCAAATATCTGATAAATAAGCACAAAATGATTTCACTACCAGCATGATATGCTATTGGATTGTTTCAGATAATCATATAGAAAGGCTATAGTATACAAGGACTATTCTGCAATAAAAGACAAAAAGATTCTAAAAAATTTTTAAATAATAAAAAACTGCATTTTAAGACACATGAAAGCACATTAGTCTGTTTTTTATAAGATGAAATTTAGTTTCAGTAAAGCGAGATATCTCCTAATTCACCAAGTAAGTATTACTAATAAATACTTTGGCCTACATTATTGCCAATGGGATAACACCTGATTTACAAACTTTGTGCTTGGTGCCTTTTTCAGACTTGTGAATGCCACTACATCAAGACAGATAAAGAGCGGGTCAAACATTTTTTCTGATTCAGATACAGTATACTCAAATTTGATCTACTGAGAAGGAATAGTTGTCACAAACCTGAAGAAAAATTTAAAAAAAATGTGCTTATATGTGCTCAATAACCAAAATATAAGTAAGACATTGTCAGGGGTAAGGTTCAATAGTTACCATTACGTTCCTATTCACATAAAGTAATCCTAACCTGAAAACAACCAGGAAACTAATGTTAACCAGTTTTGGATCGGAAGGATTTGCCCCCTTAACCGCTTTACGACTGTCCGCCACTGTTGTACTGCGGCAGGCAGCCGCTCCTGCGCGAACCGGCGTAACTATACGTCGGTCGTGTGCAGGAGGCTGAGGGGCGAGCGCGCGGCACTTGGCAGTGCGCTCCCACCCCCGCTCCTCAGCGGGGAAGCCGATGCAGCAGGCAGGCAGCTCCAATTGCCGCCTGACACCCGCAATCGCTCCCTGCTGAGAGAGAAGAATGATCAGCTGTTGTAAAACAGCTGACTGTTCTTCTCCCTGGAATGATCATAGAGCCCCTGTGATCCTTCTATATAGGAACACAGGTCTCAATGGTCATTTTCAAAAGCCACGCCCCCCCACAGTTAGAATCCCTCCCCTAGGCTCACATTTAACCTCTTGATCACCCACAATGTTAACCCCTTCCCTGCCAGTGTCATTATTACAGTAACAGTGCATATTTTTAGAACTGATTACTGTAGTAATGTCACTGGTCCCCCCAAAAGTGTCAAAAATGTCAGTCAGGGGTCTGATCTGTCCGCCACAATGTCGCAGTCCCGCAAAAAATCGCAGATCGCCGCCATTACTAGTAAAAATTAAAATAAACCAATAAAAATGACATAAATCTTTCCCCTAGTTAGTAGACACAAAAACGTTTGTGCAAACCTATCAAAATACGCTTATTGCAGGGGGATGAGCTTTTGAAATGACCATAGAGACCTGTGATTATATATAGAAGGATCACAGGTGCTCTGTGATCATTCCAGAGAGAAGAACGGTCAGCTGTGTTTACAATTGCTGCCCATCCTTCTCTCTTAGTGGAGAGCAATTACGGGTGGCAGGGGGAAATCACGGCAGCTGGCCCCCGTGCATCGGCATCCCCGCTGCCTAGTGGGGGCAGGATTCCTACGTCGGCTCACGCAGGAGGGGCTGCCTGCCACAGTAAGACTGCGGCAGGCAGTCTGGAACTGGTTAATGGGTCTTTTCAGCTAGGCAAATCTCTCAAAGAAATGTAAAAAAAATATATACATTAAAACATTCACCTTTTTTTAAAACTGGTCACAGGGCCTATAGTTCACATTGCTACAGACTACATAGTATTTTAAGCCACCAGAAACAGTTTATCAGAATTCAAAAATTATTTATCAAAAAACACCCATCACAGTTATATGGGTTCCAGTATATTAAATCAAGCTATGCAACATTTTTCTTCAAGGAACAGGGGATAACTGTATCCCCCTAGATGGTAACAGAAAATGCACAGAGAAATCTGTTGTAGATGGGTGGAAAATCCCAATGTGTTTCACCCAAAGAGCTTTTTCAGGGGAAAGGAAAAGGAATTTTGGGCTATAACCGAATAAGGAAACACAGATAAGACAACATATATTGATATACTAGGACACATGTACAGACTGTATGCATGCACACAAAAGGGACACAGGACATCCATATCAAGGAGTCCCATTAAAACCAACCATCTCTTACGAAGTTCCTTTAAAAATGTTTCTCTATGTTGCTACTTACTTTACTTTATTGTAGCTATTTTGCAAAAACCCAATAAAAATAATAAAAAAAAAAAACAACCAAGGACAAATAGTGAAAATAATATTTACCAAAATATAATATATTCACCCATAGGTTCAATGATGACAATATAAGTTGATACAGTTCAACTCCAAAATCAAACTACCAAGAAAGCACACGTAGGGCCATGTTTGTTATGGTGACCAGATGTCTGGTATTGATAAAATTATAAAAAGAAAAAATACAGAGGGCGCACCAGCCTAGCGCATTACCTTTTAAACAATGTATTTAATAAAATAGTATGCACATCATACTCACAAAAGTTGATAAAAAACCGGCACAAAATAGAACAATAAGTCCATCGGAAGTGTCCACTGGGCGTATGTTTACTGGTACAGACAGTGGTTGAATGTAAACCTCTAAATACAGCTTACGTGTTTCGGGAGTGTCCCCACTTCCTCAGAGCATGTGCAGTTCTATCTTTGTTATTGGCTTTGGCATATGCCCAGTGATATGCCAAGCATTTGGAGGCCATATCACACGTACAGCAGTTTCTCCACACATTTTCTGTTTACATCCAGGGGGTATTGGATATTCACCATCCCCTGAAGAGAGCCATTGTGTGGATTGATTTCATATACAGGAACCCATACAGCTGTGATGGGGCATTTTATGATTTTGCTTTCATATTTATGTTTATAATTCTTGCATTATGATATACTGTTTCTGGTGGTTTAAAATATTATACAGTCTGTGGTTTTAACACTATGGGCTAAAGGGCCTAGGACCAGTTATAAATAAAGGTTATTATTGTATATTTATGTTTCTTTATTTCTTTGAGAAATTTGCCCAAATTAAGTCTCCTTAACATTCATCTCTTGTTGGATTCTGGATTAAGATTGCTCAATCAGAACATAGGGCACATTATACAAAATGGCAATTGAGTTATGTTTTTCAACAACTAATATCAAAGCTCTTTTGTAAAAGTTCAAAATGTTTACTTGTTTAAATGTTTTTATGGAGCCTGTATACAAAGAGATGACCTATCTCACATATCAAATGTTCAGTACTGTGGTGAATTTAAAATGAGAAGAATTATTTTGCTGCAATTTTATCACAAAGAATAACAAACTACCCTTGATGTATAATAATGCATTTTCTTAATATAGATGACTAGGAGTTTCCATTCCATTTGAAGATCTCTCTGACCCTTTTAGACAGTAAAACATTGTTTTCTTAAAAGCTTTATAAAATAGTTTTCCCTTTGCTGTGGTAGAAAAATAAATAATAATGAGTCAATGTAGAAGTCAACTTGCCATACTCATCAAATAATTGACTTGGCCAACTTTATTTGTGTTCCACTTTTAAAGTTAAACTCCACACACATACATGAATACACACACTCACAAAACAGTACACAGCCTAAAATTTTCTAATGCTGTATATAAAGTAATTATTATCCATAAATAGGGTAATTAAAACCTTATTTAATTAATAAAAAGCTTCTTTGATTTTTGGGTCAGCAGCTTTTAGAAAATAATAAGTGTAGGCGTGCATACACCGCTGCTGTTTGAATACCCCACTGATGACCATATACATACTTTCAAAATATAGCACGGGTAGTGTGAACAGGACACCATTGATCCTAAACAAATATTCAACCCTATTTACATAAATGCAGCCCCAAACTTGCAAGGCACCTCCACCATGCTTCACTGTTGCCTACTGACACTCATTATTGTTCTGCTCTTCAGACCTTCTGCCTCCTGCTACAGCCAAATATTTAGATTTTTGACCAGTCCAGAGCACCTGCTACCCCTTTTCTACACCCCAGTTCATATTTTTTTATGCATACTTGAGTCACTTAGCCTAATTGACATTTTGGAGGTATGACTTCTAATACTTCTGGGCAGACATCTTTGGACAGTAGATGCACCTGGGTCCCACCTGTTCTGTGCTGATGATGCTGCTGGACATCTTCCGATGTCAAAGAGAAGTAAGCATGATGTGTGTTCATCTGCTGCATTAAGTTTCCTTGGGTGACCATGGCATCTATGGTCCTCAATGCTGCCTGATTCTTTGTGCTTCTTCAGAAGAACTTGCATGCCAGTCTACTTTAAAGTCTTTGCCTGGGACAGACTTTTCTGATTCAGTTTTATTACGTTGTGTCTTGTTGTCGTGATCAGTCTTACCAGGGTGAAAACCTGTGACATGAAACTTTCTTAAAACCTCTCCTTAGCAGCAGAGTATGGCTGTTCCTCATCTAGTTTTGAGCCACCCACACAGCTGTTTCTGGTTTAGTTAATGACCATGTTTTAAGCTACATATAAAATTGATGATCATTAGCACCTGCATGTTATACAGTAATTGGACACCTGACTATAATCCTACAACATCCCTGACTTTGTGCAAGTGTAAGAATTGATGCTGGTTTGAAGCCAGTTGGTAGTTACACCAAATATTGATTTGATTTACATTTTTCTTCTGTTTGCTCACTTTGCATTTTGTATATTGGTAAAAATAAAAAATGAATATATATATATATATATATATATATATATATATATATATATATATATAATATATATATATATTTTTTTGTTTTGTTTTATTATAAATATTTAATATAATATACATATTTTTGAAAGCATTCTTACTTTACAGCATTTCTTCACACCTGCCTAAAATGTATAAATTGTATATGTCAAGGGTATTTGGGATTTTAGCTAGCACATGTAGTACATTATTGGATGACTAGAGTTAACACAGCTTCACTTTATTTCACTCTATTCACTTGGCAAAGTGAACAGTTTCTTCTCTTTTGGTAAACCAGCCCTATTGTATCATTGCCATGTTGAATAGCAAGTAATCTGCCTTAATATAGGCAAGAATTCTTAGTAATCTTGTGGAGTCATTCACATGCCAATGTTAGAGAGCAGATTTAATGGGGATGGCAGTTTTTCTCATGAACATGAACAACCATATCATTGGGTTGAAACACAAGCAGAAAAAGACTGTTACTCTCAAAAGAGTACTGTGATTTCACTGCACATAGGCTGCTTATGCAAATAATGCTACCAATTGTGTGTTTGGTAGGAAATTACTATTGATTGCAATAATTTTTTAGTAAGTCCAGAATTATTGTATCTAAGTTCAAGACCAAACATGTAATATATTGTAGATTACTAGCCCTTGGTGTGTTTGATGCATTTGTTTTCTTTTTTTAATTTTTTAAAGCTTTTCTTGTGTTATTTTTACCTGGTAATTCTGTAAATAACACATTTAATGTCCCTGGGTGGGCAAATCACTTCTCCACTGTGTCTATGGAGGGACCCATGGTTGTTACCCTAGGCTGTTCTCCTGATATGGACTCCAAATATGTTTATGTCCCCTTATTTCAATTACATAGAGGGCATGGCATTTGGTGGTTTACAGAAGATAGCTAGGAAGGAAGATATTCTTCAGTGCAGCTCACAATAAGTGACAGGGACACTGTATATTTGGCAGGACCAAGAGGTGTTTTCTGTATTTTCTGAAAAAGGTCTTAACTTGAAAAAAAAAAAAAAAAAGATAACTAATGCAGCCACTGCATCTCTGGACTGTAGGCTGCAACATATTACACTTTTGATCTTGGGTTTGGTTATCCCTTGACCCTTAAGGCATTTTGAAAATCAGTTATTAAATTATGTGGGTATGGATTACTGTGTTTGATCGAAAGGATATATTTTTTTCGCTCTCATTTTAGGCATGGTCTACAGTTTTCATTATTGCCTACATATACTGTATTTGGAAATATATGTAAAACTCCAGTTGAAAACAGTTTATTCAAGGATTTTCAGGTCTAGCTAGCAGATATGAGTGCTATGAATTGCCCACCAGCTCACACTTTTACAATGCTGTTTTAAAAAAATGATTTTAACAGCTGGCATTTTCTAGTTTGTTAAATAGAAAGCTGAGCACACAATTTCATAAATCTGCTGTGGGCTATGTATTACATTGCAATAGGGCCTACCAATTTAGGTTTCACCTGTCCTGGCATATTTAACAGACACTCCCTAGCATCAGCTGGAAACATTCATGAAAGCCAACAGTGAATAATTCAGAGAAAAAATGCTGGCAAAATGTGAATGAAAGTTTTGAACAAATATGTGTCAAATTTGCAGCAAAACAATCACCTTTACATAGAGATCATAATTATCCAATGCATGGATTCATAAAGTTCAGAGTAGCAAATATTATAACATTTATATGGTAAAATTGTTGTTTACATATGATATAGATAGCAGATTTTTACCTTTAAAGGTGTGAATACATTGCAGATGTTAACAAGCATTGGTAAATGTTAATAATAAAAGGCAAAAAGTGAATGAAGGCAAGTGCTTATTTTAAATTTGGTAAATATTCTGTTATGAATATATCTCTCCCTGAAATTATGTGATATGAAGCATACTGTATGTAGTAAGCAGTAATTGCAGTAATGTCACAGCAAATAAAATTGTCCTTTTCTGGTCAAGGAAGAAAATCAAACTTTTTATATGTTTTGACTGACCATAAGATGATGGAAGTTTGGATAGAAATAAATTTCCTTCTTAAATAAAGAATTGTACATAAACTAGTGAGCCAGAGAATCAAGGGTTAGTTATATTTTATTAATCCTGCTGATCTAATATAACAAAAATAAAATCTGATTGTTTGGGACTATGTGCAGTAAAATTGCTCTCTTCACACTTGGTCAGTTTAACCTTATTTTTATACGTGTAAAACTTTAAAAACAGATTTTTAATATACAGTAAGTTTATATTATACAATTCAGTGTTATTTTAATGTCTCTTAAATCCCTTGCACAGTTGCCTTTGGCCACAGTAACACAAAAGTAACAAAATATTTGCCAGGAGACAAACTTTCTTTTAACAACAAATGGGGGGAAAGTTAAATAAATAAAAAGTATGTGATATCTCATTTTATAATACTGTATGTAGATGTTTGGAGTGTGTGCAGTTACCTTGGCGAAGAAAACATTTTAGTGAATAAGCCATTCATTGCATTAATTGGCAGATAACTGCAAATATTATTGGGCAGATATGAATTGATGTACTGAAAACAGGGTTATTCTGTCCGTTACCACTTGCCGCCCGCCCACCGTCAAATGATGGCAGGGTGGTGCGGCTCTCGCTCTGGGATGCCGTCCTATGACGGCGTCCCAGAACGACTGCTCTCGCACGCCCGCTGGGGTGCGCAGCACAGCGATCGTGGCCGCACCATGTTCCTAGGACACAGTGCGACACCAATCTTGGTAAAGAGCCAATGAAGTGGTTCTTTACCCATATGATCGGCTGTGTCCAATCACAGCCGCTCACATGTAAATGAGGAAGTTACGTTTTTCGGCTCTCCTCGTCTCACACTGTCAGAGTATGTGGTGAGGAGAGCTAATCAGCGGCTCCTCCTCGAAGGGGAGTACAAGACAACTAATCAGGGCACTGATGATCAGTGCCCTGATTACAACAAAGTAAAATAAATGCACAAGAATCACATAAAAAAAAGCACATCAGTTAACGCAATCGGTGCGCCCAATCAGTGCCAATCAGTGCCCAGTCAGTGCCTGTCAGTACCTGCTCATCTGTGCTGCCCATCTGTGCCCACCAGTGCCGCCCATCAGTGCCCACCAGTGCTGCTCATCAGTGCCCACCAGTGAGGCCTGTCAGTGCCCATCAGTGCCGCCAGTCAGTGCTCATCAGTGCCGCCAGTCAGTGCTGATCAGTGCCGCCCACAAGTGCCCATCAGTGCTGCCTATCAGTGCCCATCAGTGCCACCTATCAGTGCTGCAACTCAGTGCCACCTATCAATGCCCATAAGTGCGGCATATTAGTTCCACCTCATTAGTGCCACCTCATCAGTACCACCTAATTAGTTCCCTTCAGTGCCACCTCATCAGTGCCCATCAGTGCAGCCCATTAGTGCCCATCAGTGCCTCCTCATCAGCGCACATCAGTGAAGGAGAAAAATTACTTATTTACAAAATTCACTGACGGTAACTAAGAAAAACTTTTTTTTTTTCAACATTTTCTGTCTATTTTCTTTTTTTTTTTTTAGTAAAAAATAAAAAACCCAGTTGTGATTAAATACCACTAAAATAAAGCCCTATGTGTGTGAAAAAAAAAAGAATTATAACATTTTAATTTGGGTGATACCAATAAAAGCTGAAAATTATCCTGGGCAGGAAGAGGGTGAAAGTGCCCAGTATTGAAGTGGTTAAGGAAATATGGAAATTCAAATGCAAGAAAAACATGTTTTGGCATTCAAACGTTTACAAAATGAAATGTGTAAGGTTATTTTAGTCTGCAGTGTATAACATAATGTAGATATTAGGAAGTACTTTATTAAGCTTGAAAACAGCTGCCCCAGCTACTACTGATTGAATGGAAATATTATGCAGGTCACCCTAGTCAATCTTCTGAAAGCAGTTTGCTGTCCCGGGGTCTAACCTACTGTGATTATTTACATAAGGTATGGTGTATCAACATGCTTCAGGTTTATGTTTATCTTTAAGATATTGCTTAGTCTGTTATCCACACAGAAATAAACATTGCGCCATTAAATGTGACATGGATGGCTATACTGTACAACATAAAATACAGTAGTGTTTTATATAGAAAGAATAGTCATTTGAGGAAATGTAAAATAACATGTGATAAATCTATCCAATGGAATTCAGATTTGCTCTATTATAAAAAGGAATGCCACTATTTGTTCCACTGACTTAGGAAAATAAGTTGCAATCTTTGAAACCAAGACAAAAACAGATGATTTGACTCTTGTCTACATTAAAAAAAATATATATATATATTTCTTTGTTTGCTTTTCTCCCAATGGAGAAAATGCTTTCACCCCTTGTTTCTGTACCACTGTCACTTTTACAGGAAAATGAAACCATGCTGGTGGTATCCCAATGGGGCATTTGGGTGATGTGTGGGCTGCTTCAATGAGTTGGGGAACTGCCACAGAAACCTCAGAATATGAAAGTATTACTTCTTATTCTATATCTAAACATGATTTAATTCTGAAACCTATAATGGATGCAACAGCCAATGTGTTTTGGGAGCCACACATGACCCCTTTATCATATCAGGGCTACAATATGATCTGAAAAACAAAAAAAAAATATTAGAAAAAAAACAAAAATAAGGGTCCTAGGTCTTGAAATTCATATATACCTTATTTTAAATAATTTAAAATAAAACTGATTTAGGAAGTAAGACAAGGTCCCTTGGTGTTTTCTTTTTTAATTCCAGCTATATAAAAAAAAATTAAATTACTTTGAAATTAAATAAATAAAGCTTATTTTATGGGTTTACATATACTTTAAACGTAAAAGTTGGAGTAAGGTTTGATATAAACCATGATATATCTAAGGTCTTAATTAAGACCAAAATACAGCGCTTGCTTGTAACTATAAATACCTGTAGGGTTAACCCAATAGTTATTATTTTATATGATACCAGCACATATTCTAAAATTACTATATGAACGAATATTGGTGCAAATATAGTGATACACAAAAAAAAACACAAGGGTGTATAAATAATTAATTAATAAATATTCCTTGACTGATAAGAATTCATATAAAGGTATCTCAAAAATATATATATAAAGGTGACTCTGTGCTCAGAAACATATAATGTAAATACCGTGTCCTTAATAAATATAAAGTTCAAAGGTGGTAAGCGTTTAAAATTATATATAACTGTGTTTCAAAATTTAGTCCTTGATGATAAAAATAGTGATTGTTCAATTCAAAAGTGCACGTGCTTGATCAAAAGAAGCTGTGACATCAAATTCTTGCTGAAAATAAAAGGGCTGGATCACTTACCAGACGTAGTGGGTTCTATATACCTTATGGTATTAGAACCTATCAGGCTTGTAGAGCCCCCTGGGCTCAATGGGTAACCTCTTTAGGATGGTCTCCAGTAGCAGATATTACCGTCCAAGGTGTTTGAAATGAGAGGAAAAAGAAGGCTCCAATAGCGCAATTCAATAGAATAATTGTTTATTTCCCATATTATGGGTAAAAGTATTTTAAAAGGTCGTATCACATCCCCAGTGGTCTAGCGGTGCGGGCTGCCTGTCGTCCTCGCGGTGAGACAAAGCTACTTTCAGCTTGCGTTCCACTGAGTGCGACGTGATGACGTACGTGCGGTCAAAGCTGACGCGTTTCATCACATCCGGTGACGTCTTCAGAGCTTGTATACATATTACCCTATTTTTAGTGCTCTTCCACTGGCGTGAGGAATATACTTTTGTATATACATAATTTGATATAAACCATAACTCACAAAAAACATCTATCATTGGAATGTATTGTTGAATCACACAATAGCATTGTGGCTGGTAAGTTCTTACCAAGCACCAGAATGCCTAAAGTTTGATTCTGCACATTGAATAATACAACCACATCACCCAGCACTCATTTTGGAGTTATGGGCCTATTGAGACTGAGAATAAACTGTTCTTATTTGTACAAGAATGGTAAAAAAATTGACATTAATTAGCTATATTTATTTATTTATACATATTCATGCTTCAGAAGAAGGACAGACATTTGGATGTTTTTTACTTCTCCCTTCTAAATGTATATGGGCAGCTCTGTTGTAAAATATAAATAAATACCCCCTGTTCTGTTAACTTAAATCACCAAAATCACCAGTAAAAGAAAAAAAAATAGTAAAATAATATCAATGGCTATAAAATCACTAAAACACTAAAAACAAAACTATAATCATCAGTTTATCAGTGCAAAGCTCCTTGAAAAATATAAATAAAACACAAACTTAATATACATTTCATAGCAAATAAAATGTTATTGCACAAATTAAATAGATCTATAATACATAATAAATGCAGTGTCCATATGAAGTCCAATATAAATAGCTCCAAGTGCTCCACAATGATACCATGCAATTTCATGCATAGAAACCATTGGGCAATGCTAGAGCAGGTTGCTGTATACCCGCTGTGTATTCTTCAAGTACACTGTCATCACAAGTCCCGTCTCCCACCATAATTGCCCCTGTTTGCACTGTGGTTGCAGATTTTACTGTACTAAAAGAGGATATATTGTATATTAATAAGGGGAAAATCAGTGTATCCTTCTATGTCAGTGGAGACCGATTGAGTTTCTTCTCATTTTACATTATTAATAGTAGCTTGTAGTCTACCCAAGATCTGGTCCACATAAACATCTAGAAAGTAAGGGGATTTTTTAGGTTTTAGGTGTGCTGTTTGAATGGGAATGCATAACAGACATATAGTGGGGTATTCTCAAATTTGACTGCCAAAGTGGAAATACACCAGGCAGATGTAAAATACACCAATTTTTTGAAGCTCTATTTCCATGAATACATTATTGAAGTAATACTAAAGTCTTAGCATTTTATTTTTTCAACTTAACCACATGCCGACCAGCCGCCGCAGTTATATGTACCTGTACAGCGATTCATGGGAGCAATCCTGTGGGCGCGGGCACGCCGCCGGAGGCGCGCACCCACTCGCCAGCGGGTAAGTCAAGGCACGGCACTGGCGGCCGCAATTTTTGCTGGGCACCCGCGATCGCTCCCCGTGAAAAGAGAACAGCAGTCTGCTGTTGAAAACACCGTTGTTCTCTCTGCTATCAATAACAGAGCCCCCATGTTCCTGCTTTTTAGGAACACAGGTCTCTATATTGATATTACAAGCTCATTTCCCCCACAGTTAGAAAGCACCCCCTAGGCTCACACTTAACCCTTTGATCACCCCTGGGTTAACCCCTTCCCTGCCAGTGTCATTATTACAGTAACAGTGCATATTTTTAGCACTGATTACTGTAGGAATGTCACTGGTTCCCCAAAAAATTTCAAAAATGGCAGTAAGGGGTCTGATCTGTCTGCGGATCTGATCTGTCTGCCGCAATGTTGCGGTCCCGCTAAAAATCGCTGATTGCCGCCATTACTAGTAAAAAAAAATAAAATAAATAAAAAAAGGCATAAATCTTACCCCTAGGTTGTAGAAGCGATAACTTTTGCACAAACCAATCAAAATAGGCTTATTGGGAATTTTTTTTTTTTTTTACCAAAAACATGTAGCAGGATACAAGTTGGCCTAAAATGATAAAAAAAATTTGATTTTTAAATTTTTTTGGGGGGAATGTTATATAGCATATACATTTTTTTAAAAAATGTTGCTCTTTTTTATTTATAGCGCAAACAATAAAAATCACACAGGTGATCAAATGCCACCAAAAGAAAGCTCTATTTGTGGGGAAAAAAAGGACATCAATTTTTTTGGGTACAGCATCGCACGACCTCACAATTGTCAGTTAAAGTAACGCAATACCGAATCGCAAAAAATGGCCTGGTCATTAAGGGGGGGGGAAATCTTCTGGTCCAAAAGTGGTTAATGCATTCAAAGCATTAAGGTAAAAAAATAACACAGTACATTTCTCTACCCCTGCTGTCATTGTGACTGCCACCAGGTCCTGCACAATCTGTGTTTTATCCAAAACTTCTTGGTTCCACAGGGGACAGTCAGGACAGGGAAGTGACTGCCCCTGCAGCTGTCTGTGAGGAGGGAGAAGGGGCATGAATTGCTGGGTGCTGCTTGTTTGATTAGACACACACAGCTCCAGTTGAAAGAGACAGGTCTAGGCAGCCTGTTAGGAAAGGAGTATCCCACAAACAGGGAGGGAGGGGCAGCATGGAACCAAAAAATGTAAATTATCAAGGAAGCAAACTATACAGGAAATGTTAATTTGTATTTACTGCACAACAAATAAAAAAGGTTTTAGTGTCTCTATTGTTGACCAAATCTATATATTATGAGTTTTAATATATTTCTGATATGATTTGGTAAAAGAGAGTTCTTACACAACAACTGAAATCTATTGGTAAATAGTATGCAGAGTTGTATAAAGTACTCGAAACCCATACTTGAGTAAAAGTACAAGTGCTCGATCAAAAAGTGACTTGAGTAGAAGTGGAAGTGCTCGATCAAAAAGTGACTTAAGTAGAAGTACTAAAGTATTCAACATTTTTTGTACTTAAGTATTGCAAGTAGTTTTTTTTTAAATTTTGCTACTCAAGTACTGAAAGTAAAAGTACCAGTAGTTTTGAAAAAAATTGATACTCAAGTACTGAAAGTAAAAGTACAAGTACTATGTTATATATTTATTAAAGAAAGAAGTCAAAAGTTTGAACATCATATTGTTTTTTTATTATTTCAAATGCAGCTTTTATTTATACATACAGTAGCTTTTATTTTCGTATGCGCTGATAATACACATGTTTTGAGCTTCATGAAACCTGCCATCTACTGTTCTGGCAGTGGTAATTTTTATAATTGTAATGAGTAACTATGCAGCACAAAAAAAAAATATCGGAGTAGAAGTATTGAAATCATTGAAAAAATATACTGAAGTAAAAGTGGAAGTAGGAGAAAAAAATTATACTCTAGGAAAGTACAGGTACCGCCTTTCGGTACTTAAGTACAGTAGTGAAGTAGTTCTCATACTCTGATAGTATGAAGGTCTAACAAAAACCAATCTATCTATTCACATAAAAGAAACATTGAGCTCTAACATATTAATAAATACAAACAATGAGAGAGGAAAGACATTAGATAAATATTTAAATTTACAGGTGCATCTCATAAAATTAGAATATTCATGAAAAAGTTCATTTATTTCAGTAATTCAATCCAAAAAGTGAAACTCATATATTCTATATGGATGCATTACACACAGAGTGATATATTTCAAGCATTTCTTTCTTTTAATTTTGATGATCAAGGCTTATGAGTAAAAACCCAATATTCAGTATCTCATAAAATTAAAATATTTCATAAAACCAATAAATTAATACAGAAATTTTGGCTAACTGAAAAGTATGTCCATGTACAGCATAGTATGCATGCAAAACTTGGTCAGGGCTCCTTTTGCATGAATTACTTCTTCAATGCGGAGTGGCATAGAGGCTATCAGCCTGTGGCACTGCTGATGTGTTATAGAAGGCCAGGTTGCTTTGATAGTGGCCTTCAGATCATCTGCATTGCTGGGTCTGGTGTCTCTCATCTTCCTCTTGACAATACCCCACAGATTCTCTATGGGGTTTTGGTCAGACGAGTTTGCTGGCCAATCAAGCATAGTGATACCATGATCATTCAACCAGGTATTGGTACTTTTAGAAGTATGGGCAGGTGCTAAGTCCTGCTGGAAAATGGAGTCAGCATTTCCATAAATCTGGTCAGCTGAGGGAAGCATGAAGTGCTCTAGAATCTCCTGGTAGAGGGTTGCACTGACTTTGGACTTGATAAAATATGGTGGATCAGCACAAGTAGATGACATGGCCCCCAAAATCATCACTGACTGGAAACCTCACACTGGACCTCATGCAACTTGGATTCTGTGCCACTCCACTCTTCCTCCAGACTCTGGGACCTTGATTTCCAAATGAAATGCAAAATTGTCCATAGTTCATGAATATTTGCGGAGCCATGTCATCTGGTGTTGGTCCGCTGTGTTTTATCAAGTTCAAAGTCAGTGCAGTGTTCATCCTGTTCCTCCTTGCACAAAAGAGCAGATACCAGTCCTGCTGATGGGTTAAGGACCTTCAACAGCCCTGACCAGCTGTCTTAGAATCTCCTTCATGCTTTTGAGACTGTGCTGGGAGACTCAGCAAACCTTCTAGCAATGGCCCATAATGATGTGCCACCCTGGAGGAGTTGGACTGCCTGTGCAACCTCTATAGGGTCCAGGTATCACCTCATGCTACCAGTAGTGATACTGACTCTAGCCAAATGAAAAACTTGTGAAAAACAGTCAGAAAAGATGAGTAGGGAAAAAAATGTCAGTGGCCTCCATCTGTAAAACCATTCCTGTTTTAGAGGCTGTCTCATTGTTGCCCATCTAGTGCACTTGTTGTTAATTTCATTAACACCAAAGCAGCTGAAACTGATTAACAACCCTCTCTGCTACTTAACTGACTAGATCAATATCCCAGGAGATTAATGGACTTGATGCTATACTCTAAATTAACCACTTCCGGACCGCCCGCCGCAGTTTTATGTCGGTAATTTGAAGTTTAATACCGGTGTTAGGTCAACAAATACACTAGCTGCCAAGGTATTTTCTTCCTCGGTCGGTGGTCCTCTTTTGCATAAAAGTGGTCCCAGAGGCAGATTTGCCACGGGATCACTTTTATAGGTGGTGGGAGAGGTTCCCACCCCCCTCCCGCCCTCCTGTCTTTTTGACCCCAGATCTCATATTAAATGGGACCTGTCCTGCTTATTTCTATTACAAGGAATGTTTGCATTCCTATAATAGGAATAAAAGTTAACAAAAAATTTAAAGGGACAGTGTAAAAATAAAAGTTAAAATAAATAATAATAAAAAAAATTTAAAGCTCCCTGTCCCTCCGAGCTTGTGCGCAGAGGCGAACACATATGCCAGTTGCGCCCACATATGTGAATGGTGTTCAAACCACACATGTGAAGTATCACCACAATCATTAGAGTGAGAGCAATAATTCTAGCCCTAAACCTCCTCTGTAACTTTAAGCTGGTAATCTGTACACATTTTTTAAAGCATCGCCTATGGAGATTTTTAATTACCAATGTTTGTTGCCATTCCACGAGCGTGCGCAATTTTGAAGCATGACATGTTAGGTGTCTATATATATATATATATATTTCACTTTATAGAAAAAAATGTGGCTAACTTTATTGCTTTCTTAATTTTTAATTTAAAAATGTATTTTTTCCCAAAAAAATGCGTTTGTAAGATTGCTGCGCGAATACGGTGTGACATAAAGTATTGAAACAATCTTCATTTTCTCTAGAGTCTCTGCTAAAATAATATATATAGAATGTTTAGGGGTTCTAAGTAATTTTCTAGCAAAAAATACTGATTTTAACTTGTGAGTAACAAGTGTCAGAAAAAGGCCTGGTCCCTAAGTTGTAAAAAGTGTTCTTTTAATTTTTTTGAGCAGTTTATATTCATAATGACAATATTATTTACAGCTGTTAATGGAGATTTCATATAAAGCCATCATGTAACACTATATATGTATTTTTATAAATGCAAGCATTTTAAGTACCTAAATGTGACAGGGTATTTGCTATCCTATATATAACAGCATTCAGATTAGGGGGGGGGAACCACACAAGAAGCCAACCAATATTGCTCAACATAAGGAGCATGCTGATAGAAGGAGAGAGCAGAGTGGTAGAAAGATGAGCCCTCCAGTTTGCTGTTTTTGCTTTCACTTTCCAGTCACAAGGTAGATTAGGGGCAAGATTTGTAATTGTTATTTAAACTGCAGCAGAATAAAAACAGGTCTTATGCCCTACTGGAGAAGGGATGTGCTGTGTGGCAGAGCTGTGTAAAGGCTCGTACACACGATACGAAAATCGGGAGTAAAATTTCATCCGACGAACGATCTGCAGATTTTCGGATCGTTAGTGCTTTCGACAGCCGATTACGAATTTTCAGACAACAAAAACTGGATGTGCAGGCTATAAAATTTTTATTGTATGTCAACACAACGTCCGATTTTCATTTAATTAGTACAGTTTTCATCAGAAAAAAATCGTAAGAGCAAGACTAGGCATGCTCAGAAATGACAGAACACATACAAAACAATTCAACACATGATATCACTTCTGAAGTTGAATTCTGTCATACGAGAATTTTCGTATGAAAGTAACCTCTTCACTTTCCATATTAGACTAGCATGCAACAAACATCAGACGCAAGATCGTTCGATAATCTGATCGTGTGTACGAGGCTTTAGTCTCAGAATTGAATTGACAGAAATACAAATAATTTGACAGGTGAACAAGCTCTCAGATATGTATTTCATCTCTTTGTTTAAATGGTTGTCTGGAGTACATCTTTAACTTGGTGTTTTCTGCCCTTAGTTCTACATATGATTTTTAGTGATTGGTCTTTTTAAGATATATGCTTATTTTTTAAGGGTCCTTTCACACGAGCGGTGCGCCCGGCGGACTCTGTTTTGCTCAGCAGGGGATCGATCCACTGACTCCCACTGAATAGGCGGATGACAAGTCCGTCTCCGCTCTCTGTGCAGAGACAGACCTGTCAGATCCCCTCTCTCCTCTATGGGAGATCGGATAAAAACAGACCGGCTGTCCATTTTTATCCGATCCTATCCAATCCGATCCTCCAGAAGGATGGAAAATAGGGTTTCCATCTGTCTGGATCTATGTTCAACACAATGATCGTGTCACTGCTACTTTTTCGAGGTAATATCTGGGTTTTCAAACATATTTAGTGAACACAAAGTTGATTTGTATCCTTTGTGGGTATTGGGAAATATATTTAAATAAACAATTTTGTGTCCAGAGTCCACCTTTAGGTATAGTGACCATCCTATCTGACGTTGTTTGCTAGAAGGTGCATCTACAACTCTGCATTTTAAATATAACTGTGAAAGTAAAACAAAGTGAAATATCCAACGTATGTAACAGAAATACAACAGAAACAAAAATAAATTATACTAATGCAGATATGCTTTGGTTGTATTTTATAGGGAAGGATTTGTCATATCAGAAATTTGGAGTTGACGCGAAAACTGTGTCAGAGCTGAATTATATGGAGAGTGATGACATTCCATCATCTGCATTGGATCTAGAATGGGATATGGAAACAGAACTGGAGGAACTTGGATCTGAACAATTTCCACCTGACAACTATGCTAATAATGATGTAAACAGTGCAATAAATCAGCCACATATACCTACCTCCAGTCAACTGTCCACTTCACCCAAGGGCCGCTTCCAGCGTTTAGAGGAGGAACCAGAATATTTTTCCCATTATGCACATTCAAAACCAAAGACCTCAAAGCACTTTTTTACAATTATAAAAGTATTTTGCACACTATTGTTTACATTTATTTTTGGAATTTTAGTAGGATATTTTTCAAAAATGAGCCTTTCCTCGAGTAACTGTTTAGTTTTGAATGAAATTACAACTTCAAGTGACATCCAGGATATAAATGAAATATTAAATGATATTACTAAAGAAAACATTGAAACTCATTACAGGTATGTACACTTTTATTTCAAAATTATTTTTATTATCTATATAAAAGTAAAAGTAATAGACAAGCATTATTTTTTTGTGATGATGCATTAAAATTTAAAGTACATTGTTCCTTCTGAGTAGTACTTCCAGGCTGTGGCAGAAAATTTCAGATTAGCAGCAAGAAATCTCAGGGGTATTGCATGAATAGAATCTGTCAAAGGCTTCCAAGACTTGCTTTTTAAAGCCAACATTTTTTAAAATCACCATACAGCATATTTATAAATTAGTGGATGTGAATGGTATATATTTGTGGCTAACTTACATATTGCGTCCTTGTAAAATGCCATCGAAATAGGACTGTCTATGGCTCTCCAAATCTTGGTAATGAAAGACTAGCCTGAAGCTAGCCATACATAGATTTAAATTTAGCCAGTCCAGCAGAGACCATCCGAATTTCAATCCATGTATGGGATAGCTGGTTGTACACAAGTCAGTCTATAGATTGACTTGTGTGCAACCAGTCTGTCTGTTTTTTTCCCAAACCATCAGTGCCGCCAGCTATAGCCAGAAACACTGATCATTGTATTTTGCCAGCAGAAATGAATAGCTCGGCGGCATATTGAATGCGTGGACAGGGAAATTGGTTGAGCAGAAAAAAAATGAATCATGTATGTCCTGCCTAAGTGTTTCTAGCTATAGTTGGGTAGCAAAGGGATTGAGAAAGAAGGCATGTTGGGTTCGATCCACTGAAGGAGTAAAGTGCTTACCTGAAAAAGTGTATGTTTACAGTACTTTGCAAAGTGAATAATAGTGAGGGTGAAGTCCCAATCAGGGCTGCCATCAGGGGGGTACAGCCCATACACATGTAGGGGGCCCGGGGATTCTGAGGGGCCCAGCCACCCAGGTCCCAACAAACCAGATTGAGTTGTTGCTGTTGTAGCAGTGGCGGCTGGTGCTCAAAATTTTGGGGGGGGGGCGCAAACAGAAAAATGTAATGGGCATTGCTGTGCGGCAAAAAATGCTGTAAAAAAATTGCGTGACTTTGAGGTCACAAAAGTGTGAAAGGGGCCTTCAGTAATTAAGGTATAGCGTGCCCCCTGTCAATGCAGAGAGACCAGCGTGCCCCCTTTCAATGCAGAGAGACCAGCGTGCCCCCTTTCAATGCAGAGAGACCAGCGTGCCCCCTTTCAATGCAGAGAGACCAGCGTGCCCCCTTCAATGCAGACAGACCAGCGTGCCCCCTTCAATGCAGACAGACCAGCGTGCCCCCTTCAATGCAGACAGACCAGCGTGCCGTGCCCCCTTCAATGCAGACAGAACAGTGCACTTACCTGCAGCGGCGGCTTCTCCTCAGTCCCCCACGTCTTCTTGAGTCCTCTCGTCGCCTCCTCCTCGGCCAATGGCATGGTTTTTGCCTTTCGGCCAATCAGGAAGCGGGTCTCGGACCCACTTCCTGATTGGCCAGGAGGAGGATCCGTGTGAAAATAGCGAATTTTCATTCGCTATTGTCACACAATGGGTGGGCTCGGGGCGCACTGCTTTGCGCCCCGGGTCCACCCTTTTCTGAAGCCTATTAGAGCCTCTGGCTCTAATCAGGTGATTACAAAAAAAAACAAAAAACCCCATTGAACTCCATGCGTCCGGCTCCCTGCATGCAGATTAGGGGGCCGGATCGCATGGATGGGGGGCGGCGCCCCTACGCCCCCAACACACCAGCCGCCACTGTGTTGTAGTAACTAGCAATTGCTAAAGCAGGGTGGCCGCAGAGTAAGCCGATGCAGCGGAAGGGATGTCTCTTTGCTGGATTGGGCTCTTTGCTGACTATTTGAGGCCATCTCTTTGCTGAATTGGGATTTCTCTTTGCTGAATATTTGGGGCTGTATCTTTGCTGGATTGGATTCATTTTCATATATTAAGTTGTAAGTGTTAAAATAAAAGTGTGTGCACTGAAGGACTCGGTGGGATGGCCAGTGGGCGGATTCGGTGGGACGGCCAGAGGGCGGGCCCTGGGGAATATTGGTTGTCAGGACCGGAAGGGCCCAGGCCTAAAGCTGTGTAAGGGGCCCCAAAATTTCTGATGGCTGCCCTGGTCCCAATCATGTAATAAAAAAGTTTTTTTGCTAGCACAGGAATGGTTGATTGAACACAGCTTTATCTTGTTTACTAAGCTCAGTGAACTATCATTTTGCTAAGTGCACAGCCTATACTCCAGTGGCGTAACTACCAGGGTCACAGCAGTCACGCTTGAGACTGGGCCATGGAGTTCTGCCACTATGGGGGGGCTCTGCCTGCCTGTTCTGTCACTGTGTGGGGGTGGCGCATGTTCCGCCACTGTGGCAGGGGGGGCGCCCGTCATTGAAAGGTCACCCGCCGGAAAAGGGGGTGCCGGGAGGCAGAGCAGAAAGTCAGCTGATGGCAAGTAGAGTGAAGAGGGAGGAGCTCTCCATTCTGGAAGGAGAACCCATGTAAGGAGAGGCATCACTGGAGGCACATGAAGTGAGCAGAGAGGCAGAGACACACTGAGCATGAAGGAGGGGGAATCAACTGACACTGAGAGCTGGTAAATGCTAGTGTCACTGATCCCATCCCCTCCATCATCACTACCTCTGACTGATCCCACCCCCCCTTCTCATCAGGCAGTGGTGGGATAAAGGATGACATCAGTGGCAGTGGTGGGTATAGGGATGAAATCAGTGACAGTGGACATTTTCATCCCTATCCCCACCACTGCTACTGATGTGCTCCCCATCCCCACCACCACCACTGATGTCATCCCTATCCCCACCACCACTGATTCCATCCCCTCCACCACCACCACTGCTGCCACTGATTCTATCCCCCCTGCCCTAAGTGAACTGATCCCATCCCCCCACCACCCCAAGTGGACTTATTCCAACCCCCATCACCCTCATTGGACTGATTCCATCCCTCCACCACCACCAGTGGTCTAATCCCATCCCCCCACCACCACTGCTGCCACAGATCCAACTCTCCCCACTACTATCAGTGGACTGATCCCATCCCCCCCCACCACCACCGCTGCTGCTTATCCAATCCCCCTACCACAATCAGTGAACTGATCCCACCCCCCTCACCACCACCGCCTCTGCCACTGATCCCATCCCCCACACCATCGCTGCCACTGATCCATAGCAGGGTGGAGCCTTCATGGTTTTTTGCAGCAGCACCCTGAAGGTTCTAGTTGCACCTCTGCTATACCCCTTTTAGTCTACAACCCTGACGTTTATAGAAAAGAGATTTTGTTTGAAATACACGTGTATTAAAAGATCACATGCTGAGAAAAAGTCAGGACAAATATTGAATCAGATTACAGAGTAATTTAGAGAGTCTTGATGACAGGAAAGACTGTTCCATCTTTTGGAAACTTTAACTGCTGCTGTGACCTTTGAGTCTCTTAAACATGCCCTATTGACTCATTTTCCAAATTGCCCTATCTAGTAGGTACCAGTAGACGCTGATGTTAACTACAATATAAGACTAACCTTTGCTACTCACAAATCTTCGCCATGTACATCAGACACTTTTTCTAGAAAATAAATATTCACCATGTACTCACACAGACAAAAAATCAATGTGAATTGTCTGACATGATCTTCCCTCAATTAATCTATGGTGCTTGGGGTCAAGCAAATCACTTTGACTCTAAACATTTAGTAGTTCTTTTTTCACCATGTCCATACACCATCCGGCCATCTCCAGAAATTTGCTAACATAAACTTTATCTTGTTTTAATAGAAAATTCAGATTTTTTTTTACTGTAGTAAAATTGTCATTGAATTACTATGAAAGTCCATTTTTGCTTTTCAATATTCCTTTAAATAGAACAATTTTATTGGAAACCTATTGACAAAAGCTTAACACAGCGTTGGTAGCATTAGCAGCTATAGATTTTATCATTTTAAAATTTGTTCTGCAGTGTCTCAATAAAATTAAGATTTTTTACTACTAAATGTAGATTACATACATTAAAGTGACACTAAATAATAAACTTACGGTATTTTCCAAAAGTAGTTCATATGCATCCACTACTTAAAATGTTTGTTACCCCAAAACTTCATATTTCTTTTTTTTTTCCAACTATATTCCTGATATATGCCTGCTGTACCATGTAGTTGTATGAGAAAGTCTCCTGTTCTCTTTGTATGCTTTCTTTATGTAAAATCACTGGTGATCCTGCCAGTCCCTCTGCTTTCCTATTAAAAAAAAACTGACTACACTAAGCAGGCGAACACATTATGGTCAGCTCTCTAGCTATGCTGGGAACTCAGTGTATGCTCCTTCAATGATCAGACTTGTCCTGACATGCCCCTGCTGCACAGCCATTCACTTGGAAGCTCAGTGTGCTGCTACTTCCCCCCCCCCCCCAGCTTGTATGCAGCTGAGAAGAGAGGGAATGTGATCACTTATAAAAAAAAAAGGGCAAAATGTATTTATAATGTAAATGGCTGATTGCTGACAATACAATAAAAAGCTACAAGTCTTGGCTATTTGTCTGAGAAGACCTTTAGTGGACTCCTTGTCAGTCAAGAACTGACCCTTAGTTTTGTTCTAGAGCCTCAGAGGAGTAGATTGTGTTATGTATGCTTTACAAAACCCTCCTGCATTGAAACTATGTTTATTTACTGCTTTGCTAAATAAAAGTGTAGGAAAAACTTGGACACCTCTACCACTAGAAGAGTACATTTTAATATTTTGCTACAATATTGCATCACCATTTTAAAGTTCCCCTAAATTGAACTGGATTTGTGCTAACCCAGAGCTTTGAGTGTGACATTTTCCCCAAGATCAGCATGGGGGCAGATATTCTCCTCAAGCAAATATCAAGCAAATAGCTTACACTGCTCATGTGACCCCTGCAAACCTCACTATATATGAGTAAATATATAAATTTTTTTTTCTCTACGTATTTTTTTCATCACTATACCATACCTGAAGGGCTCTCCTGCCTTTTCTCTTTTATTTATTTTTTGAAAGCCCCTACTAAACAGTCAGACGGGTTCAAGATTTTTAAGGTGGAAGTCTGGCCAGAATTTCTGACAAGAGAAGAATGCCTTAGTAGTGATTTGAGAGCAAGATATTCCAATTTTTAAGAATTAAACAGTTTTTTTTTTGTTTTTTTTTAATCTCATACATTTATTTTCCTTCACGGAAATGGATTAAAACAACACTGAAAACATTATTTTAAATACTTTAAATCATTTACTTAGATACAATAGATTTATATTTAATAGATAAAAGTAACTATTATCAGTCATCAGCTTTTCTCACGTTGCTTTTAAAACTTGTATTTTGGAAACAACACATATTAAAGAAAACTATACAGCTACCTCCTTAAGGTTAATCAGAAAGAGTACTGATTAATAAAGCCTTTACCAACAATATTATCACCAAAACAGAGGAAGACTTTCTAATCATAACACATTCTGCCCAACCATTCTTTTACCATCTTCTTAAAATCCAAAAGACCCCCCAGGCCTAATCTAGAATCTATTAATTTCACACTTCTACACAGCAAATCAGACAAAAACATAAAGGTCACACTCCTAGAACTATTCCTTAACTCCATCACGTTTGACAGATTTAGGAGACGAAAAGCCCTACTGGATTTTTACTCTCATGACATTATATTCAGACAGTCTTAACAAAACCATGGAATTATTGGATTAACTTTTTTATGGTTCCATTTAAATGTTCTGTTATGTACTATTTGATTTTGATTACTTTTATTGTTTATAGAAATTGGGTGGAGAGTTAATATCTGTCAACAAGATGCCAGCACTATCCCCTGAAAGTTAAATACATCTTAAAATAAACCAAGTCTGACAAGGGAAAAACCTTTGTCGACGAGGAAACTGAGGATGTTGATGTGCCAAAAAATCTCAGAAAAAGGACAATTTATAAAAAATATACATCAATTTGATTTAAAACAGAATAATAAAAAATATCACATGAACATACAGCAAATAAAGAGTGTATCACATAACAAAACACATCCTACAGTGTGGTGGATCAACGCGTTTCACCCATGATCTGGTCTTCCTCAGGATCCGGATGTGTGATAAATGGTTCAAGAAATATATATATATATATACAAAAACATATAGGATCACCATAAATACTTAATCCAACAATATATGCAAGTGTGCATGTACCCTTATCCACACAATCAAAAAACGTACAAATCACATTTTCAAATATACTAGCAGAAAGGGTAGCAAATCGGGAGCAAATACGAACCAATGCATAGGAGAGAGAAAAAAAATGTAAATTATACTTTATATACACATATAAATGTATATATGTATACTAAAAAGTGTGGGGGAAATCCATGGAGATGTCGGGCTAAATATATGTATCCCTTACACTTGGTTGGCGTTGTTTTGGTTTTTTTGCTATTTGTGCTGGTTGCACTGCCAGAAATCTCTAACACACTCACCCAACCAAGGATGAATTCATTCAAATTATTTTTCACTGGATTCATCCTTGGTTGGGTGAGTGTGTTAGAGATATTTGGCACTTCCGTTTTTTTTTTTCTCACTTTTTGGTATATCCATGGAGAGGTCGGGCTAAATCCCTTACACTTGGTTGGTGTTTTCTTTTGCTATTTGCACCCACGATCAATCTCTGTTAGTAATGAGAATAATTGCTTTTGCCATTATCCACAACTCTCAATCATGCTGACTAGAGTATACTTTAGGAAACATTTCTGTTCCTTAGGTGCTTTTTCAAAATCTGGAAGGCTGAACATTGCTTCTCTGTACTTGTGGAAAATCCAGAAACATAGTAATGATATTGTTGTTATATTTCAAAATGTGCACAATTCTGGCCTAATCCAGAATTGCCTTTTATTCTTTAAAGTAGAGGATCCAAACTAGCAAAGGTTTTGGCAGGGATCCTGGTGTGTGTGGGTGGGGGTCATAGGGTGGTCCTTTAGACTCTTTCTGTAGTGAACAGTCTAAAAAACACCTTAGCTAGGTCATATAGAAACTCCTCTGGGTTTGTACTCTCCATTCCCTCTGGGAAGCCAATAAATCATAGATTGTTGTGGCATAGCAAGTCCTCTAAGCCCCCGAGTTTAGCAACATTTTTTTTCAGCAGAAATGTCTCAAAGGGTCACAGACATTGGATTTAAATCATCTTCCAGTTTGCTAATGTGCTGTTCCATTTTAGAAACACAGAGTCTGATCTTATGCACATTTTCTTCAAGGAGTGAAAAATCAGCTGTGAGCATTTGAATAAATTGTAGTGAATGAGGGCTGGCATTGCTTAGTGGTAAACATGATTTGCAACAGCGTCCGTTCCTTTAACTGACCTCACGAGGCACCCTGCAGCTGATACAGTGTATGTAGTGATTGAAAGACCTCAGCTAACCTCAGCTAACTGATTAGGAGAGTCCCTCCACTCTGATGCTCCTTCTCCCCAAATAGGATCTTCTTCCCCCTGCTAATTCTTCTCCCCCCTGAGGAATTCTGTCCACCATCTTGGTCCACCACAGGGGCAAATATTGCCAGATGTTTTCCTGGAGTTTTAGGGTTGCCTGTGCTGATATTTACAATGAATAAGGAAAAGGGCATAGAAGGGGGAGTAAGAGGAAACCAACACTAGGAAATATGCCAGGATGGGGCAGTCAAAGCTGCAGGGCTTACAGCCCCGTAAACATCCAGCCAGAGTTCTCAGATCCCAATAACTACAATTAGAAAAGCACCAGGTTCCTCTTCCAGTGACACTAAGCTAAAGGTTAAGGGATCTGGCTGTTACCCATGTGTTTCAAATTTTCCCAAACTTTTGGGGATACTTACGACTCATGTAGGTAAGTTTATACAAAGGCGACACTGAGTCAACATTGAGCAACCGTAGGGGGAGCAGATAGCTTCCATTTCTGAAGAATTACCTTCCTAGCATAAAAACACAAATAGAACAGTGTTAACTTGTTATGAGTAGATTGACCTGCTGATTCATTTATAACCAAGAGAAGCACGTATCTAGCACCATAGAAAGATCAGCGACTATATTAATTTCCAACACCACTTCCTTCCAGAAATCCTGAATAAGCGGACATTTCCAGATGACATGTAAATAGGTCTCTACTGCCTGCTGACATTTTAAGCATAATTCTGAATGTACAGGATCTATCTAGGAGAGACGTTGGGGGGTGTAGTAAGCCCTATGAAGAAACTTAGGCTGAATGAATCCCTGGACACACTGCCCTGCCTCACTACAAATCAAATCAGTCCCGACCCCTTCCACCTTGGCAAACAGATATCACTAGAAGTCTGAAAAGTATAGTCATGCTCTTGAATTCCTATGGTGTAAGACTAGGTCTCAGAAAGATTTCAACCAATATAAATCTGCCCTCCAAAAATACAATTCCAGTCTCCACATTACCAAGTAGACCTATTTTATCACTCTCATTAACAACTTTTCATCCCGTCCCCGGCAACTCTTTGTTACCTTCAATTCTCCACTTCGTCCTCCACTGCCTCCACCCACCAAAGCACTCATTGCCCAGGAGATCGCCAACCACTTCAAACAGAAGATTGATACAATCAGTGAGGAGATCTCTGCTGTTCAGATACAGTACCTTTCATGCTTTACACTTCATGCCCACAGTTACAAATACTACTTCCCTCATTCAACGCCACCACTATAGAAGAGGTTGCTAAACTACTTGCTAACATCCACTTAACCACCTGCTCTCTGGATTCTGTTCCCTCACAAATGCCACGTTCACCCTCTGGCTCTATTCTACACTCTCTAACACACATCTTTAATATCTCCCTCTCTTGAATTGTATTGTAACTGTATTGTCTTCCCTCATATTGTAAAGCGCTGTACAAACTGTTATGTCTATATAAATCCTGCATAATAATAAATGTATCTATCCCTGGAAGAGATAACCATAGGTATATACTGTTGTAGTCTTGTATCCCATTCCTCTTCTGTAAGATTATGTCCTCCCACCAGGAGCAGAATAGGAGGGGATCTCTGTCTGCTTCGCCACAAGTAATGCAGAAATATATTGAGATAGGATTTTATCTGCTGCATTGTGGGTGGTGTGTGGTGTTTTAGTGACTGTCATCGGGAACTGCACCTGCACTGCGTGTTTCAATTGCAAATATTGAAATAGCATCCATGAAGGAAGCTGAAAAGTTTTTTTCAAGGTGGGGAAGGGAAACACATGGCCGGATGGCATAATCTGTTTTATTTTTGTGACACCTGGCCCACACACTGGAATCAGGAATGTACCTAAGATGTGGTAAGTTAGGGTTACCCCATTACGGAGTGTGAGACAAGATAGTGCTAGTGTTGGCTATCCCAAGGGCTGCTGTTACTTGTTCCCATACCCTTGTTGTTGTACGCATTTGAGTCGTCGCCTGCTGTGTAGCCTTCGTTCCATGGTACACCAAATTCGTCAGGGCTGAGTAGGACCCCAGGACAGCAGCTTCCGGGTTAACTGATGGGTTTGACTGAGATTGGGCAAACAACCACTGGACAGTGACTAGCACCGCTGCCCAGTAATACTTCTGGAAGCAAGGCATTGACAGTCCGCCAGAAGAAAGAGGAAGCTACAGTTCATGTTGGCTATCCTAGAAACCGCTCCAGCCCAGACAAAGGATGAAATGATTCCATCTAATTTGTTAAAAAGTGCGACAGGGATAGGGACTGGTGTATTTTTAAAGACGTAGAGGAATTTCAGAAGAAACATCCTCTTAAGGAGATTTACTCAGTCAACAGGGGTCAAGGGAAGTGTTTTCCATGTCTGGCGTTTATGTAGGTATCAAGCTCTGCAGTACAGGACATGGATTGTCAGACAGGTATCAGGATAAATCATTGGGTATGATAATACCTAGGTATTTAGATTGAGGTACCAATTGTAGAGGAGTAGAGTGAAAAGGTAGCGGAGCTGAATCGGTCAGGGGAAATAAATTAGATCTACCCCAATTAATATTTACCCCAGAGAAACCACTGTATCAATTTATAATTGCAAAAGCCACCATGAGAGAGTCAGAGGCATCGTGTAGATAAAGGAGAGCGTTGTCTGTGTACAACGACACTCGCTCCACTAAAGGTCCCACCAGCAGACCTCAAACGGCATCCAAAAAAGAAGGAAGATCGTGGGTTCAATTTTCCGAGCCAACAGCCTGGGGACAAAGAGAATCCCTGTCTTGTCCTTCTAGAAAGATGGAAGGTGGGAGACAAGGTACCATTGATCCACACATGAGCAACCGTAGTCTTATATAACAACTGGATCCAGGCAATAAATCTGGGACCAAAGCCGAAGCGCCTAAGTACCTGCCACAAATACTCCCATTCTACAGAATCAAAGGCCTGTTCTGCTTTGAATGAGGCCACTTCACCTGGAGAGTCCCACTCTCGGAAAAGGGCTATATTTGTATATATACATTGTATATTTATGTCTGCACCCTTGCTAGGCATAAATACTGTCTGATTCCCATGTATTAGAGACAGTATAACAGAATTTAATCAATTGGCCAGTATTTTAGTCAGAATTTTTGCATCTACATTAGGGAGTGATATTGGCCCTGTAGGAGACACATAACTCAGGGTCCTTCCTGAGCTTAGGCACAACAAAAACGATAGCCTCTGACATTGAAGGTGGAAGGCAATCAGCATCCAATGCATTGAGGAGGGTTTCAAAGTGTTAGGGACTAATGCCCTCCAAGTTAGTATTATAAAACTCTATAGGCAGTCCGTCAGGAGCCGGAGCCTTACCTGCCTGTAGGGAAGTAATCGCAACCAAGACTTATTTTAGGGTGATGGGAGTGTCTAACCTCAACGCAACTTTAGCAGTTAAAGTAGGGAAATTAATATAATCTAAGTAAGCAGGCAACACTTCAGCGGAATATCGTACCCTGAAGGCATAGAGGTGTGTATAATAAACCTCAAACCGTTCATTGATCTTTATAGGATCTGAAAGTAGGGTGCCATCCTCCACCCTGATATTAGCAACATGGGCACTTCCTGTCTGCTCTGTAGAAAGTCATCCAAGAAGTCTGCCGGGAGGCTCCCCTTCCTCAAATATACTTTGGGATTGAGAAACATCCTACAGGAGTCAATACGAAGTAGCGCAAGTTCCTGAAAAGCAGACAACATATCCCAATTAGTACTCTGATCTGGAATGTTTGGGTAGCTTGCCTCTTGCACCCCTGCTCCTGGCCTCCACCTCAGAAAGTAGAATACGAGATTCCTTCCTGATCTTCACTATATTAAATTGATATCTGCCTTGGATGAGAAGATGTTTTGTTTAGCTTTATGCTGGCTGTAAAATGCCCTTCTGCAATTAAACTATGTCTGTTTACCACTTTGCTAAATAAAAGTGAAGAACAAACTTGCTTGAACTGTTCCTGGGATTCACAGTCTCATAAATGGTTTACCGCTGCAATTACCAGTTGAGCCTGTCCACCTTACTATATGTACATGTGTTCTTTTTCCTGTCAAATGATTTGTAAAATTATACATGTAGTTTTATAATCTATATGACCCCTCCAAGTAGAAAAGCAAGTTTGTCTAATGTTACTGCAGGAGCAGCTGCACAACATGGTCAAACACATTAATCTTGTAATTTACACACCTTAACCACATTGCACAGCTCTGTAACTTCCAGTTTCACATCTCCTGCACCGGCACAACAGACAGTGGAGAAATGATGGCATCCTAAAATACACATTTGCTTAGATTGTGGCCATTTAAGTGTTTAAATAACAAAGATGAAAACAAAGTTTCTAAAGTTGGGTTTCAGTCAGTTTCCAACAGGTGAAGGCCCCGTTCACACTGGGGCGATCCGACTTCCCGGGGCGACCTCCGAGGTCGCGGTGCGAGCAGAGCGCCGCGACCTCGGAGCGGCCGGCACGGACTTCATAACATTGAAGTCTATGACGGTCGCTCCGGGTCGCCCCAAAGAAGCTCTGGACCCTTTTTCTAATTCGGAGCGACTTGTGTCACTCCTATTAGAATGGGTCCGCAGCTTCTCTATGGAAGGCGACCTACAGCGACCTGTGAGGTGACCAGGTCGCCTCACAGGTCGCCCCAGTGTGAACGGGGACTAAAAACATCTGTGGTGTGTTTATATTGTTGGGCTCGCGAGCTGCCAAAATGCTGGTGCATTAGAAAGGGATAGGAAAAGAACTAAGATTTCAGGGCTTGTTTTGGGAATTCTTGAAGGTGAATTTCTACACAATGCCTATTGCTGCTGAGGTCATTGTGAGCTTGTTTTGAACTTCTTTTACTGCTTGTTCAGAGTTTGAAAATACTGTGGTATGTAAAGTTTGGGCACTGATTCACTTCAAATGTAAATGATGAATTGGTGAAAATTAGAAAGTGATCCTCATTTCAAATAGTTTTTATTGTAATTTTTGTCATACAACAAGGGAAAACAATAAGCAGGTTTGCATAACATGTGTAACAGGTAAAACTGTGAAGAGTTCAATCATCAATATCTTTCCAGATCTTATCAGCTCAGATAGCACGTAACATCTACAATATCGGCAGGTGAAAAGTACAATGCATTATACCTACATCTTCGCCACTCACAACAGCTAATGAAAACAAGTGCGCCATCTAGTGATCAACTTAGATTATACATCAAAATTCGAACTGAACCATTGATACCAGGGGAACCATTTCTTTCTTTCTTTATGGTAATGCTCGCTAGAGGGGGACATAATCAGTTCATATGTGTAGTGCAATTGGGTGGTGTGGACAATGTCTAGCAATGATGGGGGTTGGATGGTTTTCCATTTCCTAGTGATGCTTAATCTTGTTGCCAGGAGTATATTCAATACTATTTTGCGGAGTTGCAGCGTTATTTTTTCTATTGTCAGAATCAGTAGACCTAGCTCTGGAGAGGGGTCTAGGGGTATTTGAGTAATTTTGGAGAGTAAAAGAAAGACTTCAGACCATAGGGCTTGTATGGGCGGGCAATCCCACAGTATATGTTTGATGGTACCCTGCTGACCACACTCTCGCCAACATGCTGGGGGGGTGTTGTCATCGAATTTTGCTATGATATGTGGTGTGAGATACCATCTCAAGGATATCTTTAGGTGCAATTCCCTGACAGAAGCACTTAGGGAGGCTTTACAACCTGAGGTTAGGGACAGGGACCACTGGCGCTGGGAAAAGACGGTGCCCAAATCTCCTTCCCATTTAAGTAGGGGGAGTTTTGGTCAGGACGTTCTTCTCACCGAGGACGGGATAAATTGTAGAGATGCCCTTGGCTTTCGACAAAGGGGATGTGAGGTAATCCCAAATTTTCTTCGGGAGGGGAGCTCTGAGCTGGGGGTTTTGTTTCAGGCAGGACTTAATTTGGATGTAACAGTACCATTCCATTGTGGGAATGTGATATTCCGACACTAACTGTGAGAAGGGTTTAAGGACTCCGAAATTATACAGGGCATCTAAGGTGGTACAGCCATGGAGTATCCACCGGTTGAGGTTCATATCTGGGACCACTTGAAGGATGCTGGACATAGGAAGGGAGATCGTGGTAAGCGAGGTGTGTTTTCATCTAGAGTGTATCAAATGTAGCCAAGCCGAGACCGATGCTCTGATGGTCGGCGATATGTGTTCCGGAAGTTTGTTCCCCACGTTCCTACTGCATAACCATGATGAGAGGTCCTTTTGAGGGATTTGGTCTCTTTCCAGCGCTCTCCAGAGGCTGTCTGGGGTTCGCTGGAACCAAGTGCGCAATTGGGAGATTATGGAGGCTGTATAGAAAATCTTCCAGGTCGGACACGGAGGCACCTCTGGCTTCCCTGGTTTTCAGTAAGATCCCTTTAGCACACCGAGACCATTTGCCTTGCCACAGATAACGAGACAGCATTGTCTGTAGTGAACGTAGGAATGACTTAGGGACAGGGATAGATAGCGACCTGAATAGGTACAGAAGTTTGGGTAATGTGCACATCTAAAAAGCAGCCAGTCGCCCCGACCATGTAAGTTCAAATTTTGCCAAAGATTGCAGTTCCATGGCCAATTGGCTCTTAAAGGGGGAGAAATTAGCTTGATATAGTAGGGATGTGGATTTGGTAAGCGTAATGCCCAGATAGGTAATACCTGCATCTGCCCATTTGTACGGGAGTGACCGAGTGAGAAGGTTTCTGGTTGTTCCGTCTACACCTAAATCAAGTATATGGGACTTGGCCTCATTTACCTTGTATAGTGAAACTTCTCCGAATGCTGTAAGGATATCCTTAATTCGTGGAAGTGAGGTGGCGATACCATCAGGATAACATCATCAGCGAACAAGCTGATGCGGTTCTCCTGAGAGCCAATAGTTATGCCCGTGATGCCGGGGTCCGTTCGGATTTTTTGGGCCAGAGGTTCTATGGCCATATTAAAGATCAGGGGGGAGAGTGGGCACCCCTGCCGTGTCCCATTGGTAATATGGAAAGGTGAGGAAAGGGAGGCGTCAACAAGTACTCGGGCTGATGGATGAGAATAGAGCGCTAGTATAGCCACATGCATTCTGCCGTTTATACCAAATCTGCGGAGCACCTCCTGAAGATACCCCCAGTGCACTCTATTGAACGCCTTCTCTGCATCCAGTGATAGGAGCAGAGAAGGCGTTCTATTGGCATTTGCATTGTGAATAACGCTAATGAGGCGTCTGGTTGCGTCTGCGGATTGTCTACCTAAGGTGAAACCCGATTGATCCTTGTGGATAAGCTGTGGGAGGATTGGCATTAGTCTATTAGCTACTATTTTGGCATAGATTTTTATGTCGGAATTGAGTAAGGAGATAGGGCGGAAATTTTGTGGAGTGATTGGTTCCTTACCCGGCTTGGGGAGGGTGATGATAGTGGCTTCAAGCATTTCCGTTGGGAATGAAGAGGATGACGCTGAATCATTAAACAACAGGCACAGGTGGAGTGCTAGGACGTCCTTTAGAGCTTTATAATAGTCGTTAAGCAAGCCATCCGGGCCTGGGGATTTCCCAGTTGGTAGGGATGCTATGGCTTCGCCAACCTCCTCTACCGTAAAGGGGGTGTTAAGTTGTGCAGATTGTGTGGGAGTGATGGCAGGAATGGAGATGCTGTCTAGAAAGTTTGTGATGTGGTCAGGAGTGGGCGACGTGGACTGGGAGTCTTTTAGATTATACAAAGATTCGTAGTAGCTACTAAAGGCGTTGGCCATGTCTCTGGGGCTGCTCATTTGTGTGGGGGTGAACGATATATTTAAGTTTGTGTTTAAGATGTTGCCCTTTAAGTCTGGTGGCTAATAATTTGCCTGCCTTGTTGTTGGTGGCATAGTAAGTGGCCTTAATCTTTCGGAGATTGCGTTCGTAAGTGTCAAGGAGATGTGATCTAAGTTCCCGCCTAAGTGATAAGAGCTTGGTTTTGAGGTCTGCAGAAGGGTTAGTTTGGTTTTGAACTTCCAGGGAGGTAATGTCTCGGGTGAGTTTGTCTACAATGTGGGAGCGTTTTCTGTTTGTTCTACGCTGCAGTTGGATCAGAACCCCTCTACTGAATGCCTTATGGGCATTCCAGAGAGTCACGGACTCAGATACCGACCCCTGGTTATCTTTAAAAATATCAGAAATGGAGTGTTTTAAGAAAGTGATCCTATATGAAACAACCAAACAAAGAACTGTGTCCATTTTTTTCATTTAGAACCTTTCTTGTTTGAATATATTGTATGCCTCATATAATACAGTTTATTACTAAGCCATGGTTAGCTATGTTAAGCTATCTATCAATTACTGCACAGATAATGAAATGCATCATACACAATACTAGAAGTTTCTTTAGTGTCTAAGAATATATTTACAAAGGTATTACTTTGTATATAGGGAGTCAATAAATAATATAATGTTTTGTAACAGCATACGAGAAATGCCATATTCTAAAAATTGTTTTTGGCACAGCCTGCCTTTTTTTTTTTTCCACGGGAATGATTCATTTTATTGCTTGTGTAATAGTCTTTTATCTATTTATCTTTCAGTATATGATATACAGCAAAACATGTTTTCATTATGATTTTATATGCCTTGTCCACTGAAGGTTATGAACCAGCCAACTAAAATATCATTAACTCAGTATAGGAAATCATTCACCCTCATTATGATGTCCTTCATTGTAGCAATTTTTCTTTGCCAGGAGATTACAGCACCTTAACCAATGCTGCTATAATTTAACAACCTTTTCTACCAAGAGAATATCTTCAATATATTCAACGCATACTTACTACTTGAATAAAAAGAATATAGAGTAGCTTCCTATACTGATGTATTGAAAACAATTGTACAATCTTTTCTGTGTGGGTTTAAAGCTAAAATGGTGCATTGCATAAATTATATAAAATAATGTACTTGTATTTAAAATTATGAACATTTCACTGTAAGACAATTGCTTGTGGAAACCTTGATGGTTGATATGCAAAACAGATCAGAACAATTTACAAGCCATCATAATGTGACATTTACTTACTAGTGTAAAAATGATAAACACATTCTGGGAAATGGTAGCGGAAGACTAAAATATCAAAGAAAATCAGTAAATTATTGTTTAAAATAAGAATATTCCAGTCAAATGTATGCTCTGTGTCAGTGGAGGGACACCCTCAGGTAAATGAATAAAAAGGGAGAGTTTCAATAAACTTAATCTTGTGTTTTTAGAGGTATGGAGGCTTGGCATATTATATCAGGCACCAGAAGAGTTAGGATTCAAAAAGGGCTAAAGCCCTATCAGGTATCCTTACTAGTGAAAATGTGCATGTGTCACGACGGTAAATGGTGCAGAAAAGTGGCAACTAATCTCACACAGAATGCAGACTTAATGTGACCAAACCTAAATCAGATAATGTAAGATGGCTTCCGCCAGGGTCGGGACAAGGGGAGAGCAGGAGGGTCGGCTGCCCTAGGCGCAATGATTTCTTGCAGGGATTTGAGCACCCTAACCCTGAGGGAAGGGGGGTGAAGTTTGGCATCTTTGCCCTGGATGGCCTTGTCCCAGAATTGGCTTCAGCTCTTTCCACCAACAGAAGAGGTCCCTCAGATGTGTTTTGCCCCCTACTTGGCTTATTCATTTAAACAGTATGTAGGAGAACCCACCTGTGATCATCAGCATCATCAGCTGTAGAGAAAATTTTTCCTGAAGGATGATAATTTGTGCATAGCCATCTAGTGGTGGGATTACCAGCTTGCAGAATAACGATGCATAGTATAAATCTATTTCACCTTGGGTAAGGTAAGGTCCAATACAGCCAAAACAGTTATACGTGATAAAACCTACAAACAAAAAAAATTACAGTATATGCTTCCCAAACAGATGGAAAATCATTAAATGACACAAAAGAACCCAGTGCTTGCCACAGGGAATGCAATGACAAAAAAAGGAGCTGGACACAATCTAAAAAGAAGAAGAATACACAAGATCTCAACCACCACCTAGACTGAATGATCCAATGTTGACCTAAATGACTAATGATGATAAATAGAATCCACCTGTGTGTAATCAAGTCTCCGTATAAATGCACCTGCACTGTGATAGTCTCAGAGGTCCATTTAAAGCGCAGAGAGCATCATGAAGAACAAGGAACACACCAGGCAGGTCCAAGATACTGTTGTAGAGAAGTTTAAAGCTGGATTTGGGTACAAAAAGATTTCCCAAGCTTTAAACATCCCAAGGAGCACTGTGCAAGCGATAATATTGAAATGGGAGTATCAGACCACTGCAAATCTACGAAGACCTGGCCGTTCCTCTAAACTTTCAGCTCATACAAGGAGAAGACTGATCAGAGATGCAGCCAAGAGGCCCATGATCACTCTGGATGAACTGCAGAGATCTACAGCTGAGGTGGGAGACTCGGTCCATAGGACAACAATCAGTCGTATACTGCACAAATCTGGCCTTTATGGAAGAGTGGCAAGAAGAAAGCCATTCCTTAAAATATATCCATAAAAAGTGTCCTTTAAAGTTTGCCACAAGCCACCTGGGAGACACACCAAACATGTGGAAGAAGGTGCTCTGGTCAGTTGAAACCAAAATCGAACTTTTTGGCAACAATGCAAAACGTTATGTTTGGCGTAAAAGCAACACAGCTCATCACCCTGAACACACCATCCCCACTGTCAAACATGGTGGTGGCAGCATCATGGTTTGGGCCTGCTTTTCTTCAGCAGGGACAGGGAAGATGGTTAAAATTGATGGGAAGATGGATGGAGCCAAATACAGGACCATTCTGGAAGAAAACCTGATGGAGTCTGCAAAAGATCTGAGACTGGGACAGAGATTTGTCTTCCAACAAGACAATGATCCAAAACATAAAGCAAAATCTACAATGGAATGGTTCGCAAATAAACATATCCAGGTGTTAGAATGGCCAAGTCAAAGTCCAGACCTGAATCCAATCGAGAATCTGTGGAAAGAACTGAAAACTGCTGTTCACAAACGCTCTCCATCCAACCTCACTGAGCTTGAGCTGTTTTGCAAGGAGGAATGGGCAAAAATGTCAGTCTATCAAAGCGCAAAACTGATAGAGACATACCCCAAGCGACTTACAGCTGTAATCGCAGCAAAAGGTAGCGCTACAAAGTATTAACTTAAGGGGGCTGAATAATTTTGCACGCCCAATTTTTCAGTTTTTTATTTGTTAAAAAAGTTTGAAATATCCAATAAATTTTGTTCCACTTCATGATTGTGTCCCACTTGTTAATTCTTCACAAAATATTACAGTTTTATATCTTTATGTTTGAAGCCTAAAATGTGGCAAAAGGTTGCAAAGTTAAAGGGGGCCGAATACTTTCGCAAGGCACTGTATGTTCACAATTTACCATGACCACTTTGAACTAATTATGCTATCTGTAACAAGCAATAACTCAGCAGTTTTTGTTTTGGCTCCCTGTAACATAGTTTTATTACTTGATGATACTGCCAGTAGATTTTCTGCTTCTTGTAACAGGGTGACAGGGTAGACGAGCACCTACTTTGGGGGTCTTCTCTGAACATCTGTAAATAAGAGTTTGGCTTTAAGAACAAGAGATGACTGTCTGTTTTTTTTTTTTCCAAAAGACTGTCTGTTACTACTTCATATCAATATAGATTCAGTATGTGCAGATACTGTAAAGTGCTATAAAAACTAAAGAGGTAGTAGCTATGCCACTGAAGCGAATTTGCCAATTAAACAATATATCAATTGCAATACCTTCAATATGGTCTATGTATGTTATTTTTTTGCCAAGAATGTAATTTACAGTAAGTAGGTTGTACCACCTAACCAACGAAAATATGTGTGGGACAACACTACTGTGACAGCCTGAATCCTAAAGCCATACAGCCACCTAATGTTTCCATGCATTTTTCACAAGTTTACTGAGGTAATATGGCACCCTTCTCCTTTTTATGGTGTATAAAAAATACCCCTAGGTCTAAATCACCACTGGAATGTCAGCCTTTTCTTAAACTATTCCATTCTGTTATTATAGCAATAGATTTTTTGCAGATATCTTTGTTCTTGTGATTCAACAGATTTTTGTAAATATAGACACAGAAGTGTTATAACATCTGTCTATGTATTTTTGTTTTACTTGATGTTTTTAGAGTTCTTTATTATAATATGAAACAGCTGATGTTGCACAATATCCTCCCCTATAGTACATGAGGTCTGGGGTTTTTATTTGTGACAAAAAAGGCATGACAGATAGCTATGGCTAAGGCCCTGTTCACACCTGAGCATTTTTCAGCTCATAAAACGCTCACCTCTGAAGTCTCAAAATGCCTAACAAGCAAAATCCCATTCATTTCAATGGTCCCTGTTCACATATGAGTGTTTTGTCGCCTGAAGCACACCTGAAGCTCAAAAAAGTAAATGAGCTTCTTTTTTGGCAGATTATAAGCTTTTTTGTTAGATGTCATTGCCCGCTTCCAAACACCTGCAAAAAATGCCTGAAAAACGCCCCCAAAAAAGCCTGAAAATTATACATTCAGGTGTGAATGGAGCCTAAGGCAGCCTATACATTAGCCTCATGCTCAAACCCGTGGGTTGAATTTCAAAATAAATAACCTGATTACCCCATCCACATATTTGAGGTGGGTAGGGGAATGCTCCCCATAGTTTTAAATAGAATTTTGATTTCAATATATCTGTATCTGAAGTACAAAAAGTCCACAACTGCAGAGCAGAAAAACAAATACAAAGAAGTGAAATGGATAAGTAGCCTTGCATGGCTTAAATAGAATTTAAGTAAAAGATAAACAAACTTAAACCCAATTGTAGCTATCCCTTTTTAAGTAGGGGGTCTAAGAAAATCAAAGACTGAAGACTAGGGTTGAGCGAACACGGACTGTATTATTCGTGTTCGTAACGAATAATTGGATTTTTGTTACCCGAAAACTTTACTGTATATTCGGGTAAAAATCCATGTTCGGTCATTTTATTTCCGGGTTTTGCATGCTTTGGCACGCTTTTCATGGCGGGCTTTCAACAGCCAATCAACAAGCGTTTAACTGGTGTGCCTAAGCCATCCCAGCCATGCCTACAAATGTATCAGTAGCTGTGATTGGCCGTCTGAAGCATGTGACCAAGTCTTTATAAGTCCGAGGCAGCGCCGCTGCGGCGTCATTCTGCTGTTTAGTTCAGGGAGAGAGCACACATCAACGTGCTGGCTGCTGATTAGGGACAGACAGGAAAAAAAAAACATTTGTGTCCGGATAGAATTGAGGGACAGGTCGGAGTGTGTTAGGCAGGGCGAGTTGTAGGCATTTTAGGGAGAGAGTCTGCTGATTTTTAGGGTCAGTGTGTTCTACAAACTACAATCGATATTGCTGTGTGGGGTGGGGTTTGCAGTGACCGATCTACGATCTTAGCAATCCTTTTAGGGACAGAGTCTGCTGATTTTTAGGGTCAGACATTGCGTTCTACAAACTACAATCGATATTGCTGTGTGGGGTGGGGTTTGCAGTGACCGATCTACGATCTTAGCAATCCTTTTAGGGACAGAGTCTGCTGATTTTTAGGGTCAGACAGTGCGTTCTACAAACTACAATCGATATTGCTGTGGGGTGGGGTTTGCAGTGACCGATCTACGATCTTAGCAATCCTTTTAGGGACAGAGTGTGCTGATTTTTAGGGTCAGACAGTGTGTTCTACAAACTACAATCGATATTGCTGTGTGGGGGGGGGGGTTTGCAGTCACCCGATCTACGATCTTATCAATCCTTTTAGGGACAGAGTCTGCTGATTTTTAGGGTCAGACAGTGTGTTCTACAAACTACAATCGATATTGCTGTGTGGTGTGGGATAGGAAATAGGCAGGTGTCAGTGGTCCACATCCATTTTGCTGTGTGTGGGCTGCAGTGAACACAATCTTTTTGGGGTGCAGTGAACACAATCTTTTTGGGGTACAGTGAACACAATCTTTTTGGGGTGCTGGCTGCTGATTAGAGACAGACAGGAAAAAAAAAACATTTGTGTCCGGATAGAATTGAGGGACAGGTCGGAGTGTGTTAGGCAGGGCGAGTTGTAGGCATTTTAGGGAGAGAGTCTGCTGATTTTTAGGGTCAGTGTGTTCTACAAAATACAATCGATATTGCTGTGTGGGGTGGGGATTGCAGTGACCGATCTACGATCTTATCAATCCTTTTAGGGACAGAGTCTGCTGATTTTTAGGGTCAGACAGTGCGTTCTACAAACTACAATCGATATTGCTGGTGTGGGGGGGGGGGGGTTTGCAGTCACCCGATCTACGATCTTATCAATCCTTTTAGGGACAGAGTCTGCTGATTTTTAGGGTCAGACAGTGTGTTCTACAAACTACAATCGATATTGCTGTGTGGTGTGGGATAGGAGATAGGCAGGTGTCAGTGGTCCACATCCATTTTGCTGTGTGTGGGCTGCAGTGAACACAATCTTTTTGGGGTGCAGTGAACACAATCTTTTTGGGGTACAGTGAACACAATCTTTTTGGGGTGCAGTGAACACAATCTTTTTGGGGTGCAGTGAACACAATATTTTTAGGGTGCAGTGAACACCATCTTTTTTGTCCACTGAGGAGGAGGGAGAAAAGTATTTTTCTATCAGGCACTGTGTGCAGCATTTTTCCTTCAGCTGTGCTGTGCTGAGTGACTGATCATACACTGCTGTGTTCAGTTCACATGTGCTAATATTGAGTGGTTTCAAAAATCATACACTTTTTTTCTATTCCACTATTCAATATACAGCCTTGGGTTAAAAAAAATTAAATTGTGGCCTGCAGCAGAGCTGAATGATATTTGGGGTTTTTGGGGTTCATCTCATACTTCTGAAGATTTGAGAGTGCTGCCTGTTCCATACTCCTCCTACTCCTCATCCAGCCCTTTAGGGGTACAAACAATAGTAATTGGGGCCTAGTGTGCTTCTGTACGTGTGAGATACATACACTTTTTTTGATCATATTTCCTATTCCGCTATTCAATAAAAACCTTTGGGGATCAATTAAATTGCGGGATAGTCTGTGTTGGTACGTGTGAGATCCACCTTTCCAAGTTTTTGGGGTTCATCTCATACTTCTGAAGATTTGAGGTTGCTGCCTGTTCCATACTCCTCCTACTCCTCATTCAGCCTTTTAGGGGTACAAACAATAGTAATTGGCGGCCTAGTGTGGTTTTGTACGTGTGAGATACATACACTTTTTTTGATCATATTTCCTATTCCGCTATTAAATAAAAACCTTTGGGGATCAATTAAATTGCGGGATAGTCTGTGTTGGTACGTGTGAGATCCACCTTTCCAAGTTTTTGGGGTTCATCTCATACTTCTGAAGATTTGAGGGTGCTGCCTGTTCCATACTCCTCCTACTCCTCATTCAGCCTTTTAGGGGTACAAACAATAGTAATTGGGGCCTAGTGTGGTTTTGTACGTGTGAGATACATACACTTTTTTGATCATATTTCCTATTCCGCTATTCAATAAAAACCTTTGGGGATCAATTAAATTGCGGGATAGTTTGTGTTGGTACGTGTGAGATCCACCTTTCCAAGTTTTTGGGGTTCATCTCACACTTCTGAAGATTTGAGGGTGCTGCCTGTTCCATACTCCTCCTACTCCTCATTCAGCCTTTTAGGGGTACAAACAATAGTAATTGGGGCCTAGTGTGGTTTTATACGTGTGAGATACATACACTTTTTTTGATCATATTTCCTATTCTGCTGTTCAATAAAAACCTTTGGGGATCAATAAAATTGCGGGATAGTTTGTGTTGGTACGTGTGAGATCCACCTTTCCAAGTTTTTGGGGTTCATCTCATACTTCTGAAGATTTGAGGGTGCTGCCTGTTCCAAACTCCTCCTACTCCTCATCCTGCCTTTAGGGGTACAAACAATAGTAATTGGGGCCTAGTGTGGTTTTGTACGTGTGAGATACATACACTTTTTTTGATCATATTTCCTATTCCGCTATTCAATAAAAACCTTTGGGGATCAATTAAATTGCGGGATAGTTTGTGTTGGTACGTGTGAGATCCACCTTTCCAAGTTTTTGGGGTTCATCTCACACTTCTGAAGATTTGAGGGTGCTGCCTGTTCCATACTCCTCCTACTCCTCATTCAGCCTTTTAGGGGTACAAACAATAGTAATTGGGGCCTAGTGTGGTTTTATACGTGTGAGATACGTACACTTTTTTTGATCATATTTCCTATTCTGCTATTCAATAAAAACCTTTGGGGATCAATTAAATTGCGGGATAGTTTGTGTTGGTACGTGTGAGATCCACCTTTCCAAGTTTTTGGGGTTCATCTCATACTTCTGAAGATTTGAGGGTGCTGCCTGTTCCAAACTCCTCCTACTCCTCATCCTGCCTTTAGGGGTACAAACAATAGTAATTGGGGCCTAGTGTGCTTCTGTACGTGTGAGATACATACACTTTTTTTGATCATATTTCCTATTGCGCTATTCAATAAAAACCTTTGGGGATCAATTAAATTGCGGGATAGTCTGTGTTGGTACGTGTGAGATCCACCTTTCCAAGTTTTTGGGGTTCATCTCATACTTCTGAAGATTTGAGGTTGCTGCCTGTTCCATACTCCTCCTACTCCTCATTCAGCCTTTTAGGGGTACAAACAATAGTAATTGGGGCCTAGTGTGGTTTTGTACGTGTGAGATACATACACTTTTTTTGATCATATTTCCTATTCCGCTATTAAATAAAAACCTTTGGGGATCAATTAAATTGTGGGATAGTCTTTGTTGGTACGTGTGAGATCCACCTTTCCAAGTTTTTGGGGTTCATTTCATACTTCTGAAGATTTGAGGGTGCTGCCTGTTCCATACTCCTCCTACTCCTCATTCAGCCTTTTAGGGGTACAAACAATAGTAATTGGGGCCTAGTGTGGTTTTGTACGTGTGAGATACATACACTTTTTTTAATCATATTTCCTATTCCGCTATTCAATAAAAACCTTTGGGGATCAAATAAATTGCGGGATAGTTTGTGTTGGTACGTGTGAGATCCACCTTTCCAAGTTTTTGGGGTTCATCTCACACTTCTGAAGATTTGAGGGTGCTGCCTGTTCCATACTCCTCCTACTCCTCATTCAGCCTTTTAGGGGTACAAACAATAGTAATTGGGGCCTAGTGTGGTTTTGTATGTGTGAGATACATACACTTTTTTTGATCATATTTCCTATTCCGCTATTCAATAAAAACCTTTGGGGATCAATTAAATTGCGGGATAGTCTGTGTTGGTACGTGTGAGATCCACCTTTCCAAGTTTTTGGGGTTCATCTCATACTTCTGAAGATTTGAGGGTGCTGCCTGTTCCATACTCCTCATTCAGCCTTTTAGGGGTACAAACAATAGTAATTGGGGCCTAGTGTGGTTTTATACGTGTGAGATACATACACTTTTTTTGATCATATTTCCTATTCCGCTATTCAATAAAAACCTTTGGGGATCAATTAAATTGCGGGATAGTTTGTGTTGGTACGTGTGAGATCCACCTTTCCAAGTTTTTGAGGTTCATCTCATACTTCTGAAGATTTGAGGGTGCTGCCTGTTCCATACTCCTCCTACTCCTCATTCAGCCTTTTAAGGGTACAAACAATAGTAATTGGGGCCTAGTGTGGTTTTGTACGTGTGAGATACATACACTTTTTTTGATCATATTTCCTATTCCGCTATTCAATAAAAACCTTTGGGGATCAATTAAATTGTGGGATAGTTTGTGTTGGTACGTGTGAGATCCACCTTTCCAAGTTTTTGGGGTTCATCTCATACTTCTGAAGATTTGAGGGTGCTGCCTGTTCCAAACTCCTCCTACTCCTCATCCTGCCTTTAGGGGTAAAAACAATAGTAATTGGGGCCTATTGTGCTTCTGTACGTGTGAGATACATACACTTTTTTTGATCATATTTCCTATTCCGCTATTCAATAAAAACCTTTGGGGATCAATTAAATTGCGGGATAGTTTGTGTTGGTACGTGTGAGATCCACCTTTCCAAGTTTTTGAGGTTCATCTCATACTTCTGAAGATTTGAGGGTGCTGCCTGTTCCATACTCCTCCTACTCCTCATTCAGCCTTTTAAGGGTACAAACAATAGTAATTGGGGCCTAGTGTGGTTTTGTACGTGTGAGATACATACACTTTTTTTGATCATATTTCCTATTCCGCTATTCAATAAAAACCTTTGGGGATCAATTAAATTGTGGGATAGTTTGTGTTGGTACGTGTGAGATCCACCTTTCCAAGTTTTTGGGGTTCATCTCATACTTCTGAAGATTTGAGGGTGCTGCCTGTTCCAAACTCCTCCTACTCCTCATCCTGCCTTTAGGGGTAAAAACAATAGTAATTGGGGCCTATTGTGCTTCTGTACGTGTGAGATACATACACTTTTTTTGATCATATTTCCTATTCCGCTATTCAATAAAAACCTTTGGGGATCAATAAAATTGCGGGATAGTTTGTGTTGGTACGTGTGAGATCCACCTTTCCAAGTTTTTGGGGTTCATCTCATACTTCTGAAGATTTGAGGGTGCTGCCTGTTCCAAACTCCTCCTACTCCTCATCCTGCCTTTAGGGGTACAAACAATTGTAATTGGGGCCTAGTGTGCTTCTGTACGTGTGAGATACATACACTTTTTTTGATCATATTTCCTATTCCGCTATTCAATAAAAACCTTTGGGGATCAATTAAATTGCGGGATAGTTTGTGTTGGTACGTGTGAGATCCACCTTTCCAAGTTTTTGGGGTTCATCTCATACTTCTGAAGATTTGAGGGTGCTGCCTGTTCCATACTCCTCCTACTCCTCATTCAGCCTTTTAGGGGTACAAACAATAGTAATTGGGGCCTAGTGTGGTTTTGTACGTGTGAGATACATACACTTTTTTTGATCATATTTCCTATTCCGCTATTCAATAAAAACCTTTGGGGATCAATTAAATTGCGGGATAGTTTGTGTTGGTACGTGTGAGATCCACCTTTCCAAGTTTTTGGGGTTCATCTCATACTTCTGAAGATTTGAGGGTGCTGCCTGTTCCAAACTCCTCCTACTCCTCATCCTGCCTTTAGGGGTACAAACAATAGTAATTGGGGCCTAGTGTGCTTCTGTACGTGTGAGATACATACACTTTTTTTGATCATATTTTCTATTCCGCTATTTAATCAAAACCTTTGGGTATAAACAATTAAATTGCAGGATAGTCTGTGTCGGTACGTGTGAGATACACCTTTCCAATTTTTGGGGCGCATCTCATACTGCCGAGGATTTGAGGGTGCTTCAGTCTGCCTCCTGCCTGTTCCGAACTCCTCCTACTCCTCATCCTGCCTTTAGGGTACAAAAAATTGTAATCGGGGCCTAGATTGTGTTTGTACGTGTGAGATACACCGTTTTGTAAAATTGGTCCTATTCCGCTATTCAATATACACCCTCTTTGAGTGTAAAAAATTAAATTGCGGGATAGTCTGTACCGGTACATGTGAGATACACCTTTTTAAATTTGTTTGGCGCATCTCCTTCTACCGCCGAGGATTGCAGGGCGCTTCAGTTTGGCTCCTGTTCCCAACTCCTCCTACTCGTCTTCCTCATCCTGCCTTTAGGGTACAAAAAATTGTAATCGGGGCCTAGTTGGTGTTTGTACGTGTGAGATACACCGTTTTTTTATCCTTTTTCCTATTCCGCTATTCAATATACACCCTTTTGGGGTAAAAAACATTAAATTGCGGCATAGTTTACATATTTGACTGTCAGATACACCCGTGCGATACTGTTGTTGTTTTGTTCCGCTATTCAATAAACACCTTACTAGGGCAAGATCATAAATTACAGAAATATGAGGAGACCGTCAAATTGAGGCCGTGGCCTGGGTCGTGGTGCTGCTGGTAGAGCTCCTGTTGCAAGGAGAGGACGTGGTCGATCTGTGCCAGCTACACGCACAAGTGAAACACCTTCCACAAGTGTGAGTAGGCGACAGAACCTGCAGCAGTATTTGGTAGGGCATAATGCGCCTCTAGACGTGATGAGGCCTGAAGAAGTACAGGCGATAGTAGATTGGGCTGCTGACAGTGCCTCCAGTTCCTTCACATAGTCTCCCACCAAGTCTACTGCAGAAAGGTCAGAGTTGGCACCTGCAGCCAATGTCCAACCGTCTTTCACCTCACCCCCTTGGAAATCAGGCATGCAGTCTGAGACCCAATCCATACAGCAGTCTCTTGTTCTTTTTGAGGACTCTGTCAGCAGGGTTTCCCAGGGCCATCCACCTAGCCCTGCCCCAGAATTTGAAGAGATTGAGTGCAGCGATGCCCAACCACTTATTTCTCAAGATGAGTACATGCAAGGACCATCGCAGCACGTCTCCGATGATGACGAAATGCAGGTGCCAACTGCTGCGGCGTTCAGCATTGTGGAGACCGACAAGGAGGGCAGGGGTGAAGACTGGGTGGAAGACGATGTGGAGGACGATGAGGTCCTCGACCCCACATGGAATGAACATCATGCAGGTGACCTGAGTAGTTTGGAGGAAGAGGCGGTGGTCGCACAGAGCCACCAGCACAGCAGAAGAGGGAGCAGGGTGCAGAAGCGGAGCGGCCGTGCCCTAGACACTACGCCCGCTACTGCACAACGCAGCAAGGGAACGAGCGCACCAAAGTCAGCTCAAAGGAGTTCTCTAGCGTGGAAGTTCTTTAGAAAATGTGCTGATGACAGGACACGAGTGGTTTGCACCCTGTGCAATCAGAGCCTGAAGCGAGGCATAAACCTTCTCAACCTGAGCACAACCTGCATGATCAGGCATCTAAGTGCAAAGCACGAGCTGCAGTGGACACCTTCAAAACCTAGAAACGTCTCTGGCTCATCCTGCTTCCTCTTCTGCTGCAGTCTCGGCCGCTCCAGCCACATCTGTAGTGATACCGGCACCTGCCACCCCGCAAACAGAGGATCTGTCAGCAACACCACCACCTGGGTCACCAACCATCTCCACAATGTCCCGTGGAAGCGTTCAGCTTTCCATCTCCCAAACACTTGAGAGGAAGAGGAAGTACCCCCCTACCCACCCGCGATCCCTGGCCCTGAATGCCAGCATTTCAAAATTCTTGGCCTTTGAAATGCTGTCATTCCGTCTGGTGGAGACGCACAGTTTTAAAAACCTTATGTCGGTGGCTGTCCCACAGTACGTCGTGCCCAGCCGCCACTACTTTTCCAGGCAAGCCATCCCTTCCCTGCACAACCAAGTGGGGGAAAAAATCAGGTGTGCACTGCGCAACGCCATCTGTGGCAAGGTCCACCTAACTACCGATAAGTGGACCAGTAAGCACGGTCAGGGGAGTTATATCTCCCTAACGGCACACTGGGTAAATGCAGTGGCGGATGGGCCTGAGGTGTATAGCAATTTGGCGCATGTCCTTCCACCACCGAGGATTGCAGGGCGCTTCAGTTTGCCTCCTGTTCCTAACTCCTCCTACTCCGCTTCCTCATCCTCTACCGCCTCCTCATCCGGACAGCGTAACACCTTCACCATCAACTTCAGCACGGCCAGGGGTAAACGACAGCAGGCAGTTTTAAAACTTGCCTGTTTGGGGGACAAACCACACACCGCGCAGGAGTTGTGGAGGAGCATGGAACAGCAGACAAATGAGTGGTTGCTGCCAGCGACCCTCAAGCCCGGCCTGGTGGTGTGCGATAACGGGTGAAATCTCATAGCAGCTCTGGGCCTAGCCGGTTTGACGCACATCCCTTGCCTGGCGCATGTGCTGAATTTGGTGGTGCAGAGGTTCCATAAAAACTACCCCGATATGTCAGAGCTGCTGCAGAAAGTGCGGGCCATCTGTGCGCACTTTCGGCGTTCTCACCCTGCTGCTGCTCGCCTGTCAGCGCTGCAGCGTAACTTCCGCCTTCCCGCTCACCGCCTCATATGTGACGTGCCCACAAGGTGGAACTCCACCTTGCACATGCTGCAAAGACTGTGCGAGCAGCAGCAGGCCATAGTGGAGTTTCATCTGCAGCACGCACGCGTGAGTCGCTCTGCGGAACAGCACCACTTCACCACCAATAACTGGGCCTCCATGCGAGACCTGTGTGCCTTGTTGCGCTATTTTGAGTACTCCACCAACATGGCCAGTGCTGATGACGCCGTTCTCAGCTTAACTATCCCACTTCTATGCCTCCTTGAAAAAACAATTCGGGCGATGATGGAAGAGGATGTGGCACAGGATGAGGAGGAGGAGGAGGATGAAGAGGTAACATTTCCAAGGCTTTCAGGGCAGTCATTCGCAAGGGGCTCCGAGGGTGGGTTCCTGCACACACAAACGCCAGGGACACAATTGTCCAGCAGGGGCACAGTTCTGGAGGATGAGGAGGAGGAGCTGGAGGAGGAGATGGAAGCATGTTCACAGCAGGGTGGCACCCAGGCCAGCTCATGGCCATCACTGGTGCGTGGCTGGGGGGATACAGAGGACACGGACGATACACCTCCCACAGAGGACAGCCTTTCGTTGCCTCTGGGCAGCCTGGCACACATGAGCGATTACATGCTGCAGTGTCTCCACAACGACCGCCGAGTTGCCCACATTCTAACTTGTGCTGATTACTGGGTGGCCACGCTGCTGGATCCCCATTACAAGGACAACGTACTGTCCTTAATTCACTCACTGGAGCTCGATCGCAAGATGCGCGAGTACAAGCGCACGCTGGTAGACGCCATGCTGCTGGCATTCCCACCTGACAGCGGGGCCACAGTGGAAGCACAAGGCAGAGGAGGAGGAGGAGGAAGAGGTCGCCAACGCAACCAGGGCACCGCCAGCACCTCAGAAGGCAGGGTTAGCATGGCCGAAATGTGGAAAAGCTTTGTCAGCACGCCACAACAAACAGCAGCACCAGCACCTCATATGGAACGTCTTAGCAGGAGGCAGCATTTCACCAACATGGTGGAGCAGTATGTGTGCACACACCTAGACATACTGAATGAGGGGTCTGCCCCCTTCAACTTCTGGGTCTCCAAGTTGGGCACATGGCCTGAGCTTGCCCTTTATGCCTTGGAGGTGCTGGCGTGCCCTGCAGCCAGTGTATTATCTGAACGGGTATTTAGCACGGCTGGGGGCAATATCACAGACAAGCGCAGCCGCCTGTCCAGAGACAATGTGGACAAGCTCACGTTCATTAAAATGAACCAGGCATGGATCCCACGGGACTTTTCCGTACCTTGTGCAGAATAGCGATGGATACCGACCTTACCCAGCCATTGTTCCATTTTTGCTCTTTCTCACTCTTTTGGGGTGTACCCTCATTTAAAATTTGTGAAAAGAAGCAGTGTTGGCTACCTTGTCCTCCTCAGGGCCAGATTAACTTAGGGGCTATTGGAGCTGCAGCTCCAGGCCCCTACCTTTATATAGGCCCCGGGTTGGCCATATTCACTGTTACCGCTCTTCTGTCACTTGTAAACACAGAAGTCTGGCTTCTATGCTCGCTTCCCCAGGCAGCTCCCTCAGAACCTCCCCACACAGCACGAAGGCCGGACAAGGAGGGACAGTTGCCGATGCATGGATGTGTTTATGGGCTTCAGAGAAAGCATCCCATGTGGAATTAGGCATGCATGGCTGCACCCTTCCTCTTCTGGGTGCATGCCAAGGCACGGCCCTTAAGGCCCTTCAAAATCCTCAGCACCAAGCCCATGATGCTCTTAATCTGGCCCTGGTTCTCCTCCACCGCCGCTTCCACCTACACCGCCCATAGGTGTGCGCAGCCTATTGCATTAGGGTGTGCCCAGGCACATCCGGCACACCCTGTGAGCACGCCTATGACAACGCCACATCCACCACCACCTCAACCTCCCTCCTACTCCATATGGGCCTAGTCCTTCAGAGATGAAGAACATTGTTTTATTTTTCTGTTTTTTTTTTGTTGTTTTAAGTAGTGTTGAGCGAACACGGACTGTATTATTCGTGTTCGTACCGAATAATTGGATTTTTTGTACCCGAACACGGACACGGACACTTTACTGTATGTTCGGGTAAAAATCCGTGTTCGGTCGTTTTATTTCCGGGTTTTGCATGCTTTGGCGCTCTTTTCATGGCGGGCTTTCAACAGCCAATCAACAATCGTTTAACTGGTGTGCCTTAAGCCATCCCAGCCATGCCTGCAAATGTCTCAGTAGCTGTGATTGGCCGTCTGAAGCATGTGACCAAGTCTTTATAAGTTCGAGGCAGCCGCAGCGGCGTCATTATGCTGCTTAGATTCAGGGACAGAGCACACATCAACGTGCTGGCTGCTGATTAGGGAAAGATAGGCAGGAAAAAACCATTTGTGTCCGGATAGAATTGAGGGACAGGTCGGAGTGTTTAGGCAGGGCGAGTTGTAGGCATTTTAGGGATAGAGTCTGCTGAATTATATAGGGTCAGTGTCTTCTACAAACTACAATCGATATTGCTGTGTGGGGGGTGGGGTCTGCACTCAATCCTGATCTACGATCTCTTCTCAATCCTGTTAGGGACAGAGTCTGCTGAATTTTAGGGAAACTGTGTTCTACAAACTACAATCGATATTGCTGTGTGGTGTGGGATTGGAGATAGGCAGGTGTCAGTGATCCACATCCATTTTTCTGTGTGTGAGCTGCAGTGAACACAATCTTTTTGGGCTGCAGTGAACACAATCTTTTTGGGCTGCAGTGAACACAATCTTTTTGGGCTGCAGTGAACACAATCTTTTTGGGCTGCAGTGAACACAATCTTTTTGGGCTGCAGTGAACACAATCTTTTTGGGGTGCAGTGAACAAAATCTTTTTGGGGTGCAGTGAACACAATCCTTTTTGGTGTGCAGTGAACACAATCTTTGTGGGGTGCAGTGAACAAAATCCTTTGTGGGGTGCAGTGAACACAATCTTTTTGGGGTGCAGTGAACAAAATCCTTTTTGGGGTGCAGTGAACAACATCCTTTTTGGGGTGCAGTGAACACAATCTTTTTGGGGTGCAGTGAACAAAATCCTTTGTGGGGTGCAGTGAACACAATCTTTTTGGGGTGCAGTGAACACAATCTTTTTGGGGTGGAGTGAACAACATCCTTTTTGGGGTGCAGTGAACAAAATCCTTTTTGGGGTGCAGTGAACAAAATCATTTTTGGGGTGCAGTGAACACAATCTTTTTGGGGTGCAGTGAACACAATCTTTGTGGGGTGCAGTGAACACAATCTTTTTGGGGTGGAGTGAACAACATCCTTTTTGGGGTGCAGTGAACAACATCCTTTTTGGGGTGCAGTGAACACAATCTTTTTGGGGTGCAGTGAACACAATCTTTGTGGGGTACAGTGAACAGAATCTTTGTGGGGTGCAGTGAACACAATCTTTGGGGGGTACAGTGAACACAATCTTTGTGAGGTGCAGTGAACACAATCTTTGTGGGGTGCAGTGAACACAATCATTGTGGGGTGCAGTGAACTCAATCTTTGTGGGGTACAGTGAACACAATCTCATACTGAAGGTTTGAGGGTGCTGCCTGTTCCATACTCCCCCTACTCCTCATCTAGCCTTTTAGGGGTACAAACAATAGTAATTGGGGCCTAGTGTGGTTGTGTACGTGTGATATACATACACTTTTTTGGGATCATATTTTCTATTCCGCTATTTAATCAAAAACCTTTGGGGATCAGTTAAATTGGGGGATAGTCTGTGTTGGTACGTGTGAGAGAGATCCACCTTTCCAAGTTGTTGGGGTTCATCTCATACTTCTGAAGGTTTGAGGGTGCTGCCTGTTCCATACTCCCCCTACTCCTAGCCTTTTAGGGGTACAAACAATAGTAATTGGGGCCTAGTGTGGTTGTGTACGTGTGATATACATACACTTTTTTGGGATCATATTTTCTATTCCGCTATTTAATCAAAAACCTTTGGGGATCAGTTAAATTGGGGGATAGTCTGTGTTGGTACGTGTGAGAGAGATCCACCTTTCCAAGTTGTTGGGGTTCATCTCATACTTCTGAAGGTTTGAGGGTGCTGCCTGTTCCATACTCCCCCTAGTCCTAGCCTTTTAGGGGTACAAACAATAGTAATTGGGGCCTAGTGTGGTTGTGTACGTGTGATATACATACACTTTTTTGGGATCATATTTTCTATTCCGCTATTTAATCAAAAACCTTTGGGGATCAGTTAAATTGGGGGATAGTCTGTGTTGGTACGTGTGAGAGAGATCCACCTTTCCAAGTTGTTGGGGTTCATCTCATACTTCTGAAGGTTTGAGGGTGCTGCCTGTTCCATACTCCCCCTACTCCTAGCCTTTTAGGGGTACAAACAATAGTAATTGGGGCCTAGTGTGGTTGTGTACGTGTGATATACATACACTTTTTTGGGATCATATTTTCTATTCCGCTATTTAATCAAAAACCTTTGGGGATCAGTTAAATTGGGGGATAGTCTGTGTTGGTACGTGTGAGAGAGATCCACCTTTCCAAGTTGTTGGGGTTCATCTCATACTTCTGAAGGTTTGAGGGTGCTGCCTGTTCCATACTCCCCCTACTCCTAGCCTTTTAGGGGTACAAACAATAGTAATTGGGGCCTAGTGTGGTTGTGTACGTGTGATATACATACACTTTTTTGGGATCATATTTTCTATTCCGCTATTTAATCAAAAACCTCTGGGGATAAGTTAAATTGGGGGATAGTCTGTGTTGGTACGTGTGAGAGAGATCCACCTTTCCAAGTTGTTGGGGTTCATCTCATACTTCTGAAGGTTTGAGGGTGCTGCCTGTTCCATACTCCCCCTACTCCTAGCCTTTTAGGGGTACAAACAATAGTAATTGGGGCCTAGTGTGGTTGTGTACGTGTGATATACATACACTTTTTTGGGATCATATTTTCTATTCCGCTATTTAATCAAAAACCTTTGGGGATCAGTTAAATTGGGGGATAGTCTGTGTTGGTACGTGTGAGAGAGATCCACCTTTCCAAGTTGTTGGGGTTCATCTCATACTTCTGAAGGTTTGAGGGTGCTGCCTGTTCCATACTCCCCCTACTCCTAGCCTTTTAGGGGTACAAACAATAGTAATTGGGGCCTAGTGTGGTTGTGTACGTGTGATATACATACACTTTTTTGGGATCATATTTTCTATTCCGCTATTTAATCAAAAACCTTTGGGGATCAGTTAAATTGGGGGATAGTCTGTGTTGGTACGTGTGAGAGAGATCCACCTTTCCAAGTTGTTGGGGTTCATCTCATACTTCTGAAGGTTTGAGGGTGCTGCCTGTTCCATACTCCCCCTACTCCTAGCCTTTTAGGGGTACAAACAATAGTAATTGGGGCCTAGTGTGGTTGTGTACGTGTGATATACATACACTTTTTTGGGATCATATTTTCTATTCCGCTATTTAATCAAAAACCTTTGGGGATCAGTTAAATTGGGGGATAGTCTGTGTCGGTACGTGTGAGAGAGATCCACCTTTCCAAGTTGTTGGGGTTCATCTCATACTTCTGAAGGTTTGAGGGTGCTGCCTGTTCCATACCCCCCCTACTCCTCATCTAGCCTTTTAGGGGTACAAACAATAGTAATTGGGGCCTAGTGTGGTTGTGTACGTGCGAGATACATACACTTTTTTTGATCATATTTCCTATTCCGCTATTCAATAAAAACCTTTGAGGATCAATTGAATTGCGGGATAGTCTGTGTCGGTACGTGTGAGAGAGATCCACCTTTCCAAGTTGTTGGGGTTCATCTCATACTTCTGAAGGTTTGAGGGTGCTGCCTGTTCCATACCCCCCCTACTCCTCATCTAGCCTTTTAGGGGTACAAACAATAGTAATTGGGGCCTAGTGTGGTTGTGTACGTGCGAGATACATACACTTTTTTTGATCATATTTCCTATTCCGCTATTCAATAAAAACCTTTGAGGATCAATTGAATTGCGGGATAGTCTGTGTCGGTACGTGTGAGAGAGATCCACCTTTCCAAGTTGTTGGGGTTCATCTCATACTTCTGAAGGTTTGAGGGTGCTGCCTGTTCCATACCCCCCCTACTCCTCATCTAGCCTTTTAGGGGTACAAACAATAGTAATTGGGGCCTAGTGTGGTTGTGTACGTGCGAGATACATACACTTTTTTTGATCATATTTCCTATTCCGCTATTCAATAAAAACCTTTGAGGATCAATTGAATTGCGGGATAGTCTGTGTCGGTACGTGTGAGAGAGATCCACCTTTCCAAGTTGTTGGGGTTCATCTCATACTTCTGAAGGTTTGAGGGTGCTGCCTGTTCCATACCCCCCCTACTCCTCATCTAGCCTTTTAGGGGTACAAACAATAGTAATTGGGGCCTAGTGTGGTTGTGTACGTGCGAGATACATACACTTTTTTTGATCATATTTCCTATTCCGCTATTCAATAAAAACCTTTGAGGATCAATTGAATTGCGGGATAGTCTGTGTCGGTACGTGTGAGAGAGATCCACCTTTCCAAGTTGTTGGGGTTCATCTCATACTTCTGAAGGTTTGAGGGTGCTGCCTGTTCCATACCCCCCCTACTCCTCATCTAGCCTTTTAGGGGTACAAACAATAGTAATTGGGGCCTAGTGTGGTTGTGTACGTGCGAGATACATACACTTTTTTTGATCATATTTCCTATTCCGCTATTCAATAAAAACCTTTGAGGATCAATTGAATTGCGGGATAGTCTGTGTCGGTACGTGTGAGAGAGATCCACCTTTCCAAGTTGTTGGGGTTCATCTCATACTTCTGAAGGTTTGAGGGTGCTGCCTGTTCCATACTCCCCCTACTCCTCATCTAGCCTTTTAGGGGTACAAACAATAGTAATTGGGGCCTAGTGTGGTTGTGTACGTGTGATATACATACACTTTTTTTGGATCATATTTTCTATTCCGCTATTCAATAAAAACCTTTCTAGGGCAAGATCTTAAATTACAGAAATATGAGGAGACCGTCAAATAAGGGCCGTGGCCTGGGTCGTGGTGCTGCTGGTAGAGCTCCTGTTGCAAGGAGAGGACATGGTCGATCTGTGCCAGCTACACGCACAAGTGAAACACCTTCCTCAAGTGTGAGTAGGCGACAGAACCTGCATCAGTATTTGGTAGGGCATCAAACGCCCCTAGAAGTGATGAGGCCAGAACAAGTTGAGGCGATAGTAGATTGGTTTGCTGCTGACAGTGCCTCCAGTTCCTTCACATTGTCTCCCACCCAGTCTACTGCAGAAAGGTCAGAGTTGGCACCTGCAGCCAATGTCCAACCGTCTTTCACCTCACCCCCTTGCAAATCAGGCCAGCAGTCTGAGCCCCAAGCCATACAGCAGTCTCTTATTCTTTTTGAGGACTCTGTCAGCAGGGTTTCCCAGGGCCATCCACCTAGCCCTGCCCCAGAAGTGGAAGAGATTGAGTGCAGCGATGCCCAACCACTTATTTCTCAAGATGAGTACATGCAAGGATCATCGCAGCACGTCTCCGATGATGACGAAACGCAGGTGCCAACTGCTGCGGCGTTCAGCATTGTGGAGACCGACAAGGAGGGCAGGGGTGAAGACTGGGTGGAAGATGATGTGGAGGACGATGAGGTCCTCGACCCCACATGGAATGAACGTCATGCAGGTGAACTGAGTAGTTTGGAGGAAGAGGCGGTGGTCGCACAGAGCCACCAGCACAGCAGAAGAGGGAGCAGGGTGCAGAAGCGGAGCGGCCGTGCCCTAGACACTACGCCCGCTACTGCCCAACGCAGCAAGGGAACGAGCGCACCAAAGTCAGCTCAAAGGAGTTCTCTAGCGTGGAAGTTCTTTAGAAAATGTGCTGATGACAGGACACGAGTGGTTTGCACCCTGTGCAATCAGAGCTTGAAGCGAGGCATGAACCTTCTCAACCTGAGCACAACCTGCATGATCAGGCATCTAAGTGCAAAGCACGAGCTGCAGTGGAGTACACACCTTCAAAACCAAGAAACGTCTCTGGCTCATCCTGCTTCCTCTTCTGCTGCAGTCTCGGCCGCTCCAGCCACATCTGTAGTGATACCGGCACCTGCCACCCCGCAAACAGACGATCTGTCAGCAACACCACCACCTGGGTCACCAACAACCATCTCCACAATGTCCCGTGGAAGCGTTCAGCTTTCCATCTCCCAAACACTTGAGAGGAAGAGGAAGTACCCCCCTACCCACCCGCGATCCCTGGCCCTGAATGCCAGCATTTCAAAATTATTGGCCTTTGAAATGCTGTCATTCCGTCTGGTGGAGACGCACAGTTTTAAAAACCTTATGTCGGTGGCTGTCCCACAGTACGTCGTGCCCAGCCGCCACTACTTTTCCAGGCAAGCCATCCCTTCCCTGCACAACCAAGTGGGGGAAAAAATCAGGTGTGCACTGCGCAACGCCATCTGTGCCAAGGTCCACCTAACTACGGATACGTGGACCAGTAAGCACGGTCAGGGGCGTTATATCTCCCTAACGGCACACTGGGTAAATGCAGTGGCGGATGGGCCTGAGGCGGATAGCAATTTGGCGCATGTCCTTCCACCACCGAGGATTGCAGGGCGCTTCAGTTTGCCTCCTGTTCCTAACTCCTCCTACTCCGCTTCCTCATCCTCTACCGCCTCCTCATCCGGACAGCGTAACACCTTCACCACCAACTTCAGCACGGCCAGGGGTAAACGACAGCAGGCAGTTTTACAACTTGCCTGTTTGGGGGACAAACCACACACCGCGCAGGAGTTGTGGAGGAGCATGGAACAGCAGACAAATGAGTGGTTGCTGCCAGCGAGCCTCAAGCCCGGCCTGGTGGTGTGCGATAACGGGCGAAATCTCATAGCAGCTCTGGGCCTAGCCGGTTTGACGCACATCCCTTGCCTGGCGCATGTGCTGAATTTGGTGGTGCAGAGGTTCCTTAAAAACTACCCCGATATGTCAGAGCTGCTGCAGAAAGTGCGGGCCGTTTGTGCGCACTTTCGGCGTTCTCACCCTGCTGCTGCTCGCCTGGCAGCGCTGCAGCGTAACTTCGGCCTTCCCGCTCACCGCCTCATATGTGACGTGCCCACAAGGTGGAACTCCACCTTGCACATGCTGGAAAGACTGTGCGAGCAGCAGCAGGCCATAGTGGAGTTTCAGCTGCAGCACGCACGCGTGAGTCGCTCTGCGGAACAGCACCACTTCACCACCAATAACTGGGCCTCCATGCGAGACCTGTGTGCCTTGTTGCGCTGTTTTGAGTACTCCACCAACATGGCCAGTGGCAATGACGCCGTTCTCAGCTTAACTATCCCACTTCTATGCCTCCTTGAAAAAACAATTCGGGCGATGATGGAAGAGGATGTGGCACAGGATGAGGAGGAGGATGAAGAGGTAACATTTCCAAGGCTTTCAGGGCAGTCATTCGCAAGGGGCTCCGAGGGTGGGTTCCTGCACACGCAAACGCCAGGGACGCAATTGTCCAGCAGGGGCACAGTTCTGGAGGATGAGGAGGATGAGGAGGAGGAGGAGCTGGAGGAGGAGATGGAACCATGTTCACAGCAGGGTGGCACCCAGGCCAGCTCATGGCCATCACTGGTGCGTGGCTGGGGGGATACAGAGGACACGGACCATACACCTCCCACAGAGGACAGCCTTTCGTTGCCTCTGGGCAGCCTGGCACACATGAGCGATTACATGCTGCAGTGTCTCCACAACGACCGCCGAGTTGCCCACATTCTAACTTGTGCTGATTACTGGGTGGCCACGCTGCTGGATCCCCGCTACAAGGACAACGTACCGTCCTTAATTCACTCACTGGAGCGCGATCGCAAGATGCGCGAGTACAAGCGCACGCTGGTAGACGCCATGCTGCTGGCATTCCCATCTGACAGCGGGGCCACAGTGGAAGCACAAGGCAGAGGAGGAGGAGGAGGAGGTCGCCAACGCAACCAGGGCACCGCCAGCACCTCAGAAGGCAGGGTTAGCATGGCCGAAATGTGGAAAAGCTTTGTCAGCACGCCACAACAAACAGCAGCACCAGCAGCTCAGATGGAACGTCTTAGCAGGAGGCAGCATTTTACCAACATGGTGGAGCAGTATGTGTGCACACGCCTACATGTAGTGAATGACGGGTCTGCCCCCTTCAACTTCTGGGTCTCCAAATTGGGCACATGGCCTGAGCTTGCCCTTTACGCCTTGGAGGTGCTGGCGTGCCCTGCAGCCAGTGTATTATCTGAACGGGTATTTAGCACGGCTGGGGGCGTTATAACAGACAAGCGCAGCCGCCTGTCCAGAGACAATGTGGACAAGCTCACGTTCATTAAAATGAACCAGGCATGGATCCCACGGGACTTTTCCGTACCTTATGCAGAATAGCAATGGATACCGACCTTACCCACCCATTGTTCCATTTTTGCTCTTTCTCACTCTTTTGGGGTGTACCCTCATTTAAAATTTGTGAAAAGAAGCAGTGTTGGCTACCTCGTCCTCCTCCTCAGGGCCAGATTAATGTAGGGGCTATTGGAGCTGCAGCTCCAGGCCCCTACCTTTTATATAGGCCCCGGGTTGGCCATATTCACTGTTACCGCTCTTCTGTCACTTGTAAACACAGAAGTCTGGCTTCTATGCTCGCTTCCCCAGGCAGCACCCTCAGAACCTCCCCACACAGCGTGAAGGCCGGACAAGGAGGGACAGTTGGCGATGCATGGATGTGTTTATGGGCTTCAGAGACAGCATCCCATGTTGAATTAGGCATGCATGGCTGCACCCTTCCTCCTCTGGGTGCATGGCAAGGCACGGCCCTAAGGCCCTTCAAAATCCTCAGCACCAAGCCCATGATGCTGTTAATCCGGCCCTGGTCCTCCTCCACCGCCGCTTCCACCTACACCGCCCATAGGTGTGCGCAGCCTATTGCATTAAGGTGTGCACCCCAAAGTTGAAATACACATGCATGTGTTTGCCAGCAGGGAGAGTAATGTATCGGGGCCATGTACCTGTAGGCAAGGAGAAATAGAGCAGAGCAGGTCCCAGGGAGATCTTTCCCATCTCCTCACTGGCAATGCTATGTGCCCTAGGTGATTAGGGTGTGCCCAGGCACACCCAGCACACCCTGTGCGCACGCCTATGTCACCGCCACATCCACCACCACCTCAACCTCCCTCCTACTCCATATGGGCCTCGTCCTTCAGAGATGAAGAAGAACATTGTTTTATTTTTCTGTTTTTTTTTGTTGTTTTAAGTTATTTCCCTATCCACATTTGTTTGCAGAGCACTTGCCATGCTCTTAATTACGTTTTGCTGCCATTTGCAGCACTCTAGCCCTTTCCTTTGGTGTTTTAGAGCCATTTTAGTGCCTTAAAGTTCGGGTCCCCATTGACTTCAATGGGGTTCGGTGTCCGGGAAAAGTTCGGTAAAAGTCCGGGACACGGACCCGGACTTTTTTTTAAAGTTCGGCCGAACCCGTCGAACACGGACATCTAGGTGTCCGCTCAACCCTAGTTTTAAGTTATTTCCCTATCCACATTTGTTTGCAGAGCACTTGCCATGCTCTTAACTACGTTTTGCTGCCATTTGCAGCAGTCTAGCCCTTTCCATTGGTGTTTTAGAGCCATTTTAGTGCCTGAAAGTTCGGGTCCCCATTGACTTCAATGGGGTTCGGTGTCCGGGAAAAGTTCGGCAAAAGTCCGGGACACGGACCCGGACTTTTTTTTAAAGTTTGGCCGAACCCGCCGAACACGGACATCCAGGTGTCCGCTCAACTCTACTGAAGACAGAAGGCATTATATATGTTATTTTTTTGAAGGAAGTGGGCTTAGAATTCATCACAGTAGCTAAGCTGCTAGTACTGCTAGGGTCTTTAGGCTTGAATCCCAACCACTACCTCTTGCCTGGAGTTTGCATTTTCTCCCTGTGCCTGTGTAGGCTTCCTCATGATACTCCGATTTCTCCCACACTCCAAAAGCATGCTGGTAGGTTAAATGGCCTCTGTCTAAATTGACCCTAGTATGTGTGTGAATGTGAGTTAAGGACCTTGGATTGAAAGATCCTTGAGGGCAAGAACTGATATGAATGTACAATATACTGTATGTAAAGCACTGTGTATATTCTTGGTGCTATATACAGTAAATACCTGCAATTAAAGTGATTGTAAAGCATTAATGTTTTTTACCTTAATGCATTCTATGCAATAAGGTGAAAAATCTTCTGTGCTGCAGCTCTTTCCTAGACCCCCCCCTTTTTTCTTACCTGAGCCAGATCCGATCCAGTGATGTGCATGAGTGCAGCGGCTCCAGCCGCTGTCGCTCTCCTCATTGGAAAGATTGATATGGACACATTGATGCTGTCAATCAAAAGCTGTGATATGGGAGCGGGGACAAGTCCTGCTGTCTGTGTCAATGGACGCAGCAGTGAGACTCGGAAGCGAGCACACACAGGTACCCCCATGGAAAGCTTTCCATTGGGCACCCAAAGAAGAGAGGGGCCTAGAGCGCCGGGAGGAAACCACAGAAGAAGAGGATCAATACTGCTCTGTGCAAAACCATTGCACAGAGCAGGTAAATATAGGCATGTCTGTTATTTTTATTTTAAACAAGCGGGGGTTGACAAACACTTTAATAAAGGTATATTTTTTTACACAGTAATTATGGGCTGTAAGATTCTGGTACCTTCGGTACCCTTCCAGCCCAATTCTTCCGCATATAGCTACCTGTCCCTTTAAATCTCGTGACCTCATCACTAGGCGCCGCTCTGAGCGGCTATTTCAATCGCCGGTTTTCACTCACAAGGTGTTCGTACAAACCGCTTGTTACACAGCCTTGTCTGACGCTGCCGAAGCCTCCAGCTATTTCCTGTATCTCGCTGCGGATCCTGTATCTCGCTACCGATCCTTCTTCTCATTACCGGACCCCTCATCTCTCTAAAACCAACTAGTGATAAGTACCCCGCAGGGGATTCCTTCCTATCAACTTGCACTATCTACTCTTGTATACTAAAGACTGTTGCTATCTATGCATTACTATTTCTATCATCTGCACTGTTACATAGATTGCTAGCTCTTGAGTCTACTACCATCTATATCCTTGCACTGAGTTAGCAATTCCTGTACACTTCATCTGCTGTCCCCTACCACCTGTTAATTGTACATGATTGCTAACCTATCTGCATACTATCTATCACCATCTGCTAACACTCCTGAACATTACTATTGAGTGCCTATCATTGCTATCACTACTCACGCCTGTCCTTTCAGCACATCGCCTCTATACTATCGTATACAACCTATCACTCCAGGAACATCTTAACTGAGTGCCTGTATATTTGCATGCTGAGGCAGGCTGGGCCACAATGATGAGTCTGGAGAGTTGGATATGGTGATTCAACACATCTCTGCACGACTACTGAGTGGAAATTCTGCAGCTGCATATCCATTTCACTAAACAAACGCCGGAGCGTTACAGATTGTATGAACCAGAAAAAAAAATGGATTCAGCAGAATTAGCCACTCGTGTTACAACTAACACAAAAGGTAGATGCACTAATTCTTTCCCTTACCGAAGTGAAAAATGAAAATCAGACTTTGAGACAGCAGGTAGCTCGTATTTCACAGCTTACTGCTGCTCAACCTCGTGAGCCCAAAATAAACCCTCCTCTAGTGTTTACAGGTGATCGAAAAAAATTTTGTGAATTTAAAAACGCATGTCAATTGCTTTTTAAACTAAAACCTCGTACTTACACTACAGACCGAATTAAAGTCTGCACCACTATCTCATATTTGTCGGGTGATCCACGGGCTTGGGCAGACTCTCTCTTTGAGAAAAATGACCCTCTTCTTAACTCCTATCCTTTATTTTTAGCAGAACTCGCTAGCCTATATGAAGACCCAAATAGGCAGAGTACTGCTGACAGCCAATTGAGGGCTTTAAAACAAGGAAGGAGACCTGTTGAAGACTTCGTAGCAGAGTTCAAAAGATGGACCCTTGATTCAGGATGGAATGATGCATCTTTGCGAACCCAGTTCAGACTCGGGTTATCAGAAGCCGTTAAAGACGAGCTCGCCCGAGCGGATTTACCTGGCACTTTGGATGCCTTAATACAACTCAGCGTCAATATTGACAGGCGACTGCGAGAAAGAAAGGCTGAGAAAATGGGAATACCATTATCCAATACTTCTCGGGTTTCGCCCGTTGACCCTACTCCTATGGAGGTAGGAACCATACGCCCACCATTATCGTCTACTGAACGAGCCAGGAGAAGATCTGAAAATCTCTGCATGTACTGCGCCTCCCCGGATCATTTGATAAGCGTCTGTCCCCTTGTCCGCAAAAAAGAGGGTGAGTGTTCACATGTCTTGCTGGGGGGATTAACAACTTCTTTTTCTAATCCCTATCTTTTTATTCATTTGACCTTACAGTGGGACCATAATAGGATCAGTACTAAGGCTATGATCGACACAGGATCTTGTGGGAACTACATTGACACTAGTTTTGTTGCTTTAAATAAAATACCTATTATTTCAAAATCTAAACCTGTCTCGGTTAGTTTTATTAACGGTATTCCGTTATCTTCTGGTCCAATTACCAATCAGACACAAGCACTCCTTGCTACTGCTAACGAGTCTCATGCTGAGACCACCACTTTTGATGTATTACCTTCACCCCATTTTCCCATTATTTTGGGACTTCCCTGGTTACACATACATCAACCAATCATTGATTGGAAAACACGGACTTTAACCTTCCCCTCTCACTACTGCGAGACCACGTGTAACCTTCAATCATATAAAAAAATCCTGTCCATGGTGTCAGATGAAATTTCACCACCACCATGTTATCAGGATCTATCAGAAGTCTTCCTTGAGAAAAATGCTCATGTATTGCCTCCCCATAGGGACTACGATTGTTCTATCGATCTACTCCCTAATAGTAAACTACCTTTCGGTCATGTTTATCCTCTTTCTCAGGATGAACTTTCTCATCTCAAGGAATACTTGGATGAGAATTTAGCGAAAGGGTTTATTAGACCCTCTACTTCTTCCACAGCTGCAGGACTTTTCTTTGTCCGCAATAAGGATTTAAGTCTCAGGAGGATTTAAGTCTCAGGCCTATTATTGACTATAGGCAATTAAATACCATTACGAAAAAGGATCGCTATCCTTTACCTCTCATTCCCGAACTTGTTGAACAAGTGCGCGGAGCTACCTACTTTTCAAAATTGGACCTAAAAGGGGCATACAACCTTATTCGAATCCGTAATGGGGATGAGTGGAAGACGGCATTCAGAACCAGATACGGATTATTCGAATATCTAGTGATGCCTTTTGGGTTGTGTAATGCTCCCGCAGCATTTCAACGATTCATAAATGACATCTTCAGAGACTTACTTGATGTTTGTGTTGTGGTATATCTGGATGATATACTCATTTATTCTCAGTCCTTGTCCGAACATGTAAGACATGTAAGACTTGTGCTATCCAGATTACTCGGACACAACTTATACGTAAAATTAAAAAAATGCCTATTTCACAAGGAAGAAGTACTATTCCTAGGATACATCATATCTAAGAACGGTATCAAGATGGATATGAGCAAGATATCATGTATACTGGATTGGCCTGTACCAACAACTCGTAAGGCATTACAACGATTCCTTGGATTTTCAAACTTCTATAGGAAGTTCATCAAGAACTTCTCTTCTATTGTGAGACCACTCACACAACTTACAAGTGTAAAGAAACCATTCAAATGGTCTGAAGAAGCAAATAAAGCTTTCCGCTTGTTAAAATCAAGCTTCACTTCTGCTCCCATACTACGCCATCCAGACCCATCCCTTCAATACATCCTGGAGGTAGATGCGTCAAATATGGCTGTAGGAGCAGTTCTTTCCCAACGACCAACGAATACTTCACCACTCCACCCAGTTGCTTTTTTCTCTAAATCACTAAGTAGCCCAGAGGTGAATTACCCAGTGGGTGAAAAAGAGTTGCTTGCCATAAAATTGGCACTAGAAAATTGGTGACATTTACTTGAAGGTACTCGATTGCCAATACTCATATATACAGATCATAAGAATCTCCAATACCTTCAGACCAACAAGACTCTTTCCCACCGGCAGGTACGTTGGTCATTATTCTTCCTATGATTCAACTTCCTAGTGACCTACACGCCTGCAGACAAAAACAAAAAAGCGGATGCGCTATCACGGCTAACCGAAGATAACTGCGCCGAAATCCCTTCACTTCCTATAATACCCCATGACCGTATTATTGGTGTTGTTCATTCCTTGAAGGAAGAGATTCTGCACAGTATAGGACTGGATTCACCACCACCACAACTAAGTGCTGATGCAGAAGGCTTCCTCTACTTTAACGACAAACTCTACATACCTCCTGGTATGCGTACCAAGATCTTGGAATTATCACATGACGTACCTATGGCAGGACATATGGGTATGACTAAGACATTCAATTTGCTCACCAGGCAATTTTGGTGGCCTGATATGAAGACGTCTGTACAAAAATTTGTTTCCTCATGTGACATCTGTGCAAGGTCCAAAATTGACACTACAAAACCATCTGGTCTACTTTGCAGTCTACCAATACCCAAAGTTCCATGGGAAGTTGTGTCCTTAGACTTTATAGTAGAATTACCACCTTCCAAAGGATTTACTACCATTCTAGTGTCAGTGGACCATCTGACAAAGATGGCACATTTCATCTCTATTCGCAGACTACCTTCATCTAAGGAAACAGCGGAATTACTAGTGAAACATGTGTTCAAGTTACATGGAATTCCAAAGACTCTTTTATCTGACCGAGGTTCACAGTTCATCTCCAAGTTTTGGCAAGCTCTATGTCATATACTATGAATTGAGCGAAAACGTACTTCTCCCTACCACCCTCAGACCAATGGACAAACTGAAAGAGTCAACCAGTGCATTGAACAATATTTGCGTTGCTACACCTCATACCTACAGGATGATTGGGTGGACCTCCTCCCTCTGGCAGAATTTGCTTACAATAACGCAACCCACAGTACTACTAAGCAAAGTCCATTCTACCTAAATTATGGGTTTCATCCCACACTTCTTCCACAACGCATCCTGCCATCAAGTAACCCAGTAGCCTCTGACTATCTTACCCAAATAAAAGACTCTCTGGGTTTACTTAACACCACATCTCACATGCCCATAGCCAACAAAAAAGGTACTACGACCTCCGTAGAAGACCTTCTCCTCAATATGCTATTGGGGATCTCGTTTGGCTATCTACGAAAAACTTAAGGTTAAATATCCCCAGTAAAAAGCTTGGGCCTTTATTTCTAGGACCTTTCCCAATTGAGAAGCTCATTGGGAGAGCTGCAGTTCAACTCACCTTACTGGCAGATCTTAAAATACACCCCATCTTTCACGTGTCGCTACTGAAACCACATGTTCCCAACCAAGGAATAAGACCTACCATCTCGCCTCCAGTACAAGTTGAAGGCGGAGAAGAATTTGAGATTAAGGAGATTTTGGATTCTCGTATCCACAGAGGGAAACTCCAATATCTCATAAGATGGAAAAACTATGGACCCCAAGACGACACCTGGTTGGATACTTCTGACGTTCACGCTCCCAGGCTTATACGAAGGTTTCATTTCAAATACCCGGAGAGACCAGTGCTATAGGCCTTCCGGAGCCGGCCTTAAGGGGGGGGGGTACTGTAAGATTCTGGTACCTTCGGTACCCTTCCAGCCCAATTCTTCCGCATATAGCTACCTGTCCCTTTAAATCTCGTGACCTCATCACTAGGCGCCGCTCTGAGCGGCTATTTCAATCGCCGGTTTTCACTCACAAGGTGTTCGTACAAACCGCTTGTTACACAGCCTTGTCTGATGCTGCCGAAGCCTCCAGCTATTTCCTGTATCTCGCTACGGATCCTGTATCTCGCTACCGATCCTTCTTCTCATTACCGGACCCCTCATCTCTCTAAAACCAACTAGTGATAAGTAACCCGCAGGGGATTCCTTCCTATCAACTTGCACTATCTACTCTTGTATACTAAAGAATGTTGCTATCTATGCATTACTATTTCTATCATCTGCACTGTTACATAGATTGCTAGCTCTTGAGTCTACTACCATCTATATCCTTGCACTGAGTTAGCAATTCCTGTACACTTCATCTGCTGTCCCCTACCACCTGTTAATTGTACATGATTGCTAACCTATCTGCATACTATCTATCACCATCTGCTAACACTCCTGAACATTACTATTGAGTGCCTATCATTGCTATCACTACTCACACCTGTCCTTTCAGCACATCACCTCTATACTATCGTATACAACCTATCACTCCAGGAACATCTTAACTGAGTGCCTGTATATTTGCATGCTGAGGCAGGCTGGGCCACAATGATGAGTCTGGAGAGTTGGATATGGTGATTCAACACATCTCTGCACGACTACTGAGTGGAAATTCTGCAGCTGCATATCCATTTCACTAAACAAATGCCGGAGCGTTACATGGGCCTGGAGTTGTCACTTTTTCTAAGCCCACTTTCGAAAAGATGTTCAGATAAAAGTAGTGTAAGACTACACAGTAAACAATGCTGACCATAAACACTTTTGTTGTAAAATATTTAAATGTACTTTGCATACTGCAGATCACACAAAGAAAGAAATGCTAATTAAAAGCACATTCTTCCATATTGTGTATGTGTCTCCCTCCAAAGCTCTGAATGTAATTTCTCTCTGCTGCCTAGCTCCTCTGTTATCAGCATGACTGGCAGCTTTTCCACACACCAAGAGTGAAAATGGTAAAGGAAGAGGGAGCTGCAGCACAGTCTGTTTTCCACAACTGTGCTTGTTCTCCATACTGTGTGAAGGGGGTCTGTCCCTTCTCCTCAATCAGAGCTCAGAGCTGTCCGCTGTGGGAAGAATCCTTGCCCCCTTCTCCTAAAACTAAAGAGAAATACTTTCAACTGTGTGTTTGCAGAACACTCTTCAGAAGAAATGGCTGCAGATACACAGCTTCACCATATGCATCACCTAATGCTAGTCACTTAACTGGGCACATGTGAGGGTTTACAACCACTTTAACCACTTGCCGCAAAATTACGTACCTGTACGTCATTCTACTTAAAGTGGTTGTAACGGAGTTTCTATAGTATAGTTTACAATCGTACTGGTTTCTATAGCCGACAGTCGGCTTTCTTGTAATAACAAACAATGCGGCTAAGCAGCCTCTCAGCTGTTATTACAAGGAGCGGGAGAGGACGTCACCCCATCCTGCCGCTTTCTGCCGCTCTGCCCAGGATCTCCCGTCCCACTGGGAGTCCCGAGCGACCATCAAGCTTGTCCGCTGGCTGGCCGGAGACCTGAACAAAGCTGGAATCAACTTTGATTAGGTCTCTGATGTAGTAACCTGGAAGTGATGTCACTACCTCACTTCCAGGTTTACTAGAGTCTTAATGGCACCAGTTTTAAAAATGTTGAAGTATTCAAAAATGCAGATAATGGCATTTTGAAAACTTTCAAGTGCAGCGGAGGGGTTTGAGGTCTTATAGATCCCAGATCCCTCCATAAAGAGTATTTGTCACTGACTATTACTGTCACAATTAGGGTTAAGCGAACCCGGACTGTATTGTTCGGGATTGTACCTGACTTTTGGGTGTTCGGTACCCGGACACGGACCCGAACATTTCACTGTATGTTCGGGATACAGTCCGTTGTTCGGTAATTTATTTCATGATTTGGCGTGGTTTTAATGGCGCCGTTTCAACAGCTGCAAGGCAGCCAATCAGCAAGCGTTTAACTAGTGTGCCCTTAGAAGCCATCACAGCCATGCCTACTAATGGCATTGCTGTGATTGGCCAGTGCAGCATGTGACCCAGCCTCTATATAAGCTGGAGTCACATAGCGCCGCACGTCACTCTGCTCTAACTACTGTAGGGAGAGGTTCCTGCTGCTGCTGAGGGAGAGATAGGAGATTATTGTAGGGGCAGGCTGGAGATTGCTTTCAGGGAAAGAATAGGAAGAATCTTCTTTAATCAGACAGCGATCTACCTTGATTTTATTGTGCGGGGGTGCAGTGCACAATCTTTTTGCCCTGACCTGAGCCCAATGAGGAGGAGGGAGGAAAAAAAAAACTTTTATCATTCTGTTAGGTAGGCGGCGTGCGGCGTGTAGCAGCCATTTAATGCAAGCTCGGTGCATATGTGTCTGCTTGATCTGGATTAAAAAAAAAAAAAAGTTTTTTCCTTCATATTTTACTGTGACTTACAGCGTTTAGACACTGCAGTTCTGATCTGCTATTCAAAAAGCACAGATTTAAGGGGACATTTATTTCTCAGTTTTTCATTCATACTTTACTGTGACACAGTCATACAGCGTTTAGACTCTGCAGTTCTAATCTGCTATTCAAAAAGAACCGATTTAAGGGGACAATTATTTTTCAGTTTTTCATTCATACTTTACTGTGACACAGTCATACAGCGTTTAGACACTGCAGTTCTAATCTGCTATCCAAAAAGCACCTATTTAAGGGGACAATTATTTTTCAGTTTTTCATTCATACTTTACTGTGACACAGTCACTCAGCGTTTAGACACTGCAGTTCTAATATGCTATTCAAAAAGCACCTATTAAAGGGATAAATAAAAAGTTTTCATTCATACTTTATTGTGAGATACATCCGTTGGATACTGTTGTTCTATTCCGCTTGTCAATAAAAACCCATTTAGGGAAAAAAAAATTAATTGCGGCCTAGTCTGCATATGTTACAGTGAGATACACCCATTGGATACTGTTGTTGTATTCTGCTTTTCAATAAAAATCCATTTAGGGGAAAAAAATTAAATTGCAGCATAGTCTGCATATGTTACAGTGAGATACACCCATTGGATACTGTTGTTGTATTCTGCTTTTCAATAAAAACCCATTTAGGGGAAAACAATTAAATTGCAGCTTAGTCTGCATATGTTACAGTGAGATACACCCATTGGATACTGTTGTTGTATTCCCCTTTTCAATAAAAACCCATTTAGGGGGAAAAAAATTTAATTGCAGCCTAGTCTGCATATGTTACAGTGATATACACCCATTGGATACTGTTGTTGTATTCCGCTTTTCAATAAAAACCCATTTAGGGGAAAAAAATAAATTGTGGCCTAGTCTGCATATGTTACAGTGAGATACACCCATTGGATACTGTTGTTATATTCTGCTTGGTAAATAAAAACCCATTTAGGGGAAAAAAATTAAATTGCAGCCTAGTCTGCATATTTTACTGTGAGATACACCCTTTGGATACTGTTGTTCTATTCCGCTATTCAATAAGCACCCATTTAGGGGAAGATCCTAAATTAGAGAAATATGAGGAGAAGGTCAAATAAGGGACGTGGCCTGGGTCGTGGTGCTGCTAGTTGAGCTCCTGTTGCAAGGAGAGGACGTGGTCTGTGCCAGCTACACACACAAGTGAAACACCTTCCTCAGGTGTGAGTAGGCGACAGAACCTGCAGCAGTATTTGGCAGGCCCTAATGTGCCTCTACAAATGTTGAGGCCAGAACAAGTACAGGCGATAGTAGATTGGGTTGCTGACAGTGCCTCCAGTTCCTTCACATTGTCTCCCACCCAGTCTTCTGCTGAAAGGTCAGAGTTGGCACCTGCAGCCGATATCCATCAATCTTTCACCTCACCCCCTTGCAAATCAGCCAAACAGTCTGAGCCCCAAGTCATGCAGCAGTATCTTCTCCTTTTTGATGACTCTGTTAGCATGGTTTCCCAGGGCCATCCACCTAGCCCTGCCCCAGAAGTGGAAAAGATTGAGTGCACCGATGCCCAACCACTTATGTCTCAAGATGAGTACATGGGAGGACCATCGCAGCAAGTCTCGGATGATGACGAAACACAGGTGCCAATTGCTGCGGAATTCCGAATTGTGGAGACCGACAAGAAGGGCAGGGGTGAAGACTGGGTGGAAGATGATGTGGAGGACGATGAGGTCCTCGACCCCACATAGAATGAACGTCATGCAGGTGACCTGAGTGGTTTGGAGGAAGAGGCGGTGGTCACACAGAGCCACCAGCACAGCAGAAGAGGGAGCAGGGTGCAAAAGCCGAGCGGCCCTAGACACTACGCCTGCTACAGCCCAACGCAGCAAGGGACCGAGCACACCAAAGCCAGCTCAAAGGAGTTCCCTAGCATGGCAGTTCTTCAGACAATGTGATGATGACAGGACACAAGTGGTTTACACGCTGTGCAATCAGAGCCTGAAGCAAGACATAAACCTTCTCAACCTGAGCACAACCTGCATGACCAGGCATCTAAGTGCAAAGCATGAGCTGCAGTGGAGTAGACACCTCAAAAACCAAGAAAGGTCTCTGGCTCCTCCTGTTTCCTCTACTGCTGCAATCTCTGCCTCTTCATCCACCTCTGTAGTGACAGTAGCACCTGCCCCCCAGCAAACAGAGGATCTGCCAGCAACACCACCACCTGGGTCACCAACAGCCATCTCCATCACCGCATTACATCATCTTTTCACATTACACAAAAAATGGGCTAACTTTACTGTTTTGTTTTTTTAATTCATTAACCACTTGCCGACCGCCGCACGACTATCTACGGCGGCGGTCAGCCCCTCACAGGCAAAGTGACGTAGGGCTACGTCACTAGCTTGTGAGGGTCTAGGGAGCGAGTGCGCGCCGCCGGAGGCGCGCTCCCGCTCCCGCGTGGTCACGGTCCCCCCCGCGCGTGTGACCGGCGGACCCGATGTCCGCCGGCCACTCTTCGATCGGCGGGGGAGAGGGAGAAAGTCAGACAGCTTGTGTAAACAAGCTGCCTGTCATTCTCCCCTCTGTATGAGAGATGATCATACGGATCTACTATGTAGATCCGTTGATCACTCTGCATACAGCTGAAGCCACAGCCAATCACAGTAAGAATCACGCCCCTAGGGACACACACAGCCCCTCCCTCTCAAATAAAGTTAACCCCTTCACTACCAGTGTATTTTTACAGTAACAGTGCATATATATAGCACTGATTACTGTAAAAATGTCACTGGTAACCCCAAAAGTGTCAAAAATATCAGTCAAGGGTCCAATCTGTCCGCCGCAATGTCGCAGTACCGCAAAAAAAATCGCAGATCGCCGCCATTACGCGTTAAAAAAAAAACAACAAAAATGACAAAAATCTTTCCCTTAGTTAGTAAACGCAATAACTTTTGCGCAAACCAATCAAAATACGCTTTTTGCGATTTTTTTTACCAAACATAGGTAGCATAAAACAAATTGGCTGAAAATGTTAAAAAATTTTGATTTTTACATTTTTTTGGGGGGGAATTTCATATAAAAAAAGTGAAAAATATTGCTATTTTTGCAAAATTTATGCTCTTTTTTTGTTTATAGCGCGTGATCAAAAAATCGCACAGGTGATCAAATACCGCCAAAAGAAACCTCTGTTTGTGGGAAAAAAAGGATGCCAAATTTGTTTAGGTACAGCGTCGCACGACCGCGCAATTGTCCGTTAAAGTCACGCAGTGCCGAATCGCAAAATACCCCCTGGTCGTTTAGCAGCCAAATCCTCCGGGGCTTAAGTGGTTAAAGTGTATTTTTTTCCCAAAAAAATGTGTTTGCAAGTCCACTGTGCAAATACAGAATACATAAAATATTGCAAGGACCGCCATTTTATTCTCTAGGGTCTCTGCTAAAAAAATATTTTTTTTTATACTGTGCCTGTTCTGCAACAGTTGTCTTGAAGGGAATTTTTCATTAAATACAAGCATTCTTTGACTTGGCTTTAATTTTGCATAGGGAACCAGTGATGCCCTGACCTTTTACTATACTGTATGTTGCGCCCATGTTTTTGCCACTATATGAGGCTAGATTAAATTATTTTAAGGCTTCATGCACACAGAGAATTTTACAGCTGCTTTTAGGAGAGTCAGGCATTTTTTTTTTTTTGCAGCTTAAAAATGCCTCTCTATGTTATTCTATGGCCTCATGCATACACAGGTTTTTATTAGCTGTAAGTGGCATAGGAGTTTTTACACTGTAAAAAAAACCCAGGGCCAGTGAGTTCTGGAGCAGCAGCATTAAGCTGTAAAAATGCCTGACGCTGCTAAAGGCTTCATACAGCGTTAGGCCACGTCAGATGTTTTTAAAAAGTAGTATTTGGATTTGAGGTTGGAAAATAGAAGAGGGCAGAGAAAGGCTGCTAAATGCGAACGCTGCTAAACATGGCTAAAACGCACATTAACACCAATACAAAATGCTTCTAAAAGCATGTTTTTACAGCTGCTTTTTCCTGGTGCCATAACTGGCTTTGCAACTCATTTTTTCAAATGCCCTATGTGCATGAGGCCTAATACACAGTCAGTGGCTGGTCTTAGCAACCAAGAATGTTGTGCTACAGAGGTTAAAAATACACTGAAAATAGAAGGGTCTGCAGTATGGACACCCTGATCCCTAACCCCCTCTCCTCATACCTTTGACAGGCACATTCATTTGTCACAGGCACCAACATGTGTTATGAAGAGGCACTCTTTATGCATCTCCCAGACTGATCCCTGCAGATATATGGAGGCTTACGTTGAATATCTGTCTGCATGGAAGACCATGTTTCCTAATCAGGGAAAATTGTGTCAAGGTCTTATCTTGCCCTCCTGTTGGCAGCCATCTTGGACATGTGCAGACTGCTGCCTCTTATAAACTCTGATTGTGTCATCACTTGCCTGCTACCTGGGCATTGCACAGTGATGATGCTGCACACCAGACTATATCTATCACCCGATGGGTTGCAGTCCTTGCCCTTGTGTTTGTGCTACAATGTGCATCTCTGCTAGCAGTCTTCTGTTCTCCGTGTTCCTCCGTGTATGACATGGCTTGGTTGACGGCTCTCCTGGCTTTTAACTCGACATCGGCAGACTACCCGCTTCTGGACTCGACCCTGGCTTGGATGACTACCTGCTTCTGGACTTGACTATGGCTTGTTCCTGCTACCACTTCCTCACTCTTGCTGTGTGTATATTGTCGTTTGCTCCAATAAACTGCTTTATTTTACTTGTATCCCCGGGTGGTCTGGTTTCCTGACAAGTTTTTTTTACTAATTTCATAACAAGATCTCTGCCTCTTAATCCTGTTCTTGTAGTGGATATTTCTTCGATCGTACACTTTAGAGCGAGCTCAAACAAGATGGATAAAAGCCTCCACATCAAGGAAAGCAAGAAATTAATCCTCTATGTTCATTACCTGGGCTGGGCAAAGGGGTGGGAGCAGTTCTAGAGGAGTAATGCAGTTTCATTTATGTAAATATATGCATAAATATGAGAGAAGATGTGTGTGTCTTATGCTTACTGGCACACCTATTAAAGTCTATTGGGCCAAAAACACCTGAAACTGCTCAAATCCTATGCATTTTTTGAGCATAGCAATAGAGCATAGGGTGACTGAGCATACAATAGTGAAAAGAAGCAGGGACAATTATTAAGAATAAGATTCTGCATATTGAGCACAGTTAGGCATAGTCAACCATAGGGAAATGGGCAGAAAAACACAAAATGGGGGCTTAATGCTATGTGTTTGCATTAAAGATTGGAAGGCTAGTGGACTGCCGAGTCAATGCTTGCAAGAAGGAGAAAATAAGTAACTTGAGAATGTTTTTGGTGTAAATTGTGAGCATTATTTACTCCACAATGCCTGCAGAGGTCAGTGAGTGCTTGTTTTAAAGGATTATTAAATGCTTGTTAATAACATTAGAATATTCATAGTCTTGCCACAGTTGTAGTTAAAAAAAAGTGTATTTTATATGGCAAAGCAATAGATTCACTTTACTTTACACTTCCCCATCCAAATATAATTTCCTTCACTGCTCTAACAAACCCCGGGGAGTGAAGGAAATACCTAGAACTTGCAAATGGAGGAAAATATGACTGACCATCATGAAAGCAGGGAGAGTCCTCAGCCCTCAGCATCTAAAAGGAGCAAGCCAGGGCTTTGCTCCCAGTGGCTATACAGAAAAACAGTGGAGCGAGGACAGGTAATATGTGCTGTTATGGAAGGAAGAGTGGGGCAAAAAGGGAATCACTTTCCTTTCCCCACATGAGCTAAGCACAAATTTCCTTTTAACACTATTGTCAAGCTAAATCTAATCTTGGACCTCAGGAAGAAAGTATACTATTACAATTATGATAATACAAATCCCTTTAATTTCAAAATGTACATTCTTCAAGATGATACAGCTTTAAAGTGCTTTTACACTTATTAAACACCCCATATCTCCCTTGGCTTTAGATCTTGTTTTTGTTCTTCTACAGTGATTTCCGCATTTTAAGAGGCTGTGGTCCAGCAGTGATTGGGGAAGGAAGTGTATCAGGTTTCCCTTAACATCATCAAAATTTATATTTCAAAAATTCACAAGTTACTCGTAATGTGGAAAATGATCTGCACTGAAAAACCTTTAAGTCCAAAGGCTATTGACCAGAAATTACTTGATGCTGAATGAATATAATTAACACCTTAAACAGCCACAGAACCTGCATAATTCTTATGCGTTAGGCTTTAAAGGAATGATGTGGTATCCTTCATGGAAATGTACCTGTCAACAAATTGTTTTATATAACAACCTCAATCGAGTTTTAGAAAATTAACGTTTATAGTTCAGTTGATTTGGGATTTTTCATTGTGTACCTTGTTATAAAAGCAATTATTATACTTTTATGTGAAAAATGAAATAATACTAAATTAAAAAGAACAATAAATGTGAAATTTGGAAAAAAAAAACACAAGCCATTTGTGAATTGTTAAAGACTGAGTTGGAATTGGCCTATGTGTATTATTCTCTAATGGAATATAAGCTAAACATTAAAACAATTATATTGGATATCTAAGCACCTGGTACAGACTTTTCTATTTCTAAAATAAAATACATTGGAAATCCAAGTGAATACAAACAAACAACCTAACAAGAATTGAACAAACATCAAAGAAAACTATACTGCATTACATTTCCCATGAAGTTTACCTTTGTAGAATAGTAGTGAACCAAATCCAAATTGATTTTAAGTTGAAACCTTCAAGCTATTAATTATTCTCTTGTGCAGTTTCTTTTCTTTTTCTGCCTATGGCACTATGTTGTGTTTCTATGGAAGCTACAAAACAGTTCATAAAATAGTTATGTGCAATTTTGAATCATGCACATTAGTGAAACAAAGCATATTTTCCCCAAAAGATATATTATTGATTTTATTCCTTTTTAACATTCATTTGGGGAATAAACTCACCAACGTATTACATCTGTAAATCTGGATGGATAAAAGCAACTGAGATCTGTTGCTTTGTGTGGTAATGGAAAATAATTTGCAGAAAAGTATAGGGCAGACTTATTAAACACTATTATATTTAGTTAAATTTAAGATAAATTGTAATTTCTAATGCAAAAAAACATGTATGGTCAACAAATATGCTGAAAACTCACAATACTTTGAGTCATTGCTTTGGAACTAAACTGTAATACCTTAGTCAGGAAGTTTCTGCTTCCATGAGGACAGATGTGTAAAGAGCATTTTAATGAGTATCTAAACCCGAAATGAGAATTTAACCTATTAAAGATAATTCAGTCTATAGATAGGTTGCTGCATTCATTTTCCACTTTTCAGGCTAACACATTTTTAGCAAGTACATTTGATCTTGACAGAATTGTAATAGACAGTAGCATTTAAAAAATCAGTAATTAAATTTACTAATAAATTTAAGAAAAAAGTGCAAAAAGAAAAAGATACATGATTTCTAATTTGTGATTGTATATAGTCCTTGCTAACCACTTGCCGACCGCCCGCCTCATACTGTACATACTGCGGCAGGCTGGCCTGGCTGCGCCAATTGTCATACCTGCACAGGGGTTCACGGGAGCGCTCCTGGAGGTGAGCTCCTGCCGACGGTGCACCCCACTAGGTAATGGGGATGCTGATCCATGGGACCGTCGGCACTGATTCCTGCTGGGCACCCTCAATCGCTCCCCGATGAGAGAGGACAGTCTGCTGTTGTAAACACAGCAGACTGTTGTTCTCTCTGAAATTATATAAAGGATCACAGCTCTCTGTATTCATTTCCCAAGTCCCTCCCCCATAAAGTTAGAAAACACTCCCTTAGGCTTACGCTTAACCCTTTACTCACCCCTGGGGTAACCCCTTCCATGCCAGTGTCATTATTACAGTAACAGTGAATATTATTAGCACTGATTACTATAGTAATGTCACTGGTCCCCCCAAAAGTGTCAAAAATGTCAGTTAAAGGTTCAATCTGTCCACCCTCATGGCTCATTATCGCTAAAAATCGCAGATCGCCGCCAATACTAATAAAAAATATTAAAAATAAAAATGACACAAATCTTTCCACTAGTGTGGATGCGATAACTTTTGCACAAACCAAACAAAATACGTTTATTGGGATTTTTTTAACCAAAAATGTAGATGTAGCAGAATACAAATTGGACTAAGAGGATGAAAAAAATAGATTTTTTTTTTGGGGGGGGGTGTGATATAGCAGAAAGTGAAAAATATTGTTTTTTTTCAGAATTGTTGCTCTTTTTTTGTTTATAGAGTAAAAAATAAAAATCACAGAGGTGATCAAATACCACCAAAAGAAAACGCTATTTGTGGGAAAAAAAGGACATCAATTTTGTTTAGGTACAGTGTTGCACCACATCGCAATTGTCCGGTAAAGTAACGCAGTGCTGAATCCCAAAAAATGGCCTGGTCATTAAGGGGGCAAATACTTCCGTTCCAGAAGTGGTTAAGACTAAGTAAAAATGTTCTCTGCTCCTTTCTTTCCTATTACAGTTTTCTAGTTGGCTACCGCTGCTCCCTGTAGATAGTCATTGTAAACTGTAATAACTGTAATAACTGTAATAATAAAAGATAACCAAAACAATAGCGTACTTATAAATGTAAACAAAATTATAAATAAGGTACCATCTTTGGGTGGGTGTCTTTTCTGCTATTGGAGGTGATGGAATCATATTTGGCATGGAATAAGCCCTAATGAACAAGCAATATTCCTTACAAAGACTATGACCGTAAAAGAGCTTTAAAACAAGCCATCACTGTCCTCTCTAGCCACATGTACTGTAAAGTAAGTAATTCTCAAATATCACAACAGAGACTATGCTTTTGGGTTTCAGTCAGTTTCTTTCAGTCATTTTCTAACAGCAACAAGCACCTGGTGTTTTCTCACACTGGAAGGCTGGCAGGTTGCCAAGATTCTTCATTCCAAAGAAAGTAAACAGGACAGAAATTGTAAAATATATCTGTGAAATCTAAAAATTTAATTCCCCTCAATTTTACCAAAAATTTAAATAACCGGGCAATAGCCATATTTTACATATGTAGGCTGTTACCCAATTTTCCATATGAATCAGACACCCACAATAGCTATTAAAAATGTATTTATTTAAATCATAGAAATTAGGAAATTAGGTTCCAGTGTGAATAACTTGGTAAGTAACGTCATCCAGCACAAGCATGCCCCACTTACAGCCTGACGTTGCAGCTGGAGCTCGGCAGTGTTACAAATAAGAAAGTGTTGCATCCCAGGGTCAGGCATGACACAAGACATTTGAGCATTGAAAATTATCGGTGTAATTGATCCTAGTTGATGGGAAATGGAGATCCATGTCAGATCATCTGAATGCAGATAAGGCACCAATTCATTAGGCTGTGATTAGATTGTGTATGTTGTCATGTTTTTTCAGAAGTAATTTTTTAAGGTAAGTACATGGTTTCCTGTAAAGGTGAAGGACACTAGGTGCCGCATTTCCCTACTTTTGCACAAGCTAATTTTTACATAAGCTTTTTTTGCACTACATAAGTTAAACACATATGCACTTTCTTCCTTGGTGATTAAGGATTAAACAATACGAGAGAAGATTGACTCCTTAAGTTTGCACTTTCATGAACTTCTTCAATGATTAATTGTTTTTGGACTTTCACGTGAATTTATTTATTTTTTGAGCATTTGCACTTTAAATTATAAGTTTCATAAATTTTTTTTATGGATGACACTTTTTGGACTTTCACATGAATGTCACAGATCAGCTGCGGAGCTGATCTGTGTCTTACTGTTCGCATACGTTTTTTACTTTTTGCTGCCGTGGGTCTGCTGGCAGCCTGTGCTCTGCACTTGCTGCACTGACTTAGCAGCTATGGATGTCACCTGCTTCACATTAAGGTTAATATACCTTCCTTCCTTCCTGCTACTTCCTGTCCAGCCTCCCATTGTCACCCTGGTCCTAAGCTCCTACCTGGCGATAGAGTTTGGCTCTCTACCAAGCACATCCGACTCCAGGTGCCCTTGATGAAATTTTCCCCTCGCTTTATTGGTCCCTCTCCTATTCTCCGTCAGATCAATCCAGTTGTTTTCAAGCTCCGCCTGCCCTCTCATCTCAGGATCCCCAATGCCTTTCATGTCTCCTGGCTCAGGCCACTGATCCCCAATTCATCTCACCCTTCTTCTCATCCCCTCCTTGTTGTAGACACCACAGATCAGTATGAGATTAAGGAAATATTGGACTCCAAATACTCCCGGGGAAAGTCACTCTATCTGATTGATTGGAAGGGCTACGGGCTGGAGGAGAGGTCTTGGATTCCTGCTGCAGATGTCTCAGCCCCAAGCTTGGTGACCAATTTCCATCGGAAATTTCCCTCCAAGCCAGTCCCTAGACGTGTGGGGACCTCATAAGCGGGGGGGGGGGGGGGGGGGTTACTGTCACAGATCAGCTGCGGAGCTGATCTTCGTCTTACTGTTTGCATAGGTTTTTTACCTTTTGCTTCTGTAGGTTTGCTGGCACCTGTGGTTCCACAAGCCTGTGCTCTTCTCTTGCAGCACTGATTTAGCAGCTATGGGTGTGACCTGCTTCACCTGATGGTTAATATACATTTCTTCCTGCTACTTCCTGTCCAGCCTCCCATGTGTCTCCCTATTTAAATCCCACTCAGACCAGTTTCTGGTAGCTTGTGCAACACTTGTTCCTGAGCTCCTTTCATGTTACCTTTCCTACCTGACTTCTTGTGGACTGATCTCTTGTGTACCGACCCGGCTTGTTCTCCTTATTATGATTGTCTGCTGCCTGCCCTGACCTTGGCTCATTATCCGGCTTTCCTTTTGCTCCATCCATCCACCCATCCATCCGTGCCTGCACCGTGTCTTTGGGAACTCTCCTCGTGAGCAGGGTGAACCTGGGGGTCGTGACCTGGGGTCAACACGCAGATAAGTCCAAACTCCCGTTGAGGTGGTCCCTGGCAGAACACCGGCTGGCCCTTAGATTCTACACCCTGGTGGATCCCGTGTCACCTGCTCACCTGTGAGCTCACATCCATAGAACTGTGACATGAATTTATTTATTTATTGATTATTTGCACTTTATGTGAGATTATTCACAAGTTTTTTTTTTTTAATTTTGATGAACTTTTGAATTGTTTATTTGTTCGTGAGACATTTTACATGTTATATTTATTTATTTTTGCACCTAATGTTTTATTTATTTAATTGATATGCATTAAGGTCCAATTAGTGAAGCGTGGTTGCCCTATTGCATACAGTGTGTGCACAATTATGAGGCAAGTTGTATTTTTGAGGATTACTTTTAATACTGAACAACTACAGTCCTCCCCGTCAATCCAAAATGTTAATAAACCTCAAACCTGAAAATTTATGAAAGTAAAAGTGAGCTTTTGGCTTTCTTTGGAGAATATGTATGTGTGCACAAATATTGGGAAACTATTAGTGTACAGAATTATTATGCAACTAAATGAAAAATAATTTTCCCATCTCACTTGTTTATTTTCATCTGTTAAAGTGAGAATAATAAGCAAACAACTAAAAATGTAAAAATAAATATTTCTGACATTTAAAAAAAAAAGTGACCAATATAGCCACCCTTTTTTTCAATAACAGTCATAAGCCTTCTATTCATGGAGTCTGTCAGTTTCTTGAGCTGTTGACGACCAACGTTTTGTGCAGCAGCAACCACAGTCTCCCAGACATTGTTCAGTGAGGTGTACTGTTTCTTTCTCCATAAATCTCCCATTTAGGAAGGGCCCAAAAGTTCTCAATAGGGTTTAGGTCAGGTAAGGAAGAGGACCATCTCATTATTCTTTCATCTTTAGGCCTTTACTGGCTAGCCATGCAGTGGAGTACTTTGATGCATGCGATGGAGCATTGTCTTGCATAAATATCATGGTCTTCTTGAAAGACGCAGACTTTTTCCTGTATCACGGTTTGAATAAAGTGTCTTCTAAATACTGGCAGTAGGCTTGGGAGTTGATTTTGAGTCCATCTTCAACATAAAAAAGGTCCAACTAGCTTAAATAATACCAGCCCATACCAGTACCCCACCTCCACCTTGTGTCAAGGTATTACCTTGCCCTCCTGTTGGCAGCCAGCTTGGACAAGTGCAGACTACTGCCTCTTATAGACTCTGATTGCATCATCACTTCTTGCTGCCTGGGAGTCGCACATTGATGATGCTGCACACCTGACTATATCTATCACCTGTTGGGTTGCAATCCTTGCCCTTGTGTTTGTGCTCCAAGGTGTATCTCTGCTTGCAGTCTTCTGTTCTCTGTGTTCCTCTGCGTATGACCTGGCATGGCTGACGGCTCTCCTGGCTCTCGACCTGGCATCGGCTGATGACCCGGCATTGGCAGACGACCCGACAGCTTGTTCCTCTTCCTCACTCTTACTGTGGGATTATTATTGTTTTCTCCAATAAACTGCTTTATTTTACCTGCATCTCCATGTGGTCTGGTTTCATGGCACCCTGACAGTACACAAGGGCCATAAATCCTGATGATGCAGGTGTTACTAAGCTCCCCATGCTGGTTACCAGGCTATATCAACAAGATCACTTTTTGGGTCAGTTCGCTCAGGACTTGCAGATGTTGTTTGCATGCACAGCACACCTTGCTCTTGGTGCTGCTAGGCCGGTGGTTCCTCCTGTTGTTGCACCCACTGCTGCTCCTGTTTCCACTCTTGCTCCTGCAGCTGCAGTTACTGTTACCAGAGGGATGACTGGTTCAGCCCCCCACCCGCAGCGCTCTGGGGGGTGAACCGTGTCAGTATCATGGCTTTCTAAACCGAGTAGGCATTTATTGTGAGATGATTCCTCAGGTTTTTCCCTCTGACAGGTCCAAGGTGGGCTTCCTAATCTTGTTGCTCTCGGACAAGGCCTTGGCCTAGGCGAATCCCTTATGCGAAAATGATAATCCTGTGATACTCGATTATCCAAGTTTTGTTGCCTCCTTTTGCAGGGTATTCAATGTGCCTGCTCGCTCTGCCTCTGCTGCTAAGCTGCTCCTGTCCATTCAACAGGGTATAGGAACCATTGCTGAGTATGTCATCAAATTTTGTACTCTGGCAGCAGAGGTGGGCTAGAATAATGAGGCTCTGGTGGCTGTCTTCTCTCATGGTCTCTCCGATAAATTGAAGAACGAGATTGTGGCCAAGGATCTCCCTGACGAGCTCGAGGCTCTCATTTCTTTCCTGATTTTGATCGATACTAGGCTCAGGGAGAGACCATCATTTAAGGAGCGCCTGCGGAGGCCTCCTACCAGATTGGCTCCTGCGTTTTCTTTCCCTCTCATTCCTCCCTCACCTCCTACACTTCCTGGGGATGGTTGTAATGTTCTGGTACCTTTGGGTACCCTAATTACTCTTTCATAAGTGTATGCGCCCCACCATTCTCTTTTGGTAAGGTGCGCATACACCTTTAAGACTGATGCTGTCATCACTGAGCGCCGGACTGGATGGCTATTTAGATCGCCGGCTCTCACTCACATGTGTTCGTTCAAACTGCTTTGTGCCTTGATGCTAACCTGTCTTGAAGCTCTCATGCTTGCAAGCATACCTCGCTGTCGGAACCACGCTGCGCTGATCCCTGTATCCCGCTACCGGATCATCCGCTCTTGCCGAACCTCTCCTCTGCTACATTGCTATTAGTGATAAGTACCCCACAGGGGAAACCTCTATAACCTTTATACTAAAGCTTACACTATCTAGCTCTGCATACTAAGGACTATTACTACATCTGCATTATCTAAGATTGCTAGCTTTTGAGCCTACTACCACCTGTTCTTGCACTGGGTTGATCTCTCTTGTATGTCCACCTGCTACTCTGTCATCTGCTACCATACATGATTGCTAAACCTATCTGCATCCCATCTGCTACTATCTTACTTTCAAGAACATTTCCTTTCAAGTGTCTGTCATCTACCATCTCTACCCAACCTGTCTCTTCAGCCTATCATCACTGTGTTACTATATACATAAGTCACTCTAGGAAACATCTTATTGAGTGTGTGTATTTACTTGCTGAATTGAGATCCTCCACACATGATGAGTCATTGAGAGTTGGGAATGGTGTCTCAGCGTTTCTCTTACATGACTACTGAAGTGGAATATTTCTGCAGCTGAAAATCCACATCATACATAAAACGCAGGAGCGTAACAGATTGAACGAACCCACAAATGGATTCAGCAGAAATAACCACTCAGATGATACAATTAAAACAGCAAGTAACTGCGTTAATACACGCACTTGCTGAATTAAAAGAAGACAATCAGGCTCTGTCGCAGCAGGTAATTAGACTGACACAACTTACCTCTGCTCAGTCCCCTGAACCCAAAATAAATCCTCATTTGGTATTTACAGGCGATCACAAAAAATTTCGCGAATTTAAAAACGCATGTGAGTTACTTTTCTTGCTAAAACCCCGTACCTACCTTACTGATCACATTAAGGTTTGTACTATTATTTCTTACCTAACAGGCGATCCTCGGGCCTGGGCAGACTCTCTTTTTGAGAAAAACGACCAGCTTCTCAACTCCTATGCCTTGTTCCTAGCAGAACTCACTAGCCTATATGATGATCCCAATAGGCAGAGTACTGCCGATCTTCAATTAAGATCCTTGAAACAAGGTAGGAGACCTGTAGAAGACTTTGTCGCAGAATTCAAGAGATGGACCCTTGATTCGGAATGGAATGATGCATCTCTGAAAACCCAATTTAGGCTTGGCCTATCAGAGGCCGTTAAAGACGAGCTTGCCCGAGCGGATCTGCCAAAAACCCTGGATGCATTGATACAACTCAGTATCACCATAGATAGAAGACTACGAGAAAGAAAGGCTGAGAAAATGGGAATGCCATTATCCAGTTCTTCTCGGATTTCGGCCGATGACCCCGTTCCTATGGAGATAGGAACCATACGCCCACCTCTATCAACTATGGAAAGAGCCAAAAGACGATCTGGTAATCTCTGCTTGTACTGTGCATCCCCGGATCACAAGATAAACGTCTGTCCCCTAGTCTACAAAAAGAAGGGTGAGTGTTCACATGTCCTCCTAGGGGGATTGACAACTTCAATCACTAACCCTTACCTTTCTGTTTGCTTAACATTACAGTGGGACCAGAACAGGATTACTACTAAGGCCATGATTGACACAGGATCTTCTGGAAATTATATTGACATACGTTTTGCTGCTTTAAATAAAGTTCCTATTATTTCTAAACTTAAACCTGTCTCAGTAAGTCTTATTAACGGTGTTCCTTTATCCTCTGGTCCGATCACTGATCAGACACAGGCACTCCTAGTCACTACTAAAGGGTCTCATATGGAGACCACTACCTTCGATCTAATACCTTCACCCCACTTTCCCATTGTGTTGGGACTTCCCTGGTTGCACACACATCAACCAACCATAGATTGGAAGGAACGGACCCTGGCCTTCCTCTCTTGCTATTGCGAGGGTACGTGTAACCTCCCGTCTTTCGGGAAGATCCTGTCTGTGGTGACAGATGAGATTGCACCACTATGTTATCAGGATCTCTCTGAGGTTTTTCTTGAGAAAAATGCTCAAGCACTACCTCCCCATCGAGACTATGATTGTAGCATTGATCTACTCCCAAATAGCAAATTGCCGTTCGGTCATGTTTATCCTCTTTCACAGGATGAACTTTCCCATCTCAAAGACTATTTGGATGAGAATTTGGAAAAAGGTTTTATTAGACCTTCCACTTCTTCCACAGCAGCAGGACTCTTTTTTGTCCGCAATAAGGACTCAAGTCTCAGGCCTATCATCGACTATAGGCAATTGAATGCTATTACAATAAAAGATCGCTATCCTCTACCGCTTATCCCTGAGCTCATTGAGCAGGTGCGTGGAGCTACCCATTTTTCAAAATTGGACCTGAAAGGAGCATACAATCTCATTCGAATCCGTGATGGACACGAGTGGAAGACTGCATTCAGAACCAGATACGGATTGTTCGAATATCTTGTAATGCCATTCTGGCTATGCAACGCCCCTGCAGTTTTTCAAGGATTTATAAACGATATTTTCAGAGACTTACCAGATGTCTGTGTTGTGGTATATCTGGACGATATACTTATATATTCACGATCCCTGTCTGAACACATAAGACATGTAAGACTAGTATTATCGAGATTGCTTGCACACAACCTTTATGTGAAACTGAAAAAATGCTTGTTTCATAAAGAAGAGGTACTCTTTCTAGGCTACATCATATCCAAAACAGGAATCGAGATGGATATGAGTAAGATATCCTGCATTCAGGATTGGCCTACACCAACCACACGCAAGGCGCTACAGCAATTCCTTGGATTTTCGAATCTCTACAGGAAGTTCATTAGAAACTTCTCTGCCATTGTGAGACCCCTCACACAGCTCACTAGCATTAAAAAACCATTCAAATGGTCAGATGAAGCAAATAAAGCTTTTCACCTGTTAAAGACAAGGTTTACTTCTGCTCCCATATTACGCCATCCAGACCCATCCCTCCAATACATTCTGGAAGTAGATGCGTCAAACATATCAGTAGGAGCAATACTTTCCCAACGACCAACTCACACTTCACCACTTCATCCAGTCGCCTTTTTTTCTAAATCCCTAAGCAGTCCCGAGATAAATTACCCTGTGGGTGAAAAGGAACTGCTTGCTATAAAATTGGCTCTGGAGAATTGGCGACATCTACTCGAAGGCACCCAATTACCAATACTTATATACACGGACCATAAAAATCTCCAATATCTTCAGACTAACAAAACTCTCTCGCACCGACAGGTACGATGGTCACTATTCTTTTTAAGGTTTAACTTCCTAGTGACCTACACACCTGCAGATAAGAACAAAAAGGCGGATGCACTATCACGACTAACTGAAGAAAACTACTTCGAAATCCCTTCCGTTCCTATAATACCTCACAAACGCATTATTGGAGTTGTCCGTTCCTTGAAGGAAGAGGTTTTGCATGGTATAAGTTTGGATTCACCCCCACCACAACTAAATACTGATGCAGAAGGCTTCCTCTACTACAACGACAAACTTTACATACCACCTACCATACGCACCAAGATCTTGGAATTATCGCATGATGTGCCTATGGCGGGACATATGGGTATGACAAAGACTCTTAATCTGATTACCAGGCAATTATGGTGGCCTGACATGAAAACATCTATACAAAAATTCGTCTCTTCATGCAATGTCTGTGCCAGGTCCAAAATTGACACTACGAGACCATCCGGTCTACTATGCAGTCTACCAATACCCCAAACTCCATGGGAAGTTGTGTCCTTGGACTTTATAGTGGAATTGCCTCCTTCCAAAGGATTTAATACCATCTTAGTGTCAGTGGACCATCTGACAAAAATGGCACATTTCATTGCTATTCGCAGACTACCTTCGTCCAAACAAACGGCAGAACTCCTGATGAAACATGTCTTTAAGTTACATGGTATCCCAAAAACTCTTCTGTCTGACCGTGGATCACAATTTACTTCCAAGTTCTGGCAAGAACTATGTCACATACTACGGATCGAGCGGAAGCTCACTTCTCCTTACCATCCACAGACCAACGGACAGACTGAAAGAGTCAACCAATGCATCGAGCAATATTTACGTTGTTACACTTCTTACCAACAGGATGATTGGGTGGATCTTCTCCCTCTGGCAGAATTTGCCTACAACAACGCAACCCACAGTACGACCAAGCAGAGTCCGTTCTACTTGAACTATGGGTTTCATCCCTATATTCTTCCACCACGCATCCTTCCTTCAAATAACCCATTAGCTTCAGACTATCTTACCCAAATAAAGGACTCTCTGGGTTTGCTTAATACTACCATTGCACACGCTCATAGTCAACAAAAGAAGTACTATGATCTTCGCAGAAGACCTTCTCCTCAGTACGCTATCGGGGACCTCGTTTGGCTCTCAACAAAAAATTTAAGACTGAAAATCCCTAGCAAAAAGCTTGGACCTTTGTTCTTGGGACCTTTCACAATCAAGAAACTTATTGGAAAAGCTGCAGTACAGCTTACATTGCCAATAGACCTCAAAATACATCCCATTTTCCATGTGTCGCTACTGAAGCCCCATGTTCCTGACCAAGGAATAAGGCCTACTATCCCACCTCCTCCTGTACAAGTTGAAGGTGGAGAAGAATACGAGATAAAATAGATTCTGGATTCTCGTATCCACAGAGGAAGATTTCAGTACTTGGTTTGATGGAAGAACTATGGGCCCCAAGACGACACCTGGCTAAACACCTCTGACATACATGCCTCTAGATTAATCCGTAATTTTCATGCGAAATACCCAGACAAACCAGCTCCAGAGGCCTTCAGGAGCCGGCCTTAAGGGGGGGGTACTGTAATGTTCTGGTACCTTTGGGTACCCTAATTACTCTTTCATAAGTGTATGCGCCCCACCATTCTCTTTTGGTAAGGTGCGCATACACCTTTAAGACTGATGCTGTCATCACTGAGCGCCGGACTGGATGGCTATTTAGATCGCCGGCTCTCACTCACATGTGTTCGTTCAAACTGCTTTGTGCCTTGATGCTAACCTGTCTTGAAGCTCTCATGCTTGCAAGCATACCTCGCTGTCGGAACCACGCTGCGCTGATCCCTGTATCCCGCTACCGGATCATCCGCTCTTGCCGAACCTCTCCTCTGCTACATTGCTATTAGTGATAAGTACCCCACAGGGGAAACCTCTATAATCTTTATACTAAAGCTTACACTATCTAGCTCTGCATACTAAGGACTATTACTACATCTGCATTATCTAAGATTGCTAGCTTTTGAGCCTACTACCACCTGTTCTTGCACTGGGTTGATCTCTCTTGTATGTCCACCTGCTACTCTGTCATCTGCTACCATACATGATTGCTAAACCTATCTGCATCCCATCTGCTACTATCTTACTTTCAAGAACATTTCCTTTCAAGTGTCTGTCATCTACCATCTCTACCCAACCTGTCTCTTCAGCCTATCATCACTGTGTTACTATATACATAAGTCACTCTAGGAAACATCTTATTGAGTGTGTGTATTTACTTGCTGAATTGAGATCCTCCACACATGATGAGTCATTGAGAGTTGGGAATGGTGTCTCAGCGTTTCTCTTACATGACTACTGAAGTGGAATATTTCTGCAGCTGAAAATCCACATCATGCATAAAACGCAGGAGCGTAACAATGGTGCGTCTGGCTGTGAACCCATACAGCTGGGGTTTACTCGCCTTTCCGAGGCTGAGTGGCCCTTTAGGAGGAGGGTGGGCTGGTGCCTGTATTGTGGCCTTGGTGGGCATTTCCTGAAATCTTGTCCTACCTGTCTGGGAAACGCTCGTGCCTAGGGTCCTGTCCGGGGCAGATCTCAGGTGGAATTTCCTTGTTCCCAGTTTCCCATAAATATAAACTGCTAATTACAGTTGTCCTCTCCTGGGCAGCGGGTTTGGTGGTTACTCAGGCATTGGTAGACTCCAGTTCTGGCAGTTACTTTATTGACAGTACGTTTACTGCTGCTACATCCATACCCTTGCAGCCTCATGTTTCTCCACTAGTTATCGAGGCGATTGATGGCAGATCCCTGCAAACGGCACAGGTTACCCACGAGACTGTTCCGGTTGATTTGGTGATAGGGGCTATTCCAGGTTATATCATCCCCACACTATTCAGTTGTTTTGGGGTACCATTGGCTTCAGAAACAACATCCAAACTTTTGATTGGCAGTCGGTCAAGATCCTTTCTTGGTCTCCACAGTGTGGTGCTGCTTGTATTCATGGGCCTCTTAAGGTACTTTGTAACTCCTTGGATTCAGTGTTACCTACTGAACATCATGAGTATCAAGATGTATTTGACAAGGTGCGCGCTGGTACTCTTCCTCCTCATCATCCGTACAATTGTGCCATAGACTTGAAACCTGGTGCCATTCCCCCTCATGGCAGGGTTTATCCTCTCTCAGTTGCAGAGAATAAAGTCATGGAGGAGTACGTTGCAGATACGCTTGCCCGGGGGCACATTCACAAGTCCACTTCTCCAGTGGGTGCCGTTTTTTTTCTTCGTAAAGAAAAAGGGGGATGAGTTGAGACCTTGTATTGATTATAGGGGCCTCAATCACATCATGTTCAAGAATGCATACCTGATTCCGTTGATTACTGAATTGTCTTTACCAAGTTTGACCTAAGGGCCATGTATACCCTCGTAAGGATCAAGGAAGGCGACGAGTGGAAGACCGTGTTTAATACCAGAACTGGTCATTACGAATCTCTGGTGAAGCCCTTTGGCTTTTGGGATGTGCCTGATGTCTTCCAGGAGTTCAATTATTTATTTTGTGATATGTTGCAGCAATGCGTGGTAGTCTTTTTGCACGACGTCTTGATTTACTCAGACTCCATTGAATCACACTACCATGATGTCAGACGGGTGCTGTAACGGTTACGTGAGAATGGGCTTTTCTGTAAGCTTGCGAAATGTGAATTCCACCTGTCTCAGGTTGCCTTCTTGGGCCACAAATATTTGACTGGGGGGTTCTCCATGGACCCTCAGAAGGTTTCGGCTGTTCTACAATGGCCTCGCACAAGTGGGCTCTATTCCATTCGGTGTTTCCTTGGGTTTGCCAACTACTATGGGAAATTTGTCAGGAACTCTTCTTCTTTGGCCAAACCTATCTCAGATCTGACCAAGAAGGGCAACGATTCCAACAACTGGACGCCTGCTGACATCCAAGTTTTCAAGGCCCTCAATTCTGCTTTCATTTCGGCTCCTATTCTGTCTCATCCCAATCCTGGTTTGCCCTTTGTCCTAGAGGTGGATGCATCTGAGACGGGAGTAGGCGCCCTCCTGTCTCAGCGTCGGACACCTTATGGACCCTTACTTCCTTGTGGGTTCTACTCCAAGAAGCTGTCTCCAGCTGAATGTAATTACAAGATTGGAGACACAGAGCTCTTGGCCATTATCCTGGCTCTCAAAGAATAAAGAACATTTGCTCAAAGACTCTGTGGTTCTAGTTCTCATTTTTACCAATCATAAGAATCTGAAGTATCTCTCGGAGACCTAGAGGTATTCAACTCTCCTTCTCCTCAGCCTACCATCCTCAGTCCAATGCTGTTGCTGAGCGTTCCAACCAAGCTCTGAGGCAATTTCTCTGCTGCTATATATCTGACCATCAGGACAATTGGATTGATCTGCTACCGTGGGCGGAGTTTGTCAGGAACCCTGCCATCAACTTGTCTTCCGGAATGTCTCCATTCATGGCCAATTATGGGTTCCAACCCGCTGTGTTGCCCGAGTCATTCTCGGCACAGGACATCCTGGCTGTGGAGGATCATCTTTGTGCCCTCAGTTCCTCTTGGGTGCAGATTCAAGAGTCTTTACGGGTCTCTGAACAGTGTCAGAAGCTCCAGGCAGACTGAAGACGTTTATCTGCTCCTTCATACCAGGTCAGGGAGAGGGTGTGGTTGTCGACCCATATTCTCAACCTCAGGGTGCCCACTCTAAAACTGGCACCTCATTTTGTTGGGCCTTTTTGCATCCTCCGTAAGGTGAACCTGGTGGCCTTTGCACTTGATCCTCCCCCTGGCACGCGTATCTCCAATGTGTTTCATGTGTCACTTTTGAAGCCACTGGTTTGCAATCACTATACCTTCTCACTTCCTCGCCCTCGTCCCATTCCTGTGGGCAATCATGAGGAGTATGTGGTTAGCAGCATCTTGGATTCTCGTCTGTTCTGAGGTCATTTTCAATACCTGGTGCACTGGAAGGGTCATGGTCATGAGGAGCGCTCCTGGGTTCCCTCCGCTGGTGTTCATGCTCCCGTCCTTCTCCGTGCTTTTCATGCTCAATTTTGCTAAGAAATCAGAGGAGGGGCCATTGAGGGGAGAATACTGTCAAGGTCTTACCTTGCTCTCCTGTTGGCTGCCATCTTGGACGTATGCAGACTACTGCCCCTTATAGACTCTGATTGCATCATCACTTCCTGCTGCCTGGGCGTCGAGCATTGATGATGCTGCACACCTGACTATAACTATCACCTGTTGGGTTGCAATCCTTGCCCTTGTGTTTGTGCTCCAAGGTGCATCTCTGCTAGCAGTCTTCTGTTCTCTCTGTTCCACCGTATATGATCTGGCTTGGTGACGACTCTCCTGGCTCTCGACCCGGCATCAGCTGATGACCCGGCATCGACCCGTAATTGGCAGACTATCCACTTCTGGACCTGGCCCTGGCTTGAATGACTACCAGCTCCTGGACTTTACCCCGGCTTGTTCCTGCTCTCTTTTCCTTACTCTTGCTGTGCGATTATTGTTGTTTTTGCCAATGAAATGCTTTATTTTACCTTTATTTTACCTGCATCCCCTTCTGGTCTGGCTTCCTGGCACCCTGACACCTTGCTGGTGTCTGAGTTGAAGTAGAACTCCGTTCCCTTTACTGATCTAGCCACAGGCCCATCCATCTGGTCCATCAAGAGTCACTCTCATCTCATCGATCCATAAAACCTTTCAAAAATCTGTCTTCAGATATTTCTTGGCCCAGTCTTGACTTTTCAACTTATGTGTCTTCTTCAGTGGTGGTCGGGTTTCAGGCTTCCTAACCTTGATCGTGTCTCTAAACACTGAACACCTTGTACTTCTGGGCACACCAGGTAGGTTGCAGTTCTGGAATATGACAGCACTGGAGCATAGGCGTGTGCGCAGCCTATGGCATTAGGGTGTGTACCTCAAACCAAAGCTCAAACACGCAGTGTATACACACACACACACACACACACACACACACACACAGTATACATACACACACACACAGTATATACACACACACACACACACACACACACACACAGTATACACACACACACACAGTATACACACACAGTATATATATATATATATATATATATACACACATACACACACACACACACACTATATACACACACACACACAGTATACGCATACACACACACACAGTATATACACACATACACACACACACACACACACACACACTATATACACACACACACACAGTATACGCATACACACACACACACACACACACACTATACACACACAGTATATACACACACACAGTATATACACACACACAGTATACACACACAGTATACACACACACATACAGTATACACACACACACACAGTATACACACTGTGAGGGATTAGCTCGGTGGTAGGCGTGGATGACCCCTTGGGGGGGTGCATTTACACATTAAGATAGCTGAGAAGTGGTTGCAAAAACAGTGTATGAGTTTTATTCTTGCAATTTTTCTTCATACCAGTGCAAGCATCAAAACAGCCAAAATAAAATAAAACAAAATAAATCCTTGCCACGGTGGGCGGCTACCTTCACACACTGGAACCCTTCCTAAGAGTCTGTCCCCAACCTACTGTTGGGCAGACTTGGCTGATCATACAGCAGACAATCAAAAGTCCATGTTTTATCTTCTCACAGCACATGTTCATTGGACTTTCCTTTCACATAGAAAACATGTCCCTTTGTTTTCTCTCCAGCTAGAGAACTTTCCTTTGTTTTCTTTCCAAATAGAAAAACAATCCATGTCCTCACCTTGTGAATTCTTCACAGCGGTTTACCCTCCTTAGCGCACATCACTTCAGGGGGTCTTCTCCCATGCTCACCAGCTTGTCGGGAGGCACTCATCTGTCTGTCCTCCTCTCCCAGCCCACACGGCTTCAGGAGACAGTTTCCGGAGGCAGCAATCAATAGGACTTCCTTTGGACAAATTATAGAGGCATTCATTTCCTCATTCTGAACAGCTGAAGTCTGTTCAACTTCCTGCTGGCTAGCTCTGTAGCCAACACCCTATAGTATTTGGTGAACTTTCTGAATCAGGTGGAAATGTATCTCCTGCCTGTGACTACATTCCCAGATTTACCTGACTTCCTGTCACATACCCCCCCCTCTTGTTTCAACCCTAGGGTTGGGACACAGATTTCCAGGCACGCACGTGTCAAGCACTGCTGACTCACTGATAAGCCTCCTATTATCCTCAAGCTTCCGAATGAAACTGTTTCTGTCATCTTCATTGACAGATTTCTCATAAATGTCACACAGTTTGTCTCTCATCTCATATACACATTCCTCAACTGCATTTTTGGCATCATTTCGCTCCTTCTCAAGTTTGTCTTGCATACAAGTTTGTCCTATCCGCCATGGAGGACCGTGATCCATAGGCAACTCAATTGTGCTAGTCTTAATGTCTTCAACATTCTTGAGCCGCCTCTCTCTGCAATCCATAAATGTTTTCCACAAAACTTTGAGAACCTCTGCTTCACTAAGCTTTGTTCCAAGTAGGGACTCTTGACGTCCCTCTGTGACTTGAGTTGCCTCTCCATACAGCTGTACACAATCATTGACTCTTTGTTTCTTGAGCTTAGCTTGCTCTAAGATGCTGTGCAGAGGGCCTTCCATTTGCCACAACAGGCTGTCACACATTTCTTCAAAGTGACCCCTGTTCATTTTTCCAGAGACATCATCAACTTTCCTTCCACCAACATATGGGTCAAAGGCAACAACACAATTGAACCCAGCGATCTGGGTGGTATCCATTATAGACCTCCTCTCTGCATCAGTGAAGAAGAATGGAACTGCAACACATTCTTTTACAGGTTTCTTCAATGCACTTTCTGCTGAACTATTTGACCGCTCAAGGTCACCTAGTTCCTTTTCTATATCCGAATTCCACATGGAATGTATCTCAAGATCACGATCAAACTTCTGCCACCTGTCTTTCACCAGTTCCATTTTGGAAATATTCTCTGAAAGGCACTTGAAATTCATTTGCTTCACGTTTTCATCAACAGCCTTAGTTTTCTCCACTAGGTGGCGTTTGCTTTTTTCTCCCAGATTTATATCACTTGCTTTAGTTTTCTCCGCTTTAGTTTTCTCCACTAGGTTTTCAGCCTGAACTGAGAAATCATCACATTTCTTACACAGCTCCTTTGTTTGCTGAAGTTCTAATGATACATTTTCCAATGCTTGAAGTTTTTGAATGAACGGTTTACTCCAAAGGGGTGATTCAAGCAACATTTCTGATGCTCATTCAGTACAGACCCCAAGACACTGTTCCTTTTAAAAACTGCATCAGGCACACTATCCCGTCTTTGGGAAAGATCCTTTGTCGCCTGTAATTCCTCTTCAAGTTCTTCCAACCGAGTCTTCATCTCTTCTACTTGCTGTTCTAAGACTCGCTTAGACTTTTCTAGCTCCCGAACGCTTTTCACAACATCATCCTTGGAGCTGACCAACTCTTCCATTTCTGTACACAGCTGTTGGTTAACTCTTTCTAGTTCAACCTTACACTCTAGAGCTTCCTCCAAGGAATGAGCCAAGAACGGGGCTTTGCTCTCGTTATCACGCGCCTCCATTTTTGCACGGTCGCGTTCTACTGCATATTTTGCAGACACAGTCTTCTCCTCACCAAGCATCTGATCAAACTTCTTTTGCTTCTTCTCCAGGTTGGACACAATCTGATTCTGGTGATCCAGATTCACACTCAGTTCATCCAATTCCTGCTGAAGTCTTGTCTTGGTCTTCTCAAGCTTGTTATAAGCAGCGTTTTTTTTCTCATAGCGTTGATTAGCAACTTCAAGGTCTTTCTGCAGTTTCTTTTTCACAACTTCAACACTTTCTAATGAACGAATGCTTTCTTCCATGCGTTTTTTTCATAACCGCTATCTGAGCTTGCAATGTTGCGACTTGCTCTGATAGGTTTTTCTTTGCTTCCTCCTCCTCTTTAAATTGTTCCAGGAAGCCATTTTTCTCATCTTCCATTTGTTCGAGCTTTGTGCTAAAACTCAGCCTTTGACACCTCTCTTCCTGTAAGAGTTCCTGCGTGTCTTGCAGCTGCGATTCCAAGATAGAAAAATCCTTGGCAATTTTTCTAGATTTGCTGTCTGCTTGAGAAAGCTGATTTGTCCAGCTCAACCTGCAGTCGGTTTGCCTTTTCTGACAGCTTAGCACACAATCGGTCACCTTCTGACACCTTGACTTGCGATTCTTGCAGCTGTGCCTCTACTTTTTTTCTCTTGTGTTCAGAATCTCCTTTTCCCTGCATAAGAGCTTTCATCTCACTTGCTAGCATCTGGGAATAACAATGTAATTCTGCCACACAGGCTTCTTTCTCCTTTAACTGCTGCTGGACACGTTGGGCTTCCCCTTTGCAACTTTCACAGTCCGCACGCAATTCATCTACCACATTGCTCAAAGTAGTGAGCTCATACACAGTACTCAGTAATTTAGCCTCTCTTTCACTTTTCTCATTGTCGCTGAGAGACAATGTCGTTTTCAGAGCAACATTCTGTTCCTGCGCCCCCTGCAGGTCTATTTTTGTAGCTTCCAAACACTGAAGACTTTTTTCCAGCTGATTACGCAACTCCAACCTTTCACACATACTTTGCTTCTGCAAAGTCTGAATTTCAATTTCCTTTTCCATGAGGATGGTATCTTTCTCCATTATAGGCTTTCTAGGGTTTTTCAACTCGGAAAAAAAGAAGAGCAGTGGTTTCTTCCCACTGTAACTGTACCCCCAGGGGTTGTTCCTTTTCTTCCATTTTCCGTTGCAAGGCATCCAACTCAGCCCTGCACACATACTCGGTTTCCTCCAAACCGATGGCCTCCATTTGCTGCTGGCGTCTCTGTTTCCAGCCTGCCATGCTCTCTTGATGAGCCTTTTGTTGAGCTGCAAAGCTCCGCTGAAAATCCGCATTTGCCTGCTGTTGAGCTGCATTTGCCTGCTGTTGAGCTGCATTTGATATAATCAGTTGTTTCAACATCTCCTCCATTTTGGGCTTACTTTCCATCTGAGAACACTGTGTCTCCATAACCGTTTCATTTACACCAGCGTTGCTAGGGACAACAACTTTTCTCTTTAGCCGATTCCGTTCAGGCATGGATGGGGCTGGTTCAAACGGTAGCATCCCCTCCATCCATAGAATCCGGTCTCTCATTTCAGGGATCCTTGCATCTTTCAGGCATTTTGATCGCCCCATCTTTAGTCACTCCACAAAAAAATGTTTCAAAGTCCAGCAAAACTTTTAAGACCACTGTCTCTTTAAAACTTAGTAGTTTTTTCTCTCTTGCAGGATTTCCTTTCCTGTACACACAGTGTTTGCAGTCTCATGCACCAGACAAAGTTCATCAAACATATGCACTTCTTTGCAGGGATCTCTGCTTCTGCCCACTGCATACCTCCACCATATGTGAGGGATTAGCTCGGTGGTAGGCGTGGATGACCCCTTGGGGGGGTGCATTTACACATTAAGATAGCCGAGAAGTGGTTGCAAAAACAGTGTATGAGTTTTATTCTTGCAATTTTTCTTCATACCAGTGCAAGCATCAAAACAGCCAAAATAAAATAAAACAAAATAAATCCTTGCCACGGTGGGCGGCTACCTTCACACACTGGAACCTACCTAAGAGTCTGTCCCCAACCTACTGTTGGGCAGACTTGGCTGATCATACAGCAGACAATCAAAAGTCCATGTTTTATCTTCTCACAGCACATGTTCATTGGACTTTCCTTTCACATAGAAAACATGTCCCTTTGTTTTCTCTCCAGCTAGAGAACTTTCCTTTGTTTTCTTTCCACATAGAAAAACAATCCATGTCCTCACCTTGTGAAGTCTTCACAGCGGTTTACCCTCCTTAGCGCACATCACTTCAGGGGGTCTTCTCCCATGCTCACCAGCTTGTCGGGAGGCACTCATCTGTCTGTCCTCCTCTCCCAGCCCACACGGCTTCAGGAGACAGTTTCCGGAGGCAGCAATCAATAGGACTTCCTTTGGACAAATTATAGAGGCCTTCATTTCCTCATTCTGAACAGCTGAAGTCTGTTCAACTTCCTGCTGGCTAGCTCTGTAGCCAACACCCTATAGTAATTGGTGAACTTTCTAAATCAGGTGGAAATGTATCTCCTGCCTGTGACTACATTCCCAGATTTACCTGACTTCCTGTCACAACACACACAGTATTCACACAGTATACACACACAGTATATACACATACACAGTATACACACACACACACACACACCAGCACTTTCCATCTAAATATCAGCCTGCCTGATTTAACACACTGCTGCTGCCCCCATTTCCTGGCATGCTGGTACTTGTAATGCTCCAGCAGTTCACAGACGTTGCATGTGGTAATGCAGAAGAGAGGGAGGTGGGCAGGTAAGGAGTAGGGAGGTGCAGTAGAGATTGGGGGAGAAGGTTAGAGCATATCCTCCCTCCAGAAGCAGTGCACTGCTACTCACGCAGAAAAAACAACAGATTCAGAGACAGGAAGAGAAAACACAGCCTCCCCCCTCCTCAGCAGGGTAAGCACTGACAAGAATACATTTAGTTTATTTAAGGCGTTGGGGAAGGGGGGGGGCGTGTACACTGTGTTCCCATTGGCTGAGGAGGCAGCAGAGAGGCGGAGCAGCTATAACCTGTGGATTTTTTTGAGTGAAAGGGTGTCCGTAACTGACATTTCAGGGAGTCTCAGAGACAGTGAGACTTGACTGAAAAAAGTCAGTGGTGGTGCGACCGACCCGGCAAGGACCGCTCACAAACACCAGTGTCCATGTGCGGACACCTTGCCGACCCCCTGGACAGGGGAGGGCGATTAGGGTGTGCCTGGGCACACCCGGCACACCCCGTGTGCACGCCTATGCACTGGAGGATAATGAGTTCCTGGTTGCTTCACGTTTGATTCTTCTCAAATCTTTGGCAGTTAATCTGTGTATTTTTTCTCAACACATTTCTTGCAATCCTGTTGACTATTTGTAACAAATGGTTTGATGGTTCTGTGATTACACCCCAATATCTTGGCAATTTCAAGAGTGCTGCATCCCTCTGAAAGACTTTTTAAAATGTTTACTTTTCAGAGTCTGTTAAATCTCTTTTTTGGCCCCTATTTGCCTGAGGAAAAGAAGCTGCATAATAATTATTCACACCTTGATATAGGGTGTTAATCTCTTTAGGCCACACCCTCCATCATTACGCAAATACACACGCATTCAAGTCTATACAGCTTGGAGTTTAACAATATGCATAAATACTCACTTGCCTAATAATTGTGCACACATTGTACTTTCCATGTTATAGCAACTGCTGCTGCATTGGTTTTACATCTGTGGTGGAAGAGTTTTCATTCTTAGTTTACCCCACTCTAGTGTGTAGGAAGCAACACACAGCCGGAGTGCTCCAAATGTCTGCCGCTAAGGACATGGAGGATTGAAATTTTAGGTGGCACAGCAGCAACATGAGGATTGAAATGCCAGCAATAAGATCCTATATGTGTTCTGTATATTCCAAAAGTGAAATAGCTGGCTTTACTGCTCAGCCCCAGTGAAGTCATGGGTCATATAAGCTGCACTAAAAAACACATATACAGTATATATATATATATATATATATATATATATATATATATATATATATATATATATATATATATATATAATGTACGTTTTGGAAGATCACAAGTCACAACTATCTCGCAGGATCCCAAGACCACTTAATCTATTTGCTAGCAGTTGATTTCACTCCATGAAAAGTAGGCTATCAATACATTGGACTGTATTTGGTCCAGTTTGGCACTTTTTTTTATTCCCCAGTCCAACTTACAATCTATCAGGCACAAGACACCATCTATGCCTAGTGACCACAAAATCACACAGCGGTTCCTTTGTGTAAATTTCTGGGTCTTATCCAACTAATTTCTCTGGGGGGAAAGGGACATTTTTAGAGGGCACCTTTTGTGGATAGGGTGGGTTAGTTTGGGGGAAGGGGAAAAGGGGGAGGGGGGGGTTGCACCTGGTCATTCACACTGGAACTGAATTTCTTTAAAAATTTCTATGAATAAAATAATTACATTTGTAGGTGCCATTGCCATTGTAGGTGTCTGTTTCTTGTGCTTTTTTTTTTTTTTATTAAATTCTTCTCAATGCCTACTAAAAAATGAATAAAACATCATTTATTTTCTATTGCAAGCAGTGTAAGTACCCAAATTTGGCTTGGTACCATCCTCTTGCAGTCCCTGTACTACAGAACTCAGACTAAGAGAGGGTAAAGCGACACAATTCATCAACCAGTTAGGCTTCATTGCAAGGAGCATGCTGATAGGAGAAGAACACAGAGTGAGAAAGAGGTGGGCTCATCTGACTGATGCTTTTGTTGTTTAATCACAGGCTGGGGGAGGGACAAGATCTACAAACATTACAAAACTGCAGCAGAAAAAAATCAAGTTTCTGTCTTGCGAGAGATTTTCTGTGATTCTGCCCGCGATTTAGAAAAACGCCCAGGTGTACATGACAAATTGCACATCACACATTTCAGATGAACACAGGACTGTTCACCCATGATTGTCCTGTGATAAATAGCACTGCAATCACAGCAAACTGCATTGTGTGAAGCATGTCACTCCAAAGAAGCTCCTGCCCAGGTATGAATGAAACTTAAATGTCTTTTTGTGGCTTTCACCCCTGAAGCAGTGGTCAGATCAGAACAGCTGTGGTTTTCTTGAGATCTGCAGACAGACCCCTTAAGACAGTTAAATCAAGAATCCCAGGAAAAGCCAGGCCTCGGTAAGAAAATGACACTAAATCACAGAAGGACACAGAAGAGGCTTTTCTGGCAAGTAAAGGCAATAGCTGATATCTGTTTGTTGTCTGCCATTAGCCAGAACATTCATCTTAGAACATTTGAATTGGAAACAGGTAACTTTACTGTATGTGGCTGCAATAGGAAAATAGTACTACAAAGCTATTATAGTACTTGATATTCTATCTTGCTAATTTGTAGAAACTCTTATACAATCAATATTTATACAGTATATTCAAAATAAGCTACAGTTCAGAACTACATTTCAGTTATTATAAAGTCAAGTACTGTACATTTAAGTGAACTTTCAAATGCATTACATCCTACACAGGTGGGTCATGTTGTACCTTTTGCGTAATATTCTTAGCGGTGTTAGTGTTATTTTCAACCCCTCCATAGATAACTGTGCAGTACATAGCCTCTATTTAAACATTGCCGTGACAGAGATATACATTTTATTAGGAAGCCTTGTGGAATGTCAGTGACTGACAGCTCTATAATACTTCACAAGTAAGACTCAAGGTCACTGATGGTTAATACAAAATGCTGGCAAGCACAATGTAACTACTAGAATCATATTTTGTTGCATTAATCTATTGTACTTTCAATGTTCAACCTAAAGTGACATATATGAAGGCTGTTAAGGAGTTTGCTATGAATCGATCAAGGGTAATGGAAATGATATTGTCAAAGTATAAATCCATATAAGTAATTGTATGTTATAAAAGTCTCCTCAGTAGAATGCCACCTCACTTTCATTTTTATCAGAGGTCTGGAAACCAATTTGTCATATAGATAGAATGTAATCGAGAGGAAAAAAAAATAATAAGAAAATTGTTTTTTAATAGAAAGACTTCACAGAAGTGAAATTTAGATAAATCTGTTGGGACTCCAGAGACTAAGGAGATTAATCTGAACAAAAAAGGAAGATTGGTTTGTTATTGTTATAATTTTTCATTTAAGTGATTGTTTTTGTAGTGGCTGTTTACAGTTTTCAATTAAAAAGCAAGCTAAATGTGAATATAACTAATTCATCAGACTACTGTATAAAAAAAATAATACTCTAAGGTATTTCCTAGTAACTTTGTGGAAGTTCCCTGAAGTAGGAATATTGTGGCAGAAACTACTGAGACTAGACAATTCGTTTTCGGAGAATTGCAGAAATGTACCCGCCTTCCAACTCAGTGTCACAATTTCTCAATGACTTCTTCACATGGCTACCCTACTTTCTTTTAACCTAACACAATGAACACAAATGACCATCCACTCCAATGGCAACTCTTTCGGCCTCATATTCTTCCACCTCTGCACTCCCTGCAACCTCTCTAACACCCTTTTTCCTCTATCTGATCACAACCTTATTAGTTTCACACTCTCTCCTACTGCCCATGCCTCCAACCTGCAAACAGTTACCTGCAGGACCTTTGCAACCTCAACCCTTCTCTTCTTCATTCTGCTACTGACTGCCTTTATGATTAAATCCCACCCCTGTCCCGCCCAGACCTTTCCACTTTTGTCCACAACAACATACTGTCTACTTCCTGGACACATTTGCTTCTCTCTTTACACGCAGAATCAGACCCCACCTGCTACAACCCTGGCAAACAGATCACACCAGAAGTCTCAAGAGACGCAGCCATGTTCTTGAGCCAGCATGGTCTAAAAATACTGTAAATCACTGCAAGACTTTACCCTCTACAAATCTGCCCTTCTCAAATACAACTCCAGTCTCCACATTGCTAAACAAACATGCTACACCATTCTCATAAAAACCCTCTCATCCAATCTTTATTAACTTTTCTACCCTTAATTCCTTATTTCACCCCCACTGCCTCCACCCACCAAAATACTTACTGCCCAGGAGGTTGACAATCATTTAAAAAACAAAATCCACACAATTTATGAAGAGATATCCAACATCCAGCTTTCTCCCGCAACCAACACACCAGGTCCAACACTCCAATCAACACTTTCTTCCTTCAACCCTGAAGTGTAAGAGAACCAATGTGCTACCTGAGGAGTCAGGAGTGTAATAAGATAAATAAATAGGTAAATGTTGAATAATAATGAATAATCAAGAATAGAATAGTGGGAAGGTAGTTTTCAAGTGGGCTTCCCAATTGTTGGGAATGGCTTGTAACCCTACACCTGAGCTGGCCTTGCTGGGGCTTGGTTTGGATTCCTTTCCCCCGGGTCCCAGGAAGGTATTGGCGCATATATTATTTGCTGCCAGAATAGCTATAGCAGCCAAATGGAGGACTACTAGCCCTCCGTGCCTGGCAGAGATTAAGAATAGAGTAACCCTCCAGTATGAAATGGAAAAAATGCTCGCCTTCAAACTTAGGAAGGCAGATGTTTTCAAGAAACAGTGGAAATCTTGGACTGATCAACCTTCTGACTAATTGTGTATTCTCCTCTCATGATATGACACGTTAGCATACTTTTATCAGTTGTATGTTCATAGCACTGGTGGCACATTCCCCTCCCCCCTCTGCCCCTTCCCTCCTTTTACCCCATACCATGTTCATAGTTTGTTTGGTCATTCTTGGTAACTACAAGATATTAGCACTTCCACAGCAATTGTGGTAGGGAGTCATACACAGGTAGTGGCGACCCTGTGTCTGAGAAAATAAGAGAATGGAGACGGCGCTCCCACAGTGTGTACCCAATGGGGGTGGGAGCTCGTCTTCCACAACATTTTGCGCCAATCCCTATTTCAAGTTTGGTTTTGATTGAGTGCACGTAGTGTGCTCTTTGCACTGTATTTCTTTGATTGTGTATGAAACCGGCATTTCTACAATCCGATTTTTTTTTTTTTTTCTTCTTCTGCTAATCATTACTTGTTGGTATCGTTCGTACTCATATAAGAATGTACCACTGTTTACCGTGTTTGCATGTATTGTTACTACTTTCCTATCTTTTCAATAAAAATTGATTTACAAAAAAAAAAAAGAATAGAATAGTGAAGAAAAAGCAGCCAATTCTATTCGGTGTCACCCTTGTGTATATGGATGTATAAAAAGGAAATAAATTAGCGCTAATTCACAAAATGAAAAATGAGCACTGAGAAGTAATCAATAAACAGAACGATGAAGTGGCAAAAAATAAGTATATAGATAATAAATCCAATATAATAAAGTGCAAGTGCTAACAAGCATGCAAATAGCTCAGTGCATGTGGTGAAAATCAACAAGATAAATGTGACAAAAGCTGAAAAGATGACAGTGCCAAAGCCAGCTGATCACTGCTACAAGATCTCAGTGACAAATGCTGAATAATCAACAAAAGTGCAAATGTGCCTGTACAAGTCCATATAATATAAAATGGTGCACAAATGGAAATAATCAGTGTCCAATGAAAGTAAAATACACAAAATGGTGGATCCAATAATAAGTGACTGGGTGATGATTCCACAAATGAATATATGAATAAATGTGATTCATAACAAGTGTTGCCAATAGAGACGGCGTGTCACTTCAGTGAGCTAAAAGAGTATGTGCAATGGCCGCTCACCTCCATGCACTCTTATATGAGCGTGTTGTATTGATCCCAGGGACTGACACAGGCCTCTCTGATCAGGGGTAGATTGTAGGCTGGACTGATGTAAAGGATCGAATGCCTCTTTTTCTCTTCCCTCAATAGGGGTCAGCTCACCCACAGTAGTATTATATCGGTAGCAAATCACTAATGTGCCTCACGATATCGAGATGTTTCTAATGCTTGTCACTCGTGTACAGGGATAATCAGAGAAAGCATTTCATGGTGCAGTATATCAAGATAGCCATTTAATAGAATAAAAAACACTTACAGTTAGATAAATACAAACGAGCAGACCGCCGATGCGGTATAATCCACTACTTCCGGTTACGGCCGTGAACTGGAAGTGACGTCACCCGACTCCTCCTCACATTGCGTCACTATCACGTGACTTTATCAAGGGATTTTGTCACATTTATCTTGCTGATTTTCACCACATACACTGAGCTATTTGCATGCTTGTTAGCACTTGCACTTTATTATATTGGATTTATTATCAATATACTTATTATTTGCCACTTCATCGTTCTGTTTATTGATTACTTCTCAGTGCTCATTTTTCATTTTGTGAATTAGCGCCGATTTCTTTCCTTTTTATACTTCCTTCAACCCTGTTACCACTGAGGAAATTACCAAACTTTTTTTCCACAGCCAGCTTCACCACCTGTCCCCTGGACCGTGTCCTCTCACAATTACTGCGGCCACCTTCCCGCTCTATCCCTAAACTTTCTAACTCACATCTTCAACCTCTCCCTCTCCTCCAGCACCTTTCTCACCCCTCTCAAATGTGCACTAGTTGCCTCCATACTTTTATTACAAAGTATACAGTGCTATTAGTCTAGCGAACCATAGCTGCTAGCACTACAATTGACAAACCATTGTACAAAGATATAGCACAAGTGCTGCGCTAGTAGAAAAGTGATTCAGTATAAGTGAACCATATAAATCAAAAGAATGCAAAATCAAAATACAAAACATAAATTAGTATTTAGTGCATTCTCTATCAAGTGCAACGTGCATATAAAAATGAGAGATAAACCCCATTTAAAGTCGGTGTTCGAGTTGGCATCCTCTACTGGCGCTTTTCCACCGGAAATGTTAAAAGTGGTAATTGTAACAATCCCTAAGTTGAAAAAAGATCCTGCAGATCCGTAAAGTTATAGACCGATTGTGCTCTTAAATGCAGATATTAAAATTTTTGCCAAGTTAGTGGCGAGCAGATTGCAGAGGTTTTTACCTCAATTGGTGCATGCAGATCAGGTGGGGTTTGTACCGGGACGTCAGGCCCCGGATGGTACAAGGAGACTCGTCAATCTGTTGATGCGGATGGGGTCCTGTCGGAAGCCTTCTCTGCTTCTATCCTTGGATGCGGAGAAGGCGTTCGACAGGATCCATTGGGGATACTTGAGAGTGGTATTAGATACATTTGGTATTGGAGGTTGGTTGCAGAAAACTATAATGGCCCTTTACACTAATCCATCTGCATCGGTACTTACATCAGGGATTTTGTCAAAGTTAATTAAGATAACTAATGGGACTAGGCAGGGATGCCCCCTGTCCCCAGTTATCTTTGCGTTGCTTATGGAACCACTGGCTCAAAGCATTAGAAGCAATGTGGGAATTACTGGCTGGAGGGTGGTGGAAATTGAGCATGAGGTTAGTTTGTTTGCCGGTGATGTTATGCTCATTCTTACAAAACCATTGACATCATTAATAGAGGTTGTGAAAATGTTAAATAACTTCAGTGCAGTATCCTATTATAAACTAAATAGTACAAAATCACAGATATTGGGTCTTAATGTCCCTATGTCATTACAGAGACATATAAGTAAAACATTTTCCTTCACATGGGCTTCGTGTATACCATTTTTGGGGATTCACCTAACTCCATGTGTTACCCAACTTTACGATTACAATTAAAAACCTTTTATGGATATTCTCCCACGACAGGTTGCTGAATTGAAAGTTCAAGAGCTGACTATAGCAGGCAGAGTAGCTACTTTAAAAATGATTGTACTTCCTAGGCTACTGTACTTATTTTGTACATTGGCAATTCCTTTTCCAGCCCAATACTGTATTTCTGTTCAAAAATACTTTAATCAATTTATATGGGAAGGGAAACCTCCCAGATGTTCATCTCTTATTATGATGAAGCATAGGAGACATGGAGGGATGGGAGTGCCTTGGGTTTTAGCCTATTATAAAGCATGTGTACTGGATCAATTGAAGTATTGGTGGTCTCCCGTGCTGTGGCTTGGATTGGAGGTGGATGGTTGCAATGAGGGAGGTCTTACGACAACAATGATAGCTGTAAAAATTGGAGCCGTCTTACCTCCCGTGCAATCCATCACAATGCAAGCTGCGTATGCTATGTTGGGTGCAATGTCTTGTACGTCCTTTGAGCAGGGAATGACATGTGAAATTCCTACCCCCCTTTTGGTTCTTCCTTGCTTTATTCCTAGTATTGATATCAAACTATGGATGAGAAAAGATATTACCTGTTTGAAGGATCTGTATAATGAAACAGGGTTTTGCTGTATTTTGTTTTTCATTATAAAATGCCAGCTTCAGCTTACTTAGGATACCTTCAAATACGTTCATTTTTATGGAAAAAATCCCTACCCTTATATGTGAAATTATCAAGTTCAATTTATAAATTGTATCAGGAAACCGTATGCACTATGAAAGGTGTCTCAATTCTCTATGACGTATTGAATAATCACAATATTTATTCCAAAGTACCTACTGTCTTCAAATGGGAAAAACTATTGGGGAAAACTTTCCCGGAAACTAGTTGGTTGAAAGCTTTTGCCGCTACTTATGCTTCATCAAAATGTATTAATCATTGGGAGTTATATCAAAAAATCTTGAATTTATGGTATTTAAAGTGGAGTTCCACCCTAAATTTATACTTACCTCCATCTTCTCGCTCCGGGTCACCTGAAAAACAATGGATAATCGCAATTTTTATTTTTTTTTACTTACCTCGTATAGAAGAAAATATACTTACCTTACTTCCTTCTTCCTCCCCTCGGCGGCCACGGTGATTCGTCACTTCCTGGCTTTGCAATGACTCCTGGGAGCTGAACGTCATCGCTCCCAGGAATCAATGCGCCTGCACCGGCCCCGACGTCAGTTCTGGTGCGCGTGCGTCATTCCCTTCTAAACAGCTTCTGGGCACGCCCAGAAGCTGTGGAGGGATGACGCGCGCGCACCGGAAGTGACGGCGGTGCCAGTGCAGTGCATCGTGGGACTGAAAAAGACGGAAGAGGACACAGAAGAGGATCGCGCTGGCTTCAAGCTGCCCACACCTGAGATGGCAGCGCTGGACAATACTTTTTCAAGGTAAGTATTTCTCCTAAAAGGTAAGTGCAACCCGGGACAGATCAGAGGCTAGCCATTGTGGAATGTACTAGCCCTGACTGTCCCGGGGGTATTTTTATTAAAAAAAGTATTCCCAGGGTGGAACTCTGCTTTAACACCTATTAAACTATCTAAATTTTATCCTTTACGGTCAGCTTTATGCTGGAGAAATTGTGGTGAGCCGTGTACGCTCTTTCATATAATGTGGGCATGCAAATAAATTTGATCTTTTTGGAATAAAATATTTTCTATGATCTCAGAGATTGTTGGATATAGTATGACTCCTAATCCTGAATTGGCCATTTTACACCTAATATTCATGAGATCTCTTCTGAGTTCAGAGTAGTGACATTGCATTTTCTGTTGGCTGCAAAGCTTTAAATTACAAGACGATGGAAATCTCAGGATGTTCCGTCTCCATCAGATACCATTGTGCTGCTTAATCAGCAACGTGAGATGGAAAACATTTTTGCCACTATAAGTTTAATAAAGAAAATATTTGGAATCAGATGGAGTCCATGGTTAAATCATTTTAGATGTATAGTGGGGAAATATTAAAGAAGTTATAATTCAGATGTGATAAGGGTATAGGTGAAGATGGTATTTGTCTTTGGTGAAATCGTGCTGGAAGGGAGGGATTTTTCCCTTATCCTTTTTTCCTTCTCTCTCCCTTCCTCTCCCCCCCCCTTCTCTTTTTTTTTTTTCCCGATGGGATAACTAGGGGGAATTTGGATAATGTCGCCCCAAGTGGGGTAATAGGAATTTAAAGGAAAATTATGGCCCATTAATCGTATGTACAGTGTTACCATTGGTATTGTTATCACTGTATGGATATTTCAATTTTTTTTTTTCATGATTCTTGTAGTCTTATTTTGGAAAAATTAATAAAGAGCTATTGAACAAAAATGAGAAATAGTATATGACTATGAAAGTCCAAATGAATGATGAAAAAAGTTCAATAATTAAATAACACTTGGATTTATTCATTAATTTAGACTATCATAGTCATATATTATTTCTCATTTTTTTATGCCCGTTGCACTTTACAGAGAATGCATTAATAACTAATTTAGGTTTTGCATTTTGATTATGCATATTTTGATTTAAATGAATCACTTTTCAAAAAGAGCAACACTTGTATTATATTTACCCCCATACTTAAAAAGCCTTCGCTGGACCCTCCATCCGGTATCCAGCACTGCTACCACCGTAGCCAACCCGGATTGTCTGACCACGCCTCTGCCAGACTTTCTGCACCTACTACCAGCCTGTGGTCCTTGCCACTGGGCTCCACTCCTCAGTCCTCTGACTCAGGTGAGCCTGTAGGATTGTTACACAGGGCCAGATTCCCCATGTAGTGAGGAAAACAAGCTTGTCTAGGGAGGATGACAGTGAACTGTCATACATGGATGTGGCTAGGTTTGGGCATGACAGGGGTGAGATTTTATCATATAGATGGTCAGTAGCAGAGTAGAGAAGAGAAAGGTTGATGTGGTGAAGGTTTCTACTGGTAACTATTAGGCGGTTGGAGGGAGAGGGGTGGAAGGCAGAGAAAGAGCGAAACTGACAAGGTGGTGAACAGAGAGTGGGAGAGGAGTGTTGGAGAGATTGTACGGAATGCATAGATAGGGGAAGACAAGGTCAAGGTTGTTGCCATTGGAGTGTGTAGGAGTCTGTATCCATTTCTCCAGGTCAAGAGATGGGGTTAGACTGAGAAGTTTAGACGCAGTAGTAGTAAAAGCATTAACAGGTATGTTGAAGTCACCGAGAATGATTGTGGGAATTTCAGAAGAGAGAAAGAAGGATAGCCAGGCAGAGAAGTCATCAAGGAAGGTCGATACCAGTCCAGGGGGTAGATGACAGAAATTTTTAGAGGAACAGGAGAAAATAGACAAATACAATGCACCTCAAAAGAGGAGAATGTCAGAGATGGAGGTGGGTGAAGTATCTGATAGGTGCTGCATGGGGCTAAAAAGATTCCCACGCCAACTGCCTTTTGTCCACTTGGTCTGGGGGAGTGAGTCCAGAGAAGGCCACCTTGGGAGAGGAAAGCAGGAGAAGTAGTATCAGAATCATGAAGCCAGGTTTTGGTAATGGGTAGGTTAAAGGAATTTGTGATGAAGAAGTCGTGGAGGGAGGTGAGTTTGTTACAGACAGAGTGGGCATTCCAGAGGGCACAGGAGAAGGGGAGGCTGTTTTTGGGAAGAAGAGGAATGGAGACTAAGTTCTGTTGGTTTCAGCTGCTGCCAGAGGGTGTAGAGTGATGGGAGCATCAGGCAAAGCCAAATGGAGGCCCAGGATTTTGGGATATGCCGCCAGTAGTAAGGAAAAGCATGAGGGTGAGGGAGGTAATGTGGAAGTGTGATTTATATGAAGGGACATGCCCCAGAGTCCTGGAGGTTTAGCACAGATACATAGAGAGTGTAAACAGGTTCCAATTGCAGTTAAAGGTGGATGTAGTTCAGCTAACACATACCAAAAAACACAGATACATAGAGAGTGTAAACAGGTTCCAGTTGCAGTTAAGGGTGGATGTAGTTCAGCTAACGCATACCAAAAAGCAACCTGCTCCCCTAACAACGACCTTACAACCTTGTATGCACAAAAACAGTAGCAGCCACCACACATTCCTATGAGGAAGTCATTGATCACATGACGAAGCATGTCAGGAAGCAGGAAGTAGAGCATCAATGCATAAGTTTACACTGTTGTATTTTCTTAGGCAGGGGCGATGTGTTTTATATTTTAAAAAGGTGATGCTATCTTGTGCACTGGAGCACTGGATTGGAAAGTACACTTTATTTTGCGAGTGTTTTTTTCTTCCTTTTTTTTTAAATAAAAGCTACACCATGAGAGATATACAGTGCCTTGCGAAAGTATTCGGCCCCTTTGAACTTTTCAAACTTTTGCCACATTTCAGGCTTCAAACATAAAGATATAAAACTGTAATATTTTATGAAGAATCAACAATAAGTGGGACACAATCATGAAGTGGAACAAAATTTATTGGATATTTCAAACTTTTTTAACAAATAAAAAACTGAAAAATTGGGCGTGCAAAATTATTCAGCCCCCTTAAGTTAATACTTTGTAGCGCCACCTTTTGCTGCGATTACAGCTGTAATCGCTTGGGGTATGTCTCTATCAGTTTTGCACATCGAGAGACTGAAATTTTTGCCCATTCCTCCTTGCAAAGCAGCTCGAGCTCAGTGAGGTTGGATGGAGAGCGTTTGTGAACAGCAGTTTTCAGTTTGTTCCACAGATTCTCGATTGGATTCAGGTCTGTACATGGCCATTCTAACACCTGGATATGTTTATTTGTGAACCTATCCATTGTAGATTTTGCTTTAGGTTTTGGATCATTGCCTTGTTGGAAGACAAATCTCTGTCCCAGTCTCAGGTCTTTTGCATACTCCATCAGGTTTTTTTCCAGAATGGTCCTGTATTTGGCTCCATCCATCTTCCCATCAATTTTAACCATCTTCCCTGTCCCTGCTGAAGAAAAGCAGGCCCAAACTATGATGTTGCCACCACCATGTTTGACAGTGGGGATGGTGTGTTCAGGGTGATGATCTGTGTTGCTTTTACGCCAAACATAACGTTTTGCATTGTTGCCAAAAAGTTCGATTTTGGTTTCATCTGACCAGAGCACCTTCTTCCACATGTTTGGTGTGTCTCCCAGGTGGCTTGTGGCAAACTTTAAACAACACTTTTTATGGATATCTTTAAGAAATGGCTTTCTTCTTGCCACTCTTCCATAAAGGCCAGATTTGTGCAGTATACGACTGATTGTTGTCCTATGGACAGAGTCTCCCACCTCAGCTGTAGTTCTCTGCAGTTCATCCATGGGCCTCTTGGCTGCATCTCTGATCAGTCTTCTCCTTGTATGAGCTGAAAGTTTAGAGGGACAGCCAGGTCTTCGTAGATTTGCAGTGGTCTGATACTCCTTCCATTTCAATTTTATCGCTTGCAAAGTGCTCCTTGGGATGTTTAAAGCTTGGGAAATCTTTTTGTATCCAAATCCGGCTTTAAACTTCTCCACAACAGTATCTCGGACCTGCCTGGTGTGCTCCTTGTTCTTCATGATGCTCTCTGCGCTTTAAACGGACCTCTGAGACTATCACAGTGCAGGTGCATTTATACGGAGACTTGATTACACACAGGTGGATTCTATTTATCATCATTAGTCATTTAGGTCAACATTGGATCATTCAGAGATCCTCACTGAACTTCTGGAGAGAGTTTGCTGCACTGAAAGTAAAGGGGCTGAATAATTTTGCACGCCCAATTTTTCAGTTTTTTATTTGTTAACAAAGTTTGAAATATTCAATAAATTTCGTTCCACTTCCTGATTGTGTCCCACTTGTTGTGGTTTCTTCACAAAAAATTACAGTTTTATATCTTCATGTTTGAAGCCTGAAATGTGGCAAAAGGTCGCAAAATTCAAGGGGGGTGAATACTTTCGCAAGGCACTGTAATTCTTTTTTTTTTTTGGTAAATTGGCTGCAGTCTGTATGGAGTGAGAGAGTGGTATTCAGGTAGATTTCTGGCTGCATTGGAGGATTGCTGTAGAACTGTGATCCAGATCACTGGGAAAGCATTGTTTGACCTTACCCTTGATTATTGAGAGGTGGTGGATCGCACTGGTGGAACACATTTTTTTTTTTTTTTTTTAAATATGCACAGCAAGCCTGCATGTAAATGGATTAATGCAATATCACAATAAGAACACATCCTTTATAAAGAAGATTGTGGACTGTATTGTTTTTGAAGATTTGAGTTTCATATTGATTACCTACACTGTATATAATATATATATAATGAATATTCACATTTAAGTAATGTGGATGTTGTATGTTCCATACACGAGATTTTGAGAAATAGTGTATTTTGATGGTTTGGTACAGTTGGATCAAGTTATTAGTATATACTTGTTGGAGGTTTATAATGAAGCCTAATTAGGATCTTTTGGTTATGCATTCCAACCTGATCTGCTTCAATGGGTTATTATTTTGTGGTAGGGTGTGCAGTCATGTCCATGGATTATACAAGTTGTCATTGTTTGCTGAAGCACAAACATTAAATCTAAGTGTTTTGTTGCAGACCGGTGTATCCTTATTCCTTTCTCTCCTTAAAGGGTCATTTCCATGTTTTCCTTTGTTAACACATTCTGCAGTTTAAAATTTTTGTTTCCATGTGACTTTGGAACAAACTTACTTTACTAAAAAGAATACAAATCTGTAATAAACTGCATCTTGTTGTTATGGGAATTAGTTATACCTTTCTCTGTGAATTGATAAAAGATGTGTTAACAGGGGTTTCTAATATTTATTTGATAGCTTCATGACATATTCTCTTCATAAAAACAAGGGCTTTACTATAGAAGCAGTAGACAATTTAATCAAATGAATAAATCACTGACACGTCTCTAAAATTACTGCAAAAATCTCATCACAGAGAAAGAATGACGCTAAGCTGATCTGCCAAAGGTTTAGTTCTAAACTCTAGCAATGGTAATTTAAAAACAGCAGGAGGTCAAATGTAACAGTAAATACAAATGATAATAAGTTACCAGCTGCAAGCGCTCCCCTTGAAGATATTATATGAAAGTAAATTGTTAAAATGTATGTAAATCTTAACAATGAACAATCAACTCTTATTTGCTTGTCTGTTCTATAAGTGCAAAAAACAAACTGTCAACCCTGCCAACAATTTGGTGAGTTCCCTAAATTCTTTACTGATATTGAAAATAATATTATAAGTGTTGCCAGAGTTCTGTTTGTAATCTACAAAAAACTACCCCATGTTTTGGAGATGAAGAGAGGTAAAGATATTCTGTAGTTCTAACATATTACCTGACTTAAGCTGGATACACACTATCCAACTTTTGTGGTTAGATTTCCTTCAGATTTACCTTTTCTATGTAGTGCAAGGGCCTGCCAGATTGCATACAAATTGAAAGTGTTTAGGTTTGACCTCATATTATATGGTTTTGGTAAGTCTAAAGGAAAAAGTCTTCAGAAAATCTTATCGTGTGTATGGCCCATTAGGGTGACAGAACTGCTCATCCGTAGATACAGTACTAAGAGTGAGCATTTGACCCCCACACACACACTCACACACACACACACACACACACACACACTTTCCAAGGAAAGGAAATGAGTTACTAGCATGATCAACAAGTAAAAACACAGTAAAGGAAGCTTGGAAAAAAGAATAATGGAGAACTTCATTTTAAAGCTGGATAAACATGTCACGGAGCTTACCTTTGTTGGAGTCTGTAACACAGAGATGTACGCTCACCCTTGCAGATATCCACAGTCCAAGGTGACCAGGTAAGAAAGCCACCTGGGCTGTGAATTTGTGCACGGGGGCTTGGCCGGGAAGGTGCTCCAATAAGCAGGACCGGCAGGAATACAATGGGAAGGGAAGTCCAGGAATAACTGTAGTCACTGGATGACACGAGTCCGGATAAGGATCACAGGAACAACAAGGAGCGAAGGTAAGGATGGAAGCCGGAGTCAGTCTGGAACACACGCTTAGGAAACAGGAACAAAGTCTGGCAAACAGGAACAAAGATCAGCAATGAACTGACACTGCTCTAACCGAGAGACAGTGTTTCATAGCTTGCTTATTTGAGCAATTAGCTTCAGGTGGACAATGAGAGACAAGAGCATACTCAGGTGAAGTCCAGCCCCCTAGTGCTGCAGGCAATACCAGATTAACAAGACTGGATCCATATGAGCTGAAGTGTGGCTCAGGGGTAGGATAACAGGACAGAATGTCAAAGTACACAGGTTCAAATCCCATGTCAGGTACTTAACGGCGACCATGACTGGCTGTCTGTAAACCATGGCGAGAACCGTGACAAAACACTTTTGTTGTTAGATTTCCTTTAGATCTACCTCCAGCTATGTAGTGCAAGGACCTGTCTGATTGCACAAATTGAAAGTGTTTAGGCTTGACCTCTTATTATATGGTTTTGATAAATCTAAAGGGAAAAAAATCGAAAGAAAATGATATAGTGTATATCCAGCTTAAGAATCGGTAAACTGCAATACATCACATTTTTATTCTTGGATTTAGATGTACCAAAATCTTCGCTTTCACATTACTTTGGCTATCTATACTCTCCAATGGTGTAACAATGGCCATAGCAATCCACACAGTAGCTATGAAATTTGGTATAAAAAAATAGCCCATTAGAAGGCCTTTGAGACAATATAAATAATAAAAATATATGTGCATTTGAAGACAACACCTATCTATCACTGTATTATTAAGATTTGCAGTTGTTGCTGTTGACACTGACCCTGATGTCAAATGCACAAAAAGATACTTCAAAAATGTTGTCACTAGACACCGATCCCTCTTAACAGGCTGTGGAGTAAAGACAAATTGCTTAGATTCCAATATATCTGCTGGTTGGTGTTTGTTCACATCCTATTTGTTCCAAACCAATAAACTAATTTGAAAAGGAAAATAGATTGTAGCAGTGTAAATTTATTGTTGCCATAAGTTCTGATCATCTCAGAAAGCACTTAAATTAACCTTGAATACCTTACACTGCCTTCCTTAGGCTGTCCCAGAACAACAGAAAACTCCAGAATGCCTCCTTAAATAAAAACTTACAGCAGTTTGTAATGTTGCAAAATGATCCACAGTTTAAAGAAGTTTGTATTGGAGGTTACAGAGTAACTATGTGCAGGAGCACAAACAACTATGTCCTAATATAACATTTTGTGATTGATCATTATTTTTTTTTACTTTAACCCCCAATTTTCCTTTTACTTACAACTACAGCACCTCTTTTAGTAGTTGATTCCTGAAGCAGTGGGAGGGCTGGGAATTTACACTCAGAGATCTGAGATACTGAATAAAAAAATAGTGAGCTCCTGTAATTAGCTGTAAAATGAATGTTACAAGTTAATTTCCTTGACTGATGCCCCCCCTATTCGCTAACACACCTTTGTTCACAAGTCAGGTCTTTAGTAATGTACTTAATATGCTGACAGCTTCCCTGCTACCTGTCCATTGTCCACTTTATGCTAATTTCCATGATGGTAGAGAGATTGCTGGATAGCCCCATCAAAAGTTTGCTATGGGGGCCCCATTATCTGTAGTTATGCCCCTTGATACTCTCAATTCATCTTGGTCCTTGGACAGAAAGTAAGGAAAAATCCAACTGAAAAAGGAGGCTAGCTCAAATCTTCCAGTTAGGACACCTGCTATGATGAAAACTTCTCTCACTTTTTGTTGTGTCCTCCCTAACAGGACACTAAAAAAAGCCAAAAAAAAAAAAGGTTTTGGCTATAGACACACTTTAGGTGCTAATCACAATCAGTAGCATGTATTGAATAGTAGTAGTATTTGAAGTAGGTATGTCCAGGATGACTTACAGTACAGTAGTTATGCCAAAACAAAGTTCAGATGTAAGAAATGCAAATGTAAGATCAGTCCAGTCACTGGTATGAATGTACCCCAACTTCCAAAGCAGGTCACACATGCAGTATTATCTATTAACAACAGATTTGGATTAGCAGGCTTGCAACTCTGGCTTTTTCCCAACGACTGTTGTGTCTGGCCCTCTTGGTTAGAGCCCTTTTCAGGGTCTCTTCATATCTCAATTCGCTGGGCTTCACATTTTAGTAAATCTAGCCTAAAAAAATCTTACTGGTAGTTTGATTGTCAGTACCCATTGGGGTTGATTAACGAAAGCAATAAATACTTCTCACCTAATAAAGCAAATCTTAACTTTTCAAAGTGTATTTTCACCGTGTAATGTGAATAAAGACAATACTCAGTCATGTGTAAGCAAAATATTTTTTTTCTTTTCTGATGCATTACAGGAATAGACTTAACATAGATCCACCTTATTGTTTAATGATATTCACTTTGTATTATCCTTTTCAACCTCATTTTATTGCATTACTTAAACTAAATGTAAACCTCAAGAATGAACATATCTTATTTGCTCTTGTTTGATATATTTAACCTGCCATTGGAAGCATGTTCTTATGTCTGTTTGATAAGTGCAATAAACAGTTGATCATGTCTGAAAACTCAGAGCTGTTCTCTCCACACTCCCTGTAATCCCAAAGAGCTTAGCAAGTTCTTATCTTGGACTAAACAATAACTAGCCTTTAGACCCCTTTCACAATGGTGGACTGATCAGATCCGCAGGTCAGTTTTTTTAGGCGGACCTGATCAGTCCATTCATTGCCCTCTATGGAGCGGCAGGTGTCAACAGACTTTTGTCTGTTGACAGTCGTCGACATCTGATCCAATCCTATCTGCTAAAAACAGACAGATAGGGATTCGTTCCCAATCTGTTTAGTGGATCGGATTGGATGGCCGTCAGATGTAAACAGACAGACAGTCCATTTACCTATCACCACCCATAGAGGAGAGGGGGCTGTGTCTGTGTCTGTTCTACATAAGCAAAACACAAATAACTCATCCACCTGCTTAGTCGGGATCAGCAGACAAATTCCCCACTGAGCAGGTGGACTCTTGATGGAGTTCGCCCCATGTGAAAGAGGCCTTATGTTGCCGAAATTATTGTTAATAATAATATTACACAGAATTTAAATGGAGCCAACAGTTCACATGGATTTTTCCAAGATAAAGAAAGACAATACAGTTACAATTCAAGGCAAGGTTGGAGGAGCCCTGCTAAAGGGCTTACAGTTTGAAGTAAAGGGTAAGATCTAAAAGTTGTTTTGGAAAACTAATTTAAAAAAGAAAGATAACTTAACAGATTTCCATAGTATATTTGCAGAATTACTATAATTTTTTTTTATCAAAATGCCTTTTGGATGTGAAATACTATAATGATTTGGTAGCATCTCTAGAGAAACATGTATTTTTCTTTTCAGTGAACATATGCTATCACATACGAACAAAATGTGTTGATCCTCCCCAAATAAGCTAACGCATTCAGAATCTTTACCTGTGAAGTCAGAATGACTGTAATCACATCTGATAACTTCCTACTCATCTCCAAATGGTGAATTTCCAGAATCCAACATCTGCATAACTAGATGTTGCTGTCAATTTGTTAAATGCATAAGCAAAGATCTTAGTGCAGGCCACTTGGGAGGAATACAGCTCATAACTAAATAATTAGTATGTATATATGTATTTAGACTGTGTAACTGAATGTTCATAACTTACATAGTTAATGAATATACAACAGCATACCATAAAATGTATATAAGTCATTGAGTGAAACTATAAAACAGAAGAAAACAAATATTACCCAACAAATATCCTTATGCTTCTTTTTTTATTGTATTTGAACTCAAATGAACAAATCTTAATATGCAATTGTAGCTCAAACTATTTTTTTTTTACATTTTTTTTACATTATAAACAGAGTAAAGAATTGAAATGTTAGTCAGGTCTCTTTTTTATTATATTTGTCTGTATCCTAGTTAGTATTCCACTGCATTCTCAAGATAAGGACTGATTAAAATCTTTTAGACAAGGACACAGACGTTATATTGGGAAATGCTAGAACTGCTAGTATTAACGAGGCTGGTAGTAAAGAGAGAATCTGATAGTCCAATCCCCAAACTTTTATACTTACCTACAAAGCTCCTTTTTTGCTTCTCAGCACTCTTTTTGCCACAGCACTCTTTTTTCCACTCAACTCTTACCCTTCCCCGCTCCTAATTCCACCCCTAAACACGCCCTCATAAATGATCTCATGAAATTATACTGTTAAATGTTTCATGCAAAATTAAGTAACAAAAATAAGTCTCATCAGTGCCCATCAATGTACCCTTATCAGTGCCAATCAATGCAGCCTTATCAGTGCCCATCAATGCAGCTTCATCAGTGTCCATCAGTGCAGCCTCACCAGTTTCCATCAATGCAGCCTAATTAGTGCCCATCAATGCGGCCCCACCAGTGCTCATCAATGCAGCCTCATCTGTGCCCATCAGCACAGCCTCACCAATGCCAATCAATGCAGCCTGACCAGTGCCCATCAATGCTGCCTCAACAGTGCCCATTGATGCAGCCTGATAAGTGCCCATCAATGCAGCCTAGTCAGTGCCCATAAATACGGCCTCACCAGTGCCAATCAGCGCAGCCTCACTAGTGCCAATCAATGCAGCATGATCAGTGCCCATCATTGCAGCCTCATCTGTGCCCATCAATGCAGCCTGATCAGTACCTATCAATGCAACCGGTGCCTATTAATGCAGCCTCACCAGTGTCTATTAGTGTAGCCTCACTAGTGCCCATCAGTGCAGCCTCATCAGTGCCCATTAATTCAGCCTCACCAGTGCCCATCAATGCAGCCTGATCATTAACAATTAGTGCAGCCTGATCATTAACCATCAATGCAGCCTGATTAGTGCCCATCAATGTAGCCTTACCAGTGCCCATCAATGCAGTCTCCCCAGTGCATGGGGATCACAAGGATGACGAACGGATCACACAGAGCGGGGATCTCCCTATGTGACACAGCATGGATTTGAATTGCTCCGCGGCTGCAGTTAAACAATGTCCTGCCTCCTGGACTGACAGACAGCACACTACTTAAATTTCACAGAGCCGGTCCAGGAGGCGGGACTTCATTTGACAGCGCCTGTCGGGCAAATCAAATCCATGTTGTGTCACAGTGGGAGATCCCCGCACTGTGTGATCCAACTGGTACTTCTCTTCCTCTCCTCTCTCTTCACCGTGTTCCTGGATGATCGCTGGGAGAACGGCTCCCATTCAACACGGCCTGACGGAGCGGTGCCTGCCTCCAACCTACACAAAAGCGCCACACTCCAAATTGGGCCCAAAGTGTCAATATTTTGTGTGGCACCATTATTTTCCAGCATTGCCTTAACCCTCCACGGCATGGAGTTCATCAGAGCTTCACAGGTTGTCACTGGAGTCCTCCACTCCTCTATGACAACATAACGGAGCTGGTGGATGTTAGAGACCAACCCTCCTCCACCTCTTGTTTGAGGATACTCCACAGATGCTCAATAGGGTTGAGGTCTAGAGACATACTCTGCCAGTCCATCACCTTTACCCTTAGCTTATTTAGCAAGGCAGTGGTTGTCTTGGAGGTGTGTTTGGGGTCGTTATCATGTTGGAATCCTGCCCTGCGGCCCAGTCTCTGAAGGGAGGGGATCATGCTCCGCTTCAGTGTGTCACAGTACATGTTGGCATTCATGGTTCCCTTAATGAACTGTAGCTCCCCAGTGCTGGCAGCACTCATGCAGCCCCAGACCATGACACTCCCACCACCATGCTTGACTGTAGGCAACACACACTTGTCTTTGTACTCCTCACCTGGTTGCCACCACACGCTTGACACCATCTGAACCAAATACATTTTTCTTAGTCTCATCAGACCACAGGACATGGTTCCAGTAATCCATGACCTTAGTCTGCTTGTCTTCAGCAAACTGTTTGCGGGCTTTCTTGTGCATCATCTTTAGAAGAGGCTTCCTTCTGGGATGACAGCCATGCAGACTAATTTGATGCAGTGTGTGGTGTATGGTCTAAGCACTGACAGGCTGACCCCCCACCCCTTCAACCTCTGCAGCAATACTGGCAGCACTCATACGTCTATTTCTCAAAGACAACCTCTGGATATGATGCTGAGCACATGCACTCAACCTCTTTGGTTGACCATGGCGAGGTGTGAAATATAGAATATATCTAATATTCTAATATCTTTAGGCGTTTCTGGACGATTAGCATTGATAGCCAGACTGACTTAAAAACAAAGTGTGATTTTATTGACACCTAAATGGTATCAACAATACAATGTAAAAGGTATAACAGTTCAGTTCGGTGTAGGTAAAAATATATGGAATAAAAACAATACTTCTGAAAAATGTGTCCAGCTTGAAATCATGGCTATATAGACATGTCATGGCTCCAACATGAAGAGATGTCAATTGAAACAAAGCATTGATTTTAAAACTTCTTCAAGAAGGTAAATCATCACGGAATGTTGTTGGTTGTTCCCAGTCAGCTGTGTTTAAAATCTGGACCAAATACAAATCAAATAGGAAGGTTGTTAATTGGAAGCGTACTGGTAGACCAAGACATAAAAGTGTCAAGATAGAAAACTTAAAGCAATATGCCTTGAAAACAGAAAATGCACAACAAAACAAATGAGGAAAAAATGGTCAGAAACTGGAGTCAATGTCTGTGAACGAACTGAAAAACATTGCCTAAAGGAAATGGGATTTACATACAGAACATCAAACAAAAACCATCATTAACACCTAAACAGAAAAAAAAAACAAGGCTAAAGTGTGTTAAAGAAAAGCAATCATGCACTGTGGATTACTGGGTGAAAGTGATATTCAGTGATGAATCACAAGTCTGCATTGAGCAGGGTGATGATGCTGGAACTTTTGTTTGGTGGCGTTCCAATGAAATGTATGAAGACGACTGTGTGAAGAAAACATGCAAATTTCCACAATCATTGATGATATGGGGTTGCATATCAGGTAAAGGAACGGGGGAGATGACATTCATTAAATCTTAAATAAATGCACAAGTTTATGTTGAGATTTTGGACAATTTTCTTATTCCATCAATTGAAAGGATGTTTGGTGATGATGACATCATTTTTCAGGATGATAATGCATCTTGCCATAGGGCAAAAGCCATGAAAACTTTCCTTCAAAAAAGACAAATAATGTCAACGGCATGGCCTGCAAATAGTCTGGACCTTAATTCAATTGAAAATTTATGGTGGGAATTTAAGAAAATGGTCCATGACAAGGCTCTATCCTGCAAAGCTGATCTGGCAACTGCAATAAGAGAAAGTTAGAGCCGGACTGATGAAGAATACTGTATACTGTATTGCAGCAGGTACGTGGATTAATTCCAATTACCTCATGTACTGTGTTTACCATCTTACATAAAGGATACATCTTATTTCCTGAGACACATGGAGGGGATTGGATAGGGTATGTTTTATATATATTCTTTTTATTCTTTTATTTGTACTATAGTAACAAACCTTTTTTCCTCTTTTAAATCTACCTTGTACAATATGTGGGTGCTGACGTGCGGGATATGGGCGCCTCAGCACCGGCCAGCAGGGATAAGCTTCTTTCCAGGCACTTACTTTCCCCCATTTCTACCTCTGGGTGGTGATGGCACTGTGTGGTAGGAACTTTGGTTCCAGACTATTATAATTATGTATACATTGGTCACCTTGTAATGCACTTATTGATGTATTATATGTTCTTTACAAAAACATTTTTTATCATTATGATTGTTTGTTTGTTCCAGTATCATTGCTAAAGCTCCCGAAGAAACATGTAGAGCGTGGATGGGCTTGTGTTTGACAGATACAGATTAGACCTATTGATGTTACAGTTGGTAAACTGGGAAAGTATGGGTACATTGCCTAGGAAGACTCAAATCCATATGCATGTTTAAACCACCCTACTGTGAACAGCAAATTGCATGCTCTGTAACTATTTCAAAGTGTTTTGCTGTTTATGACAAATACATTTTAATCTTTTTCTCTGTAAAATTAATAAATACATTTTGATACTTTTTATCTGTGATTTATTTAATATGATTTGATTGGGTACCATTAAAAGTCCCAAGAGTCCCTTTTTGGTCTATAGTTTCTGCTCACCTCACTCTATATCCCTTCACAGGGACAGGAGGGGGTGAGGCAGCTTATGAACCACGCATTTTTTTTTCTTACATTTCTAATCAGGATGCAGGTATCAGATTTTTTGATGCAATTATTACTATTAGACACAGCCACACACAGTTTTATTACTTATTACATAAACTTGTTAAGATGATATTTAATCCCTTATCGCATCTTTAAATTCCATACCAACACCTTTAACAATTGTTGGAGGCAATGCGGGCATAAAGGAAATATCTACCATATTTTTTCGTCATGTAGTAAACTGTCAAACCTCTAGCCTGCTGTCTTTTTAGTGGTTTCATAAGTTACTGGTTTAAAAATACACCCTTCACTAAGCCTGACTATCTGACATTGATATAGAAAATATACCTCCCACTTTTAGAATGGTCACAACACACATACTCCTTGCCACCAGACTCTGTATAGCAAGAGTTTGGAAATCTCCCACCACATCCTCTATATATGACATAGTGAGATTAGTTCAGCTCCACCACAGCTACAAAATCAGATTTTCTTCTGATGGGTAGGTATGCGACAAATAACAAGTTGTGTCTCTCATGGTCTATGCGGTACTCAAACCAAGCTTTAGACTCGTAAAATCTTTTCATTACTGATATATTGTAATGATTGATCGCTGCTATTTACCATAATACTCTTGATGTCACCACAAGTTTGCTGTGTAAAATGGCTATATTTATCTTCATTGACAAATTTTTCTCTATTTGTTTTGCTATGACTTTCATTCTTTGATACTGGATTACTGGCATCCTGCCAATTTAAGATTTGACCGATAACATTTTGTACTATTTACATTTTGTGCTTTTCTGTATTTTTTCTATATCTATGTATAACTAATGCTTTCATAATAACCAACCCTGCTTTTGTGTTCATCAGCGTTGTAGGATATGGCCTTGGTGGCCTTTATTTTGTATGTTTCTACTGTTATTCCTGAAAATCAATAAAAATAAATGAAAAGAAAATGGTCTGTGAGTCTTCTTCTTTGAGGATAAATAAAGTGATAATCTCAAATTTTTTTCCTTAAAAGAAGGAAGCTTGGTGGTTATTTTGTTGTAGCCCACATCCTGTAAAAAAGTCAAGATTTAGAAATGTAAACCTTGAATATTTTGGCCATACTTAATGGTTGAAAGAACTGGCATTTGCTTTTGGCAATATTTTTACAATCAGAGCAGTTTATTTTTAACTACTGGGGCCCCTACTTTGTACGCATGTGCAGGTATATGTAAAAGGTGAACCTATCCTTGAATTTTAAACATTTAACACCCAACTCCAGCCAGAAGTTTTTTCTTAGGTTTTGTTGAAATTTAAAGAGTGAACATAAAGAAGAAAATGGACGGTACAACCTAGGTTGCCCAAACATATATTGGCGGACTTTAGAGGCACACGCTGAGTAAGCACACTCAATAATTTAAAATAGTTGCATTTTATTAAGAAAATTTAATTTAAAAAAAACAAAAAGAAATTTACAGATAATAACATAGATATTGTTTCCATATACATTCAAAATTAGTATGCAGGCATTGTTGATAATTAGTGAGGGTTACAGCTGTTATACAAATCTGATAAGGTCAACGCGTTTCGCATTACGCTTCCTCAGGACCCCAGATGATTGGGTAACCTCTTGACAAAACAGAAAACATACCATACATTACTTTTTCGTATATATATATACATGCATACATTTGTAGTAGTATTTTACATAAATATACATTTATTATACATACATGTATGTTACTATACAGCCGTGGGGGCAATAAAAGAGCGGATAAACCCACCTCCTCACAATGCAGTGCATCATACTGTTCACCGGGGGCTATGCTCGATGGGGGGGGGGGGGCACAGCGGACCATAACCACCTAGGTTCATAAATTATCAAATAGCATTGTATAAATTTTTCTATTATTTTTTAGTTAATTCTAGCATCTATTATGAGTGGGCGCCTGGACTCTGCCGCACTACAATCTTACAAGGACACTGCCTACTAACCAACTGTACATACTTAGGTGAACACCACCCGGTGGCCAAAAGGAATACTACACCCAGATTGTTTCTATATAAAAAATATTAGGATCAAGACGGAGGACCATCTCACTGTTGGTACTTTTGAGAACTATATCAGTTAGCCCAGTGCCCACCCTTAATTTCAGTGTGGAGAAACAAGGACCAAGGATAAAGTCTTCCATGGCAGCAACCCTCCCCCTCAAAATACGGTGATAAAAAATTCCTTGAAAAAGGCGTAAGCCGAAACGCGTAGGAACAAAGGATATCTCTCCCTACAGACCACACGCCATGCAAGCTTGAAGACAATAGGGGGGAATACCAATTGTCACCCATCACACATGTCACCCTCTCTCTTTCCTACTTTTCACCAAACACCAATGGGTCTTCAACCCTCACTTGATGTGATATTTAACATATGTATTGTACTTTTTCATTTCTTTGGATAGTCTTTTTGAATAAAATTTATTTTTAAAAAAACCTGACTCTATACTAGCCCTTAAAGTCCCAAACTACTGGCCTGAGGTACCAAAACAACCTATACCAATTTTTTAGGGATGAAGGCTAAAACTTACTAATAGGATTTTGGGAACCAAATCCACTAGCATTCTTTTTTTGTTTTTTTATTAAAAGTTTTTTCTTATACACCCATTTATATTTTCAATAGTTGAAATGGTGATAGAAAAACGCTCATCTTGTGAGCGTTTGGGCGGACATATAATATGTCCGCCTAAACGCTCACAAGATGAGCGTTTTTCTATCACCATTTCAACTATTGAAAATATAAATGGGTGTATAAGAAAAAACTTTTAATAAAAAACAAAAAAAGAATATCTATAACTTTAGATGTAATAAGTAGAAATGAAAATGACAGAATTGATATAATGAAGTTATCATATGTTTGTATTACATGTATGGATACAGCACTGTATAGCCGGGGTGGCTCTATTGCGTGGATGCCCATGTTTCCAGCAGTGTATGGTACTTCCACTGGGTACACTTCAGCACCGTACCGAGATTGGGGAGGGCCTATCTGGAGGTGACAGGGCGGCGATGACCCACCCCTTCCGGGTCGTTGGTGAGCACTCAGCGCTTCTGTTAGGCCCCTCCCACTTCCGGTATGAGATACGTTCTGATGAACGTCATCTCCGGCGGAGACCGATGGCGCACTTCCGGTGCACCGCGGCCGACGTCTAACACCTGTGCTGATTAGCAGCCGGTGTGTGGGGCCTATTTAGGCCACGATACCACCAGGGAGAAAGATATGGCGGCTGGGATACGAACGAGGACAGAGCTACACGTGAGTACATCGTCTGTCTCTGTGAAAGATAGTCTGAACATACTGCATACTTGAGCATAGTCTGTACTACTCAGTAGTATATCCAATACCTATACACTATATTTCTATTTCTTACCTTTAGCATGAGGGGATTAACTTACTATTACCAGTTGGATACGGGTCTACCTAATCTTCTCTAATAACAAGCCATCTGAGACAGTCCACAACAAGGACACCTTCATTATTGAAGTATAAGAATACAAGTTAATTGTAAGTACTTAATAAATATTAATCCCCCCCCCCCAAAAAAAGAGAGGGTTTAAGTGGATTATATATTTTAACATAAATCAGATTCTTACACCCTCTTTTATATTCTCTTTCCTTACCTTAGAGCGCATGGAGACAAATATTTCAAGGAATATCTAAATTACATCATGTACCTGTGATTACATATATACACACCACTTAATTTCCTTTGTTCCCCCTCTCCTCCTCCCCATGTCCCTTTCTTATTCCCTCCCTCCCTTCCTGATTCCTCACCTCCCTTCCTTCCCTGTCTTTCTTTTCCCCTTCCCACATTCCCCTTTCCCCATTTCTTTTCCCATCCCTCTCTCCTCTTCTTCTTTCCCTTTGGTGTGATATACCTGTTTCACAGAACAGCACTCAAATCTCCACTCATGTACTCACAGGTAAACAAAATAAATACATTATATCATAAGTAAATTCAAGAATTTGCTAGAATAAAAGTATCACAAATATATTGTTTACATTCAGGTGTAAAATGCTCAACTGATCTATACACCATCCTCTACCCAGCCGTCCTATTTCTTCCCATATCGATCTAATATCTTCTAAGGTAACTACGATCTTGCTACATAGTATCATATATAATAGATGCTAGAATTAACTCTAAAAAAATAATAGAAAAATTTATACAATGCTATTTGATAATTTATGAACCTAGGTGGTTATGGTCCGCTGTGGCCCCCCCCCCCCCCCCCATCGAGCATAGCCCCCGGTGAACAGTATGATGCACTGCATTGTGAGGAGATGGGTTTATCCGCTCTTTTATTGCCCCCACGGCTGTATAGTAACATACATGTATGTATAATAAATGTATATTTATGTAAAATACTACTACAAATGTATGCATGTATATATATATATATATGAAAAAGTAATGTATGGTATGTTTTCTGTTTTGTCAAGAGGTTACCCAATCATCTGGGGTCCTGAGGAAGCGTAATGCGAAACGCGTTGACCTTATCAGATTTGTATAACAGCTGTAACCCTCACTAATTATCAACAATGCCTGCATACTAATTTTGAATGTATATGGAAACAATATCTATGTTATTATCTGTAAATTTCTTTTTGTTTTTTTAAATTAAATTTTCCTAATAAAATGCAACTATTTTAAATTAATGAGTGTGCTTACTCAGCGTGTGCCTCTAAAGTCCGCCAATATATGTTTGGGCAACCTAGGTTGTACCATCCATTTTCTTCTTTATGTAATTATTAGGATTATGGCACCTAAGGGGTAGCTCCCAATTCGTACTTAAAGAGTGAACAGTTTTTTTAAAGTTTTTTTTTTTTTTCTGTCAGGGCCCAGTTGGGGAAGATACCACCTTACTTCCTGTCCATGTGAAAGTAGGACAAGATTTTAGAGGTGCAATTGTCACTTAGCAGGAACCTGATGTTTTAACCATGATCCATTTTACAAAAAGAAAATGTCTTTTAGTTCATGTCTCCACTGTAGATTTCCAATCATCCCCTGTTCTAAGGGGAACCAATCACCTTAATGGAGTACAAATACAAATAAAACCCTTGTAGAGGTTCTAATCCTTCCCCATTTATCTATAACAAAAAAAAGTTTTTAGAGGTGTTGGACAGAATGTTTTATTTCGTAACGTTCAATGGATTTAGATGAATTTTCTGAAATTCTTAGATGAAGGGCAAGATTTTTTATAAAGTACAACTTATTCCTATTTCTTTATATGTTGCTTAAAGATTAAAACAAGCAAAAACCAAACATATGGAAAGTTAGCAGATCTGTAATTTTCTTCAAACATTCTCTTTAATCAGCACAGGGTTTTTTCCATGACAACTGATAGCTTGGGTCGATGTGTTGCTATCCTCTGGTCTGCTTTAGGTTATGTGCAAAAATTTTATTCATGATAGCATAAATGTTTAATTTCATGTTTTGTATTACATAGTTACATAGTAGTTGAGGTTGAATAAAGACTATAGTCCGTCCAGTTCAACCTGTGTAGGTGTGTGTGGCCGTAATCATTTCTCATACCCCTTAATGTTCTGATCCTTGAGATATATTCCAAGAGTCTTTTGAAAGTAGCCATATTTCCTGCAGTAACTACCTCTTGTGGTAGAGAGTTACACAACCTTAAAGCCCTAACAGTAAAGAACCCCCTGCGTTGCCTGAGGTTAAAATGACTCTCCTTTGATCGCATTGTATGACATCGCGTCCTCATGCAATTCTTGTGACTGAATAGTTTTTTTACTATGCTGAGATCACCGTTGAGGTATTTGTAAATTGCTATCATGTCCCCTCTCAGGCGTCTCTTCTCCAGGGAGAATAAATCAAGTGACTGTAAACGCTCTTCATAATCAAGGTCTTTCAATCCCCTAATTAGTTTAGTTGCCCTTCTCTGGACTCTCTCCAGCTCCAACACATCCCTCCTGAGGACAGAATACTCCAGATGCAGTCGGTCCAGAGTTTTTATAAAGTTGTAGGATTATAGTTTTATCTCTGGAAAACATCCCCTTCTTTATGCATGCTAATATTCTGCCAGCTTTGGCAGCTGCAGCTTGAAATTGCATGCTAATGCCTAGTGTATCCTCTACTAAGACTCCCAGATCTTTCTCCATTTTTGATTCCCCCAAAGGTTCCCCCCCTAAAGTGTATTGTGCTTTTATGTTTTTAGTCCCCAAGTGCAAAACCTTACACTTCTCCACATTAAACCTCATTTGCCATTTAGTTGCCCACTCTGTTATTTTGTTCAGGTCATTCTGTAAGATATCTGCCTCATGTTGTGAAGCTATTGCCCTGCCCAATTTTGTGTAATCTGCAAAAAACTGAGATCGAGCTACTGATCTCGTCCTCAATGCTGTTTATGAATAAATTGAACAAGGTTGGTCCCAGGACTGAGCCTTGGGGGACCCCACTTACCATCCCAGATCAGTCTGAGTACATGTTATTTATTACCACCCTTTGGACCCGCCCTTTTAACCAGTTCCGTATCCAAGAGCAAACCTTGTGGTCGATGCCGCAGACCTTATTTTATAATTTAAGCGCTTGTAGGGAACTGTATCAAACTCCTTAAGCAAAATCCAAGTACACCACATCCACTGGTCTCCCCCTATCTAGCTCACAGCTCACCTCCTCGTAGAATGTCAACAGATTGGTTTGACAAGAACGCCCTTTTGTAAACCTGTGCTGATTACTGCTGATGATGTTGTTGTCTTTAGCAAACTCTTGTATATAGTCCATTATCATCCCCTCCAGAAGTTTACATACTATTGACGTCAGGCTGACAGGCCTATAATTTCCCGGGATATGCCTCTGCCCTTTTTTGAATATCGGTATCACGTTAGCTTTCCTCCAATCACCTGGCTCAGTTCCTGTCATATTACTGTCAGCAAAGATCAGGAACAGTGGTCTAGATATAGTTTTACTAAGTTCTTTGAGTACTCTTGGATGTACGCCATCCGGGCCTGGTGATTTATTTGTGTTAATTTTATCCAGCTTTTCCCTGATTTCACCCTCTTTTAGCCATAGCGGCAAGTCCTGTGAAGTACTGCTAACCTTACAGTCATGGTCAGTATATCCCTCCTTTTCCTGAGTAAAGACTGAGGAGAAAAAAGCATTAAGCCCCTCATCATTAATTATGTTTGCAACATGCTCGGACCTCATTTTTTTGCTGTTGATATATTTAAAGAATTCCTTAAGGTTCTTTTTACTATCCTCCGCTATTTGTATTATATTTGGAGTAATAATTAGGCTGACAATTTAGGACATTATTAAAATTGATTTTGATAAATATGTGTAACTTGGGCTTTATTTACTAAAACTGGAGCGTGCAGAATCTGGTGCAACTGTGCATGGTAGCCAATCAGCTTCTAACTTCAGCTTGTTCAATTAAGCTTTGTCAATAAAACTTAGAAGCTGATTGGTTTCTATACAGAGCGGCACCAGATTTTTCAATCTCCAGTAAATTTAGTAAATTTAATTTAAGTTTAGTAAATCAACCCCATTGTGTTTCTTTGTATCAAATAATGATGGTTGTCTTTGCTGAACTGTAAATATAAGGTCATGTTGCTTGTATAATGGATTAAGCAATTAAGCAATTTATTGTTAATACACATTTAACAGCAGAATAGCTAATTTCATGATGCAATTGATTTGTTTATAAATCAATATAATATCCACTATTTCAGTCTACATTTAACACTTAACTGACTTTGGTTACATGTTGACTGATTTTATTGATAGAGTCATTTATGTGCATCCAACTGTGAACTCTGAATCTATAGGTGAGGCAACCTTCAATTAATCATAGTAATTTGCATAGCACAGTAAAGAGCTTGATGCAGCTTAATACAAATGCATACCTGATAGAATTTAACAGGGCTTGAAATAAACTCATTGGAGATATTATCATCTTAACTCTAAATAGTTTCAAGGTTGTCCTACTTTTTCATCAGGAGGTTCACCTTAAAATTACAAACTCCTACTTTTTACCAGTCCGTATTTATGTGCTTTTAAATATGTTTATCCAAAGACACTCGAGGATAAAAGACGCAATCCAATACCTGAATTAAAACCCCGGCACAGCTATTTTGTAATAACTTGGATAGCAAAATAAAAAATACTTTTTGTGTGTTCACTGTGTGCTTAGGTATGTTTTTATTTGTTTTAAGGGTGCTGGGGTTTGTTTATGTCCATACCATCAGTTGGTATTTTATGTCAAAACCAGCCAGGCTGGTACTGATTATTTGTTCTCTGGACCTGCTCTCTTTAGGACTTGGGCCTATGGACTAGCTGTCACCTGATAAGTATATTGTGACTTTCCATCTGTTTATTTCACCTGAAGATACCATCTAGTGCTGGGAGACGTAAAGCTGTAGATTGCCTCTATTGAGCTATTAATGCAGTTTTGCACACATTATAATGTTTTGGGGGACACTTGTTTGAACCATAACCATTTTTGGAAAATAATGAGGGGGATTCCTATAGAATAGGTATCCTTCCTTATTTGCCCTGACTGTTGTAAAAAGGGGACATCACTGTGCCATTCTGTCAAAAGCTCCTTGAGAAATATCTCACACAACTATTTTTTGTATAATCATGAAATAATTAATCAGATTTTAAATACACTTAGGGATATGATGACACCAAGTTATCATTAAAAGACAACAGTGAGATCCCACAGGGCACTGACAGTTGTGCACTAGAACATAATAAAGCCATGTTTACTATGCCTAAGTTTGTGAATGAACAGGAGTCTCTGCACAGAAATCTGTATTCCTTCACCTGCAGTGCAGCTGAGGCTGCAGAGAAAGAGAATGAGGACTCTATGTCTTCAGTCCCGTTCTCTGTCTAAAAAAGCGACATCAGGGGTATGTTTGGACACCCAATGTTTCACCAAAGCCTCTCTATCCCCCCCCCCCCCAAAAAAAAAAACATTAAAAAGTATTTTAAAAGATTAAAAAATATAAATTAAAATATAAAAAAAATAGTAAGGTCTTGTTCACATGAGGCATATAACAGCGTACACCAGTGTGAAGCCATGTTCACCCTCATGGGGATGCACAGGTGTTCTGTGCCTCCCCATGCAGGTAGTCCCATGAATAATAACTGAAAAAAGGCAGCTACAAGGACAGTGTGTGGGTGCATGTCCTTAAACTCACACTGGCTGTGTTTGGCCTGTGCACCCACATGGGTATCAGATTGACGGCAGCAACTGTGTCTGTGCAGCTGTGTCCCAATTGACATGAATAAGACTGCCTGCACAGAGATGCACGGAACACCTGTGAATACCTTAGCACATAAACATGGCCTTTGCACAGTTATAGACTTTAGTATGCCCCATGTGAATGAGGCCTTAAGAATGTAACATACATTTTGTAAGTTATGGTAGGTTTATGTGTACTAATATTAATTTCAGTGTATTTTTTGTGAAAACGGTGATTTGATAAACAATTACACAACTATTGCAGGGCCTAAAAAAATAACTATTGTGGGGATTGTACTGGGGGTCAGTCTGTGCTCCAGTACAATCTCCTAGCTACTAGGGGAAAGACTGACCTGGGGGGATTATACTGCGGGACAGACTGACCTGGGATTATAATGGGGGACAAATTGATCTAAAGGGGAGGGGTTATACTGGGCGTCAGAGTGACCTAAGTAGGAATAATTATAATGGGGGATAGACTTACCTGGGGGGGGGGTGGATTATATTGGGGGATGGATTGACCCTTGTGGAGGAGAAGGATTATAACGGGGAACATACTGACCCAGGGAGGAAAGATTATACTAGGGGCAGACTGACCTGAGGTATACTAAGCACACCACATTTTTTTATGAAACAATGTGGCCCGACATATGATCTTGTACACCAGACATCACATACCCGATGCTGGAGGCCAATTGTGGCTAAGCTCCAGGCATCCCTGAAGGTGATAACAGGAGGCACCAGGCTCAAAGAAGCATGAGTCACCAGCTGGGGCTGATTGCAGGGATGTCCTAACTGTCAGGGGAGATGTACAGGTATGCAGCTTGAGCACTGAGGCAATGATGCAGACAGGTGGTGCTCAAAATAAGTAGCAGATATCAAGTGGAGCAGGAGTCAGAAGAGAAGTCAGTTCAAAGCCAAGGTTAGTATCAGATGTGGAAAGAGGTAATCGTAGTTAGTAGGATAGCCAGATTCATGTACATGAGAGCAGAGAGAGAAAGCCCATTAACCCAGTTGGGGACAAACCAGGAGGCAAGCAGAAGACAGGTCCAGAGGCAAACAAAGTCGGTAACAGAAATCACAGATGCAAGGTATCGCAGAAAAAAAAGCACTGGAGAGCCGAAGATCAACCCCTGCAATCACATAAGACAGCTAGCTCCCTTATAAAGGCCATTTGGTACCAATCCAGGCAAAGAGCATGCATGACTGTGCACCAGTGCCCATCCGTGCATCATCGCGCATTCTTGTGCATCCTTGCGCATCTATTATGCACCAGCGCACATTCCTGTGGCCATATAAGATATTTGCAAAAATGTCAGGTCTTCGTGAGCATCTGCGGCTTACTGAGGTCCACTGATTTAATAACATGAAGCTGATTTTATGCTAATGGGTGATGTGGCTTCAGAAGTTTATTAAAGGCACCTAGTTGTACCAACACATCATTTTACCTTCTAGAACTCCCTGAAAGCTCCAATATTATGCATGTACATGCCCATTCCATCTTCCAGGTCTCATGATTCAATGGGATGGGTACCTCATTAAGCATTTGTGAGTGATGGGATGTGGAAAAGGGACGGGTCAATCTTCAACTTTTTATTATTGATATGGGATATACAGTATTATAGTATCTACTTGAGACCAAGAAAAGGAACCTTCTTACATATTAGTGAATATAACAACATGTTTGAAGTGCAGTAGTACTTGTAAATAGCTTGTAAATCATCCGAAACTTAGCAGAGCTCAACTTGTATCCCGCCCATTAGTTTTTACCTCTGCCATACCATTCAATCATTCAGTGCCAGAAACATAGGGTCCAATCCAGGCTTTAGCATTAGATTGTAAAAAAGTGTGTGTATGTGTGTGTGTGTGTGTGTGGGGGGGGGGTTAGCGCTAGAAAAATTGGATCTATGTTAGCTTACATTATTTATTTTCAGTTGTCTCATGCCTTATGTTGCAGAATAATACATTTCCTGCGCTATTATAATAATCTCATAAAAAAATAAAAATAATAGTAGAGCGAGGTGGACATCCTCATTATGGCTGTGGATTTAGCTCAGTAGTAATTACCCAAATCTGAAAGATTCGTTTTTGTGGAGTAGACTTTAATAGTAGTGATCAAAATGTGATGTATAAAATGTATACTTGTTTTCTGGGTTTGGTCTGTTTTCTGAAATACGAATATCAAAAATGCTATTTGGTAAACATGTCTTCTCTTGGTTTTTGTTTCAGTGGGTTGAATTATAATTCTCTAAAACCATTTGCTTAATAACAACTTGTGTTATATAAAACTTCAATTTCACCTGTCTTTATGGAGTGGGTATATAAATACTTACCATGTTTTGTAAAAGGCAATATTCATTTCCGTGCTTGGCTGAAGTTAATTTTTTTCATGTCCAAAATATATTATTAGCGCATCCTGAAATACACGAAATGTGATCAATGATTGATTATACTTATTATCCCCTACATAGCTTTCTTTATTTGAATATCACACTGAAATCACACTTCTCCTTAATGTCAGAAACTCTAAAAGAACAGGATTGGTACTTACTGGGAAGCTCTTTTCCACTGGAAAAACATTTTCAGCAATCACATTTAAGCAGATTTTAGTGCATTATCAGGACAGAGGTGAGATTATGTGTGTTTTTAATACATTTACAGCTAGTATTTTATTGATTATATATATGTGGTCTAAATTTTTATAAACTATAGAGATGAATAAAAACATGGGTTATCTACATTCTTACTTGTGACTAGGGTTGAGTTTTACCAGTAGGCACAGTGAGTCGCTGCTTACTTGCAACAGGGGAAAAGTGGTGGCTTTTCCCAGTATAGTTATTACTGCACACATACCCCCTTCCCCCCATCATTAGTAATACCGTCATCTTATATAAGCTTATTGACACAGGGAGGTTGATTTACTAAGGGCAAATTTACTGTGCACTGCTCTAGATCTAAGGAGAAGCTCTGCTGGTTTGTATCATCCAATCATATACAAACAAAATGCTGTTTTTTTTTCCTTGCATGTGACTGAGTATTCTTTGAAAAGTGAATATTTACCGAATTTTAAAGGGTAACTTCACTTTAGCGTGGAAAAAATCAGCAAATAGATAAAAAATATAGCGTATACAATTGTGACACAAATCATATTGTTATTGAATGTTTAATAATAATTACCTTTCCTATTTAACCTGCAGCTGTTGTAATTTTCTGAAAATGCAATGCAATATGGCTACCTGGAGCTGTTCTGTACACAGAATGTGTACTGACCACACCCCAGAAACATCATTTCCTGCTTGTGTGATTGGCTCACCCATTTTCCCAGAAGTCTGCCTAAGATACAAGTCAGATTTCTGTTATTCCCAGGAACAAAAATGTAATTTTTGTTGAGATACTCCAAATAGGAAAACGTCTAAAGGGATGCAGACCCAGCAGCTTTCCTCATTAGAGCTCTGCAGCTGCAATAGCTGATTGATAATTATGAAACCACTCCCATTTGACCCACTCAGCCCAGAGGCACAGAGGAACAAACAATGATTTCTTCAGAATACCAAAAGGTAGGACTCATCAGGATGTCTAAAGGGATGTAGAGCCAGCAGCTTTCCTCATTAGAGCTCTGCAGCTGCCACAGCTGATTAATAATTATGAAACCACTCCCATTTGACCCACTCAGCCCAGAGGCACAGAGGAACAAACAATGATTTCTTCAGAATACCAAAAGGTAGGACTCATCAACAAAGTTTGTTAAAATCCCTGCAATGTACAGAGATCACCCAGAGGGAAATGTTTTTTTTTTTTCTCAACAAAAGTGGAGTTATGCTTTAAGCTCTGGAGGAAGTGCACTTGCAGTGCACAGTTTTCATTGCCTTTAGTAAATTAACCTCATTGTCACAAAATTCTAGGCCAGTAAAACAAAGCAATGTTCTGCATAAAAGAGGTGATACCAAAAGAGTGATATAAAGCTTTGGGCCCCTATGAGGTTCAATTGATGAGATTCTGGCCCTGCTAGTGACACAACAGCAACTATTTTCTTTTCTAATCAGTAGCTTCATGTGTTAAAGTGTTGGATCTTCTCCCTCACTTTTTCTTTAGGGTTAGTTTATGCTACCTCAGTTAAACTGTGTTCATCTGCGCAGATCAATGCAGGCTCAAAGCAAGGGCACATAGAAAACATTTTTTTTCTATATGCCGAGGTTACACCACAATGCTGTGTTGAGGTGAGTTGCAGTGCTTTTATTTTATATTCTGCAATTTTACGCAGAGCTACTCAATGCACTGCATGTCACAATGTTGCATGTCACAACATGTTGTGGTGCATATAATGGAATGACCCATCGTTTTGTGACACTTCAATAAGTAAACAAAATGATAAATGGTGTCTTGTGTTGTAAAAAAACAAAACACTGCCCCTTCCCACCCCTGCACAAAAGAAACCAGACAGGGTTGGAGTGAATGAACCCTTGACTCTGAGCTTGAGTACATGCTGACATGAATGAAATGTCTTACAACGCTTCATTCATGCAATCATCACTGTCTACCACAATTGGAGTCCCACAGTATAACTGGATTCCTTTTAAAATGTTGAAGTCCTGCTTGTAATCTAAAAATCTTTTTTATTAAAAATGATTGAATGATAGTAAATCTAAGCCCCCAACCATTTTAATAGATCGATTAGGAAGTTTTGAAAACCCTTTCAAATTTTATTGATGTCTGTGTCCCCCGCATTCTATTTGTCCAAGTGACCATTGTCATCAGATCAGAAAGTGATGGGAAATCTAACATTTTATGGCTGTCACTGCAATTTGAATAAAAAGGAGATCTTCCAGTGGGGACACTGGTAACAACTGTCTAAAAGGGAATTTCCTATCATTCTTTGTTTTTCTTTTTGTGTCTCTAGGACACAGAGCAAAGGACAATTTAATTTGCTAGGTGGTTTGTGGTCTGACCTATTTTTACCCCAAAAACAGCTTTATATATATATAAATCTTGCTTTGAGTAATTCACATAATCAGTCAAATAAATTAAAAATGAAAAACAACTAAATGTACTGAGGTTGATGAGGTTATTTTCACTGCTGTCAACATACAAAGCAAAATAAAATTGCTAAATCAGTCATTAAATCTTAAATTGTGACACTTGATTGATGCAAACATTCATATAATCTAAATAATCTTTCTATAAATTCATCTTTATCATTCAGATTCTCAGTAAGCATTGTTTTTGTACAGGTGTTATTTTTTGATTTAGTAAGATAATAAAATAATCTTATGACTAATAAAGCCCATTCTGCATGGAGCAGTCAAGCAGTGGAAAGGTGTAATATTTGCCTGATATAAATGTAAATCTTTGTACATTTGCATGTTTCTCTGATTGTGCTACTTATCATATCTGTGAAATAGCAGGTGGCAGTGTTACATGATCTGCACTCCATCTGGTGGCAGGATTATGACTAATGCTTAAAGATGCAAAATAAAGAACAGATCATGTCACAAGGTAACAAGGACTTACAGATTATATTTATGATGTACAGTAAGCAAAAGGAACACTAAATAATTTGTATATAAATGTAATGTATGCTTTAGCACACCATAAACTACGAATAGTAGGAAACAATTATCATCCAAATTAAGGAAGAGTTTAACAATGTAACTGTTTTTATCAATTAATGTATATTCCCTGTGCTACTATACTCTACACAAATACACCAAAAAGAATATATATATATATATATATATATATATATATATATATATATATATATATATAAAAAAATAATCTATAACTCAAAAGAAGTAGCTACCACCCCCACCATCACTACACTGTCAGAAATATAATATAATACATCAAATAGTGAAGTGCTTCCAATGTACCTTGATAGTGATACTTTTGTGATATCTTATATGCCCAAATTCATACCAATGTATATTTAACAGATATATAAAATAAAATTAAAAAAAAAGGAAAAAACATGTAGTCGTGGCATGTCCAAGATGGCAACAGGAGAGGACATGTGAGAGTTGAGCTCCGTTGCCTTAATCCTTTTTATCCATGATTCTGGAACAAAATCCCCGGTGTCAACACCCTCTTCGACTCTAGGACCCCCACAAATTATATCAGGTGGACAAAGGCGGATGGGCACACGAAGAACACAGCCAGATCCTGTGAGTGATCCTCAGGAGACAGTACACAAGGAAACACAGACTGACCCAGCTGAATAAGCAGACCCCAACCATGATCAGTTTCAAGCCCTCATGCAGGCCATCACGGGGCTACCGGGTTACCCTTACCACCAAAATAGATGCACTTCAGCTGGGCATTGGCCTAATTAGAAGAGACATGGAGAAGTTCAGGGGCAAACTGACAGAGGCTGAGTGACGTCTGGGAGACACGGAAGACACAATCCGTGACCACACAGCTGATCTGCACACCCTTCATACTAAAGTTAAGTCCCTGGAGTTCAGGGCTGAGGATGCAGAAAATAGGAACTGCAGGAATAATCTAAGGATTGTTGGGGTGCCTGAGGGCCAAGACCTGGCGGCCTTTGCTGAGCGCCTTCTCCGCACATTGCTGCCCCAGGCTCCATTCTCCCTGTACTTTGCGGTGGAGAGTACTATCTACCAGAGGACCAGTGGGCACCCCACCCTATACTTTTATTCTGCATCTCCTGCACTTTAGGGCCCAGGGACCTGGTCCCCCGTGAGGCACGGAAACAAGCGGAGTTGCTATATGAAGCTGCTAAGTTGATGATTTTCCTGCATTACTCGGTGGAAACAAAGAGACCCAGATGATCTTTCAACCAAGTAGACATATGCAGACCAAAAACATTTGTTTTGTTTGGTTTAGATTCATTATTTGCATAAATTCCTTTATTTAACCACTTGCTACCCGCCCGCCGTCAAATGACGGTGGAGCTATTGTTCTGGGACGCCGTCATATGACGGCGCACCAGAACAGCCCCTCGTGACCATGCCGTGTTGATAGGGCACGGCGCGACCCCGATCCCGGTAAAGAGTCAATGACATGACTCTTTACCCATGTGATCGGCTGTGTCCAATCACAGCCGGTCACATGCAAATGAGGAAGTGCCGTTATTCGGCTCTCCTCGCCTCACACTGTCAGGGTGTGAGGCGAGGAGAGGCGATCAGTGGCTCCTCCTCATAGGGGAGACAAGTATAAGTAATCAGGGCACTAATAATCAGTGCCCTGATTACACAAAGTGTAAATAAACTGCCAATTATTTCCCACCATCAGTGCCCACAGTGCCCGCCATCAGTACCCACAATCAGTGCCCACAATACTGAGGTACATTAGGCATTCACAGGATAAAAAAGTGTCGGCCATTACAGGCCCCAAAAATTAGACAGGGACCATGAATTGTTATGGGTGGTGGCGGATATTTGTGGGCTGTCATGAGGAATTTGAATCAAACATGGTCTACTGGATACATGTGTTGAATTCCTCAGAGATTCATGCCTCATTCATTTTTATAAATGTGAGGTAGTCTACACTGTCATGAGCTAGGCGAGTGCGCTTATCGGTCACGATCCCCCCTGCTGCGCTGAATGTCCTTTCGGACAGGACACTGGACGAGGGGCTAGCCAACAGTTCCATTGCAAATTCTGCAAGCTCTGGCCAGAGGTCAAGCCTGCTTACCCAGTAGTCCAGGGGTTCATCACTTCTCAGAGCATCCACATCGGCCGTTAACCCGATGTAGTCGGACACCTGTCGGTCTAGGCATTCCCTGATGCTGGATCCGGAGGACAGCTGTGGATGGGTCGGCTGAAAGAATGATCTCATGTCAGAAGTGACCAACACATCTTCAAACCGCCCTCTTCTTGCAGGTGGTGTTGGATTGCTACCCGCAACTGTTTCTCTGTGAGTGGAAATTCCTTTGCCAGCGCACGCAAAAGCAGAATGCAGCATTTCCCGAAGCAAGGCCTGGAAGTGCTGCATTCTGACAGCCCTCTGTGATAGTGGTAACATTTCCACCATTTTTTGTTTGTACCAGGGGTATAAGTACGTTGCCACCCAGAGCAGGTCCTTGCCCTTTATGCTTTTTATACGGGGTCCTTCTTAAAACACTGGAGCATGAAGGCCCCTATTTGCACTAAACTGGAAGCGGTGTAGTGGCCTGGCTCCTGCTCATCATCCAGGATAATGTTGTCCTTGTTCTCCTCCCCCCATCCACGGACAGCACCAGGGATCCCAGAACAGCCTATCAAGCATATACAAGGTTGAGTTCCATCACGTTGGGCAGTCACAATAAAGACGTCTGAGGGGCAGTTTGTGTCGCCGCTGAATGTTAGCAAGGCGAGCCATGGCTGTGTAAGACCTTCTGAAATGGCTTGAGATTTTCCTGGCCTGCCGCAAGACGTCCTGAACCCCAGGGTATTTGACAACGAATCGCTGCATGACCAACTTCAAGACGTGTGCCATGCATGGCACGTGTGTAATTTTGCCCTGTTTCAGTGCGCTCAGCAGATTGGCACCGTTGTCGCACACCACTTTACCAACTGTCAAATTGAGCGGTGTCAGCCACTGATCTGCCTGTGAATGCAAAGCTGAAAGGAGTGCAGGACCAGTGCGGCTCTTGGCTTCCCAGCACAACAGACGTAGCACAGCATGGCAACGTCTCACCCGGCATGTTGAATAGGTTCTGGGGATCTTGGGCAGCGCAGCAGAAGAGACGGTAGCAGTGGAAAAGGAGGAGTCAGCCGAAGAGGAGAGGGAGGATGGAGGAGGATAAGAAGAGGCAGGCCTGCATGCAATATATGGCGGTAAAACCAAATGTACATGGGTGCCACGGGTTACATGCTTGACGGCCGTCAGAAGGTTCACCCAGTGGGCAGTAAATGTTATATATATTCCCTGTCCCTGTTTGCTTGACCACTTGTCTGTGGTCAGATGTATCTTGGCACTGACACTGTGTGCCAGAGATACATTCACTTGCCGCTGAACATGGCCATATAGCTCTGGGATGCCCTTCTGTGAGAAATATTTCCTTCCTGGGACCTTTCATTGTGGTGTTCCAATGGCCACAAATTTTCTAAAGCCCTCTGAGTTCACCAGTTTATATGGCAGTAGTTGGCGGGCTATCAATTCCGACAAGCCAGCGGTCAACCATTGGGCAAGAGGGTTATACGGCGTCATAATTGTTTTACACTCCAATATTTGGGCCACGGAAGCCTGCCTTTTTCCAGAAAAACTTGAGGACGGCATGATGGAAGGTGGAGTGGAGGACAATTGTAAGGAGAAAAGAGAAGGAGAAAAGGCTGGACGGTGAGAGCCTGGAGTGTGGCTTTATGGGTTCTGACGGCATTGCTCCCACTGGGCTCGGTGATGGGAGTCCAGGTGCCTTCTTAAGGCGGTCGTCCCTAGGTGAGTGTTGGGCTTACCGCGACTTATGCGTTGACTGCAAAGGCTGCAGATGGCAACACTATTGTCAGCAGCGGACAGGTTTAAAAAAGCCCACACTGCGGGGCCATGTGCCGGCGTCCTGGGAGCGCCAGATGTAATCGCATATGGTTGATGGCTCGCTCCTGATACATTACCAGTCTGGTTTGTCCCTCCTGTGCAATGTAAGTTTGGCCTGCTTCTCCTCCCCATCTGCTGGTCGATCTCTCCCTCTGAACTCCCCTCCTCTTCCTCTCTTGTGGAAACCCATGTGACGTCCATAGACACGTCATCATCAACATCACCTTCTCCACCACTAACATTTGAGATCTCGGAGTAGGCAGGAACAGCGGGGACCAACCTCCTTGGGCTGATCTGGGTACTGTCGTCAGACTGCTGAGTGGCGGCTGTTGCTACTTCCTCTTCCTGATCCGATGCCAACAATGGCTGTGTATCGCAAATGTCTTGTGATGGATCGGAAAATAATTCCTGTGATTTAAGCGGAGGGTATATGGTGGTGTTGGTGGTAGTGTCTTTGTGGGTGCACACAGCAAAGAGTGAAGAGGGTGCAGATAGAAAGAATGAGGAGGGTGCAGAAGAGGAAGGCTAAGTGAGCCACTCAACCAAGTCTGGTGTGTCCTTTGACGTAATCGAACGTACCTTCTGCAACTTCCCACTTTGGCTTCGGCCTGGTGCTCCTGCCCTACCCCTACCACCCCTGCGGAAGGGCCTGCCTCTTCTTCTGCCTGTCATTTTTTAGATGACCCTGTGACAAAAGTCTCTAGAAAAGCGCAGTATATGTGGAAGAAGGTATTTAACACCCCCCGCTTGAATCTGTTATTTTGGGGAGCCACTGGTTTATCACACCAGTTATGAAAAATATTTTCTAGTAACTTTTGTCACTGTGTGTAGCAGAGTTAACGCAGCGAAAGAGGCAACATTTTTTACAGTACCCAAATACACTATTATGAAAGTATAATACCCCGCTTTAATCTGTTGTTTTGTGGGGCCACTGGTTTATCACACCAACACCAGTTATGAAAAATATTTTCTAGTAACTTTTGTCACTGTGTCTATCAGAGTTAACGCAGCGAAAGAGGCAAAATTTCTGCAGTACCCAAATACACTATTATGAAAGTATAACACCCCGCTTCAATATGTCGTTTTGGGGGGCCACTGGTCTATCACACCAGTTTTAAAAAAAATTCCCAGTAACTTTTGTCACTGTGTGTAGCAGAGTTATCGCAGCGAAAGAGGCAAAATTTCTGCAGTACCCAAATACACTATAATATGTTTCTATATTAGAAATTATAACAGTGTTACACCCCTATATACTGCACACCAAACAATTGTACACCTATACCAGTCCTTAAAAGGGCTTTTGTGGACCTATACCCGAGCGATCTGTGTTACTGACAATCTGTCCACGGTGCACACAGCAAACCTCTCCATACACTGACAAAAAGCAGAATGTAAAATAGCAGCCAAATCAGGTCTATTTATAAGGTAGGGGGTATGTCCATGTGCTGAAATGTCTCAATTGGCTGTCCTGTACCACCTGATGGATGTGTCATGGGTCAAAATTCTTCATGTAAAATAATATGGCGGCCGCGGACATTGCCATATGTTCGCATGATTGGCGGACAGCGAACGAGCAAAGTTTGCCGCAAACCGACCGCCGGGCGAACCGCAAGGCCATCTCTACTTGTTATACTCCACTGACCCCTGATAATTTCCTGATAACACAGAGTCTATGGAGTCAGGCTGCACATGCTCAGTTTGGTGTGTATTGCTAGAGAGGTGAGTGCATGTGATCAGCACAGGGCCAATCAGCACTGTCCAGACAGAGGGTCAAGGGTCTTGCAGTCGCATAGTACACTCATAAAAATCCTCTTACAAGCATTAACCAGTATTTGGCTGGACACTTATAGAATCAAAAAGGCGTTTATTAAGCCACCATATTGCAAGAAAAATATAATAGTTTACAGTAATCTCTTTTCATGTCAAGAGTACATTGTACAGAGTGTGAGTATAGTACGGAATATATAATAGAGTAACTGAATGTTCAACAATCAGAAAAGTGTTAACAAAATGTTAAAAAAAAGGCTTTCTTTCTCTTTTTTTTTTGCAGAAATGACCAGTTTAGTGGTGCTATTCTTATGTAGGATGCTCAAATTTAAAACAGCGCTAGCATATAGAAAATGGCAAACAATAAAAATGAATATAAATATAGTGAACAAGTTGGCATAAACAGCATAATAAATAAATGAATGATATTAAGTCCTTTTAAAAAGTGATTAAAATCCAAAGAAGTGCTCCAGTGCAGGTAAACTATTCAAAGGTGGTCAAGGTGACAGGTGACCCCTCTTGGTTCCATACTCACCGCAACAGAAGATATAAATCGCTTGAAATATCAATAAAGATGATGCACCCAGCCTTCTTCTGAGGATATCACAAGACTGCTAGTGTCTCCTTAGGTGGAACTGGTCCAAGTCTCCTCCGTGGGCCCCAAGTAAAAAGACAAAAGGACCGCATATAGTGTAGTATGCTTATAGAAATTTATTGCCCCAAAAGGATAAAAACATACTCACAATCAAAGGTTAAATAAATTGCAGTGTATGGAAAACAGATGGTAGCGTGCGTTCCACTGCCGATCCAGGAAGTAAAGCCGGAAGTGACGATGCGTCAGAGCCGTACCGGAAGTGTGTCAACGTGTTTTGCCCGCCTATTGGGCATTTTCAAAGAGGTAGCGAGGAGACATTGCTGGAAGTGGTAGCAGAGGAGAGTGCGGATCCACCGTGTGAGCTGATAGCCATCCATCCTCACTGAAGGAGAAGGGAGCAGTGCTTATACTTCACATCAGTGATTGTCAAGCCGTTTTCTCTCATATATTCGGTAAGAGGCCAATATTGCTTTTACACTGGTGGTCTGTGCACGTTTGGCGGTGATTAAGACATGGATATATACATGCTGTAACAATAAGAGTATACTTATTGCACTTACCTTTTTCCGCCGGGTAAGGAGGAATTTCACCAGGTGGAGGGATATTCCAGTCACATTCACTCTATTGATTAATTGTTTTTTGGACTTTTCACATCACCTGTATTCCATGATTAATGTTTTTTGAACAGTATTGAAGAGGTTTTATCCTCTCCACAATTTGGACTGTTGGATCCTTATTTTATTTTACTTCACTATTTGTATGATTATTTATTTTTCACACATTGTTGTTTTTGCTAATGGGTCTTTGAACCTGAAGCAATAGCAATTGTTTTGTTGTCAATATTTTATTTAACCCCTTTATTGGTTAACCTAAATTATTATTTTATAAGAAATATAGTCTAATTTCTTCATTCTGTCCAAAAAGCAAAGGGGGGGGGGGTTATTGGAGACAGACAGTTTTAATGGAAAGTGCCAAAAATATAGTAGGCTCCTTAGGTCCTTCTTATTTACTTTCTGTGGCTTGGTTAGACTGCCTTGAACCTGACCTTTGAAGTTGATGAGGTCTGGGTGGTTGAAATGGAAGGTCAGGTAAAGTTGAGAGCAATTCAAGCTAGCTTGGTTCTGTAAAATCTTCTGTACCCAGAAATGCACAAAGGGAGGCCAATTGAGATGTTGGCTGCAGTGAGAACATTCTGCTTTTTTTTCACCTGTAGATGAGAATGGTATTCCCATTTATACATTGCACGCACATTCTTAATGTGCTCTAACAGGAGTTTCTAAAATTCTAAGTATTTCAGTGTGGCACAAGCCAGGCCTTGGAGGTCTTGGTGGGTAGTTGGTATATCATAGCACTAAGGTCCTCCTGTTCCTGAGCACCTGAGCCATGAGAGAGAGTTAGATAGTGATGCAGCAGGAGAGTAAATCACTGGTGACCTCAGGGAGTCTGTTGCCTGTAGGAGAACAGTCTCCTGGTCATGTAAAAAGGATTCATAGCTGTGTCATTGTTGGAGGCCACTATGTACAACACAGCTTACCTTCTTAGATGTGTTTGGCCCTGGGAGGGCTAAAAGCATTGCAGGTTTGTGACCTCTGGTGTACCCTGAGCTTTCTATAGCTTCTGAAGAGACATGATAGTTAGGTGAAGGGAATTTTGTAAAGTTTTTGCTGACTATTATTATTATTATTACTATTATATTGTACAGGATTTATAAAGCACCAACAGTTTGCGCAGCACTTTACAACATGAGGACAGACAATAGAGTTAAAATACAATTCAATACTGGAGGAATCAGAGGGCCCTGCTCTTTAGAGCCCACAATCTAGAAGGGAGGGTCAAGTGAAACAAAAGTGGGAGATGAGCTGATGGAGAAAATGAAAATACACTTATTAGGTATGGGTAGGATAGGCTTCTCTAAAGTGGAGGGCTTTTGGGGAACATCTAAAAGATAATAGAGTAGGGGATAATCAGGCAGAATAGCGTTGGAGAGGCTCTGGAAAAGTACTGGAGGTGAGAATGGGAGGAGGGGACGAAGGAGCTAGAGAGAAGGAGGTCTTGAGAGGACTGAAGAGAATGATTAGGTTGGTATTTTGAGACTAGGTTAGTGATTTAACTGAGGGCTAAGTTGTGGATGGCTTTGTAAGTTGATGTTGTTGGAATTTTGAATTTAATTTGTTAGGTGAGTGGAAGCATTTGGAGGGATTGACAGAGAGGAATAGCAGACACTGAGCGATTGGTAAGGTGGATGAGTCTGGCAGCAGCATTCATGATGGGCTGAAGGGGGATAGCCTAAGGGGGATAGCCTATATAAAGGTAAGCCAATGAGAAGGGAGTTGCAGTAGTCAAGGTGAGAGATGACCAGTGAGTGAGTTAAGAGCTTTGTTGTGTCATTGATTAGAAAGGGGTGTATTTTGGAGACGTTGAGGAGGTTGAGACAGCAAGATTTGAACAGTGATTGGACGTGGGGCTAAAGGAGAGTTCAGAGTCCAGGACTACACCTAGGACCTAGGCATGTGGGGATGGGATGATAGTTGTGCCATCGATTTTGACAGAGAGATCAGGGGAAGGGGCACGTGGTGGAGGAAAAATGATAAGTTCGATTTTGGATAGATTGAGTATAAAAGTGGTGTGACATCCAGGCTGATATAGCTGCTAGTAAATTAGTGATACGTGAGGAGACTGAGGGAGAAAGCTGAGGGGTAGAGAAATAGATTTGGGTGTCATCAGCGTAGAGATGGTAGTGGAAGCCATGAGAGGCTATCAGCTGACCCAGAGAGGAGGTGTAGATTAAATAGTGTTTTGGGCAGAGAGCTCTGGGTTTGTGTGTATCCTCATTCTTTATTTTGTAGCCACCCCCCACACTCTCATAAATTCCTTATTTTCTAAAAAAAAAATACAACTGTAAATGTCAAGAAAATAATGTCTGTGGCTTTTTTATGTAATCATTTGCAAATGACATCTATACATGACTGTGATATTGATGTTTTATCTTGACATATGTTTATGCGTTGTTCTATTAGTCACAAAATAAGGTATTTTTCCAAAAAGTAAAGGTTTTGATACCATGGTGGTTCTTGTCTTTCTTGGATGCTTTCAGTGCATGCTTATTTTGGTTTCACATTCATGGGTTATCTCCAATTTTCATGGATTTCTGTAGTAATATTTTTAGACTATAATATTTACCTTTATTGCATGAAAAACATTTCCTTTCTGGTGCTACTTGTAAATGTGCATGTTGTGCATGCACAGTAAGGAGGGTGCAAGAAAATAGGTCCCATCTAAATAAAAACAGTTGCTTACTGCACAGCATGTGTAAAATAAAAGACAATGAATACATGCTCAAATAATATTCCACTGGCTATATAACCTTGTGTATTAACCTCTACTGGGAGTTTAAATGCTGCAATGCTGGATTTTTCAAAAAACTGTTTAATCCCCAATGCTTTTAAAAATGAATGAATTTGCTATACAGAGTGTATGTGTATTTTATTAAGATTTTGAAATGACTTTTTATGCCCTTCTATAACTTACAAACATCAGGGTTTCTACTCTGATGAAAAATGAACATTTCTCTGAAGAGGTGTTAACGCTTAAAGATCAAGTAAATGTATATGTCCAAGTATATTTTCCTTTGAAAGAGCAGCAAGCAGAAATGGTTGTTGAGTTTTCTCTAAGGCTTTTTTTTGAATGACATTGAGTGTGGATAGCTTCCTATCTCAAGGAACAACACCACTGTAGCCTCGTCTCAGAGGATTCATGCTTCATCTAACAGGAGACATCTTGAACTGTAGCTAGACATGACCAGGGGTAGAGAATGTAGGTTGTGTTCCAAACATCTTGTTTGTTTTCCGTCAAGCCCCATGCTGTGCTCTCTGAACTCATTCTGAGAATTTGTGATAACAAATGCAGATTAAGTAGTTGTTATGGAGTAGGGTATTTTATGAATATCATTCATTTTGTATATATTTTACTTGAGTTGGATGCTTCATCTATCACATTTTCTTTGAATATTTTCCTAAGGTGTATTTTTTGTTTCAGATACAAAAATAAGAATGTAGAGTTACACAGTTGAATAAATGTAACCACATTGTGCAAGGACCCATTTAATGCTTAGTAACCATGTTGAAAATAATACTTCTTTTTTTGTGGTCTGTTAAAGCACATTGAGGTTCAAAGTCTGCTCTAAGAAATAAAAGCCCTCCTAGTTTATAGGTCATTCAGGTAAACAGTGAAGGATTTCAAAATGCCATTGTTATCCTTTGCAATAAACAGATTCTTTCTTTTACTTGGTGACACTCAGATTTAAGTAACAATGTAAGCAAGGTTTGCTGGGTAAATTGCTGTATTAATTGCATAGTTTAACACAAGGGCAAAGTTGTCATCTGTACATTGTTCTGTACTGTACTTACTGATAGTTGCTGTGAGGTTTGCTGTGTTAAGTGCATAGTTTAACAAAAGGGCATAGTTCAACATAGGAAGCAGCAGAGTAAAGCTTTGAAACAAATATAAAACATTTTTCCTATTTGTGACAGTGTTCTAATTATCTATTATAAGAATCAATAACAGTGAAAAAATAATGAAAAATTAGTATAGAAAAATTCACAATGTGAACCACTCTAGTGAGTAAATAGTGCTAAAGTGCTCCTTGCTTCTCCTACTTAAATAAGTAGTTAAAACATAATTGCTATAAAAAGCTGCTAAAAGACAAAAACAGTAAAATGTGCATAAAATATTATATAGAAAAGCCCACAATGTGATCCACTCTAGTGAATAAATAATGCAAAGTGCTCCGTGCTTCTCCTTCACCCATGATTCTAAGCCTCCCACTTCACATTCAGACCCCTGTTTCCAGCGGGTCAGAATCAGCTGTTTTCCCCAGGAATATTAGCAGTACGGCCGGTGTAATAAATTCCACAAGACCTCGGTTTGATAACATGAAAATGCCTCGTGTCCCTCGACCCCTGCTCTCAGTGGGTCTGAATCAGCTGTTCAAGCCTCTGGGGATGATGGTAGTGTGGCGGGTGTGATGATAACACTGGGCTGAATCAACAGATGCTCAATCTCCAGCGAAAATTCCTCAAACATAAAGGATAAGATCTAGTGCTCTCTGTTTGGTAACCGGTATTTATTAACTGTGAAAAAAAAAAAACTCACAAGACAAGCACATTAGCTGTACGGTCTATGCAGGTGATACCGAGATCACTCCGAGACTCCGATGTGGAGTCCACAGACAGCCTTACTGCCGCATCACCGATAAATAAATCACCGGGACCGGATGGCTTGCACCCGATGGTACTTAAGGAACTCAGCCAGGTGATAGCCAGACCATTATACTTGATGTTTATGGATAGTCTACAGACGAGTATGGTGCCAGCTGATTGGAAAAAAGCCAACGTGGTACCAATATTTAAAAAAGGGCAGAGATATATCCTGGGTAACTATAGACCTGTCAGCCTAACATCTGAAGTCTGCAAGATTTTGGAGGGGATGTTAAGGGACTATATACAAGACTTTAGTAATGAAAACGGTATTATTAGTACTAATCAGCATAGATTCATGAAAAATCCTTCTACGATGAAGTGAGTTGCCATCTAGACAAAGGAAGGCCTGTGGATGTGGTGTATCTGGACATTTCAAAGGCATTTGACACAGTCCCCCACAAACGCTTACTGTACAAACTAAGGTACGTAGGTATGAACCATAGGGTCAGTACCTGGATAGAGAACTGGCTACAGGGGAGAGTCCAGAGGGTGGTGATAAATGGGGAGTACTCGGATTGGGCGGGTGTGGAAAGTGGGGTCCCCCAAGGTTCTGTCCTGGGGCTAATCCTTTTTAATTTATTCATAAACAATCTAGAGGAGGGGATATCCAGCACAATCTCGGTATTTGCGGACGATACTAAACGAAGCATGCCAATATCTTTTATGCAGGATGTGGAAACCTTACAAGCAGACCTGGACAAAATAATGGGAAGGGCAACTACATGGAAGATGAGGTTTAATGTTGAAAAATGTAATGCACTTGGGCGTCAGAAACATGAAAGCAAGCTACTCACTAGGGGGGAACCTCTGGGTGAATCTAAGATGGAAAAGGACCTGGGGGTACTAGTGGACAACAGGCTTGGCAGTGGCATGCAATGCCAAGCCGCTGCAAGCAAAGCCAACAAAATACTGGCATGTATAAGAAAGGGAATTCACTCCAGAAATAAAGAGATTATTCTCCCACTCTACAAGACTCATGTCCGGCCACATCTGGAGTATTCCGTCCAGTTCTAGGCACCGGTCCTCAGGAAGGATGTGCTGGAACTGGAGAGAGTCCAGAGAAGGGCAACAAAAATAATTAGGGGAATGGAGGACATCAGCTATGAGGAAAGACTACAAGCCTTAAACTTATTCTCTCTGGAGAAGAGAAGCTTGAGAGGGGATATGATATCAATGTACAAATACTGTACTGGTGATGACCCTAGCATAAGGAACAAACTTTTCAGAGAAAGGGAATACAATAAGACACGTGGCCACTCACTAAAACTAGAGGAAAAACGGTTTAACCTTAAAATACGTAAGGGGTTCTTTACTGTCAGAGCAGTAAGGATGTGGAATTCTCTTCCACAAGCAGTGGTATCAGCAGGGAGCATCGATAGTTTCAAAAAACTATTAGATGGGCACCTTAAAGACCACAACATAAAGGGGTATACAATGTACAGTTAACAGCAAACACACACACACACATCATAGGTTGAACTGGTTGGACTGATGTCTTTTTTCAACCTCACAAACTATGTAACCAATTACGTAAAGCGGCTTCATATTCACCTATCTCCTAATTGGTCACTACAACTCATGATTGAAAACAACTGAATGAGAATCTTCAAAGCACTAAAGCAAGACTAATTTAAACGAATTGATTGTTGCACAGCACACCTCCACATCCTTCTCCTGGGGTGCCCCTCCACGCTCTCTAATTGCGTGTATCCTCAACTTCCAAGATAAAGTGACCTTTCTTCACTTAGCTAGAGAAAAAGGATGCTCCGCTACTTTGGCAATACTATCTCTATCTAGCCAGAAAGGGGAAGGAGAGGAAAGACCCAACAGTAGTTCTTAAGGCTCAAGAGAGAAAGAGGGAACAATCTGCAGTGTTCTGCTTAAACAAAATTTATTCCAAAAATTATGACAGAAATATGTAAAAGCATAAATAATAGGCAGGTACTAAATGGCTCTAAAAATTGGCAACTTGTCAAATTAAAAACATATGCCCAGGATCTCAATCATGCTACTACAACCACACATCACAATCAGAGTGAAGCAACCAACTGTGCAACAGTTGACCTTGAAGAGAAATACTGGGTCTGAGAGAGTCCTGGGAAACCCCTAGGGTACACACTGTGAGCCAGTCATGTATCTCAGTGGGGACCTCCAGGCTCTCTATTTGACCTTATTAAAGTACATATATGGATACAATAACATCTGCTGAAAGGGTGTATCAAGTTCAATAAGTTAGTGTTCTGGTGTTTAAGTACATTGATCTGCCTTAACAGATTAAGCAGTAGTACAGCAAGGGAATATATGGGCTAAACAGTGGCAGTTCAAGGTTCCTCTGTACTATAAGCCAGTTGCAGCAAGATGAAAGCAGTCATATATATTTGCAGTAGACAAGGTAATCCTTTCAATATATTTGAGCCTTTTGTAGTGGTTCCCCATCGCTGCTGCATAGAGTATTCTCTGTTCTCATGTAAGGAAGTAGTTGTTCACTAAGGAGCAGTGCAGTGGAGTCTGCAGACAGGCCGCCCGGCCATTCACTTCCGGTTTCCAGTTTCTCATTCACTTCTGGTGGGCGGAGATGTAACAGGGCTGTAAGATGGTAAATGGCGCGGGCATGCGTGGGAGCATATTCTGATGCGTTTCACCCACTTGCTCTGTGGGTTTCTTCACTGTTTAATCCAAGTCCTTTAAATAGGCACAAGGATGACCCCCAGAGGGTGTATTCAATTACATCACTTGTCGCTGTCATTTTAACCCTTTCAAGGGTTCAGGCTGTTTATTAATCTTTTAACTCTATTGCCATCTTGTGGCCCTTTTTGATATTGCAATTCAAACTCATTTCTCTGTGTAAATATGGCTGTTTGTTCACAGCTTCTTTAAGGGACTGTCACATATATATATATATATATATATATATATATATATATATGTAGCGGTGTTTAATATGCCTGAAAGATGATTGTTTGACATTTGAGAGGAACTCGGCTCCATCTAGTGGCCAAAACGACACACTGCAGCTATTATGGAATTTCTTGTGATGTGATTTTCCTTTCAGGAAGTTGAGAGACTTCATCATCCATAGTGCTCTTGGACTACCAGGATGCACTGCTTCACCGCACAGCCTTCTGGGGGAAGCTTTATAAAGGAAGGGAGGAGCCAGGCTCACTCTCTTGGGAAAGACACAGTGAGACAAGCAGGATGCCAGTGCTGTGGGCTGATGCTGTATGCTAGGCCGAAACTCCTGGGCCTTAAGTGACTAAGTTGCAGTGTTTCATCTCCAGTAGAGGATCCCTCCTGGAGGTCCCATCGATGTTCTACAGAGACCAGACTCATCCACCCCAAATACCTAGCGCGGCTGGTGACAGAGGCCGGAGACTGAGACAGCAGCGGAGGCTTCCTGGGAGACAGTCCTGTTGGTGAGAGGGCACCTGCCCAAAAACTGACTCTATCTATCAAAGAAGTAACTTTAGTCAGGATTAGCCTTAGAGTAGTAGAAGGCAATATACCAGGTGGCCCAGTACATCTCTCACAGAAGTTTTACCGGCAATCCTGCACAGACACCCCGCGGTGATTACTAACTGTTTGCTGCCATTCTCTCTATTGATCACCCATCCTCAATGTGGATTACAAATTGCGAGTGCACCAACGTTGCTAGCGAAGATATAGAGAAGAAACAGCGGACTCAGATAGGTCTGACATTCTGATACTGTGTCTAACTGAATGCTGAGCCTTATCTCCAAAAGTATAATAGTGATTAAGATGGTGGTCCTATAGGCTCTGAGACATTTCCTGAAACAATTAATGTGCCCTTGAGGAGTGATATCACAGTATTTATCTTATCTTTGATTAATTAATTAGTATATCCTTTTACAAAGTCATATTTTACTGTATCGAAACTGTTTATTTGATTTACAGTAAATAACTTTCCTGTATAAAAGCAAGCTTGTGTGTGGTCACCTTGTATTACCCAGAAGGACTGCAGCTGGAAAGAGGTAACAGGTCATTATTATTTATTGAAGTGTTATATTCCAATCTGTGTAGCCATTTGGTATTCCAGTCCTATTCTGGGTCAGTTGTGCCTAGGGAGGGTTCGAGCCAATTCTGTGGGTTGTTAGGCAGGACGTAGACCCAATAATCTAATCAGCAGCTCCTGCGGGGGTGGTGCTACACGTGGGGGCTCGTCCGGGATCCTCTACAGTCCTGCAACACAACCCTCTCAGCCACAGAATCCCCCTCAACGCAGAAATGGATCCTACCGCTGCAGCCGAGTGGTGCAGGGAAGAGAATGTCGTAGTGGAAAATGGCCTGGTGGTTGAAATCAAGGGAGAGGTCTGGACTGAGGAAAAACTCCTCCCAGTTTTAAGGGCACTGTCCACAGACAGGAAATTCTGGGTGACTGACATAAAGACAGACACCACCGTTCCACACACGTATGCATTGTGTGAGTGGAGGAAGGGGGTCCCTGATTACTTTAAGGGAACCAGTGTAAAGACTACTGACCAAACAGAACTTTTCTTAATACATCCAGAAGTCCTTACTGAAGGTCCCTCATCCACCACTCCTGGGGTCTCCAGCAAAGAAAAAGGTGTCCAAGAAGGGAGTCCAGAGTCACCACCTTTGTCTACCTTTAGCTCAGAATTGTGTGCTGTTCTCGGGGAAATCGTAGCAAAATGTAGTAAGGACTCCCCAAACTATCTGATGACTGAATATAGGAAGCTCAGGACATTCTCTGGGAAACAGCCTGTGCCTTCGACAGAAGATGGGTTTGAAGAGTGGTTAGATACCGCCACTCAGGCTTTGGAAGAGTGGGAGGTACCAGAACAGCACAAGAAACAGAGAATCACAGAAAGTTTAAAGGGACCTGCACTAGAGGCCGTACGTAATCTCAAGCTAAGCAAAAAGAACTGTACTGCACAGGATTATCTAGACATTCTACAAGATGTATTTGGTCGGACGGAGAACGTGGCTGAACTTCTTTACCAGTTAGACCACTGTTACCAAGAAGAGGAAGAGAAGTTGTCCGAATTTATTAGACGCCTAGATAAGATCATCCACCAGATCTTGTTAAAGAAAGGGATAGACCCCCGGAAGGTAGATGAGACTCGTGCACGGCAGGTGCTGAGAGGGGCTCAACCCTTAGATCCCATTGCCATACTGTTGCGAACTCGCCAAGATGGTGGCATTCTGGAATACCCTGACCTGATCCGAATGGTCAGAGAAGAAGAGGTCATGTTGGACAAGAAAAGGAAGAGTCGGCAGTTTGACTCAACTGCTCGTGTCAGAGTGATAAGTGCAAAAGAAAGTGACTCGCAAGTTGAACTCCTAAAGACCCAGGTGTCCCAGTTGATAGAAATGGTGTCCATCCTGACTAGTCAGGCATCTACTCTACCTGATGGGAACGTGTCAGAGAAGCCGGATAAACCTTCTAACCTTAGAGTAGACCCGGAACCGAGACCTAGGAGATCGCTAACTTGTTTCAACTGTGGGGGAGTAGGACATGTTAGAGGAGTATGTCCCAGCCCAGGAAATGTCGCCTCAGAACCTCGCAAGCCAGCGGAAAAACTTCAGAGGGCACCCGTGAAGGAGTCGACCGGGTGCCCGCCAGTTTCAAGGGAATCCAAGAGACTCAATGATTCAGGGAATCTGAGTCAGGGAGTCAGATCCAGGTACAACGCCCCTAGTTCTATACTCCAGGCTACTGAGAGAAGGAAAATCAATGCACACTGGGCCCAGAGGGGACTGAAGTCCAGAAGAAAAAAAAAAGAAAAGAGCCTGGGTGCAGAGAACTGAATCCGACAACAAGGCCACTTCAAGAGAATTCCCAACTAACTTGGTCGGGCCTTCCCCTGTAGTCTCTGTCCAGGTAGAAGGAATTTACACAAGAGCCCTCCTTGACACTGGGGCCCAAGTGACTCTTCTGTATAGAGACTTCTATGATAAACACCTTACCCATCTACCTCTGCAGAAGTTGGAAGATCTGGAGATATGGGGTATCGGGACTCAAAGTTTTCCCTATGACGGGTATCTGCCAATCAAGTTGACCTTTGACCCATCAGTGGCTGGTGAAGCTGAAACCTTCGACACCCTAGCGGTGGTCTGTCCTCGTCCGCCAGGGGCCAACAAAAGCTCTCTCATCGTAGGGACCAACACTGACCTAGTAAGGCGCCTCCTGACACAACTGGTCCAGGGACAGGATGCTCCAGCGCCAAGGATTCACCCCATGCTACGGCAGGCCTATCAACGATTAGTATTGGAGCAAGAGACTCCTGCAGAAGGAGTTGGAAGACTCTGGAAGTTGGACAGAACGGAAAAGGTCTTGCAGCCAGGAGAGGTGGCTTGTCTGAAAGCTTCCGTTAAACTCACATGGAAACAGCCGGGCCCTTTTATCATCTTTGAATCAGGTCCACAGGAAGAGGAGAGAGGGATAGAAGTAATCCCTGAAGTGATCCCTTTGAAGGTGTTACAGAAAAACCATGGAAGGGTTTTAGTGAGTGTCAGAAACACCTCTACTACACCGGTGAAGGTACCGGCCAGAGTGCTGTTGGGCCAAGTTAACCCGGCTACCCCAGTTGTCCCATCTGATCTTAAAGAGGAGGAAAGGGGTGAAGATGTTATAGAAGAGCTCTGCTCTGGAAACGCTGCCCTCCCACCAGAATGGGTGAAGAGTGCCAAGGCACAACTTGCTCGATGGCGAGGAATATTTTCTAGGGATGAGTTCGACGTGGGATGCGCCAGGAGTGCCACTCATAAGATCCGCCTGAGTGAGGACAAACCTTTCCGAGAAAGAGTCCGGCGAGTTCCCTTAGGTGACTTAGAAGATCTACGTCAGCAGCTGGCGGAACTCAAGAAGACTGGGGTTATTCGAGAATCCAGGAGCCCATATGCTTCTCCGATAGTGGTAGTCCGGAAGAAAAACGGATCTCTGAGGCTTTGTATCGACTACCGAACCCTGAACAGAAGAACCATCCCAGACCAGTATACCACTCCTCGAATCGAAGACGCCCTACAGAGCCTGTCAGGGGCGAAGTGGTTCAGTGTGATGGACTTAAAGAGTGGGTATTATCAGATCCCCATGCACCCTGAAGATCGGGAGAAGACAGCCTTCATCACCCCTGTGGGGTTCTTTGAGTTCAATCGCATGCCTCAGGGGTTGTCAGGGGCCCCTGCTACCTTCCAAAGGCTGATGGAAAGGACCGTTGGAGATATGAATTTGATAGAGGTACTGGTATACTTGGATGATGTTATCGTGTTTGGCAGAACTTTGGAAGAACACGAGGAGAGGTTGGAAAAGGTCCTGAAGAGGCTACATGAAGAAGGCCTGAAACTTTCTCCTGAGAAGTGCCAATTCTATCAGTCCTCGGTCCATTACCTGGGCCACATCGTGTCTGAAGAAGGGGTGGCCACCGACCCGGACAAGCTGGATGCTGTCGCCTCCTGGCCGAGACCTACAAATGTGACCGAACTTCGGTCGTTCCTGGGTTTTTGCTCCTATTACAGGAGGTTTGTAGAGGGGTTCGCCAAGATTGCCCGACCCCTCAATGAGTTACTAAAGAATGAAGAAGATGACGTTCCTGAACTGGTCAAGCCAATGAAGTCCACCATGGGACCCCGGAAGGCCAAGGAGTCCATCCAGGATCAGTGGACCCCAGAATGTGAAGGGGCTTTCATTCAGTTGAAAAAGAATCTAACCACTGCCCCTGTGTTGGCCTACGCAGACCCCACGAAACCATATGAACTACATGTCGATGCCAGCCGAGATGGGCTGGGTGGGGTACTCTACCAGGAACATGAGGGCCACCTGCGACCCGTAGCCTACGTGAGCAGGAGTCTACTACCTGCTGAAAGGAATTATCCTACCCACAAACTTGAATTCTTGGCCTTGAAGTGGGCAGTGGTTGACAAATTGAAAGATTACCTGTACGGAGCTGAATTCATTGTCAAGACGGATAATAATCCCCTTACCTATCTGTTGACTACAGCCAAGCTGGATGCCACAGGACACAGATGGTTGGCTGCCCTCTCTAGCTTCAACTTCAGCCTGAAGTATCGGCCAGGAATCGGGAAAAGGGATGCAGATGCCCTATCCAGAAGGTTGCATGCACCACACGAACCTGATGAAGAATGGACCCATTTGGCTCCAGAAGGGGTGCGTGCCCTATATCAGGGAACTGAACTTCGATCCAGAGGAGGATCAAGAGCCGAAGAGATTGGGGTTTCGGCTGTCGGAGTACCCAAATACTATTGCAGGGTGACCCAGGTTGAAGGGGAAGATTTACCCCGGCTGTCCAAAAGGGACTTGAGGAAGGAGCAGCTGGAAGACCCTCTGGGAAAACTTCTTTTGGAAGCCTTGGAGATCCAGCGCCCTGAGTTGCTTCTCACCGACTCTCCTCAGGGGGCCCGTCTGTTGCATAGAGAGTGGACCCGGTTACAGATCCGAGAAGGGGTGGCCTACCGAAGAGGCCCATCTGAAGATCTGGAGGAGAAGTGGCAACTGTTCTTACCAGCTAAATACAGGGAGAGAGTTCTGGCTGCTCTTCATGATAATCATGGCCATCTGGGACCTGAAAGAACTTTTCAGCTTGTCAGAGACAGGTTCTACTGGCCCTGTATGAGGGCCGAAGTTGAAGGATACTGTCATTCTTGTGTCCGATGTATACAAAGGAAGACTCTGCCACGTCAAGCAGCCCCAATGGGCCATTTGCAAAGCCAGGGACCCATGGAACTGGTGTGCATTGATTTCCTTTGCCTAGAGCCTGATCTGAGTGGCCAAGGGAATGTCCTTGTGGTAACAGACCATTTTACCAGATACGCCCAAGCATTCCCAACAAGGGATCAGAAGGCCTCTACAGTAGCCAAAGTTCTTGTAGAAAAGTTCTTTGTACACTATGGGTTACCACAACGCCTCCATTCAGATCAGGGAAGAGACTTTGAAAGCAGACTGATCAAGAGACTGTTAGATCTGTTAGGCATCCAAAAGACTAGAACTACTCCCTACCATCCACAAGGGGATCCCCAGCCAGAAAGATTTAACAGGACTCTTTTGGACATGTTGGGGACTTTGAGCTCAGAGAAAAAACAGCATTGGGGCAAACATGTAGCTGCCATTGTGCATGCCTACAACAGTACTGTCAGTGATGCTACTGGATATTCCCCTTATCGTCTAATGTTTGGACGAGAGGCTCGATTGCCAGTGGATTTGGCCTTTGGCATCTCGCCCGATCACACCTCTTCAGCATCGCACAAGGGATATGTGGACCGACTGCGGAAGAGTCTGAAATCGGCCTATGATAAAGCTCAGGCCACATCTGATCAACGTGGACTGAGGAATAAAAGGAATTTCGACTTAAAAGTTCGGATCCAAGACTTGCAACCAGGGGACAGGGTATTGTTGAGGAACTTGGGTGTCCCGGGAAAACACAAGTTGGCAGACCGCTGGAAGTCCCAACCTTATGTTATCTGCAAGCAACTACCAAACCTCCCTGTGTATCAAATTCGGCCTGAAGGAAGTGTGGGTCCATTGAAGACTTGGCATAGGAACCATTTACTGCCTCTCTCTGAAGCAGTTTGCATGCCTCCTGTCGTAGATTCGCCAGAGACCCCTTCGACCTCTCGCCTGTCCAGACCAGTCACCAGATCTCAGTCGACACTCCCAGATGTGAGGGGAGGAAATTCTCCATCTGAAGATCTGGAAGATGAAGAGGAGGTACCTGACTGGATGTGGTCGTCTCAGTTACCAGAACCCACACCTGCCTCCCTGTCTTCATCCGAATTGGCTGACAGAGGAACCCTTCGGGCGGAAGCCCCCGAATTCATACCTTTCCAAATGCTTCCAGAAGAAGTAGTTGATGATGAAGATCCTGAGGAGGAGGTTGCACCTTTCTCTGAAGAAGAACTGACCGCTCTTGAAGCATCAGATTCCTGTGTGTTGGAACATGAGGAGGAGGACATTGAAGAATCCCCAGAAGTGGCTGGTCCTAGTACCTCTGAGATCGTGCATCCCAAAGAACAGAGGGAAAGAAGAGTCATTCACCCACCCAAAAGACTGACCTATGACCAATTGGGTGAATGCTCGGAAGAGGCTATCTTTACTTCCAAACGAACTCTTGATCAGCCTAGTTCTTCCACCGCAGATTTGGTGGAGGACAACCCTAGCTCACCCCCAGGCACATCTGTACAAGCCACTCAAGTGTCAGGGGTCTGTGAACAGAATTACCTTCCCTCCCCTGACAATTGGTGGGAGGTTCCTATGTCGAACCTGTGTTGTAATATGCAGTTGTTGAGTTTGAATTCTGCTTATGAAAAGGAAGATAATTCCCTGTTATGCATATGTTAATGTTTTTGTTGTGTACTGCCAACATATGCACTGGAGTACATGCTGTTGTCCTCTTTGGGGACCAAAGTTTCTTAAGTGGGGGGAGTGTGTAGCGGTGTTTAATATGCCTGAAAGATGATTGTTTGACATTTGAGAGGAACTCGGCTCCATCTAGTGGCCAAAACGACACACTGCAGCTATTATGGAATTTCTTGTGATGTGATTTTCCTTTCAGGAAGTTGAGAGACTTCATCATCCATAGTGCTCTTGGACTACCAGGATGCACTGCTTCACCGCACAGCCTTCTGGGGGAAGCTTTATAAAGGAAGGGAGGAGCCAGGCTCACTCTCTTGGGAAAGACACAGTGAGACAAGCAGGATGCCAGTGCTGTGGGCTGATGCTGTATGCTAGGCCGAAACTCCTGGGCCTTAAGTGACTAAGTTGCAGTGTTTCATCTCCAGTAGAGGATCCCTCCTGGAGGTCCCATCGATGTTCTACAGAGACCAGACTCATCCACCCCAAATACCTAGCGCGGCTGGTGACAGAGGCCGGAGACTGAGACAGCAGCGGAGGCTTCCTGGGAGACAGTCCTGTTGGTGAGAGGGCACCTGCCCAAAAACTGACTCTATCTATCAAAGAAGTAACTTTAGTCAGGATTAGCCTTAGAGTAGTAGAAGGCAATATACCAGGTGGCCCAGTACATCTCTCACAGAAGTTTTACCGGCAATCCTGCACAGACACCCCGCGGTGATTACTAACTGTTTGCTGCCATTCTCTCTATTGATCACCCATCCTCAATGTGGATTACAAATTGCGAGTGCACCAACGTTGCTAGCGAAGATATAGAGAAGAAACAGCGGACTCAGATAGGTCTGACATTCTGATACTGTGTCTAACTGAATGCTGAGCCTTATCTCCAAAAGTATAATAGTGATTAAGATGGTGGTCCTATAGGCTCTGAGACATTTCCTGAAACAATTAATGTGCCCTTGAGGAGTGATATCACAGTATTTATCTTATCTTTGATTAATTAATTAGTATATCCTTTTACAAAGTCATATTTTACTGTATCGAAACTGTTTATTTGATTTACAGTAAATAACTTTCCTGTATAAAAGCAAGCTTGTGTGTGGTCACCTTGTATTACCCAGAAGGACTGCAGCTGGAAAGAGGTAACAGGTCATTATTATTTATTGAAGTGTTATATTCCAATCTGTGTAGCCATTTGGTATTCCAGTCCTATTCTGGGTCAGTTGTGCCTAGGGAGGGTTCGAGCCAATTCTGTGGGTTGTTAGGCAGGACGTAGACCCAATAATCTAATCAGCAGCTCCTGCGGGGGTGGTGCTACATATATATATATATATATATATTTAAAGACTCCCTTCCCGGCTGAATGGTATACCCAGTTCCGACATCTATTGTGCCCATTTCATCTCCGTACATTTAACAAGGCCCTAGATGCTGGTGCCCTTCCGCCAGCTATGCGAGAGGAATTGATCGTGCTTTTATTAAAGTCTCATAAAGACCCTCTTGCATGTGATTCCTATAGGCCAATCTCCCTCATTAATGTGGATGTTAGGATCCTGGCTAAATTCTTGGCAAATCGTCTAAGTTAAGTGGTTGTGAAATTGGTAAAGAGTGACCACGGGGGCCTTTTACCTGGCTGTTCCATTAGGATGAATATTCCCAGACTGTTCCACAATCTGCAATAAAAACAAGAAAAGTTTATCACCACCACTTATTTCAAGATTACCGATAGGAATTCTTATATTCCTATCGGGAGTTGTCATCATAAACAGTGGCTACAGGCAGTTACCAAGGGGCAATACATGCGCCTCAAGAGGAACTGCACAGACCGTAAAGACTTTGTCTCCCAGTCTAAGATTTTGACCAAAAGATTCATAGACAAGAGATACGATAATTCCTTTCTGAATGACACTTTAAAAAAAGTTGACTCTATGGAGAGGTCGACTTTGCTGGCGGCCTCTACGAAACCCACTAGGATTGACTAGAAGTATTATTGAAAAGCATTGGCACATCCTTAAGAATGATCTTGTCCTCATTGAAGTCCTGCCTGATAGACCAAGGGTGGTATTTAGAGGAGTATCTACTTTACGAGACAGGTTGGCCCCCTGAATCCCCCTGAATCCTCCTGAACGAAAACCCACTTTTTTAAATCAGTTGACAGGTTACTATAGGTGCAATCGATGCCAAACTTGCTCTGTGAATAAGTGTAAGCAGAGAAATGTAAAAGATTTTTTGTCCACCAGCACAGGCATTAGGTTCCCTATTAAACCGTTCATTTCTTGTGCCACCACGGGGGTTGTTTATTTATTGCAGTGCCCCTGTGTCCTTCAATACATAGGTAGGGCCAAAAGGCCCTTCCTGGTTCGCTGTAATGAGCACATAGCAAATATCAGGAAGGGTTTTAAAAAAACACTCGGTATCTAAGCATTATTTGGTTAAGCACAATAAGGACCCTCGTAATACCATCTTTTTAGGTATAGATAGGTTTCAACCACATTGGAGGGGTGAACCCTTTGTGAGGGGCCTTTGGAGACTTGAAATGTCTTGGATATATAAGAGTAAGACCTTATGGCCTGAATATCGATACCGATGTTAACGCTTTTATAGACAATTCCTCATGACCTTTATTGTGAGCAGTACCTTTGGTCGGTTCTTGACCTGGGTTTGTTGCTCTTTTAATTTATAATTTTGCGAGTTCCCTTTAGCATTTGTAATTTATAATATTACTAACTCTGTGCAACATTTGTATAATATTATTGTCTATTTATTATTATTTAATGATTTTAGCATGTGAACTTTTTGTGAGCCGCACCTCTAGTTAGAGGATGGCCCTGTCATGCTCTCCAAAATTTTATATATTTATATTTTAGTGTTAGCATTCAGAAGTATAGGGGTTTATAATTTTTATATTTAATATTTTTAATAACTATTACAAATTAATTTAATATATATTTAATATTGTTGGATGAAGTCTGCTCTTTGCCACAGTTATAGATTTATGTGCAGTCCAGATTGCCCTTATCCTTCAATAATATCATTAATCATGTAGGTCCAGCCCCTTAGAGATAATTTGGTGTATGCAATTAATTATATATATATATTTATATGTGTATATTTATTAATATACATAATTCGGTATTAATTTAATTTTATCAATATACACTAATGGTTTTTACTTCAATTGATTTTTATTTGGTTTTCACAGAAAAGAAACAATCACATGAGAAACACAATAGATTAACGCAAGATAATAGTAATAGAAAAGGGAGAAGAGAAAAAGAGGAAAGAGAAAAGAAAAAAGAGAAACTATTGATATAGTATGTTGATCACAATACATTATGACATTATATATAGCAAGAACAGGAGACAAGGAAGTCCAATACTGTATACATTCAGGACCCAGAGACTACCTAGGAAGTATATAGGAAATACATAGGAGATACCCCAAAAGGAAAAAGAAAACAAAAAAGGCCAAGACAGATACCGGAGGAAGCACCATCATGCTCTGGGTCTCACCATCCTCCGTTAGACACTGTGAAAATAGGGGCTTTGTTGCCAGAGAAGACAAGCTGTATGAAATTTCTTACCGCGACACACTGAATAAGCATATGCCTTTTCCAAAGAATAGTGCTGGTTAACTAAACCCATTACCTCTATATGGGAAGGGGCTATAGGTTGTTTCCAACATCTAGCAATTACCGTTTTAGCTGCTATCAGTATATGTATAAATACTGTTCTGATATCAAATGGTATATTTTCAATACCCAAAAATAGTAGCGCTATTGCGGGTTCAGGTTTGATCAGTATGCCCGAAACTTCAGAAAGTACTTCAAAAATTTTCCTCCAAAAACTAACAAGACCTTTACAGGACCAGAATATATGAAAAATTGTGCCAGTTTGGTCACACTTACGCCAGCACAATGGATCATATTTAGGGTATATTAGGGACAGGCGGTAGGGGGACAGGTACCATCTAGTGACTATTTTTTGGAATTGTTCCCAATGTGTTACACATTGTGTTGCTTTATAAGACGTTCGTATCGCCCATCTCCATTGCTCATTGGAGAAGGACATACCGAGGTCTCTTTCCCATTTCTTCATGTACGATGATTTAAAAAAGGTGAGTTTCTGCTGTAGTTGATTATAAAACACCGATATCCCTTTAAGCTTAGAGTTTGGGTCTGTAAGATATTTCCAAAGTAGTTGAGGAATTTCAAGTTTAGGGAGTGGGTGTTTAGATATAAAGCTCACTATACTAATGTAAGCAAAAACCGCCTGGGGAGTGAGTGAAAATTCTTGTTGAAGGGCTGCAAAGGACTTAATAGTATTATTTTGGTATAATTGTGTCACTGTGTCGATACCTGCTACCACCAATTTATTAATATGGACATTAGGGAGCAAGATACACATTGTCGATAGGGGTATGGGAACTGATATATTATTTGGCTGCGATTGTAACTGTAATTGAGCAATTAGATGACGCCAGGACTGTAGAGAAGCTCTTATTGTTAACGGAAGGGTCTGGATTGTTATAGGTTTCCACATATCTGCCAGAAGTAATGTATATAGATCCTGTGAGTTAGATAGTGCAGCTTCAATCGGAAGCCACGGAAGAGAAATTTTATGGGTTCTATGGGTAAACCAATACTGTAAAGGAGCCAAGCGAGATGCATGATAATAGTCCTCAAGGCTTGGTAGTCCCAACCTACCAACTGATTTGTGTCGTATCATATGTAGATATGCACACCTTGCACGTTTCCCCTGCCAAACGAAGGTGCTCAGGAGTTTGTTGAGCGAATTAATATAGTGTTTAGGAATATGAGTCGGAAGGGCGCGAAAAATATACACTATCTTAGGGAGGCACGTCATTTTAAATGCAGCTATTCTTCCTGCCCATGATAGTTCCGTCTTCTTTAACTTATTAGTATCATTAGAAATGGAAGTTATCAGTGATCGCAGGTTAAGTGTCTGTAGCCCTGAAGTTGGAAATGTCAAGATTATACCCAAGTATTGCAAAACTTGGGGGGTCCATGTATAAGGTAAGTTTTGCTTAAGATGGCTAAGTGCGTGGCCCTGTATGCCCATATTTAGGATGACTGATTTGTCGAAATTAACCTTATAGTAGGAAATATTACTAAATGTCTGCAAAGTGTCATGGACAGCAGGTAAGGACACGATGGGGTTCGTCAAGCTCAGAATTATGTCATCCGCAAAGAGCGTGATGGTATGTTGTAGGTGCTGAATTTTAAAGCCAGAGATCCTAGGATTTTGTCTTAACGTTTCCGCCAAGGGCTCGATCAGTAAATTAAATATCAAAGGGGAAAGTGGGCACCCCTGGCGCGTGCCATTTAATATTGGAAAAGTTTTGGATAGGGTGCCCGCAGAGAGCACTCGAGCAGTTGGAGATGTATATAAGCTCATAATAGCCGAAAAAATCGGTCCAATAAAACCAAACTTTCCCAATACTGCCCTCATGTACCCCCAATGGACACGATCAAACGCCTTCTCTGCATCTATTGATAAGAGCAGAGAAGGCGTTTTAGTGCGCTCTGCCTGATGTAGCAGGTTAATAACTCGCCTTGTAGCGTCAGGGGCCTGTCTCCCCTTGACGAACCCCATCTGGTCCTCCTTTATCAAAGTAGGTAGAATTAATGCGATCCTATTGGCTATAAGTTTAGCGTATAACTTAATATCACTGTTCAAAAGAGATATCGGCCTTTTTACTGCCGTTTATTAATGCTAGTGTATGACCGTGGAATTGTTAGTTCTGTGGCCTTATTGCCTGAGATCCTGGGAGCCTCCGCTCCACGCTCCGTATTACCCCTGCCATGGCCGCATTGAAATTGTTGACGTGGAATGCCAGGGGTATGCGCGATAAGATTAAACGGACGGCTGTCTTTAATGTTCTACGCCGTGTCCGGGCTGACATTATAGTACTGGTGGAGACACATTTGGAGGGCCGCGTACAGCAGTCTCTCAAACGGCCTTGGGTTGGCTGGGTGCAGCACTCTGCATATAGCTCGCACTCCAGGGGTATGGCGCTTCTGGTGGCCAAATCGGTGCATTTCCAGCTCCTAGGATCTCAGGTTGACCCAATGGGTAGATATGTCTTCCTTAAAACGTCAGTCTATGGGGAATTGATGCTTCTGATGGCTTTCTATGTGCCCCCCCCTTACTCTGCTGTGGTTATAATGGAGGGATTGGCGTTTATGGCACAATGCCCGGGGGCCCCGGTGATCTGGCTGGGCGACTTTAACAATGTACTGGACTCGGGTCTGGATAGATCCGGTGGCGCCTCCCAGGCGCCGCCGGGGTCGTCCCCGACCAGGTTCTCCCGATTGGTGGAGAGCTTGTGTTTGACCGACTCCTGGCGCAGCAAGTACCCCGCTCAGCGTGCGTACTCCTGTTTCTCGGCTGCACACCATTCTATGTCACGCATTGATCTGATATTGATGTCTCGAACCCTGCTCCCCAGGTTACTGGCGGCAGGCTTCGCCCCACGGACTCTGTCTGATCACTGCCCTTATTGGATACTGTTGTCCTTGCCCTGCAATAGACCTCCCCCGGCCTGGCGCCTGAATCCCGCCTGGCTCCCCTTGGTGTCTGATGGGAACGACATTGAGGGGACCTGGACACAATTCTTTTCTGATAATGAGGGCACTGCCTCCCCGGCTGCAGTGTGGGAGGCATTTAAACTGTTTGCCAGATCCACTATGATTTCCAAAATTAAAGCTGTTAGAGCGCGGGCTGCTGAGGAGATCTCCAGGGCAACGGCGAATCTGCTTGAAGCTGAACAGGCCTTTATGGCGGACCCGACTCCGACGCATGAATCCCAGTATAAATTGACCTCTAAAGTCCTTTCCCAACTTGAATATGAGAAGGCGAAATCTAAGATGTTTTTTCAGAAGCAGAATCTGTTTGCACATGGAGAGCGGGCGGGGAAACTCCTCGCATATTTAGTTCATTGTGAGGATAGGCCCCCGGTAGTTATTACTTTGAAGGATGACCTGGGTAATGAGATCACCGATCCTGCTGCGGTGACACAGTGTTTCCGATCATTTTTTAGTACACTTTACACCTCTAGGGCCCCCGCTGACTGCACTGACATGCACGACTTTCTGGACTCTATTGCCTTTCCCACATTGACACCCGACCAGTTGGCGACCCTCGAGGCACCCATTTCTGTGGAGGAGATTGCAGCAGCCGTGTCCGAGTTCCCTAGATCTAAGGCCCCCGGCCTGGACGGCCTCCCGATTGAATTCTTCTCCCAATATTCGGAACTCCTTTCTCCTAAATTATTGGCTTTGTTTCAATCTCTGTTCAAGGATGCAGCCCTGCCCCCTTCTATGCGGGAGGCGCTAATTGTGCTCATCCCCAAGCCGGGCAAGGACTTGCACGCCCCAGAGTCTTACCGTCCCATCTCTTTGCTCCCAGTAGACACTAAAATCCTTGCGAAAATTTTATCCCTCCGTCTTAACAAGGTGATCCTTTCACTCATACACTCGGACCAGGCCGGGTTCATGCCTGGGAGGAACACCTCATTTAACCTTCGCCGGTTATTCATGAATCTCCAGGCACAACACGACGGAATGGGCGGCAGGGTGGTGGTCTCCTTGGACACGGCTAAAGCATTCGACTCGGTAGAGTGGCCATTTCTATGGACCTGCCTGGACCGATACGGCTTTGGACCTAATTTTATTAAGTGGGTCAAACTTCTCTATAGCGCCCCGGTAGCTAGGGTCCTGGCCAACGGCTGGCAGTCGACCGCCTTCCCTTTATCCCGTGGCACTCGACAGGGGTGCCCTCTCTCCCCCCTGCTGTATGCCCTGGCCGCGGAGCCCCTGGCGATGGCCATTAGAGCACATCCCGGGATTCGTGGCCTACGTAAGGGACCGCTGGAGGAGAAAATCAGCATGTATGCTGATGACACTTTGTTATATCTGGAAGACTCTCGAGAATCCCTGCTCACAGCCCTTTCTTTAATTGAACGGTACGGACGGTTCTCCGGTTTTCAGATAAACTGGGATAAGTCACAAATTCTCCCGCTTGACGAGAGCCCGCAGGCGATCGCCCCCGCAAACCCGGCCCTGCAGTGTGTATCCCGCTTTAAGTACTTAGGGATTCAGGTGACAGCTAGCTCAGCAGATTATGTCCCAGATAACGTTCAACCCTTGTTCCCTCTGCTTAAGGCCAAAATTCAAGTATGGTCCAAATTACCTCTGGGAGTGATGGGTAGGGTCAATTTAATTAAAATGATTCTTCTTCCCAAAATTCTCTATGTTGTATGGCATTCTCCTATATATCTGCCACTCAGGCTGTTTAAGCAGATGGAATCACTCCTCAAGACCTTTGTTTGGGGTGCTAACTGGCACAAGATCTCCTGGCGCAAACTCAAAAATCCTACAAATCTAGGGGGGTTGGCCCTGCCGGATTTTAATCTGTACTATCTGGCAGCTCAGTTGTCCCAGTTCTTTCACATTGATAAAACGGATAGAGAACGCTTCCTGACCCTGCTCTGCCCTGGGTGGGCTCATCCCCTCGGGGACCCCCTTCTAGTTATCCTTAGGGGCGTCAGGGGCTCGCCGGAGCCCCTGTGCCCCAGATCGCTCCTATATCACTATTGTCGGATCTGGGAGGTGGTAGCGTCCAGGCTTCGGTGCCCTCCGTTCCACACACTCACCCCTCTGTGGCATAATAGTACATTGCGTGAGTTCCTCTCCATCCCTGACCTGTCAATATGGAGTGGGAGGGGTATTCTCCTCCTTAGCCATATCTCCACGACCACTGGTCTGCGGTCTTACGAGACCCTGCAGGACCAGTTTGCGCTCCAGGGCCCCATGCACTACAGATACTTACAGCTCTCCCATGCTTATAGATCTCAATTCCCTGACGGTCCTCCTGAGATAGAATCGGTCACCCCTTGAGATTGTTAAAAGTACAGAACCCAGTCACCTCATTTCCATGTTCTACTCTGAGCTCCACACACCTTCCTCGACCACTTTAGCTTATGCACTTAAGACCCGCTGGGAGCGCAGTGTGGGGGCCATGGAGGATGAGGAATGGGAGGATGCCCTGGAGACGTGCCGCAGAGTGTCGCCAAAACTGTCGGATCGCCTTACCCAGACCTTTATAATACACCAGGCTTATCTCACCCCACTCAGACTGTCCAAATATCACCCTGACTTGGTCCCCTCATGTCCTATGTGCGCAGACCCTGATGCTTCCTTCTTTCACCTATTGTGGAGCTGTCCCCAACTACAGACTCTATGGCAACAGGTAGTCACATTTCTGCACGACAAAATGGGGTCTCCTCTACAGCTCTCCCCTAAGGAGTGTCTCCTGGGGGTCTATCCGGATGGAGAGATGCCCAAATCCACTGTCATATTTCTTCAGGAAACTTTGTTTATAGCGCGTAAATTGATAGCCAGGCGGTGGATGAGACCTACTCCTCCTACTCTAGGATTGTGGATTAAGGAAATTAATAGTGTCATCCCATTTCATAAACTTTTATATAAACATAGGGGGTGCCCCCAGAAGTTCAACAAGATTTGGGACAAGTGGGTGCAGTGCCCTGATACAGCTCAGTAGTGCAGTGGGTAACTATTCTATGCTGACCGCCCCAATTGATCTAATATTGTCTGCTCGAGTGTTGGGCCGAAAGAAAGTAACTGATTACTGCCTTATTTTTACTATGTCTGTTCTGTTTCTAAGTGTTAATCACTGTGAATATTTGTATTTTTTTTTTTTTTTGTACTTCTGTGTGTTATGCATCTGATCGAAGTTTCAATGCACGGTCTATTTTTGTATTGTACCAAAAGTTTCAATAAAACTCACTGTTTTAAAAAAAAAAAAAAGAGATATCGGCCTATAGCCGGCAAGATCAGAAGAAGATTTACCAACTTTAGGGATTGTGATTATATTAGCTTGTAACATTTCAGTGGGTAATGTACCCAACTTAACCGTTTTTGTGAAAAGGTTCAACAAGTGGGGTGCTAGTTGATCTTGCAAGGACCTGAAATATTCATTTGTGAATCCATCAGGACCTGGAGACTTATTTAGGGGCATAGTTGCAAGTGTATCAGTCACTTCTTTGATAGTGAATGGTCTATTCAGTTGTGTTAATTTGTCGGTCGACAAGGTCGGAAGATGGAGGTTATATAAAAAATCGCCGATGGATGCGTCCGTCGGTTGAGGGGTATCTTTGTCTATCTTAAGACTATATAGGGTGCTGTAGTAATCAGCGAACGCATCCGCTATCTCTTGTGGGTGTAAGTGTTTGTTACCCGCATGTGGATGCACAATACCTTCGATTCTGGTTTTAACTCTCTTCGTCTTAATCCTAGATGACAAAAATTTGCCTGCTTTATTGTTTGCAGAGTAATACTGCATATGAAGGTGTGCTAGCATGTTTTCATGACGTTCCAACAAGAGTCTTCTAAGGTCAGCACGGAGAGACCTCAGTCTTGAAGCATTGGATAATGAAGGGGTCTTTTTATTCGCAGTGTCCAAAATTTGGACATCGCGAATAAGATCTTCCATTTTGCGATTGAACCTCCTCCTCAGCTTAGCCCCTAGCTGAATGAGGAGTCCTCTCGCAAAAGCCTTATGTGTAATCCACAGCAATGCCGGATCTATATCCGGTGTATTGTTGATAGAAAAAAATTCCTCCACCTGGGCTTTCAAAGATTTGAGAGATTCAGGATCTGATAAAATGGAAGTGTTACATCGCCATATAAGTGTAGTTGGGGAGACAGGGCGGTGGGACAATGACATGTGAATTGGTGCATGGTCTGACCATGTTATCGGAGAAATAGATGTATGAGTGACATATGATAGTGTTTGTATGTCAACTAGAAACATGTCAATTCTACTGTAGGAATTATGGCTCACAGAAAAGTATGAATAATCCCTCTCCTCTGCGTGCTGGCAACGCCACACATCGTGGAGCCCCTCAGCATGGATAAATGTAGTCAAGGAAGGAGCCGAGGATCTTCCCTTGGATGAAGCATCCATACCGTGGTTTGCCACCATGTTAAAATCTCCACAAACAATTAATCTTCCTAATTTAAGTTTGTTAATTTTTACCCACAGTTTACGGAAAAACCTTAATTGGTGCGTGTTGGGGGCATACACATTTACTATGGTGTATAGGCAATTATCGATAGTGCAGTTAAGTATAATATAGCGACCTTCTGTGTCCAATACCACCCTATTGGAGGTGAAAGACACTGAATCTCTAATTGCCACCAATACTCCTCTTTTTTTTTCCCCTGCTGAGGATTGAAAAATGTGCGGGTAATCCTTGTGGGAGCATCTCGGGCTGTGATCAAGCCGAAAATGTGTCTCTTGGATAGCGAGAATGTCTGCCCTATGAGAGCATGCTTCCTTCCACATGGAGTACCTCTTAACGGGGTGGTTCAACCCTCTAACATTCAAAGATAATAGTTGTAAGGACATAGTAGTACATTCTGTTTTGAAACATGGGTTGTAGATATATATTAAAAGAATAGTACCTTAGATGTCTATTAAATTTAATAGCCTCTTGACAGTGCCAAATTACAATTAAGGTGGTTCGGTCCGCATGGGACAAATGGTGAGAAAAAAGATACCGTTTGTCCGGGCTTAAGTGCTGGTCTGAAGGGTAGACCAGAGCATGATGGTGCCATACATCGATCATGGCATACAACTTCGCATACTCCTCGTGAACCTGTTCTGCAAGAGAAAGTAAAAGCAAAAAAGAGTAGTAAGAAAAAAAATAAAGGGAAAGGAAGAAAAAGGCAGCATGTAAACATACAATCTATCATACAGGCAAACACTACATATAAAAAAATAAAAAAGAACGAGGCCCAAACAGACCAAGTGCGCAGCTGTAGCTGCATCTTCAGCTGGAGAAAAAAAAAGCACGATGTAGAGTGCTTATTCAAAAGGAAAAAGAAAAAAAACACGATGTGGGGTGTTTATTCAAAGACAGGGAGTCTCCCTCCGTCTAGCTCAAAAAAAAAAATAAAGAAAAAAGAGATTGGTAGTCCTCATTTATGACGTTGAATAGTTCTGGAAGAGCGTTTGGCTACTTGCCAATCTGGTTGCAAATGTTGTGGTTTCTGATCGTCACTGTCTTCCGGCGGGTCTATTTTGTCCGGGAGGATGTTCCATTGGCGAAGGCTTCTTAGCCCTTGTTCCTTAGTAGTAATCTGAAAAGTTAATCCTAAATGGGTCACACATAGCTTAGCCAGGTATTTCCACTTGTACAATATTTTATTGTCACGAAGAGCTTTAGTTATTGTGTTAAGATTGCGCCTCAGTTGAAGGGTGTGCTGAGAGTAATCCGGAAGGATCTGTAGTGACGCGGCCTGATCAGGAAGATGTTCCTTTTTCCTGAAGGTATCCATGATTTTTTCTTTCACTAAAAAAAAGTGAATTCTCACCAATACATCCCTGGGGATCTCTTGGGATATAAAAGAGGGTTTCGGGATGCGATGTACCCTATCTATGATAAGATCAGAGTCCGTGAGATCGGGCATGACTTTGGAGAAGAGATCGTGTACAAACCCTGATAGTTGAGACGTTTTTATAGATTCAGGGATTCCCCTTATCTTGAGATTATTACGCCTCGATCTATCTTCCAAGTCTGCTATTTTGGTTTGCAGGCGCAGTATATCTTCTTGTTGTGAAAGGTGGGAGTCAATTAAAGCGTTATGAGATTCGACAAACTCTCCCATTTTTGTCTCAACTACATCCACTCTATCTCCCATCTGGTGCAATTCCTTATGATTAGGGTTGAGCGAACACCTAGATGTCCGTGTTCGACGGGTTCGGCCGAACTTTAAAAAAAAGTCCGGGTCCGTGTCCCGGACTTTTACCGAACTTTTCCCGGACACCGAACCCCATTGAAGTCAATGGGGACCCGAACTTTAAGGCACTAAAATGGCTCTAAAACACCAAAGGAAAGGGCTAGAGTGCTGCAAATGGCAGCAAAACGTAATTAAGAGCATGGCAAGTGCTCTGCAAACAAATGTGGATAGGGAAATAACTTAAAACAACAAAAAAAAACAGAAAAATAAAACAATGTTCTTCTTCATCTCTGAAGGACGAGGCCCATATGGAGTAGGAGGGAGGTTGAGGTGGTGGTGGATGTGGCGGTGACTAGACATATGCCGGTTTTCGGTAATTCGATATATCGCGGTATTGCATAGCCACGGTATTGTTATTGTGGCATTTTTAAAATACCGAGTTTCTCTGTCAAGTCTGCCTGACTTGTGAATTGATACATTTCAGTGAGCTGGATGACTCATTCACTCACTCAGCTAACACCTTTCAGCATTAAGTCTCCTAACTATAAACAAAAATGATTACATTTGTATCTTTTCCTTCCCTCTGCCAGGGAGAAAGGAAGTTTAACCTCTTAAAGACTGGATCTTTTTCTGACACTTGCTGCTTGCAAGTTAAAATCAGTTTTTTTTTTGCTAGAAAAGTACTTAGAACCCCCAAACATTTTATATATTTTTTTAGCAGAGACCCTACAGAATAAAATGGCGATTGTTGTAATATTTTATGTCACACTGTATTTGCGCAGCAGTCTTTCAAACGCAATGATTAGACTTTAATGAATAAAAAAAAAAAAAAAAACGTAACAGTAAAGTTATCCCAATTTTTTTTTTTTTTGTTACACAGAGAATCGTGAGAGAATCGTGATCTTTATTCCAAGCTAAAAAATCGTGATTCTCATTTTGGCCAGAATCGTGCAGCTCTAATAAATATATATATACACACACACACGCCTAGCAGCCCACATTACATTATTATATAGCCATCAAGCAGTGTCTGGCCTACCTGGTGATGACTGGTCCTGGCGCTCTGATCCGATGGCCTGGTCTTTAAAGGGGCAAATCCTTGCGATCCAGAAGTGGTTAAACCTGCAGGAGGACCGGTGTTTTTATCTATTAATGACTTTACTATTGCTTTAGGCCTGGTTCACATGTATGCGGGTTGGTGGTTCACATGTATGCGGGTTGGCGGTTCACATGTATGCGGGTTGGCGGCCCACATTTGCACAGGCATAGCAGCCCATTGATTTGAACGGGCTGCTATGCCCTCATTTTCCGCAGAAAAAAGGTGCATGCAGCATTTTTTTTAAATTCAGTGGCCTTGAAATCCATCCTGCTTTTGCACCATGCGACTAACCTGCAGTTCCTGCTCTGGCAAGCTTTCTGCATTTTTTGTATACGTGGGCACGGCATTTAAAAATAAACAGTTTGCGTGTGCAGCAACGGCAGGTAAGTCGCATGGTGCAAAAGAAGGATGGATTTCATGGCCACTGCATTTTTTTAAATTCTGCATGCACCTTTTTTCAGCTGAAAACGCAGGCATAGCAGCTCAAGCCCATTCACATCAATGGGCTGCTATGCCTGTGCAAATGTGGGCCCCCAACCCGCATACATGTGAACCAGGCCTAAAGCAATAGTAAAGTCATTAATAGATAAAAACACCGGTCCTCCTGCAGGTTTAACCAATTAATGACTTTACTATTGCTTTAGGCCTGGTTCACATGTATGCGGGTTGGGGGCCCACATTTGCACAGGCATAGCAGCCCATTGATGTGAATGGGCTTGAGCTGCTATGCCTGCGTTTTCAGCTGAAAAAAGGTGCATGCAGAATTTAAAAAAATGCAGTGGCCATGAAATCCATCCTTCTTTTGCACCATGCGACTTACCTGCCGTTGCTGCACACGCAAACTGTTTATTTTTAAATGCCGTGCCCACGTATACAAAAAATGCAGAAAGCTTGCCAGAGCAGGAACTGCAGGTTAGTCGCATGGTGCAAAAGCAGGATGGATTTCAAGGCCACTGAATTTTAAAAAAATGCTGCATGCACCTTTTTTCTGCGGAAAATGAGGGCATAGCAGCCCATTCAAATCAATGGGCTGCTATGCCTGTGCAAATGTGAACCACCAACCCGCATACATGTGAACCAGGCCTAAAGCAATAGTAAAGTAATTTATAAACAACACCTCCTTCAGGTTTAACCACTTCTTGACCACAAGGATTTGCCCTCTTAATGACCAGGCCATCGGATCGGAGCCGAGCGCCAGAACCAGTTATCACCAGTTAGGCCAGACACTGCTTGATGACCTATTTTAGGCCTGGTTCACAGAGTCTGTACTGACTGACTATATAATAATGTGCATAAGTGAACCAAAGCCCCTAAATTCAGCAATGAAATTGAAGTGAGGTGGAAATTTAATAATTTAAATTTAATAATAGAATACCGTGATAATACCGTATACCGTGGCAAAACCTTAATCAATTAATCGCAGCATGAAAATCTGATACCGTCACAAGCCTAGCGGTGACATAGGCGTGCGCACAGGGTGTGCTGGGTGTGCCTGGGCACACCCTAATCACCTAGGGCACATAGCATTGCCAGTGAGGAGATGGGAAAGATCTCCCTGGGACCTGCTCTGCTCTATTTCTCCTTGCCTACAGGTACATGGCCCCGATACATTACTCTCCCTGCTGGCAAACACATGCATGTGTATTTCAACTTTGGGGTGCACACCTTAATGCAATAGGCTGCGCACACCTATGGGCGGTGTAGGTGGAAGCGGCGGTGGAGGAGGACCAGGGCCGGATTAACAGCATCATGGGCTTGGTGCTGAGGATTTTGAAGGGCCTTAAGGGCCGTGCCTTGCCATGCACCCAGAGGAGGAAGGGTGCAGCCATGCATGCCTAATTCAACATGGGATGCTGTCTCTGAAGCCCATAAACACATCCATGCATCGCCAACTGTCCCTCCTTGTCCGGCCTTCACGCTGTGTGGGGAGGTTCTGAGGGTGCTGCCTGGGGAAGCGAGCATAGAAGCCAGACTTCTGTGTTTACAAGTGACAGAAGAGCGGTAACAGTGAATATGGCCAACCCGGGGCCTATATAAAAGGTAGGGGCCTGGAGCTGCAGCTCCAATAGCCCCTACATTAATCTGGCCCTGAGGAGGAGGACGAGGTAGCCAACACTGCTTCTTTTCAAAAATTTTAAATGAGGGTACACCCCAAAAGAGTGAGAAAGAGCAAAAATGGAACAATGGGTGGGTAAGGTCGGTATCCATTGCTATTCTGCATAAGGTACGGAAAAGTCCCGTGGGATCCATGCCTGGTTCATTTTAATGAACGTGAGCTTGTCCACATTGTCTCTGGACAGGCGGCTGCGCTTGTCTGTTATAACGCCCCCAGCCGTGCTAAATACCCGTTCAGATAATACACTGGCTGCAGGGCACGCCAGCACCTCCAAGGCGTAAAGGGCAAGCTCAAGCCATGTGCCCAATTTGGAGACCCAGAAGTTGAAGGGGGCAGACCCGTCATTCACTACATGTAGGCGTGTGCACACATACTGCTCCACCATGTTGGTAAAATGCTGCCTCCTGCTAAGACGTTCCATCTGAGCTGCTGGTGCTGCTGTTTGTTGTGGCGTGCTGACAAAGCTTTTCCACATTTCGGCCATGCTAACCCTGCCTTCTGAGGTGCTGGCGGTGCCCTGGTTGCGTTGGCGACCTCCTCCTCCTCCTTCTCTGCCTTGTGCTTCCACTGTGGCCCCGCTGTCAGATGGGAATGCCAGCAGCATGGCGTCTACCAGCGTGCGCTTGTACTCGCGCATCTTGCGATCGCGCTCCAGTGAGTGAATTAAGGACGGTACGTTGTCCTTGTAACGGGGATCCAGCAGCGTGGCCACCCAGTAATCAGCACAAGTTAGAATGTGGGCAACTCGGCGGTCGTTGTGGAGACACTGCAGCATGTAATCGCTCATGTGTGCCAGGCTGCCCAGAGGCAACGAAAGGCTGTCCTCTGTGGGAGGTGTATCGTCCGTGTCCTCTGTATCCCCCCAGCCACGCACCAGTGATGGCCATGAGCTGGCCTGGGTGCCACCCTGCTGTGAACATGGTTCCATCTCCTCCTCCAGCTCCTCCTCCTCCTCATCCTCCTCATCCTCCAGAACTGTGCCCCTGCTGGACAATTGCGTCCCTGGCGTTTGCGTGTGCAGGAACCCACCCTCGGAGCCCCTTGCGAATGACTGCCCTGAAAGCCTTGGAAATGTTACCTCTTCATCCTCCTCCTCCTCCTCATCCTGTGCCACATCCTCTTCCATCATCGCCCGAATTGTTTTTTCAAGGAGGCATAGAAGTGGGATAGTTAAGCTGAGAACGGCGTCATTGCCACTGGCCATGTTGGTGGAGTACTCAAAACAGCGCAACAAGGCACACAGGTCTCGCATGGAGGCCCAGTTAAATTAAATAGCGGAATAGAAAATATGATCCAAAAAAAGTGTATGTATATCACACGTACACAACCACACTGGGCCCCAATTACTATTGTTTGTACCCCTAAAAGGCTAGATGAGGAGTAGGGGGAGTATGGAACAGGCAGCACCCTCAAACCTTCAGAAGTATGAGATGAACCCCAACAACTTGGAAAGGTGGATCTCTCTCACACGTACCGACACAGACTATCCCGCAATTCAATTGATCCTCAAAGGTTTTTATTGAATAGCGGAATAGGAAATATGATCAAAAAAAGTGTATGTATCTCGCACGTACACAACCACACTAGGCCCCAATTACTATTGTTTGTACCCCTAAAAGGCTAGATGAGGAGTAGGGGGGGTATGGAACAGGCAGCACCCTCAAACCTTCAGAAGTATGAGATGAACCCCAACAACTTGGAAAGGTGGATCTCTCTCACACGTACCGACACAGACTATCCCCCAATTTAACTGATCCCCAAAGGTTTTTGATTAAATAGCGGAATAGAAAATATGATCCAAAAAAAGTGTATGTATATCACACGTACACAACCACACTAGGCCCCAATTACTATTGTTTGTACCCCTAAAAGGCTAGATGAGGAGTAGGGGGGGTATGGAACAGGCAGCACCCTCAAACCTTCAGAAGTATGAGATGAACCCCAACAACTTGGAAAGGTGGATCTCTCTCACACGTACCGACACAGACTATCCCCCAATTTAACTGATCCCCAAAGGTTTTTGATTAAATAGCGGAATAGAAAATATGATCCCAAAAAAGTGTATGTATATCACACGTACACAACCACACTGGGCCCCAATTACTATTGTTTGTACCCCTAAAAGGCTAGATGAGGAGTAGGGGGAGTATGGAACAGGCAGCACCCTCAAACCTTCAGAAGTATGAGATGAACCCCAACAACTTGGAAAGGTGGATCTCTCTCACACGTACCGACACAGACTATCCAGCAATTCAATTGATCCTCAAAGGTTTTTATTGAATAGCGGAATAGGAAATATGATCAAAAAAAGTGTATGTATCTCGCACGTACACAACCACACTAGGCCCCAATTACTATTGTTTGTACCCCTAAAAGGCTAGATGAGGAGTAGGGGGGTATGGAACAGGCAGCACCCTCAAACCTTCAGAAGTATGAGATGAACCCCAACAACTTGGAAAGGTGGATCTCTCTCACACGTACCGACACAGACTATCCCCCAATTTAACTGATCCCCAAAGGTTTTTGATTAAATAGCGGAATAGAAAATATGATCCCAAAAAAGTGTATGTATATCACACGTACACAACCACACTGGGCCCCAATTACTATTGTTTGTACCCCTAAAAGGCTAGATGAGGAGTAGGGGGAGTATGGAACAGGCAGCACCCTCAAACCTTCAGAAGTATGAGATGAACCCCAACAACTTGGAAAGGTGGATCTCTCTCACACGTACCAACACAGACTATCCCCCAATTTAACTGATCCCCAAAGGTTTTTGATTAAATAGCGGAATAGAAAATATGATCCAAAAAAAGTGTATGTATATCACACGTACACAACCACACTAGGCCCCAATTACTATTGTTTGTACCCCTAAAAGGCTAGATGAGGAGTAGGGGGAGTATGGAACAGGCAGCACCCTCAAACCTTCAGAAGTATGAGATGAACCCCAACAACTTGGAAAGGTGGATCTCTCTCACACGTACCGACACAGACTATCCCGCAATTCAATTGATCCTCAAAGGTTTTTATTGAATAGCGGAATAGGAAATATGATCAAAAAATGTGTATGTATCTCGCACGTACACAACCACACTAGGCCCCAATTACTATTGTTTGTACCCCTAAAAGGCTAGATGAGGAGTAGGGGGAGTATGGAACAGGCAGCACCCTCAAACCTTCAGAAGTATAAGATGAACCCCAACAACTTGGAAAGGTGGATCTCTCTCATACGTACCGACACAGACTATCCCCCAATTTAACTGATCCCCAAAGGTTTTTGATTAAATAGCGGAATAGAAAATATGATCCAAAAAAAGTGTATGTATATCACACGTACACAACCACACTAGGCCCCAATTACTATTGTTTGTACCCCTAAAAGGCTAGGAGTAGGGGGAGTATGGAACAGGCAGCACCCTCAAACCTTCAGAAGTATGAGATGAACCCCAACAACTTGGAAAGGTGGATCTCTCTCACACGTACCAACACAGACTATCCCCCAATTTAACTGATCCCCAAAGGTTTTTGATTAAATAGCGGAATAGAAAATATGATCCCAAAAAAGTGTATGTATATCACACGTACACAACCACACTAGGCCCCAATTACTATTGTTTGTACCCCTAAAAGGCTAGGAGTAGGGGGGAGTATGGAACAGGCAGCACCCTCAAACCTTCAGAAGTATGAGATGAACCCCAACAACTTGGAAAGGTGGATCTCTCTCACACGTACCGACACAGACTATCCCGCAATTCAATTGATCCTCAAAGGTTTTTATTGAATAGCGGAATAGGAAATATGATCAAAAAAAGTGTATGTATCTCGCACGTACACAACCACACTAGGCCCCAATTACTATTGTTTGTACCCCTAAAAGGCTAGATGAGGAGTAGGGGGGGTATGGAACAGGCAGCACCCTCAAACCTTCAGAAGTATGAGATGAACCCCAACAACTTGGAAAGGTGGATCTCTCTCACACGTACCGACACAGACTATCCCCCAATTTAACTGATCCCCAAAGGTTTTTGATTAAATAGCGGAATAGAAAATATGATCCCAAAAAAGTGTATGTATATCACACGTACACAACCACACTGGGCCCCAATTACTATTGTTTGTACCCCTAAAAGGCTAGATGAGGAGTAGGGGGAGTATGGAACAGGCAGCACCCTCAAACCTTCAGAAGTATGAGATGAACCCCAACAATTTGGAAAGGTGGATCTCTCTCACACGTACCGACACAGACTATCCCGCAATTCAATTGATCCTCAAAGGTTTTTATTGAATAGCGGAATAGGAAATATGATCAAAAAAAGTGTATGTATCTCGCACGTACACAACCACACTAGGCCCCAATTACTATTGTTTGTACCCCTAAAAGGCTAGATGAGGAGTAGGGGGGGTATGGAACAGGCAGCACCCTCAAACCTTCAGAAGTATGAGATGAACCCCAACAACTTGGAAAGGTGGATCTCTCTCACACGTACCGACACAGACTATCCCCCAATTTAACTGATCCCCAAAGGTTTTTGATTAAATAGCGGAATAGAAAATATGATCCCAAAAAAGTGTATGTATATCACACGTACACAACCACACTGGGCCCCAATTACTATTGTTTGTACCCCTAAAAGGCTAGATGAGGAGTAGGGGGAGTATGGAACAGGCAGCACCCTCAAACCTTCAGAAGTATGAGATGAACCCCAACAACTTGGAAAGGTGGATCTCTCTCACACGTACCAACACAGACTATCCCCCAATTTAACTGATCCCCAAAGGTTTTTGATTAAATAGCGGAATAGAAAATATGATCCAAAAAAAGTGTATGTATATCACACGTACACAACCACACTAGGCCCCAATTACTATTGTTTGTACCCCTAAAAGGCTAGATGAGGAGTAGGGGGAGTATGGAACAGGCAGCACCCTCAAACCTTCAGAAGTATGAGATGAACCCCAACAACTTGGAAAGGTGGATCTCTCTCACACATACCGACACAGACTATCCCGCAATTCAATTGATCCTCAAAGGTTTTTATTGAATAGCGGAATAGGAAATATGATCAAAAAAAGTGTATGTATCTCGCACGTACACAACCACACTAGGCCCCAATTACTATTGTTTGTACCCCTAAAAGGCTAGATGAGGAGTAGGGGGAGTATGGAACAGGCAGCACCCTCAAACCTTCAGAAGTATGAGATGAACCCCAACAACTTGGAAAGGTGGATCTCTCTCACACGTACCGATACAGACTATCCCCCAATTTAACTGATCCCCAAAGGTTTTTGATTAAATAGCGGAATAGAAAATATGATCCAAAAAAAGTGTATGTATATCACACGTACACAACCACACTAGGCCCCAATTACTATTGTTTGTACCCCTAAAAGGCTAGGAGTAGGGGGAGTATGGAACAGGCAGCACCCTCAAACCTTCAGAAGTATGAGATGAACCCCAACAACTTGGAAAGGTGGATCTCTCTCACACGTACCAACACAGACTATCCCCCAATTTAACTGATCCCCAAAGGTTTTTGATTAAATAGCGGAATAGAAAATATGATCCCAAAAAAGTGTATGTATATCACACGTACACAACCACACTAGGCCCCAATTACTATTGTTTGTACCCCTAAAAGGCTAGGAGTAGGGGGGAGTATGGAACAGGCAGCACCCTCAAACCTTCAGAAGTATGAGATGAACCCCAACAACTTGGAAAGGTGGATCTCTCTCACACGTACCAACACAGACTATCCCCCAATTTAACTGATCCCCAAAGGTTTTTGATTAAATAGCGGAATAGAAAATATGATCCCAAAAAAGTGTATGTATATCACACGTACACAACCACACTAGGCCCCAATTACTATTGTTTGTACCCCTAAAAGGCTAGGAGTAGGGGGAGTATGGAACAGGCAGCACCCTCAAACCTTCAGAAGTATGAGATGAACCCCAACAACTTGGAAAGGTGGATCTCTCTCACACGTACCAACACAGACTATCCCCCAATTTAACTGATCCCCAAAGGTTTTTGATTAAATAGCGGAATAGAAAATATGATCCCAAAAAAGTGTATGTATATCACACGTACACAACCACACTAGGCCCCAATTACTATTGTTTGTACCCCTAAAAGGCTAGGAGTAGGGGGAGTATGGAACAGGCAGCACCCTCAAACCTTCAGAAGTATGAGATGAACCCCAACAACTTGGAAAGGTGGATCTCTCTCACACGTACCAACACAGACTATCCCCCAATTTAACTGATCCCCAAAGGTTTTTGATTAAATAGCGGAATAGAAAATATGATCCCAAAAAAGTGTATGTATATCACACGTACACAACCACACTAGGCCCCAATTACTATTGTTTGTACCCCTAAAAGGCTAGATGAGGAGTAGGGGGAGTATGGAACAGGCAGCACCCTCAAACCTTCAGAAGTATGAGATTGTGTTCACTGTACCCCACAAAGATTGAGTTCACTGCACCCCACAATGATTGTGTTCACTGCACCCCACAAAGATTGTGTTCACTGCACCTCACAAAGATTGTGTTCACTGTACCCCCCAAAGATTGTGTTCACTGCACCCCACAAAGATTCTGTTCACTGTACCCCACAAAGATTGTGTTCACTGCACCCCAAAAAGATTGTGTTCACTGCACCCCAAAAAGGATGTTGTTCACTGCACCCCAAAAAGGATGTTGTTCACTCCACCCCAAAAAGATTGTGTTCACTGCACCCCACAAAGATTGTGTTCACTGCACCCCAAAAAGATTGTGTTCACTGCACCCCAAAAATGATTTTGTTCACTGCACCCCAAAAAGGATTTTGTTCACTGCACCCCAAAAAGGATGTTGTTCACTCCACCCCAAAAAGATTGTGTTCACTGCACCCCAAAAAGATTGTGTTCACTGCACCCCACAAAGGATTTTGTTCACTGCACCCCAAAAAGATTGTGTTCACTGCACCCCAAAAAGGATGTTGTTCACTGCACCCCAAAAAGGATTTTGTTCACTGCACCCCAAAAAGATTGTGTTCACTGCACCCCACAAAGGATTTTGTTCACTGCACCCCACAAAGATTGTGTTCACTGCACACCAAAAAGGATTGTGTTCACTGCACCCCAAAAAGATTTTGTTCACTGCACCCCAAAAAGATTGTGTTCACTGCAGCCCAAAAAGATTGTGTTCACTGCAGCCCAAAAAGATTGTGTTCACTGCAGCCCAAAAAGATTGTGTTCACTGCAGCCCAAAAAGATTGTGTTCACTGCAGCTCACACACAGAAAAATGGATGTGGATCACTGACACCTGCCTATCTCCAATCCCACACCACACAGCAATATCGATTGTAGTTTGTAGAACACAGTTTCCCTAAAATTCAGCAGACTCTGTCCCTAACAGGATTGAGAAGAGATCGTAGATCAGGATTGAGTGCAGACCCCACCCCCCACACAGCAATATCGATTGTAGTTTGTAGAAGACACTGACCCTATAATTCAGCAGACTCTATCCCTAAAATGCCTACAACTCGCCCTGCCTAAACACTCCGACCTGTCCCTCAATTCTATCCGGACACAAATGGTTTTTTCCTGCCTATCTTTCCCTAATCAGCAGCCAGCACGTTGATGTGTGCTCTGTCCCTGAATCTAAGCAGCATAATGACGCCGCTGCGGCTGCCTCGAACTTATAAAGACTTGGTCACATGCTTCAGACGGCCAATCACAGCTACTGAGACATTTGCAGGCATGGCTGGGATGGCTTAAGGCACACCAGTTAAACGATTGTTGATTGGCTGTTGAAAGCCCGCCATGAAAAGAGCGCCAAAGCATGCAAAACCCGGAAATAAAACGACCGAACACGGATTTTTACCCGAACATACAGTAAAGTGTCCGTGTCCGTGTTCGGGTACAAAAAATCCAATTATTCGGTACGAACACGAATAATACAGTCCGTGTTCGCTCAACACTACTTATGATAATACTGAATTGATGTTAAAATTTTGTTTTGCATAGATGTGTGGAATATTGATAACATTTCCTTCAGTGTCGTATCTGATACTGGTTGACCCGTAGTTGGGAGATGTATGAAGGGATCTGGTTGTGGTGTAAAAGCCCAATCTCCCTGTGGTTTTATGACATTGCTGCGCCTCTCCGTGGATGAGTTGCTATGCTGCTGGATACCTTTAGTAAGAAGCTGGGTTTCTTCTTGTTGCGCTTCCTCCTCCCTCCTTGGTTTAGATTTAGCGGGGCTCTGCATTGAGGGTGATGCAGGGGAAGAGTCTGTTGAGCGTGCTACTCTCATGGGTGAACTGTCTGTCGGTTGCTGGGCTGTTGTATGTCCTGCCTCTGGTGTCATCTCTAGAGGGCGAGATGGTTGTGAGCCGTAAACGCCCCTGCCGCCATTTTGGCGGAGCCCCGCCGCTGTTTGCGGTGCTTGCGGGTAAAATTCAGATAGTTTACGTAGTTTCACGGCGGTTATTTTCCGTCTAGGCATGGTAAACAAGCCCAAGAGGCCTCCTCCGATATGCGATCTCTGTATATGGTGGGCGTCTGGCTACAGAGGAATTGGTAGGTAAGTAGGTAGGTAGGTAGGTAAGTTTGTGGGTCAATTTCGTCAATATCCAGCCACTCTATGCAGACCGATATGCAGCAAAGGTGAATGTGTGGCCAAAACGAATTTCTCACGACAGGGCAGTATGTAGAGAAAACAAAGCTCCCTATGTGTCTTCTGATGGCCCCCTAATATCCGTGAAAAATATGCTGCCTTCAGTAGTGTGGCCGTAGCCTAAGTATGTCTTTGCTGTGAAGCAGACTCAGTATGTGCCCTTTGTACAAGGCTGTCGTTCACTGCGAGGGAATGGGATAGGTCAAGACTAACCCTGCCTGTCTGTCTCCAACTGTCCCCGTAGCGTCTCTCAATGCTAACCGCCCTACACTCTGCGCTCCACACCCCTCTCGGTAGACTCGGCTATCAGGCCGATGGGATGAGGCTGCAGCGAGCTGGAGCCTGACTGCAACGAGACTCCCGCGGCGGGCTCCTGCGGCGGGCTCGTGCGAGACAAGACGGCTGCGGGGATGTAACCAAGGCACCCAGCTCACCCAATCCCGATCCACCCTCCAATGTCCGAGGTGCCCAGAAGCAGAGAAAGCAGCGAGAGGCAGCCGGCGGCGGGGCAGTTGTCCGGGCAGTCGTTGGCAGGCAGCGGATAGACGATCGGCGGCTAGGCAGGTAAGACTGGGTACTTAGACAGCATTTAGGCTGGTTTTAGGCGTTTAGGCTGAGTTCCATCTTGCCGTGTCGGGCTATGCAGTTAGGCAGCATTTAGCCTGGGCTTTGTCGCGCCGTGTCGGGCTGGGCTAGCCTCCATCTCGCCTGTAGCTGTGAAGGAGCCGACAGAGGGAGGAGCTCCCTGTTCACGCGGCCATCTTGGACCGCCCCCTCTCCATTTCCTAGGTACTGCCTAATGGTTTTTATATTTATAACATTTTTAATAATTCTAAAAGCTGATGTCTCCAACATATTGGGTTTGTATCTACTCAGTTCCCCCATTAATGAGACACCCAGTAATAAGGTTTCTATATTTATAGGATGTTGGTATGTGTCCTCATTTTATATTTCAATAATTTACTTTGAATTTCATTCATTCCTTATTCTCATGGCGATTCAACTTGGTTGGAGACGCCATTCAATTCTCTCTTGTCAGTTGCGATTGGTCCATAGATCGCTATATACCAAGACGGTGGAGAGTAACTTATTAACGGTTAACGCATCCAATGTAGAATTACTTGCTCCTGTTTAGCCCATAGCCATGATTGCATGTGCTGGAAAATTTCCCTAAGTCAATATGGCGCTGGTTGCGTCAAGGTGCGGCTCAGACAGGGGCGGTAACAATGTTATGTATTGCATATAAGTGGTGAGTCAGCATGCCGCCCGTGTCCCCAGGAAGACGTCATCTATGACGAAACGCGTCGGAAAGGCGTGCTGACGTCACCTACGTACCACCCGGAAGTCGGGCGGCTGCATCTTCGGATCCTGCCGAGTAAAGCGCTTTTTTACTGTTTACATGTAAGTTGATTACTTTTATTTAATAAAACTGTGCCTACGTACTTCACTATTGTGGCCCCTATTTTCTTTGTGGCTGATGCTGGAGTGAGGTTGATCCAGGCGGTTCGTGCCTTAGCCCTGCATTTGATTGGCGCTCCTGCTAGGCTGCATCAGTTGGAGGGATCATCCCATTTCCATTGGATCGGTCAGAAGCTTACCTTCCATACATTGAGTTGGGCTCATATTCATCTAAGTTGTGGTAAGCGCATCGTGTGACCCTCACTTTTCATCATGGATTGGAAGCACTGCAGTGAATGAATCTCTGTCTTGGCTATCTTCATATACTATTGGGCTTGTTTACATTTGATTTATGGTAAGCGCATAGCGTGGTCCTTAAGTTCTCATAGATTGAAGAGCTATCCATCACAGTGAAGGAATTCCTGTTTCTACACTTTGCACAATCTTTTGGACTGTATTCTTTATTTACATATCATTTGGATGTACATCAATTGATTTATCATTAATATTTATTTTTGATTGCTTCATTCAAGCACAACCTTTGTATTATTTGATTCACTATTTGATTGTCTCATTTAATCACATGCTTTTATTTTGCATGTCTCAAATTAACGCGGTCCTATTTTATATTATAAACAAGAAAAGTGCAGCGCTAAAAAATGAAAAGACTATTAATATGAACCAAATCTAAAAGTCCAATTAAAATGTGTAAAGACACCAATCCACAAGAGTAGTCACAGCAGGGAAGGGACCACTGGTGATGACACAGATATAAACATTTAGGGAAGTAAAAGGGTGACTCAGAATAGTACCTTCACACCCAAAGTCAGTAGTAGAATCTGCTTACCAGATTATAAGACCACTAAATTATAGGTGGTCAAATAGAGCGTATACCAGTAGGTCTCTCATGGAATATAAGGGTAGAGCTGGCTCAGCAGGCACAAACGAATCCCAGAAAATATAAAACAACAAAACACTTCCATAGTGCATTAAAAGAATACTGCTTTAATAGGTAGATACAGATTGCACTTACAAGATCCAAGATGTAAACGGCATGTGTATAGCGGCGTTACTGTGGGTTTCAGCTCGTGTGTTCGGCTCCGAAAAGAAGTCAGCCAATCGGGTGGAAAAAACATAATGACATCACCGTCATGGACCCACTATGCATTTCCTCACAGATAACGTCTTCTGCGGTTGGACCAACCCCAGCAGATGTTATCTGTGATTAAACGCGTAGAGGGTCCACGACAGTGATGTCATCATGATTTTCCACCTGATTGGTTGACTTGCACCTACCCCTGAAAAAGTGTCCAGGGTGGCTATAAACTTGCCAGTTTATCACCCACCTCTGATTTTACATACTGTTGGTTACTATAAACACATCAATTTCTGAGACATTCTGTACATTTATCTACTGTAAATTCATTTTAAAAATGATTTTCATTCATGTGTATTGCTGATAGTGTTGCGAACAGCTGCAATTTGTGGTATGGGCAGAAGGACCATATCTATTTATATTCTACAGTGTAGATTTCGTTTCAACAAAATACAGATTAGCTCAGTAGATGGGTGCATTTCTAAATACACAAAATATAAGGGCTATTAACATTTATTAGTAAGAACCCAGGGCATTGTTGATCCAAAGAATATCCTACTGCCTTCTGAGGGATCAGGTTTTTCAACTGCTGAAGCATATTTTACCATGCTTTATATAGGGTTTTATTGGCATTCCTCTCGATCAGCTGTGGATTAACGGTTCTGTGTATGGAGGTTTTCTATTTACTGTATTTATTCTGTTTGTTTTTTTTTCTTTATTGGTTGAACTAGATGGACCTTTTGTCTATTTTCAACCTGACTAACAATGTAACTATGTTAGATACAATCTGGATGTCAAGGGGAGTGGTTCAGTTTAGTGATGCACCAGGGATGCCAGTGGCACACAATTCAACTCTTTATTGGTCAAGATTTGCCCACAATTTTTCAATCTAGTGGGGACCATTACCATTAATTATGTAGGTATAATTCATAAAGCTAAAATCTGTTCTCTGCCTGCTACAAAATAAATGTTTGTAGAACTGACAGACTGGAATTCTGCAGCTGTGATTTACAATTTTTTTTCGACAATTATAAGATAATTGTAATAGGGGCAATTTTTTTCAGGACCCAGAGCTGTAAAGGGCCTTAAACATTTACCACTCTGAATTGTGGTACAAGTATGGTCATCACACAAAGCAAAAAAAAAAAAAAGTACAGTTGGAGTGTTGGAGTGAGAGTGTAAGCATAATTTCTTGAACACTGGGAAGATTTTAAATGCTTATTGCATTCACATGAAAATATATGCTGTACCATAACGGTTTCTGTTAGCTGAAACCGCAAGTATATACAGTCAGGTTCCATGGCCTGGGATCTCACTTACAATTACATACAATTGATTATTTTATGAAAACTGTTGAAAAAAGTGATTATGCAGATACATAATTACATTTTTTAAACTGCTATAGAAAATAACAAACTCTTGGTGCGTAATTTGACCATGGGCATAACAGGACACCAGTTCTCAGAACTCTGATTGCTTTACCACAACCTACAGTTATTTTTTTTACCTACACACAACCTTCTGGCAGGACAGAATCGCCAGCACAGTTCTTCCTCAGCTTCTGACCTCAGCAATGGTAAAGATTGGGAAGCATACCATACCAGAAGCTGGGCCACTTCCACTGTGCAAAATTTAACCCAATGGCATGTGATGTCCTCTTCTCTTGAAGGTTCTGAGTCATCAGCTTAGATAGCATAGCCATAACCCAAAAGGGCACTTAGTTTCGCTCTCCAGCAGCTCAATATTCACTGCAATCACCCTGGAACAGATACACATTTTTTCCTACATTAGTTGCTAAGAATGAGAGGGTACACATTGACCTCTGACTTTTGAAACAGGACCTGCAGAAATTCAGTGGGAATTTACTACTGCTGCAGAGAACTGCATCAGCAGTGTGGAGGATATCCTCTCCCCTAGTTACAGAGGTTAGAGTACTAAAATGGAACTCCTGGCCCTTCCAACAAAAATTATATGATCTAGAAAATCACTCCAGATGTAATACCTTAAGGTTTATGAGGTTCCCTGAAAAGGCTCAGTGCTCCTACCAAGAGTGTATATAACTGATAAAGACGTGTATAAAGATAGACAAAAGAAGGCAAAACTCATTATCAGTCCTACTACAGAAAAAGAAGAAAATTGCTAAATCAATTAAGCAAGGAAACAAAACCTGTTCTAGGTACATTAGTGATAGAATGAAAAAATACAGTGGGATTACTAAAATGAAAACTGGGCACAACACGTATGTAGAGGGAGACCTGGATGTAGCAAACCATTTAAACAATTACTTCTGTTCAGGCTTCAGGCTTGCACTAACCATAACAAGTTGGGGGATCATATTGGCTCTGGTAATGAAGTTTCATTATTAGGATTTCTGGAAACAGAGGTAGCATAGGAACTAGCTTAATAAATCAATGGGCCCTGAAGGACTTCATCCCAGAGATCTAAGAGAACTTTAAGATATAGTTGTTTAACTATTAATCAACCTATTCTAACAGGAGAAGTTCTTCATGATTGGTGGGCAGCTAATATTGTACTTATCCTTTAGAATGTCAGCAAGGTAGAAGCAGGAGTTTACAGGCCAGTAAGTTTCACATCTGTTGTAGTCAAGTTAAAGGGGAAGTACAGCCTGAGCTCAAGCCAGCATGGTGGGGGGGTACAACAGAGTAGACAGTGGTCATGGAGCACTGCGAATTGAGCTATCGTTAGTGTTTGATCACTCAGTTCTCTGTCTTAAAGCCTGCGGTCTGATACTGCATCCGCCTAGGTAAGTATGATTTCTAAACAAAAACAAAACCCATACTTCTCTTTTAATGGAATCACTCCTGAAAAGAAGGATCATTGTTCACTTAAAAACACACGACTTGCTAAACCCAAAGCAACATGGCTTTTCTGAGGGCAGATCATGTCAGACTAATCTGATTTATATTTTACTATATCACTAATGTTTTGAGACCAGGATAGTGTTGTGGACATAGTCTATCTTGATTTGAGCAAGGCATTTGATACAGTTCCACATAATGATCAAATAAAAGCTTGTAAAACAAGCTAGAACTTAACCCTTGGGTAGTTCAGTGGATATGAAATTGTCTAAAATGTATATACCAGAGTGTGGTCTCTGTTCCAAATGAACCTCACCATTTGGAACAGAGACCAGGCATTAGTGGTGTACCACAAGGCTCTGTACTAGGTCCTGTTCTATTCAATCTATATGTAAGTGATTTAACTAAAGGGTTGGTGGGTAAGCTTTTTCTTTTTGTTTATAAAACAAATATGTGCAATATAGTTGATATCAGTGGAGGTGTCTGTAACATGGACCATGATTTGGCATTAATAGAAAAGATTAATCAAAGCAGTGGAAACTGCAGTTTAATGTTTCTAAATGTAAAATAATGCATCTAAGGAACAAAATGCTTGACAGAATACAACATTGGGGGTACAGTGTTCACCGCCACAGAGGGAAACATTTGGAACTACTTATTTCATATGACAGTAAAATTACCAAACAGTATGGCCAGGCAGAGGGGAAAAGAAAATAGGAGACATCACTTACAAAAAGATATTGGTAAAATCGAACAAGTCCAGGGATGATTAACAAAAATGGTGAAAGGTCTGAGGGATAAAACATATCAGGAGAGACTGTGGGAACACTAATATGTACAGTCTGGAGGAAGGGAAAGTGGCAAATCAGTGAGCCAATCTCACAAGCAGGGAATGCCATATCTTGGGGTGTTTTATACACCAATGTTGTGCCACCAATGTTGTACAGAACGCCTCCAGGTTGCCATATTGCATTGGATTTTACAGGAAATGTAAGCATTGCAGATTAAAAAAGGTAGTGTAAGTTAAAAGCATTCAATTACAATATGGCTTGTGTAGCAATTGTATATGTTATGTAATTTTTTTTTTTTAATTTGCAACTTTTATTTCCATTAAAGTGGAGTTACCCTTAAAGAATACTAGTTCCATGCTCATATATTGGTAAGCACTTGCGTGCGTATGTCTAGCACATATACTACCTGACTGCAGTAGAATCAGCCATTTCAAATACTTCACTTTCTCTATTGACATTCTCAATGACCTCACCCACTGGTATATCACTGTGCTTATATTTTCTCTTGGAAATGTAGTCTGTAGTTGCCAAGCATAACACTTATAATTTGATGTTTCAGAAAGTGAAGTTTCATGTTATAATAGTGGATGTCACCATCGGGACATTTTATTACATGTCTTAAAATTTGAAACCTTTCTACAGAACTGCTGTACAATGTGGATGTCCCTTTGTCTACTTCAGCCTAGAACTGCCCTTCTCTATATTTCATTTAGGTAATCTTTCTCTGTTGTCAACTTGAGTATATTTTTATTTGACTGTATACTGTAAGCATCTTCTACACCACTTCCTTTATATTATCAACTAATGTTTGCTGTAAGCCTGTAGGCTGTATTGCAAACCATTCCCTAGATACTGTTATCACCTGTGCCTGGCATCACAGATCTTTCTTTACACGTTTGTAAGAACTGTCCATTGTATCATTCTCCTCCTGACCTAGGCCCATTAATTTCTGTGTAATTTTCTTTTCACATTCATTGAGACCCAAACTGTAATAGGACTAGCTGTTCATGTCACATGTCATCTCAGACCCCTGGATATTATGCTTTTTAAAGTTGGGGCTATTGATCAGGATAGGCAGGGAAATGTTAGGATGTTTATAGATTCAATCTGTTACTGGTAAGACTGTGAATCTGATAATGTCAGGACCTCGATCTGAACCATGACCTCTGCTGCATCTGGCAATACCCCTTTTTGCTGATCCATATGATATACTGGGCAGCTCCCTGACTGATGCCTTAGATAAACTTACTTTATTACCTTGTTTCTGTTGAACCTTAAACTCCTTGCTCCCCCCATACACTTTCTATTTAAGTAATGCCTTTGCACTTCCTATTTGTTGCATTATTGTGCTCTTCTCTAGCCAATATCTTACCATTTGTTACCGATCTTTGGCTTGTTCCATGACTCTGCTTCCACTTGATCCCAACCTGCAACCACTTGTTACAGACTTTTGGCTTGTTTTTTGACTATGCTCCTGCTTGATTCCTACCTGCTGCATCTGCTACTGCAACCCAGCTTACTCTGCCCCTGGTGGGACCACAACCTGGCCCTAGAATGCAGCTTAACATGTTTCCACCATCAGGAGCTCTGGTGAAGGCTGGTTAGTGTTTAGACCCAACATCTCGGATGAGACCATGTCTCCTGCCAGTGTAATCTGCTTGTGTATTTATCCTGCTGGTTCCTGTGTAAGCCTTTACACTATTATAGCCACTAGTCTTCCTAGCTGATCCATGATAGTCTTGCCCAAACATGGAAGCTGCTATAACATTTGCTGTGGTTCGTTTCAAGCACTACAAGAGTTTTGTGTTACTTATCTAGAGAAATTTTCTGAACTGGAAAGTAGTGAAAGGGCGAGAAAATTCATGCATTGCAGAGACAACTGCTGGACTTATGTTCCCAAGATTATGCTAACACACCTGCCAGAATGTTTATACTGTTCTGATAAACAGTGTCTATTTATGCAAATAAGCAAGGATATATAATTAAGGAGATTCTCAACTTATTTCCATAAATCAACAAAGACTCAAGATCGTTTATTGGTGCTAACTTGAAGACAAGATGAATACAATTTTGTGCAAAAATATATATATTTATTAAATAAAAATCAGTGCAGAATAATGTCAAAATATAACTGGTAATGAACACAAAATGGGGAAAAAAATGCAATAATATGTATCACACAGGTAATGTGAGAAATACAATCAAAGGATATTATTACAGAATATTAATGTAACCAAAACCCGTAACTTCTGGAATGTGATCAATAGCTTCTCATCAGCTCACCAAGTATGGAAACAAAATTGTACAGATTTGACACATGACCTCTCTCAGCCAACAGATGTTCACAACTCAATGTTTAAAAATGCATGAACAAAATTTTTTACACTATGCACCAAGACTGGCTATAAGCCAATAATTTGTTTGGGTTGAAGATAAACTTCTACTAAATTTATTTATTTTAAGTATACATCACAACTGCACCATGTACTATGAATTGAAATCCGCCTCAAAGGGATTTGTACATATGTGTATAATCTCCCATGATTGGAAAATAGACCGGTCATACTGCAATTACAATGATCTAAATTCAAATCTTGACGCCATAAAGATAATCTAATGGTTCAGTCAGATGTATAGGGCAAGCAAATTGCCTATAAAAAATAGAAATGTATACTTTATCCAAAAACTTCCATGTCTGTTGTCTGAGATGTCACTTTTGAATAGCTGTAACGCTCCTGCGTTTCTTATATGGTGTGGATTTTCAGCTGCAGAAATAAATCCACGTCAGTAGTCATGTAAGAGATATGCTGAGATACCATTCCCAACCTCAATGACTCATCATGTGTGGAAGGTCTTATTTCAGCCAGTAAATACACACAGTTAGCAAGCTGGTTCCTAGAATGACTTTATGTATGTGGTAACACAATGATGAAGGTTGAGGGATAGGTTGAGTGGAGGTGATAGGTGATAGACACTTGAAGGTGAGACAGTAGCAGATGGATGCAGGAAGGTTTAGCAATGTTGTATGATAGCAGATGATAGAATAGCAGGTGGACATACAAAAGAGATCAACCCAGTGCAGAAAAGTAGCAGTAGTCTCAAGAGCTAGCAATCTAGTTTATGCAGATGTAATAAACAGTCTTTACTATGCAGAGCTAGATAGTGTAAGCTTAGTATAAGTTTATAGAGAATTCCCCTGCGGGGTACTTAGCACTATTAGCGATACAGCCGAAGGGTGGTTCAGGAGAGGCGGATGATCCAGTAGCGGGATAAAGGGATCAGCGCAGCGAGGTTCCGTCAGCGAAGTAAGCTTGCAAGCATGGAAGCTTCAAGCAAGGTTAGCATCCAAGTAAGGGTGTTTGAACGAACACATGTGAGTGAGAACCGACGCCCTAAATAGCCATCTAGTCCGGCGCTGGTTGATGACAGCTCCAGTCTTAAAGGTGTATGCGCACCTTTCCAAAAGTAAATGGTGGGGCGCATACACTTGTGGAAAGTGTAATTTAGGGTACCAGTGTAATTTAGGGTACCAAAGGTACCGGAACATTACAATACCCCCCCCTTAAGGCCTGCTCCTGAAGGCCTCTGGAGCTGGTTTGTCTGGGTATCTTGCATGAAAATTGCGGATTAATCTAGGGGCATGTATGTCAGAGGTGTTTAGCCAGGTGTCGTCTTGGGGCCCATAGTTCTTCCATCTAACCAAGTACTGAAGTCTTCTTCTGTAGATACGAGAATCCAGAATCTCTTTTATCTCGTATTCTTCTCCACCTTCAACTTGTACAGGAGGGGGAGGTGGAATATTAGGCCTTATTCCTTGGTCCGGAACATGGGGTTTTAATAGCGACACATGGAAAATGGGATGGATTTTTAGGTCCATGGGCAATGTAAGCTGCACTGCAGCTTTTCCAATAAGTTTCTTGATTGGGAAAGGTCCCAAGAACAGAGGTCCAAGCTTTTTGCTAGGGATCTTCAGTCTCAAGTTTTTTGTTGAGAGCCAAACGAGGTCCCCGATAGAATACTGTGGAGAAGGTCTTCTACGAAGATCATAGTACTTCTTTTGTTGACTGTGAGCGTGTGCAATGGTAGTATTTAGTAAACCCAGAGAATCCTTTATTTGGGTAAGATAGTCTGAGGCTACTGGGTTATTTGAAGGAAGGATGCGTGGAGGGAGAATAGAGGGATGGAACCCATAGTTCAAGTAGAACGGACTCTGCTTGGTTGTACTGTGAGTTGCGTTGTTGTAGGCAAATTCTGCCAGGGGAAGAAGATCCAACCAATCATCCTGTTGGTAAGAAGTGTAACAACGTAAATACTGCTCGATGCATTGGTTGACTCTTTCAGTCTGTCCGTTGGTCTGCGGATGGTAAGGAGAAGTGAGCTTCCGCTCAATCCGTAGTATGTGACATAGTTCTTGCCAGAATTTAGAAATAAATTGGGATCCACGGTCAGACAGAAGAGTTTTTGGGATTCCATGTAATCTGAAGACATGTTTCATCAGGAGTTCTGCCGTTTGTTTGGACGAAGGTAGTCTGCGAATAGCAATGAAATGTGCCATCTTTGTCAGATGGTCCACTGACACCAAGATGGTATTAAATCCTTTGGAAGGAGGCAATTCTACGATGAAGTCCAATGACAAAACCTCCCATGGAGTTTGGGGTATTGGTAGACTGCATAGTAGACCGGATGGTCTCGTAGTGTCAATTTTGGACCTGGCACAGACATTGCATGAAGAGACGAATTTTTGTATAGATGTTTTCATGTCAGGCCACCAGAATTGCCGAGAAAGTCTTTGTCATACCCATATGTCCTGCCATAGGCACATCATGCGATAATTCCAAGATCTTGGTGCGTAGGGTAGGTGGTATGTAAAGTTTGTCGTTGTAGTAGAGGAAGCCCTCTGCATCAGTATTTAGTTGTGGTGGGGGTGAATCCAAACTTATACCATGCAGAACCTCTTCCTTCAAGGAACGGACAACTCCAATAATGCGTTTGTGAGGTATTATAGGAACGGAAGGGATTTCAAAGTAGTTTTCTTCAGTTAGTCGTGATAGTGCATCCGCCTTTTTGTTCTTATCTGCAGGTGTGTAGGTCACTAGGAAGTTAAACCTTAGAAAGAATAGTGACCATCGTACCTGTCGATGCGAGAGAGTTTTGCTAGTCTGAAGATATTGGAGGTTTTTATGGTCCGTGTATATAATTATTGGTAATTGGGTGCCTTCGAGTAAATGTCGCCAATTCTCCAGAGCCAATTTTATAGCAAGCAGTTCCTTTTCACCCACGGGGTAATTTATCTCGGGACTGCTCAGGGATTTAGAAAAAAAGGCGACTGGATGAAGTGGTGAAGTGTGGGTAGGTCGTTGGGAGAGTATTGCTCCTACTGCCATATTTGACGCATCTACCTCCAGAATGTATTGGAGGGATGGGTCTGGATGGCGTAATATGGGAGCGGAAGTAAACCTTGTCTTTAACAAGTGGAAAGCCTTATTTGCTTCTTCTGACCATTTAAATGGTATTTTTATGCTAGTGAGCTGTGTGAGGGGTCTCACAATAGCAGAAAAGTTGTTTATGAACTTCCTGTAGAAATTTGAAAATCCCAGGAATCGCTGTAGCGCCTTGCGTGTAGTTGGTGTAGGCCAATCCTGAATGCAGGATATTTTACTCATGTCCATCTCGATTCCTGTTTTGGATATGATGTAGCCTAGAAAGAGTACCTCATCTTTATGAAACAAGCATTTCTTCAGCTTCACATAAAGATTATGTGCAAGCAATCTCGATAATACAAGTCTTACATGTCTTATGTGTTCAGACAGGGTTCGTGAATATATAAGTATATCGTCCAGATATACCACAACACAGACATCTAGTAAGTCTTTAAAAATATCGTTTATAAATCGTTGGAAAACTGCAGGGGCATTGCATAGGCCGAATGGCATCACAAGATATTTGAACAATCCGTATCTAGTTCTGAATGCAGTCTTCCACTCGTATCCATCACGGATTCGGATGAGATTGTATGCTCCTTTCAGGTCTAATTTTGAAAAATAGGTAGCTCCACGCACCTGCTCAATGAGCTCAGGGATAAGCGGTAGAGGATAGCGATCATTTATTGTGATAGCATTCAATTTCCTGTAGTCGATGATAGGTCTGAGACTTGAATCTTTATTGCGAACAAAAAAGAGTCCTGCTGCTGTGGAAGAAGTGGAAGGTCTAATAAAACCTTTTTCCAAGTTCTCATCCAAATAAGTTTTGAGATGGGCAAGTTCATCCTGTGAAAGAGGATAAACATGACCGAACGGCAATTTGCTATTTGGGAGTAGATCAATGCTACAATCATAGTCTCGATGAGGAGGTAATGCTTGAGCATTTTTCTCAAGAAAAACCTCAGAAAGATCCTGATAACATAGTGGTGCAATCTCATCTGTCACCACAGACAGAATCTTCCCGGAAAACGGGAGGTTACACGTTTCCTCGCAATAACAAGAAGGGAAGGTCAAGGACCGTTTCTTCCAATCTATGGTTGGTTGGTGTGTGTGCAACCAGGGAAGTCCCAACACAATGGGAAAGTGAGGTGATGGTATTAAATCGAAGGTAGAAGTCTCCCTATGAGACTTGTTAATAGTGACTAGAAGTGCTTGTGTCTGATCGGTGATCGGACCAGAGGATAACGGAACACCGGTAATAAGACTTACTGAGACAGGTTTGAGTTTAGAAATAATAGGAATTTTATTTAAAGCAGCAAAACATATATCCATATAATTTCCACAAGATCCTGTGTCAATCATGGCCTTAGTAGTAATCCTGTTCTGGTCCCACTGTAATGTCAAAAAAACAGAAATGTAGGGGTTAGTGAATGAAGTTGTCAATCCTCCTAGAGAGACATGTGAACACTCACCCTTCTTTTTGTTGACTAGGGGACAGACGTTTATCTTGTGATCCGGGGATGCACAGTACAAGCAGAGATTTTCATTTCGTCTTTTGGCTTTTTCCATAGTTGATAGCAGTGGGCGTATGGTTCCTACCTCCATAGGAACGGCCAGACTCCGAGAGGAAACGGATAATGGCATTCCCATCTTTTCAGCCTTTCTTTCTCGTAGTCTTCTATCTATGGTAATACTGAGTTGTATTAATGCATCCAGGGTTTTTGGCAGATCCGCTCGGGCGAGCTCGTCCTTAACGGCTTCTGATAGGCCAAGCCTAAATTGGATTTTCAGAGATGCATCATTCCATTCTGAATCAAGGGTCCATCTCTTGAACTCTGCGACAAAGTCTTCTACAGGCCTCCTTCCTTGTTTCAAGGATCTTAACTGAAGATCAGCAGTACTCTGCCTATTGGGGTCATCATATAGGCTAGTGAGCTCTGCCAGGAACAAGGCATAGGAGTTGAGAAGCTGGTCGTTTTTCTCAAAAAGAGAATCTGCCCAGGCTCGAGGATCGCTTGATAAGTAAGAAATAATAGTACAAACCTTAATGTGATCAGTAAGGTAGGTACGAGGTTTTAGCAAAAAAAGTAACTCACATGCGTTTTTAAATTCGCGAAATTTTTTGCGATCGCCTGTAAATACCAAAGGGGGATTTATCTTGGGTTCAGGGGACTGAGCAGAGGTAAGTTGTGTCAGTCTAATTACCTGCTGCGACAGAGCCTGATTGTCTTCTTTTAATTCAGCAAGTGCATGTATTAACGCAGATACTTGCTGTTTTAATTGTGTCACCTGAGTGGTTATTTCTGCTGAATCCATTTTAGGTTCGTTCAATCTGTAACGCTCCTGCGTTTCTTATATGGTGTGGATTTTCAGCTGCAGAAATAAATCCACGTCAGTAGTCATGTAAGAGATATGCTGAGATACCATTCCCAACCTCAATGACTCATCATGTGTGGAAGGTCTTATTTCAGCCAGTAAATACACACAGTTAGCAAGCTGGTTCCTAGAATGACTTTATGTATGTGGTAACACAATGATGAAGGTTGAGGGATAGGTTGAGTGGAGGTGATAGGTGATAGACACTTGAAGGTGAGACAGTAGCAGATGGATGCAGGAAGGTTTAGCAATGTTGTATGATAGCAGATGATAGAATAGCAGGTGGACATACAAAAGAGATCAACCCAGTGCAGAAAAGTAGCAGTAGTCTCAAGAGCTAGCAATCTAGTTTATGCAGATGTAATAAACAGTCTTTACTATGCAGAGCTAGATAGTGTAAGCTTAGTATAAGTTTATAGAGAATTCCCCTGCGGGGTACTTAGCACTATTAGCGATACAGCCGAAGGGTGGTTCAGGAGAGGCGGATGATCCAGTAGCGGGATAAAGGGATCAGCGCAGCGAGGTTCCGTCAGCGAAGTAAGCTTGCAAGCATGGAAGCTTCAAGCAAGGTTAGCATCCAAGTAAGGGTGTTTGAACGAACACATGTGAGTGAGAACCGACGCCCTAAATAGCCATCTAGTCCGGCGCTGGTTGATGACAGCTCCAGTCTTAAAGGTGTATGCGCACCTTTCCAAAAGTAAATGGTGGGGCGCATACACTTGTGGAAAGTGTAATTTAGGGTACCAGTGTAATTTAGGGTACCAAAGGTACCGGAACATTACAATAGCCTGCCTCAGCTTCAAATGTCTACCATCAGTGTCAGAACCTCCTAAAAGTATTCCTATTTCCTTCCTCTCTCTTGATCTATCCAATTCTCCTCCCGTCTTAACTCACAGTACATTTTTATCCTATGGGAATGTAGGTGTGGATTTTGTTTTCCACGTGATAACACGTCAGATGGGGCATCATCTTGCTAAATACCCCTATCTCGCCATCATAAAAAGGGGGCACTGTTGGCCTGTATATAAGTTTGGGGAAATTTGTTTAATTCAACAGTTTTCTCAAAGATAACCTTCTGACCTAAGCCTTGGAGAAAAACTAAAATCTTTAAGGATGCTGTCCCCCATGCCAACTACTGTCAAGATTACTGGCCCCCTCAATATAAATTTTGCCTGAATAGGGTCTGAAACCACAGCAATTAACCTCCCTAGCGGTATTCCCGAGTGTGGCTCGGGGTTAAATTTCAGTGCCAAAAGCGGTAACCCCGAGCCACACTCGGGGTACCGCTAGGGAGATCACTGGATCCTGTAAGAGAGGGTGCTCACCTTGTCCCCGGGATCCAGCAATGTATCCCGGCAGTGTGCGGCGGCCGGATCTTCCTCCCGATGCTCTGTTCCCCCGGCTTCCATCTCCTGCGGCGTGACGTGGGTGGAACCGGCGGCAAATTCAAACAATAAAACACACCAAACACACTAATACATTACAAAATAAAATAAATTCACATTAGTTTGCCCCCCAGTGCCCTTTCCTGCAGTTTTACTGTACTTTTATATATATATATATATATATATATATATATATATATATATATATATACATACATACTTTAACTTATTTATAGTTATTTATTATATTATAAATTATGATTTTGTGTTTCAAACTTTATCATACCCGAGATGTTATAAAGAAGAATGCACAGTAAAAAAAAAAATCATATGTAAATAGTTGGTTTGGGCTGCTCGTTCTTAAGAATTACGAAAAGAATTACAAAATAATGGTACCACTTTCAGCACCTAAAATCAGAACGAATCATACCGCCAGGGAGGTTAGCATTCTTTCTCCAAATACCTTGAAAGTGAAGTAACTTAAAGTGAAATCCAGAACACCAATTAGTTCTTTACACATAAAAAAAATGGTACACATATTTACCCAACATTATATATTTAAAGCTTATACCTACAGTATATCACAAAAGTGAGTACACCCCTCAGATTTTTGAAAATATTTTATTATATCTTTTCATGTGACAACACTGAAGAAATTACACTTTGCTACAATGTAAAGTAGTCAGTGTACAGCTTGTATAACAGTGTAAATTTGATTTGCTGTCCCCTCAAAATAACTCAACACACAGCCATTAATGTCTAAACCACTGGCAACAAAAGTGAGTACACCCCTAATTGACAATGTCCAAATTGGGCCCAAAGTGCCCTCTTGGGCATGGAGGGGGGGGGTGAGGTAGATGGTTCTGCCTAAAATTAATAGTAGTGGTATGTCTGGGCAAAGACGGGTGTACTAAGGCAATTGAGCAATTAAATTATAAAGACATTTTTTTTTTTTTTATAAAGACATGTAGATATCACACTGGTTCATATCCAAAACAAAACCATCAATAAATAAATAAATATGTAAAAGTGCCAAAGTAGTGCAGAAAAGTGATAAATGCAGAGATAACGGAATACGGATGATATATATCTCACCAAGAGTTGGTGAGAAAAATAAGGTGACTGAAAACCTGTAGGTACAATGTGCAAAAAGGCAGTTGGATATAATAACAAACCGCAATAAATAAATAAATCTAAATCTAAAGTGCAAAGTGATCTCCAATGTAGTCAATTAGCAATAAATGCCAATATATAAAGTGGCTAAAGCTATAAAGACCAAGTGCAAACCTTATAAGGAAATAAGGTGACTGAGTGCTGATAGATAAAATGTGCAATGTGGTAGTTGTATTTTAAATAAATAACAGCAAATAACAATAAATATATAAATAAATAAATAAAGATCCAAGGTGCAAGGTGATCTCCAATGTAAACAATTAGCAAAAAATAGCAATAAATAAAGTGACTGGTGCTATAGGTACCAAGTGCATAACCATATAGCTGGAGGGAAAAAAATAGTGACTAAAGTTTATGTAAAGTATGTTTGAATCCACTTACTATTGATTGATTTAACGCTTTTTGAATTGATTAGAGACTTCCAGAAAGAAGGAACGAGAGACAGGGAATGTTTGGAAGTAATAGTTGCATAATCTTCTCTTTTTGCCAGTTACTAGTTCTGAACATATTCAGGTTGATGCTATTAAAAGATTTAGTTCTACTGAAGATGTTCAGAGAACCCATGTCTATATTGTGGGGACTTTGGGCATTACACAGTTAATTATCCCAACAAATTAAAAAACTATTGCTGCAACTGATGTTACAGTGTGTAAACATATAGATTCTATTACTCAATACTTCCATGCATTACTCAGTCTGTCTCCCCATTGATTTTGGAAGAAACTATCTACTATCTAATTTAGTCACTCCTATCAAATTTATTACTGAGTGTTGTGAATTTCCTTGCTCTGCTATGCTAGAATCCAGGACCAGGGGAAACTCTATGGACATGGAATTTGCCCAAAGTAATAACAACGAGAAAAAAACCTGCTCCTATTGATATGGAGATGTTTAATGGTTCACCGTTATCTTCAGGACCTGTTACTCAGGAAACTGTTCTTCTTGAACTCCAATTTGAGGCGATCAACTTTCAGCTGATTGCATCATCCAAATTTTCTTTGATTTTTTACCCATAATCCCTCCATGAACTGACTAAATATTTTACAGCCCCCATTGCAAGGTACAATGCAGAAAAACTTACAAAATGAGTTCTCTATTGATCAAGGAATAACAAGTTGATATGGTAACTATCCAATTGTATGACACACTTTCTCCACAGTACTAGTAGTCTATGATAAAAAAGAATAACAATCAATTACCTCATTCCCAGTACAATCATCCTAATGAGCTGCACCCAGTGGCAGAATTTCCTTTTGGTAGCATTTGTAATCTGTCTGAACCTGTCTCAGGGAATGGGTTGATAAAAATTTAGAGAAGGGCTTTATCAGATAGGTAATGTCTCCTGCAGGGGCAGCCATGTTCTGAAAAAAAAAAAAAAAAAAGACTCCACCATGCAAAGACTTGCATCCACGCATTAATTACAGAAATTTGAACAAAATCACTATTAAAGACTATTATCCGTACCGGTAGATAACCCAGGTAATAGAGCGATTTTTTCATTGGATGTTGCTAAGGCATTCAACAGTGTCAAATGGAAATACCTTTGGGCAGTGCTTCGTTGCTTCGGGGTGGGTGAGACCTTTCTTAAGTGGGTGCAAGTCCTTTACACTAGCCCTACAGTTAGATTTCGATTCAGTGGTGAGCTGTCTATACCCTTCCATCTGCATAGAGGTACCTGTCAGGACTGCCCGCTATCTCCATTGCTATTCACCATGGCTCTGGAGCCCTTAGCGGCGCGGGTTCATGCCTCTCCTGGGATTGTGGGTTTCAGGCGGGGCACCCGTATGGATGTGGTCTCATTGTACGCAGACAACACCCTGCTTTATCTAGGTGACACTCAGGACTCCCTTCGTGCAGTAATGTCCCTTATAGATTATTTTGGCTCGCTTTCTGGATTCTCCTTCAACTGGGACAAGTCAGTGCTGATGCCCCTGGAACCTCTCTCCACCCCTCTCCCTGTATGTGCTTCATCAGTGAGAGTGGTGGACAGAATTAAATACTTGGGGATACAGGTGTCCCCAGATCCTGCCAGCTATCTCCTTCAACCGGGACAAGTCAGTGCTGATGCCCCTGGAACCTCTCTCCACCCCTCTCCCTGTATGTGCTTCATCGGTGAGAGTGGTGGACAGAATTAAATACTTGGGGATACAGGTGTCCCCAGATCCTGCCAGCTATCTGGTACCTCTGCTGCAGAGATTCCGCTCCAAGTGCAGGAGTTGGTGCAAACTGCCGTTGTCCGTCACTGGTCGTATCAACCTAATTAAGATGATGTGGGCTCCTCAGCTCCTGTACATCTTCCACAATGCTCCTGTGTGGATACCTAGGAGGTGGTTCCGTAGAGTTGAATCTCAGTTTTGAGAGCTTATATGGTGTAAAAAAGTAGCCAGAATTAAACTACTGTAAATACCCTCCAAATGGGAAAATATAGTGGCGGGCTGGTGCTGCTGGATCCCTGGGTGTATTTTCTGGCCTCTCAGGTTTAACACATGGGAGGCTAGGGGAAACTGGGCCCATCGGATCCTATTGGAGCCTTGTTGGTTCCGGTGGATTCTCCTCACCCAGTACTTGTCCATTTGGAGGCGGGATTCGCACATTTACAGGCAGGTATGCCGACAATTGCCCTGCTCCGGATGGTGTGGTGCTGTGTCTGGGGGATGCTCCAGGTGGGAGGCTTCCTTCCGGAGACCCCAATCTGGCAGAATCGGAATTATAGGGAGTTGTGCCGTCTGGAAGGTACGGATATTTGGAAAATGTCAGGGGGTATGTTTCATGACACAGCTCTTCAAAGCACAGGTTTTGAAATCTTTTCAGGAATTGCAACGAGAATTGAATATCCCCAGACAGCAGTTCTTTAGATATTTGCAGCTAAGACATGCCATTTCAGCCCAAGCCAGGATCTCTACATTTCAACTCACCCCCCACAGACTGCTAGGAGATGTTTTGCAGGCCTCTGATAAGAAGGATATTATCTCTGACATATTTGCCACCTTGTTGGGCTCCATACAAGACCCGGCCATCCATCTGGCCAGGGCGGCCTGGGAGGGTGATTTTGGTCCCATTGATGGAGAGACATGGGAGCTGTGCCTTTCCTCAATTCTCTTGGTCTCGGTCTCTGCCTCACAAAAGGTTTCAAATCTCTTCCTGTTCCATAGAGCGTATAGAACACCTGTTCGACTGCACCGCTGGGGCCGTAGACCCAGACCCCTTTGTCCGAAATGTGAGAGAGAACAGAGAAACCTGATACATATGCTGTGGCGATGCCCCAAATTGTTCAGATACTGGTCAATGGTTATAGACACAATATCCAGAGTATATAACTTTCAGTTGTTGCGTGACCCTGTAGTCTGCTTGCTTGGAGCCCTGGAGGTGGAATCCTTGACCCCTAATGCCCATGTAGCTATTCTTAGGTTGCTGTACGTGGCACGTAAGCTTATTGCTAGATACTGGATCTCCCCCAGGGTCCAAATTTTAAGACAATGGATTGCACAGATCAATAATTCCTTAATTAGAGAAAAATTAACATATCAACATAGGAAGGCCCACAAGAATTTCTTCTCATTCTGGCAGCCCTGGCTGGATGACCCAGCTCTGGCTCCCCCGCAATTGGTAATGCATAGGCTCCTAGAGGGTTGAACTAGGTACATTCAGAGTGTGGCAGATGGCTGTATACAGTGAAGTGTCTTTCTTTCCCACCTCTTTTCTTCTCTTTTGTTTCTTCTAACCCCTTTCCCCTTCCCTTCCCCCTCCCTCCCTTATCTGCCTTTACTTTTCCCATACCCCAAGGTTCTTTACTACATTTCTGAATATTTCGGAAGTTCTCTCAGGTTATAGTTTATAGCAATGAGCCTGCAGTGAATATAGCTATGATGTGTATATTGACTCCTGGATGTGGTACTCCTTTTGAGGATAAAACTTTTTCACTGCTGTAGAACACCCATAGTATAACTTCTGAGTTTCGCTTGAGTTTGAATGATTTTTCTTTTTTGTTCTGTGGATTATTATACGTTCATTGTACTCATGTATGATGCAAAGTTTTGTCTGTATTCTATATATGGTGATTGTACAATGTTCTGCTTACTCTCAATAAAAGTTTTATTTTTCTTGGAAAAAAAAAAAAAAAGACTATTATACACAAGTCCACTTAATTCCTGAAATATTGGAAGGACTCCTCTCTGCTAAAGTGTGTCCCAAACTAGATTTACAGAGGAGCATATAACCTTGTGCACATTTATTAAAGAAGCAAAGGGAATTTTCTTTAGAACCAGATATGGACATTTTGAATTTTTGGTTATGCTTTTTTGGCTTTTGCAATGATCCTGCAGATTTTTAACATTTCATCAGTAATTTCCTGTGGGTCATGTTAAATCAGTTTGTTATAGCACACTTGGATAAAATCAGTATGTTTTCTGATAATCTGGAGGAGCAGGAGCACTGCAAGGCTGTTTCCACTGTGTTTTAAAATATTAAGGGTGATGTGAATTTGAACAAACCTAGATCCCGTTCTTGGGATACTTAATTTCTCCTGAAGGAGTAAGTATGGACCCTGATAAGATCAAAGCAGTGGTGGATTGGCTTGTCCCTAGAAATTTTAAAGAAATTGAATGTTTTGTTGCTTTTCCTGTCTCATGGAAGTGGGTGGTTCAGATTCTGCTGTAGGAGCTATCCTTTCTCAGTGAAGAGGAGAAAAGATGCAGCTTCATCCTTGTGCATAGGCATCTGCTGGAAAGAGTTAATCATCCTGTAATTGTTCTCACGGATCATAAAAATTATAAAAATTCATCCTGTAATTGTTCTCATGGATCATAAAAATTATAAAAATTAATTTGCCTTCTAGACAAGTATGTTGGTCACTGTTCTTTTCCAGGTTCAATTTCATTATCTCGTATTGACCTAGGTGAAGGAATGGTAAGGCTCGCGGATGTTGTCTTGGCCTCTTCAAGAAAGCAACTCTAAATGTATGATCCTGCCTCAAAAGATCTTTCTAGGAGCCACACGTTCTAAGATATTCTTGCATCTTCTCAAAAAGGGATATAATAATGATCCACTTCTTAATCATCCTCCTAAGGACAATAGCCTCACTTATAAGAATGGCTTCATATTTATCTTTTTAAAAGGGTATCATCCCTATGTAAATTAATCTGCTCAGTTTGAAGTCTTCGGGATGGTTCATGACTCCAAACTTGCTGGGAATTATAGTGTTTTATAAGACAAAATAAATTACATCACATTCCTTTAGGTGGCATGGTTACAAGAAAGATGTCAAAAGCTATTTGACCTCTTGCCTAATTTATGCTTGCAAAAAGACACCCTTTCTATTTTGGGGTTGCTCCAGCCATTCCCTGTTCCATCAAGACCACAGGGGTCAATTTCTATGGACTTTGTGGTCAATCTGCATCCATCAAAATAAATGAACACACTTGAGGTGGTACTCACTGCTGAACAAACTGCAAAACTGATGGTTCAGGAAGTCTTTAAACTACATGGATTTCCTGATGATGTAGTGTCAGATAGAGGAGTGCAGTTTATTAAAAAAATCTGGAAAAGCATTTGCCCAGCGTTAAGCATTATAATTAATTATTCCTCTGCTTTTCATCCCTACTCTAATGGTCTGATCTCTGGATGGTCTAATGGTCAAACTCTGGACCAGTATCTTCAATGTTTTGTCAGTTATCTTCAGGATGACTGGGTGGACTATCTTTCTATTGCAGAGTTTACTTACTTACTGTACCTCTGCAGGGCCCGCTTAGATGATGATAGGTTCTCTGTTCTGCTGAAACTCTTAAAGCTGCTCTGACAAACCTGGTCATAAATGAAAGGCCTGCTCACAACTGTGTGACTTACATGTTATTAAACTACCATTCTACAATAATGCACAGAAAATAGGCCACAAGCAACTTGGTGGTAGAACATTAGATGTATTAAGATAATGCAGTTAAACAATGCATAAATCAATGAACAGGCAATCAAATGGATTTAAATATACTGTACTAGATAAGTGATCACAGATCCATAAACTGGCAAATAATAGAGCTGTAACAATGGTAAATTAGACTATAACTGATGCAAAACAGAATTAAAGTATCGACATGGACTGACCAGGGGAATAACGGTCCTTGTGTGCATGTGTAGCTGTCCCTTTAGGAGTGTGCAGCACTGATGGTTAGTAGGCTGCTAAACAAGGAGCAGTCTCAATTGCATTAAGCCTGTGTAGCAAGAGTTTAAGACTCAGACTAAAGCCAAGTAAACATAGGTCGAATGTCGGACAACATTGGCCAATTCAATAAAAAAAAAATGTCCCTTTTTCATTGCAGCCATTCAGCTGTCGAAGGTGCATGCTGGAAAACCAGTGTCCGACTGGCCCTCGATCAGCGCTCTCAACTAAAAGCTGGAAACGCTGACTGGAGTGTTCTGGTGGTGGGGGGGGCATCCCCGTGTCAAAACACAATAGCTCAGCAGGGGAGAGCACAGTTGTTTGCACAGCAGCTCTGAGCTCTGGAGCTGTTAAGTTTTCTTTTTAATTGAACACGCTGGGTTGAACAAAAAAACTATTGGCATGTACTAGGGTTAAGAATTTAATTTCAGCTCAACACTCCTTCCAGGCAGCAAGTCTGGTCCCAGGGACTTGTCAGTTAGTGGTCTCAGATCTCACATGCAAATTGGTAGTGAGCACACAGACACTGAAACCAATCCCTTGGCTTTAGGGTTCCAGCACGGCAGGAGTACCTCCAGTGTCGGAGACTCTGGCCTTCAACATGAGCACAATATTTCCCAGTGATTGATCATCTCTCTCTGATCATTTATGTCAGTAGGAGGTCACCTTGTTCTCTTCTAAGGCTCTGGTCCCTCAGGTGCATGGCGCATATTCAGACAGCAGATCTGCAACTCTTCCACTCTGTTTAGGACTGCCCTGAGCTCTGCTCATTTGCCCATGAAAAGTTATGTTTCTCTCCTCCTTTGTCTATGGGGAATTGTGAGTCCTGTAGCTCAGAGTCCTATAGTCTCCCTTAAGGACTACATGTCCCATGATCATCTGGTGCCTTCACCGAGGAGGGGGGGGCAAGCAGGGGAGCACAACACACAGAGCAGTCCAGCCTGCTCTGCTAAGCCTGATGGAGAGGGAAGAAAGATAGATGGCAGACACAGGAGCATTAGCCATTATCAGCACCTGCCTACCTAAGCATTACTCCACTTCTTAAAGACCTTTGTTCTTAGACACTTGGTATTATCCATTTTTTTCTTGATCTCCCTATCTCAACCCCAATTCCTGTTGTTACCAACAGATTACAGGAAATTCAATTGAAACTGATTGCAACTTTGAAGGAGGTGCAGGAATGTCAGAGGCTGCTGACAGACATCCCTTCCTACTTTTCATGTTGGTGACAAAGTTTTGGAATCTGCCAAAAATTGCCCAAAAATGCAAAGCTGGGTGAAAAGTTTTTGGGACCTTTCCAGATTTTAGCTCAAATTAACCGAGTCACTTTTTGCCTAACATTTCCTGACAGTATGTAGATTTGCCCCATGTTTCATGTATCCTTGCTCAAACTATTTGATGTGAATCCTTTCCCCAGGGGAATTCCTCCACCTCCTCCACCAGTTGAGATGTAAGTTGAAGAATAATTTGTGGTTGAGAAAATTCTTGATTCCAAGATCTTTAGGAAAAAAATAAGTATCTGGTTCAATGGGATATATATGGGCCAGAAGAAAATTCTTGGGAACCCAAGGAGAATGTTCATGCCCCTAGACATCCTCTAAACCTGACCATAAGACATCCAGGGAATGTTCCAGAAGAAGGGGAGTACTGTCAGGACTTGGATCTGAACCCAGAACCTCTCCTGCGTTTGGCAGTAACTCTTCTTTTTGAGTCACACAAGGTGTCCGGCCTTAGACAAGATTACTTATCTTTTTTTTAGTGAACCTTGAACTCCTTCCTCCTCCCATGAACTTCCTATTTAGACTATGCCTTTGTGCTTCCTTTTTGCCAGATTATTGTGCTTTTCTCTAGCTGTTATCTTGCTCCTTTCTACCAATAGGATTCCTCTATTTTAGTGGGACCAAGGGGAGCAATTTAACAACCTATACATTTCGAAAAGTATGTACATGAATACATGTTTATAAAAATAACAATACCAATAATTTTTTTTGCTTAATATATTTTTAAAAGAACATAGTTCAACAACAATAGACAGTCATGTAATGAATGAATATAACCGTTTCTGAGAGTAGAAGGTGACACAATTATGAGTCAGAACACCAGGATCGCACATTCTATCTATAGAGGCGAAGATGTGATGTAGTTTAATTGCTTGGGACTGAGTCAGAAATAACATCAGTAAAATAGTGTCAAGCAGTAATGGATTCTAAAGTGTGAACGAGGATAAAACAGTCAAGTAATAGTCATAGAATAGGTATAATGGAAATAGTAAAAGATAGAATAAAGGAAGAGGTGAGATGAGTAGGAAACTGAGAGAAATGGGGGGAGAGCATAGAAGAGGTGAAAGAGAAAGGGATGGGGAGGATGGGGAGTATGGGGGGGAGGAGGGGCAGTGACTGGACAATGGTGGAGTACGTCCCAGTAAGAAGGATCAATACCCCCTCTCCCCTAGCTCAATCAATACCAATATTTATTTAAGACCTACAGTATCTTACAAAAGTGAGTACACCCCTCACCTCACATTTTTGTAAATATTTTATTATACCTTTTCATGTGACAACACTGAAGAAATTACCCTTTGCTACAATGTAAAGTAGTGAGTGTACAGCTTGTATAACAGTGTAAATTTGCTGCCCCTTCAAAATAACTCAACACACAGCCATTAATGTCTAAACCGTTGGCAACAAAAGTGAGTACCCCCCTAAGTGACAATGTCCAAATTGGGCCCAATGAGCCATTTTCCTTCCCCGGTGTCATGTGACTTGTTAGTGTTACAAGGTCTCAGGTGTGAATGGGTAGCAGGTGTGTTAAATTTGGTGTTATCACTCTCATTTTCTCATACTGGTCACTGGAAGTTCAACACCTCATGGAAAATAACTCTCTGAGGATCTGAAAAAAGAATTGTTGCTCTACAAAAAGATGGCCTATAATATAAGAAGATTTCCAAGACCCTGAAACTGAGCTGCAGCATGGTGGCCAAGAACATACAGCAGTTTAACAGGACAGGTTCCACTCAAAACAGGCCTTGCCATGGTCGACCAAAGAAGTTGAGTGCACATGTTCAGCATCGTATCCAGAGGTTGTCATGGGAAATAGATGTATGAGTGCTGCCAGCATTGCTGCAGAGGTTGAAGGGGTGGGGGGGTCAGTCTGTCAGTGCTCAGACCATACGCCACACACTTCCAAAATTGGTCTGCATGGCTGTCGTCCCAAAATGAAGCCTCTTCTAAAAATGATGCACAAGAAAGCCTTCAAACAATTTGCTGAAGTCAAGCAGACTAAGGACATGGATTACTGGAACCATGTCCTGTGGTCTGACGAGACCAAGATAAACTTATTTGGTTTAGATGGTGTCAAGCGTGTGTGGCAGCAACCAGGTGAGGAGTACAAAGACAAGTGTGTCTTGCTTACAGTCAAGCATGGTGGTGGGAGTGTCATGGTCTGGGGCTGCATGAGTGTTGCCGGCACTGGGGAGCTACAGTTCATTGAAGGAACCATGAATGCCAACATGTACTGTGACATACTTAAGCAGAGCATGATCCCCTCCATTTGGAGACTGGGCCCCAGGGGAGTATTCCAACATAATAACGACCCCAAACACACCTCCAAGATGACCAATTCCCTGCTAAAGAAGCTGAGGGTAAAGGTGATGGACTGGCCAAGCATGTTTCCAGACCTAAACCCTATTGAGCATCTGTGGGGCATCCTCAAATAGATGGTGGAGGAGTGCAAGGTCTGTAACATTCACCAGACCTGTGATGTCATCATGGAGGAGTGGAAGAGGACTCCAGTGGAAACCTGTGAAGCTTTAGTGAACTCTATGCCTAAGAGGGTTAAGGCAGTGCTGGGAAATAATGGTGGCCCCACAAAATATTGACACTTTGGGCCCAATTCAGACATTTTGACTTAGGGGTGTACTCACTTTTGTTGCCAGCAGTTTAGACATTAATGTGTTGAGTTATTTTCAGGGGACAGAAAATTTACACAGTTATACAAGTTGTACACTCACTACTTTACATTGTAGTAAAGTGTCATTTCTTCAGTGTTGTCACATGAAAAGATATAATAAAATATTTAAAAAAATGTGAGGGGTGTACTCACTTTTGTGAGATACTGTATATTAAAAAAGCTAGCAATTGGAAGCAGAAAAATTGAAGTTTCCGTTACATAAGACAAATAGAAAACAAATACACACAACTCCCTTATTGAAAAGGGCAATTCAATACATAATTGATTATACATCTAGAGATTGATGCAAAGTGGTAATTCCAGCTAATTGTAGATGACTTGGATCATACTTGCACATCAAGTACATATGATGCTATTCCGAGCTTGGACTTCCAACGCGTTTCAAAACATTCACACTTTTCCTTTATTAGGGATTATTTACCACTCCGCAATCATAAATGACCATAATAACATTACATTTCTTCAATTGAGTCAGTACAATAATTTACAGTTATATATAGTATATAATAAACACCAATTCACATTATTAATTTGCATAATCAATCACTCTGGGTGAAAGCTTTCAGCGTGAAGCAATGTGTTATCTGCTGTTTCTTTTCTAAACAATTGACTGCTTAATCATCCTCTCTCATCTTTACAGATGCTAACATCAAAGAAATGTACTTGATTGTCATTCATATGTCATGGTAAAAAATAGGTTCATGTCATTTTGATTCATTTTTTTAAGACATTCCTTTAACAAGATTTTCTTCTCCATTCCAGTCAAACAGAATGTCATCTATGTATCTTTGTCATCTATGTAACCAGTATACAGGTTGGCGTAGGATGGGGCACAACATGTCCCCATCACTACACCACATATCTGGGGATAATAGGAGCCTTGGAAAGAAAAAACATGATATAAAATGTAATTATGAAATATACATTTCCATTTGTGCATGCTGCGTTGGCATAAAGCCTGTCTAACCACAGCAAGTCCCTTATTATCTGGAGTATACAATTGTAAAGCGACTCTACATCAACAGTGACTAGATATGCTGTCTCTGGAATTTCCATGTTGTCAATCATCTGCAAAAGGTGTATAGTGTCTATAGTATAGTATGCTAAACTTATAACATGTGGTCTTAGGTGTGCATCAATCACTTGACTTACACCATTCGAAATGCAACCTTTTCCAGAAACAATCGGTCTCCCCGGAGGGTTGGTATGTCTCTGTGGACTTTTGGAAGTGTATAGAATGTGGATATGTGGGGATGCTTTATCCATGTATATTCCCATAATTCCAGGGAAATGATTCCCTCTTTTAATGCAATATCTACCATATAATACTCTTGGTTGTACACATTAATTATAGCTGCCAAGATTTTACGATAACACTGTTCATTTTTGAGAACCTTTAGGCACATATTTCCATACATTTGGTTGTCCATAAGGACAATGTCCCCCCCCCCCCCTTACCCTTATAAAATGGTTTGATGGTTTTTTTATTGCTCTTTGTGAGGGATTTTAGAGCTAGGTGCTGTTTTGGATTTAAATTATCTGTCCTGGAATCAGTTTGTAGTGACTTTATTTCTTTGGTTACTTGTTTGACAAATTTTGACTAAGTGGTGGAAATCTATGGTATTTTTTACAAAACTTTTTAGTAGAAGATATTTCTGTTTCTTCACCAAATCCATGGAGTTGTTGAACCCACTTTCCTGTAAAAGCAGTTTCAGATCTCAAATTGCTATGAACTCTGCTGCTATAATATATGGTTCAGTTTATTTTCCTTCTTAGTTTGTTTGGTGTTCATAATTTAAATAATAAATTTGTATCAAACAAGTTTACAGAATATCTTTTATAGTTTCAAATTAATCCATCATCGTATTGGGGCAAAAGGATAGTCCCAAAAGTAATACCTGCCTTTCCTCTTTTGTAAGTTAATGCGAAGAAAGATTGATAATGGTCAATCCCCCTTCTCAATCATCCTCACCACAAAAGGTTGATTGATTGTTTTGTTTTTGCTTCCCTAAAAAACTTTTGTAATTTGTATTGTAGAGTCTATTTCTTTGTTTTTATCTTTCGTATCTTTCGTAAGTGTTTTTGAGGTTGTTTTTGTTTTTTTTTTTGGTAGTGCCTGCTGGGTTACCTCCTCCATAAGCACCTTGTGATTCTGCACCACTCATGTACCCACCAACATTACCACCAATTGACGATGCCTGATCTACTTCCTAGGTGCTTTTTTACTCATGTGTAGTATTACTTCCCCTTCCAAATCAGTTAGTTTCTGGGAGGGACCTTTCCTTTTCCAAAATGGATGCTCTATGTGGGAAGAAACAGATGTAGAAGACACAGAGGCTGAGTCAGATGAATAATTAACATTGTTATTCCTAAATTCCTGTCTTTTTCTTTGGGACCTTTTCCCTGTTTTCCATCTATAGGCCCCGCCCTTCACTAAATGCTGTTGAACCCTCCAATATTTATTTTCTTTCTTTGTTTCTTCTGAATTTCAAGATTTTCCTTTAACTTCTTTTGCTGTTTATTATACAAAGTGCAAGTTTTAGGGGAGTTATTTGTATGTATAGGGAGTTAATGTCTTTGTCCAAATTTTTCAGTTGTCTTTGATACTCCTCCTGTAGGATTATCATTAAGTTCTTTGGGCACTCATTTCGTTTATCTTCCCATTCTTTCTTCAAATTATTAGTGATATTGTCAAGGGTGGGAAAGATTTGGATTCTCAGTCCAATTGTCCAATTGATTCATAGAATATTCTCCCTAATATATCATTCAAATGATTTTATGTGCCAATGTAGGACCAACTTCTTGGAGAACGGCGAGCTTACATAACTATGGGTGTTATTGCCATCATCCCAAATCTTATCTACCAATAGGATTCCTCTATTTTGGTGGGACTATGAGGGGCAATTTAACAACCTATAAATTAAGAAAAGTACGTACAAGACTACAGATTTATAAAAAAAATAATATTAATATTAATTTAAGACATATATATTAAAAAACTACCAATTGGAAGCAGAAAAATTGAAGTTTCCGTTACATAAGACAAATAGAAAACAAATACACACAACACCCTTATTGAAAAGGGCAAGTCAATACATAATTGATAATACATCTAGATATTGATGCATAGTGGTAATTCCAGCTAATCGTAGATGACTTGCATCATACTTGCACATCAAGTACATAGGATGCTACTCTGAGCTGGGATTTTTAACGCGTTTCAAAATATTCAATCTTTTCCTTCATCAGGAATTATTTATCACTCTTGAATCATAAATGACCATGATTACATTACAATTCTTTAATAATTGAGTTGATACAATAATTTACAATTATATATAGTATATAATACACGCCTACAGTCACATAGAATAAATGGGAGTATTGACCTACAGACAACTTAAGAGCGAAGTGCATCTATCCCCCCCCCAAGTGGCACAAGAGCCTTATCGGGTACCTTTCACCTATTAGGGTGTCCCCACCATCACAATTTGTTTCCGTATGTGAGAACTAAAACTTCTTCGGGAGTACCCAAACTAAGTAGAAAAAACAAATATGTATATACATAAGTGTCTCCTACAGTAATATACAATAGACAAAAGGATTATAGTAGTGCAGCACAGTGAAGAGTGAAAAGATGTTATTGTGCTTTCATTCATTGTTGTTTTGCTTTGTTGACATCGTAGATGGCCTGGGCAGGGGGTCTGGAGTCCTGCCATAAGTTTTCACCCGGCACAGGGAGGCCCCAGTTTTCAATTTTTGACTGGGGCTTCTAAGTTTGAATGTTTTGAAACGGGTTGGAAGTACCATCTCGGAGTAGCATCATATGTACTTGATGTGCAAGTGTGATGCAAGCAATCTATGATTAGCTGGAATTACTACTTTGCATCAATCTCTATATGGATTATCAATTATGTACTGACTTGCTCTTTTCAATAAGGGAGTGTGTATTTGTTTTCTATTTGTCTTATGTGACGGAAACTTCAGTTTTTCTGCTTCCAATTGGGAGCTTTTTCTAATATATGTCTTAAACAAATATTGGTATTGTTATTTTTTTAAACCTGTAGTCTTGTACGTGCAGCACCCTACAAGGTAGGTTCTAGGTAAAGTATAGTAGGCCTTGTCTGCTTAACAGCAGGGCCATGATTTTCAGCTTGGCTGTCATGTCTCCCAGGTGTGGCTGTTGGGACTGGGGAGTCTCCCCACTGTACTTAATGAGAGTGTTCTCATTGGGCAGTTGAGAAAACCCAGCCAATGGTGCACTCAGGCCTGTATCTACCCCAGCAAGGCAGATTCTGCCGCACAGCATTCTGGGAGTGGGTATAGGTTTGAGGGGAGCACATGACGCAGCGTCTTTGGCGGGAAGCAGAGTCCCAGGAGGGAGAGTACAGCTGTCTCTCCTCATGTCAGAGGAATCAGGTGTCCCAGGTGGCTTGCCTAGTGAGAGGGGAGAGAAGGCTGTCCCAGGTGGCTTGCCTAGTGAGAGGGGACAGAAGGCTGAGCTGAGCTGCAGAGAGAATCCGGTGCAGAGGACCAGCAGAGCTGAGAGGGGTCCAGTTTCAGGAATGCATTCCCAGTTTGTGAGTACTGCAAACTGCCCCTGGGGGTCTGCTTAGTGAGAGGGGACCACTCTGGAGAAGGTCAAAGGGATCCGCGAGCTAGCTAGCCAGTGCAGGCGCAAGAGTAAAGGGGGTGCCAGTGTTGACCCTGAAGAGTAAAGGGGGTGCCAGTGGTTGGGCCCTGAAGTATAGAGGGGGTACCAGTGTGTGGACCCTGAAGTATAGAGAGGGTGCCAATGTGTGGTCCAGGAAGTGTAGAGGGGGCACCAGTGAGTGGGCCCTGAAGAGTTAAGTGCACAGTGTGCAGTGTAGAGTGTTGAGAGTTGCAGTAGCAGAAGCAGTTTACAGAAGCTACCTCAGTCAGGAAGGACTGGAGGGAGCAGTTTTCAGGACTTTTGAGCTACCCAGAGTGTCAGAAGTTAGTTCTCAGTACAGTCCAGGACTTTTGTGCTAACCAGAGAGTCAGAAGTCAAGTTTCAAGTACAGTGCAGCAAGTCAGTGTTTTTAAAGCACCAGCAAGCGTTGGTCGGCCCCCAGCCGGCGTCAAGACAGCGCTGAAAGGCATTTTTCTTCAAGTGTCCCGTTTTGTACCTAGTTAAACCAGAGGAGTATCCCACTCATTCCCTTCTCCTATCCCCAATATAAAATAAACAAAATAAACCAAAGATGCCGGACTGGTCTTTGACTCAAATTTCACACTTGGGTATTAAGCTTAAATGGGCTGAAGGTGTTACCGGTGACCATGGCAGACCAGAATCAGGCCCAATTCCTGGAAAACCTGCTACATAAGTAGAATTATTTTTTTTATAATTTGTTTTATTGAATTTTCTGAGTTTACAACATAGAAGGAAGAACATGGCGTAATATAACAATGTCATACACAAAGTCAAGATACAAAATCAGTAAACAGAGAGCTCGTGTACAATCAACAATCATAGTATAAAACAAAAAGTAAGGCAGAAATAGAGGGGGGGGAAGGGAGGGAAGAAAAGCCAACATGGCTTCTAAGGGAGATGCCATTGCCAAGGATGTTGGTCAAACCTGACGGAAAACCAGTGTTTAGAGAAAGAAAGGGTAAGGATCATATAGCTTTATAACAATGCATATCTGCTAGTCCAAAGTTGCCATTGAGAGTCAAATTGTTTTCTGTGACCTTGCTTAGTTGAAATCAAGTATTCAAACTTAAAGTGGGTATGAACCAGTTCCACCACATCTCCAAGGTTAGGGGCTAGGGGAGCCTTCCATATCCTGGCTAGAGTTAGTCTGGGCACTAGAAAAATATGGGTAATGATTGATCGAGATGAGAAGGGAAATTTGTCAATGCCAAGATTTAAAATAGCTAGCCCCGAATCTAAGGAGATGAGGATTCCAAACACCTCCGATACTAAGCGAAAAACACATCCCCATAAGCTTTGTGTATTTTTACAGGACCAAAACATATGCAATAGATGTCTGACCTCTCCGCACCCCCTCCAACAGAGAGGGGGTGAGGAGGGCAGGATCTTAGATATTCTGAGAGGGGTGAGACACCATTGGAGGGCAATTTTTTGAGACAGTTCCCAATGGTTGATACAGTGTGAAGCCCTGTAAATAGTCTTAAAAGCTATCCGCCATTGGGAAGAAGAGAATGATGTACCCTGATTGTTTTCACATTTGCAGTATGGGGGGGCTTTAACAAAGGTCCCCAACGATCTAAGGGCAAATCAGGGAGTAGGGGATCCAAGGCTTTCAAAGGGATCAAAAGGTCCTTCAGAACCGCCTGAGGGGGAGTGTTAGAGCATATTTTGTGCCAGGCTAGAAGGGAAGCCTGAAGTGTAGGGGAAAGATCTGTTAACCGGTGGGGTTTACATAAGTCAGTAAGCAGGAATATACAGTGGGTACGGAAAGTATTCAGACCCCCTTAAATTTTTCACTCTTTGTTATATTGCAGCCATTTGCTAAAATCATTTAAGTTCATTCTTCTTCCTCATGAATGTACACATAGCACCCCATACTGACAGAAAAACACAGAATTGTTGACATTGTTGCAGATTTATTAAAAAAGAAAAACTGAAATATCACATGGTCCTAAGTATTCAGACCCTTTGCTCAGTATTTAGTAGAAGCCCCCTTTTGATCTAATACAGCCAGGAGTCTTTTTGGGAAAGATGCAACAAGTCTTTCACACCTGGATTTGGGGATCCTCTGCCATTCCTCCTTGCAGATCCTCTCCAGTTCTGTCAGGTTGGATGGTAAACGTTGGTGGACAGCCATTTTTAAGTCTCTCCAGAGATGCTCAATTGGGTTTAAGTCAGGGCTCTGGCTGGGCCATTCAAGAACAGTCACGGAGTTGTTGTGAAGCCACTCCTTCGTTATTTTAGCTGTGTGCTTAGGGTCATTGTCTTGTTGGAAGGTAAACCTTCGGCCCAGTCTGAGGTCCAGAGCACTCTGGAGAAGGTTTTTGTCCAGGATATCCCTGTACTTGGCCGCATTCTTCTTTCCCTTGATTGCAACCAGTCGTCCTGTCCCTGCAGCTGAAAAACACCCCCACAGCATGATGCTGCCACCACCATGCTTCATTGTTGGGACTGTATTGGACAGGTGATGAGCAGTGCCTGGTTTTCTCCACACATACCGCTTAGAATTAAGGCCAAAAAGTTCTATTTTGGTCTCATCAGACCAGAGAATCTTATTTCTCACCATCTTGGAGTCCTTCAGGTGTTTTTTTAGCAAACTCCATGCGGGCTTTCATGTGTCTTACACTGAGGAGAGGCTTCCGTCGGGCCACTCTGCCATAAAGCCCCGACTGGTGGAGGGCTGCAGTGATGGTTGACTTTCTACAACTTTCTCCCATCTCCTGACTGCATCTCTGGAGCTCAGCCACAGTGATCTTTGGGTTCTTCTTTACCTCTCTCACCAAGGCTCTTCTCCCCCGATAGCTCAGTTTGGCCGGACGGCCAGCTCTAGGAAGGGTTCTGGTCGTCCCAAACGTCTTCCATTTGAGGATTATGGAGGCCACTGTGGTCTTAGGAACCTTAAGTGCAGCAGAAATCTTTTTGTAACCTTGGCCAGATCTGTGCCTTGCCACAATTCTGTCTCTGATCTCCTTAGGCAGTTCCTTTGACCTCATGATTCTCATTTGCTCTGACATGCTTTGTGATCTGGAAGGTCTTATATAGACAGGTGTGTGGCTTTCCTAATCAAGTCCAATCAGTATAATCAAACACAGCTGGACTCAAATGAAGGTGTAGAACCATCTCAAGGATGATCAGAAGAAATGGAAAGCACCTGAGTTAAATATATGAGTGTCACAGCAAAGGGTCTGAATACTTAGAACCATGTGATATTTCAGTTTTTCTTTTTTAATAAATCTGCAACAATGTCAACAATTCTGTGTTTTTCTGTCAGTATGGGGTGCTATGTGTACATTCATGAGGAAGAAGAATGAACTTAAATGATTTTAGCAAATGGCTGCAATATAACAAAGAGTGAAAAATTTAAGGGGGTCTGAATACTTTCCGTACCCACTGTATAAAGGTCATCAGAAGAAGCAAGAGTGGCCTCCATTCGGGGCCATTGTAGTGTGGGTGTGAACCAGTATTTTAATTGTACCAATAAAGAGACATAATAGTAGTCAGTCAGGTCAATGCCACCCATACCTCCAGCTGTCCGGTGTTTTATCAGTGCCTTATGAGAACATCTGGGCCCTTTAGACTTCCATAGGAAAAGCGTAAGGGACTTTTGCAGTGTGGTAAGGTAAGACCGTTTCACCCGAATCGGAAAGGTCCAGAAAAGATATAATATTTGTGGGAGAAAAAGTATCTTGAACGAGGCTAAGCGGCCCGACCAAGAAAGTTCCACCTTTGCGAGGCAATTGGTTTCCTGAGTGATTTTTTTGATCAGGGGGTCATAATTGGCTGAAGCTAGGTTGGACACATTAGGAGTTAATTGAAGCCCTAGATACGGTAGAGAGAAATCTGTCCAGGTATATGGGAATTGAGATACGAGGGAGGACTTAAGGGACGATTAAATATTCAGACCCATAATTGTCAATATACTAAAATTGGGTTTGTAGTATGAGACCATACTGGAAGTCATTAAGAATGAGTGGGCAATGGGCAGGGAAAGGACAGGATCAGTAAGACAAAGTATAATGTCGTCTGCGAAAAGGCTCACCTTATGTAGGTCGTTGTTAAATGAAAAACTATGGATATGAGGATCAGCACGAATCCAGGCCGCTAGGGGTTCAATTAGGAGATTAAAAATGGTAGGGGACAATGGATAGCCTTGCCTGGTCCCATTTGTTATTGGCAGGGTGCAAGAGAGTATTTGATACGTACACTTGTGTGGAAGGGGAGGAGTATAGAGCAAGTATCGCTGATTGGATGGAGCCAGAGAAACCAAACTTTGTCAGTGTCTGAAGCATGTATCCCCAGTGGACTCAATCGAATGCCTTCTCCGCATCCATGGAGAGGAGCAGAGAATGCATTCGATCCCTCCCAGCAAGATAAATCATATTAATTACTCTATGCGTGGCATCAGATGCCTGCCTACCGATGGTGAAGCCAGTCTGATCGGGGTGAATTAGCCAAGGGAGAATTAGAAGACATTGGGCCAAAAATATGGAATATATTTTAACATCTGTGTTTAACAAGGAGATGGGCCTAAAGTTGGCGGGAGTTGTGGGGTCTTTACCAGGTTTAGGGATGGTGACAATATGTGCTTTGAGCATTTCAGGAAAAAGAGGCGCTAGTTGCCGCGGAAGTATAAACATTAGCTAATGTTGGGCATAGATGGGCATGGCATATTTTGTAATAATCGTTAGTTAGTCTGTCAGGACCTGGAGTTTTGCTATTCGGTAAGGATCTAATGACTTTGGGAATCTCAGGGGCATTTAAGATATTCAATTGAGTGGGAGATAAAGATGGAAGGTTAAGAGAGGTCAAAACATTTTGGATAGCAATGTCAGTGGGCTGAACTGTGTGTGGGTCTTCTGAGAGATTATATAGGGAATGGTAATATTCAGCAAAGGAATCAGCAATCTCAAAGGGATGCATAATTTTGTGCTTGGTCACAGCTGGGGTGAGATGACTAATTCTAGTCTTAGTCTGAGAGGACCTAACTCAGGAGCTTACCTGCCCTATTGCCAGAGGAGTAATGATTAGTTTGAGATATTGTAAATGGGTATTGTTTTGTTCTAGCAACAGCAGCCGAAGTTCCAAGTGCTGGGTGGATTGCGTCCGGTTGCGGAAGAGGTTTGGGCTTTATCTAATGCCTCCAAAAGTTGAATTCCCGAGAGCAGAGAGTTTAGTCTCTGAGTTCTCTGTTTTTTAAGTCGGGAGCCAATTTGAATTAAGATGCCATGGATAAAAGCTTTGTGGGCACACCAGAGGGTAGAGGGCTCAGAGACCGATGTACCGTTAGTCTCGAAGAACTTGGTTAAATGTTTGGTTATAGTTGGGATATGGGCCGGGTCATGTAGAATGCGCAAATTTGCACACCAAATGTAGGAGGGAGGGACAGAATCACTATCTTGTATGGTTATAGAGACTTGTGCAATAACCGACCATAAAACAGAGTGAATGGAGGAGACAGAGACCTGAAATAGAAGAGGTTTATCGACTATAATAGCATCGATACGGGAGTACATATGATGTCTGGAGGAGTAAAACGAGTAGTCTCGTTCAACCGCATTCTGGCACCTCCAGACATCATACAATCCATTGCTGTGCCATACAGAATGTAGGAGGGGAACAGGGCGTTTAGTTTTAGAGGTCGAATCTAAAGAAGGGTCCGTTATGGCATTGAAGTCCCCAAACTGTAGCAAAGAGCCTCTGCGGAGGGAGTCCAATTTACGCAGGAGTTTTTTAACCACTTGCCGACTGCCGCACGACTATTTACGGCGGCAGTCAGCCCCTCACAGGCAAAGTGACGTAGGACTACGTCGCTAGCCTGTGAGCCTCTAGGGGGTGAGCGTGCGCTCCCGCCCCGTTAGCTTCCTAACATGTCCGCGCATGTGACCAGCGGACCCGATGTCCGTCGGTCACTTGCGATCGTCCGGTACAGAGGGAGAAAGGCAGGTGGCTAATGTAAACAAAGCTGCTTGTCATTCTCCCTTGTGTAAGTGCAGAGATCACACGGTCCTGCTATGTAGGATCGTATATCTCCGTTGTTAGACAAACAGCCACATCCCTTTACAGTTAGAATAACGCCCCTAGGGACACACTTAACCCCTCCTTCTCCAAAAGAGTTAACCCCTTCCCTGCCAGTGTCATTTTTACAGTAACAGTGCATATGTATAGCACTGATTACTGTAGTAATGTTACTGGTACCCCCAAAAGTATAAAAAATGTCAGTCAGGGGTCCGATCTGTCCGCCGCAATGTCGCAGTCCCGCAAAAAAAAAAATCACAGATCGCCGACATTACTCGTTAAAAAAAAAAAACAATAAAAATGACAAAAATCTTTCCCTTAGTTAGTAAACGCAATAACTTTTGCACAAAATTTTTTTGGGGGAATTTCATATAAAAAAATGTGAAAAATATTGTTATTTTTGCAAAATTGATGCTCTATTTTTGTTTATAGCGCATGATCAAAAAAATTGCACAGGTGATCAAATACCACCAAAAGAAAGCTCTGTTTGTGGGGAAAAAAAGGACGTCAATTTCATTTGGGTACAGCATCGCACGACCGTGCAATTGTCTGTTAAAGTCACGCAGTGCAGAATTGCAAAATAGGCCCTGGTCAGGAAGGGGGTAAAATCTTCTGGGGCTTAAGTGGTTAATAAAACAAACTTGACTGGTGTTTGGAGCATACAGACTAACAACATTGAATAGCTTATTGTTTAGTTCACAAATGAGAATAAGATAACTGCCCTCTGGATCAGGATGTTGTTCTATCAAAGTAAAGGCCACAGAATTCTTAATTGCAATGCCCACACTTCTACGTTTAGTAGGAGCGAAGGCTAAAAATATATTAGGAAACAGTTTGAGAAAATGTGGGGGAGGCCGAAGCTTGAAAGTGTGATTCCTGGAAACAAAGAATATCAGCCTCAAGCTTAAGAGCGTCCTTCCACAATGCCGCCCTCTTAACTGGGTGGTTCAGGCCATTAACATTGTAAGAAACAACATTAAGTAACATATACCCATAAGGAAAAAATGATTACATAGTACCTCAGCCATATCAGTTTGTAAGGTGTGCTGAAGAGTGAGAGGATAAACACAGGCGTCAGTCCACTGAGGAAGCAGGGCCAAAGGAGGTAGCAGTGCTGTAGCTAGGTAATGATCATGACGTATCCTAATTAGGGTTGAGCGGACACCTAGATGTCCGTGTTCGACGGGTTCGGCCGAACTTTAAAAAAAAGTCCGGGTCCGTGTCCCGGACTTTTACCGAACTTTTCCCGGACACCGAACCCCATTGAAGTCAATGGGGACCCGAACTTTAAGGCACTAAAATGGCTCTAAAACACCAAAGGAAAGGGCTAGAGTGCTGCAAATGGCAGCAAAACGTAATTAAGAGCATGGCAAGTGCTCTGCAAACAAATGTGGATAGGGAAATAACTTAAAACAACAAAAAAAAACAGAAAAATAAAACAATGTTCTTCTTCATCTCTGAAGGACGAGGCCCATATGGAGTAGGAGGGAGGTTGAGGTGGTGGTGGATGTGGCGGTGACATAGGCGTGCGCACAGGGTGTGCTGGGTGTGCCTGGGCACACCCTAATCACCTAGGGCACATAGCATTGCCAGTGAGGAGATGGGAAAGATCTCCCTGGGACCTGCTCTGCTCTATTTCTCCTTGCCTACAGGTACATGGCCCCGATACATTACTCTCCCTGCTGGCAAACACATGCATGTGTATTTCAACTTTGGGGTGCACACCTTAATGCAATAGGCTGCGCACACCTATGGGCGGTGTAGGTGGAAGCGGCGGTGGAGGAGGACCAGGGCCGGATTAACAGCATCATGGGCTTGGTGCTGAGGATTTTGAAGGGCCTTAAGGGCCGTGCCTTGCCATGCACCCAGAGGAGGAAGGGTGCAGCCATGCATGCCTAATTCAACATGGGATGCTGTCTCTGAAGCCCATAAACACATCCATGCATCGCCAACTGTCCCTCCTTGTCCGGCCTTCACGCTGTGTGGGGAGGTTCTGAGGGTGCTGCCTGGGGAAGCGAGCATAGAAGCCAGACTTCTGTGTTTACAAGTGACAGAAGAGCGGTAACAGTGAATATGGCCAACCCGGGGCCTATATAAAAGGTAGGGGCCTGGAGCTGCAGCTCCAATAGCCCCTACATTAATCTGGCCCTGAGGAGGAGGACGAGGTAGCCAACACTGCTTCTTTTCAAAAATTTTAAATGAGGGTACACCCCAAAAGAGTGAGAAAGAGCAAAAATGGAACAATGGGTGGGTAAGGTCGGTATCCATTGCTATTCTGCATAAGGTACGGAAAAGTCCCGTGGGATCCATGCCTGGTTCATTTTAATGAACGTGAGCTTGTCCACATTGTCTCTGGACAGGCGGCTGCGCTTGTCTGTTATAACGCCCCCAGCCGTGCTAAATACCCGTTCAGATAATACACTGGCTGCAGGGCACGCCAGCACCTCCAAGGCGTAAAGGGCAAGCTCAAGCCATGTGCCCAATTTGGAGACCCAGAAGTTGAAGGGGGCAGACCCGTCATTCACTACATGTAGGCGTGTGCACACATACTGCTCCACCATGTTGGTAAAATGCTGCCTCCTGCTAAGACGTTCCATCTGAGCTGCTGGTGCTGCTGTTTGTTGTGGCGTGCTGACAAAGCTTTTCCACATTTCGGCCATGCTAACCCTGCCTTCTGAGGTGCTGGCGGTGCCCTGGTTGCGTTGGCGACCTCCTCCTCCTCCTCCTCTGCCTTGTGCTTCCACTGTGGCCCCGCTGTCAGATGGGAATGCCAGCAGCATGGCGTCTACCAGCGTGCGCTTGTACTCGCGCATCTTGCGATCGCGCTCCAGTGAGTGAATTAAGGACGGTACGTTGTCCTTGTAACGGGGATCCAGCAGCGTGGCCACCCAGTAATCAGCACAAGTTAGAATGTGGGCAACTCGGCGGTCGTTGTGGAGACACTGCAGCATGTAATCGCTCATGTGTGCCAGGCTGCCCAGAGGCGACGAAAGGCTGTCCTCTGTGGGAGGTGTATCGTCCGTGTCCTCTGTATCCCCCCAGCCACGCACCAGTGATGGCCATGAGCTGGCCTGGGTGCCACCCTGCTGTGAACATGGTTCCATCTCCTCCTCCAGCTCCTCCTCCTCCTCATCCTCCTCATCCTCCAGAACTGTGCCCCTGCTGGACAATTGCGTCCCTGGCGTTTGCGTGTGCAGGAACCCACCCTCGGAGCCCCTTGCGAATGACTGCCCTGAAAGCCTTGGAAATGTTACCTCTTCATCCTCCTCCTCCTCCTCATCCTGTGCCACATCCTCTTCCATCATCGCCCGAATTGTTTTTTCAAGGAGGCATAGAAGTGGGATAGTTAAGCTGAGAACGGCGTCATTGCCACTGGCCATGTTGGTGGAGTACTCAAAACAGCGCAACAAGGCACACAGGTCTCGCATGGAGGCCCAGTTAAATTAAATAGCGGAATAGAAAATATGATCCAAAAAAAGTGTATGTATATCACACGTACACAACCACACTGGGCCCCAATTACTATTGTTTGTACCCCTAAAAGGCTAGATGAGGAGTAGGGGGAGTATGGAACAGGCAGCACCCTCAAACCTTCAGAAGTATGAGATGAACCCCAACAACTTGGAAAGGTGGATCTCTCTCACACGTACCAACACAGACTATCCCCCAATTTAACTGATCCCCAAAGGTTTTTGATTAAATAGCGGAATAGAAAATATGATCCAAAAAAAGTGTATGTATATCACACGTACACAACCACACTGGGCCCCAATTACTATTGTTTGTACCCCTAAAAGGCTAGATGAGGAGTAGGGGGAGTATGGAACAGGCAGCACCCTCAAACCTTCAGAAGTATGAGATGAACCCCAACAACTTGGAAAGGTGGATCTCTCTCACACGTACCAACACAGACTATCCCCCAATTTAACTGATCCCCAAAAGTTTTTGATTAAATAGCGGAATAGAAAATATGATCCAAAAAAAGTGTATGTATATCACACGTACACAACCACACTAGGCCCCAATTACTATTGTTTGTACCCCTAAAAGGCTAGATGAGGAGTAGGGGGGGTATGGAACAGGCAGCACCCTCAAACCTTCAGAAGTATGAGATGAACCCCAACAACTTGGAAAGGTGGATCTCTCTCACACATACCAACACAGACTATCCCCCAATTTAACTGATCCCCAAAGGTTTTTGATTAAATAGCGGAATAGAAAATATGATCCAAAAAAAGTGTATGTATATCACACGTACACAACCACACTAGGCCCCAATTACTATTGTTTGTACCCCTAAAAGGCTAGGAGTAGGGGGAGTATGGAACAGGCAGCACCCTCAAACCTTCAGAAGTATGAGATGAACCCCAACAACTTGGAAAGGTGGATCTCTCTCACACGTACCAACACAGACTATCCCCCAATTTAACTGATCCCCAAAGGTTTTTGATTAAATAGCGGAATAGAAAATATGATCCAAAAAAAGTGTATGTATATCACACGTACACAACCACACTGGGCCCCAATTACTATTGTTTGTACCCCTAAAAGGCTAGATGAGGAGTAGGGGGAGTATGGAACAGGCAGCACCCTCAAACCTTCAGAAGTATGAGATGAACCCCAACAACTTGGAAAGGTGGATCTCTCTCACACGTACCAACACAGACTATCCCCCAATTTAACTGATCCCCAAAGGTTTTTGATTAAATAGCGGAATAGAAAATATGATCCAAAAAAAGTGTATGTATATCACACGTACACAACCACACTGGGCCCCAATTACTATTGTTTGTACCCCTAAAAGGCTAGATGAGGAGTAGGGGGGGTATGGAACAGGCAGCACCCTCAAACCTTCAGAAGTATGAGATGAACCCCAACAACTTGGAAAGGTGGATCTCTCTCACACGTACCAACACAGACTATCCCCCAATTTAACTGATCCCCAAAGGTTTTTGATTAAATAGCGGAATAGAAAATATGATCCAAAAAAAGTGTATGTATATCACACGTACACAACCACACTAGGCCCCAATTACTATTGTTTGTACCCCTAAAAGGCTAGATGAGGAGTAGGGGGGGTATGGAACAGGCAGCACCCTCAAACCTTCAGAAGTATGAGATGAACCCCAACAACTTGGAAAGGTGGATCTCTCTCACACGTACCAACACAGACTATCCCCCAATTTAACTGATCCCCAAAGGTTTTTGATTAAATAGCGGAATAGAAAATATGATCCAAAAAAAGTGTATGTATATCACACGTACACAACCACACTAGGCCCCAATTACTATTGTTTGTACCCCTAAAAGGCTAGATGAGGAGTAGGGGGGGTATGGAACAGGCAGCACCCTCAAACCTTCAGAAGTATGAGATGAACCCCAACAACTTGGAAAGGTGGATCTCTCTCACACGTACCAACACAGACTATCCCCCAATTTAACTGATCCCCAAAGGTTTTTGATTAAATAGCGGAATAGAAAATATGATCCAAAAAAAGTGTATGTATATCACACGTACACAACCACACTGGGCCCCAATTACTATTGTTTGTACCCCTAAAAGGCTAGATGAGGAGTAGGGGGAGTATGGAACAGGCAGCACCCTCAAACCTTCAGAAGTATGAGATGAACCCCAACAACTTGGAAAGGTGGATCTCTCTCACACGTACCAACACAGACTATCCCCCAATTTAACTGATCCCCAAAGGTTTTTGATTAAATAGCGGAATAGAAAATATGATCCAAAAAAAGTGTATGTATATCACACGTACACAACCACACTAGGCCCCAATTACTATTGTTTGTACCCCTAAAAGGCTAGATGAGGAGTAGGGGGGGTATGGAACAGGCAGCACCCTCAAACCTTCAGAAGTATGAGATGAACCCCAACAACTTGGAAAGGTGGATCTCTCTCACACGTACCAACACAGACTATCCCCCAATTTAACTGATCCCCAAAGGTTTTTGATTAAATAGCGGAATAGAAAATATGATCCAAAAAAAGTGTATGTATATCACACGTACACAACCACACTAGGCCCCAATTACTATTGTTTGTACCCCTAAAAGGCTAGATGAGGAGTAGGGGGGGTATGGAACAGGCAGCACCCTCAAACCTTCAGAAGTATGAGATGAACCCCAACAACTTGGAAAGGTGGATCTCTCTCACACGTACCAACACAGACTATCCCCCAATTTAACTGATCCCCAAAGGTTTTTGATTAAATAGCGGAATAGAAAATATGATCCAAAAAAAGTGTATGTATATCACACGTACACAACCACACTAGGCCCCAATTACTATTGTTTGTACCCCTAAAAGGCTAGGAGTAGGGGGAGTATGGAACAGGCAGCACCCTCAAACCTTCAGAAGTATGAGATGAACCCCAACAACTTGGAAAGGTGGATCTCTCTCACACGTACCAACACAGACTATCCCCCAATTTAACTGATCCCCAAAGGTTTTTGATTAAATAGCGGAATAGAAAATATGATCCAAAAAAAGTGTATGGTATATCACACGTACACAACCACACTAGGCCCCAATTACTATTGTTTGTACCCCTAAAAGGCTAGATGAGGAGTAGGGGGAGTATGGAACAGGCAGCACCCTCAAATCTTCAGAAGTATGAGATTGTGTTCACTGTACCCCACAAAGATTGAGTTCACTGCACCCCACAATGATTGTGTTCACTGCACCCCACAAAGATTGTGTTCACTGCACCTCACAAAGATTGTGTTCACTGTACCCCCCCAAAGATTGTGTTCACTGCACCCCACAAAGATTCTGTTCACTGTACCCCACAAAGATTGTGTTCACTGCACCCTAAAAGGATGTTGTTCACTGCACCCCACAAAGATTGTGTTCACTGCACCCTAAAAGGATGTTGTTCACTGCACCCCAAAAAGATTGTGTTCACTGTACCCCCCCAAAGATTGTGTTCACTGCACCCCACAAAGATTGTGTTCACTGCACCCCAAAAAGATTGTGTTCACTGTACCCCCCAAAGATTGTGTTCACTGCACCCCAAAAAGATTGTGTTCACTGTACCCCCCAAAGATTGTGTTCACTGCACCCCACAAAGATTCTGTTCACTGTACCCCACAAAGATTGTGTTCACTGCACCCCAAAAAGATTGTGTTCACTGTACCCCCCAAAGATTGTGTTCACTGCACCCCACAAAGATTCTGTTCACTGCACCCCACAAAGGATTTTGTTCACTGCACCCCAAAAAGATTGTGTTCACTGCACCCCAAAAAGGATTTTGATCACTGCACCCCAAAAAGGATGTTGTTCACTGCACCCCAAAAATGATTTTGTTCACTCCACCCCAAAAAGATTGTGTTCACTGCACCCCACAAAGATTGTGTTCACTGCACCCCAAAAAGATTGTGTTCACTGTACCCCCCAAAGATTGTGTTCACTGCACCCCACAAAGATTCTGTTCACTGTACCCCACAAAGATTGTGTTCACTGCACCCCAAAAAGATTGTGTTCACTGCACCCCAAAAAGGATGTTGTTCACTGCACCCCAAAAAGGATGTTGTTCACTCCACCCCAAAAAGATTGTGTTCACTGCACCCCACAAAGATTGTGTTCACTGCACCCCAAAAAGATTGTGTTCACTGCACCCCAAAAAGGATTTTGTTCACTGCACCCCAAAAAGGATTTTGTTCACTGCACCCCAAAAAGGATGTTGTTCACTCCACCCCAAAAAGATTGTGTTCACTGCACCCCAAAAAGATTGTGTTCACTGCACCCCACAAAGGATTTTGTTCACTGCACCCCAAAAAGATTGTGTTCACTGCACCCCAAAAAGGATGTTGTTCACTGCACCCCAAAAAGGATTTTGTTCACTGCACCCCAAAAAGATTGTGTTCACTGCACCCCACAAAGGATTTTGTTCACTGCACCCCACAAAGATTGTGTTCACTGCACACCAAAAAGGATTGTGTTCACTGCACCCCAAAAAGATTTTGTTCACTGCACCCCAAAAAGATTGTGTTCACTGCAGCCCAAAAAGATTGTGTTCACTGCAGCCCAAAAAGATTGTGTTCACTGCAGCCCAAAAAGATTGTGTTCACTGCAGCCCAAAAAGATTGTGTTCACTGCAGCTCACACACAGAAAAATGGATGTGGATCACTGACACCTGCCTATCTCCAATCCCACACCACACAGCAATATCGATTGTAGTTTGTAGAACACAGTTTCCCTAAAATTCAGCAGACTCTGTCCCTAACAGGATTGAGAAGAGATCGTAGATCAGGATTGAGTGCAGATTCACCCCACCCCCCACACAGCAATATCGATTGTAGTTTGTAGAAGACACTGACCCTATAATTCAGCAGACTCTATCCCTAAAATGCCTACAACTCGCCCTGCCTAAACACTCCGACCTGTCCCTCAATTCTATCCGGACACAAATGGTTTTTTCCTGCCTATCTTTCCCTAATCAGCAGCCAGCACGTTGATGTGTGCTCTGTCCCTGATATAAGCAGCATAATGACGCCGCTGCGGCTGCCTCGAACTTATAAAGACTTGGTCACATGCTTCAGACGGCCAATCACAGCTACTAAGACATTTGCAGGCATGGCTGGGATGGCTTAAGGCACACCAGTTAAACGATTGTTGATTGGCTGTTGAAAGCCCGCCATGAAAAGAGCGCCAAAGCATGCAAAACCCGGAAATAAAACGACCGAACACGGATTTTTACCCGAACATACAGTAAAGTGTCCGTGTCCGTGTTCGGGTACAAAAAATCCAATTATTCGGTACGAACACGAATAATACAGTCCGTGTTCGCTCAACACTAATCCTAATAAAAATGATATCTGAAAACACAGAAACAGTCAGCAATAGGCATCAGGAGGGGGTAGAGGGAAGTCAACATCAGAAACAAATATAAAAAAAGGGACCCAAAATGGGATCCGTAAGCAGTCTTGCTGCATACTAGTATTGGGGGGTAAAACGTGGAATGGAATTCCTGGGTGCCTCAGGAAAAGGGTACGTTGGAATGGAGTCACAGGAGGTAAGCCAAAGAAATAGCTATCATTTGTTGATCTTTTTTCGGTGAGAAACCAGCTGCCAGTCTTCATGCACAGGAGAGACAGGACGTGGAGAGCGCTGGGGGGTCATCTTGAGGAGGGAGAATATCCCAGGTGCGGAGCCAATGCAAACCTTCATCTAAGGAAGAAATTATTGCAGTTGTGCCCTTATCTGTGATGGTGATCTTGGTGGGGAAACCCCATCTGTAGGCAATATTATGATTACGCTGGGCTTTTGTAATAGGAAGCAAATTCCTGAGTTTCATCATCATGTACTGTGACAGGTCTGCAAAGGCCTGGATAGAAGCGTAGGCAGCAGAGTTGCAGGAGTTCTTGCGGAACTCTCCCATAAATTGGTCTTTCATGTGGTAGAAATGGACCCTCATCAACATGTCTCTGGATGTCTCTTTTAGGAAGGAGGGCCTAGGCAAACAGTGTATTCTATCAATGATAATTTCAGATGGAGCAGCAGATGGCAGAGATTCAGTAATCAGATCCACAACATATTGGTGCAAACGGTCAGGTCCCTCCGTCTACTGGACCCCACGCAGTTTGATGTTATTTCTGCATGGGCGGTCCTCGAGATTCACGACTTTAGCCTTATGCCAGTCCATATCATCTATATGTTCATTATGGGAGTCCACAAGGGTATTGTAAGAGATAGCAAATTCCTCAATTTTGTGTTCCACATGATCCATTCTATCACCAAAGTAAGACAGCTCCTTTCGGAAGCTTTGCACACAGGACAGCACATCATTTTGAAGAGATGAACGGAGAGAGACCAGCATCTCCTTCATGGTGGTGTCTAGTATAGGCTGGTTGGTGGTAGGGAAGGAGTTAATGGATACTGTAAACCCGCTGGTGTCATCCAGGGAGATATGGCCTCTGGCAGAGTCTGTGGCAGGGGAATCATGATCCATCCTGGGTCTGGACTTGGCCCGGGCTGCCTGACAGGGGAGTGGAGGCTTGGGGAGAAGTTTTAGAAGGTCCCTTTGAGGATTTGGAGGGGGAACTAGGCCCCTGTGATGAGGATGGGGACGCCGCTGAGGGTGCAGGGGAGCGACTGCCGCTGCCAACCTGGGGCCTTCTCCCGGCCGGCGGGAAGAAATGCTGTAGCTTGCAGGGGTTTGTGAGGTCTTTACATTTGCGTGGCATGGCAGGGGGGAGGGGGAAGTAGAGAGTCCGTAGGCTAAGAAGGGACCTGGCAAGGCTGGCTGGCTCACCTCTGGGTAGCAAATTCCCTGGTACCGGAGCAGAGCTCGTCAATCACGCTGCCAGCTTGTCCACACGGTAGCCATGCCCCTCTTGTACGTACAATTCTAAAGGAATAGGTTGTTAAATTGCCCCTCATAGTCCCATCAAAATAGAGGAATTCTATTGGTAGATAAGGTTTGGGATAATGTCAATAACACCATGGCAATAACACCCGTAATTGTGTGAGCTCCCTGTTCTCCAATTAGTTATCTTGCTCTTTATGCTCTTGCTGATGTCCACATCTGCATTACCATTCTTTACCAACATTTGGCTTGTTCCTTGACCATGCTTTCACTTCATCCCATCCTGCAATCATTTGTTAACTGACCTTTGGCTTGTTCCTTTACTACACTTCCACTTGATCTCAGCCTGCAACCACTTGTTACCAACCTTTGACCTGTTTACCATCTATGCTTTTGCATTGGTTGGGCAATCCTGAGGACCATGACCTAGCACTAGCATGCAGCGAACCCATATCCACCATCAGGAGCTTTGGCGAAGTCTGGTTAGTGCCTGGACACTGCACCTTTTAATGAACCTGTGTAACCCACCAGGGAAATCTGCTTGTGTATATTTTCTGCTAGTTTCTGTTTGAGCCTTTCTGCTGTTATGCCACTGGCTCTTGAGCCTGACCCCTGACCATGACTGATAATCTTGGTTGCATGAGCTGATCTCTCAAACAGTTCTTGGTCTGCAATAATCTAATAAACACAAACTCTATATTCTCTGTTTTCAAGAAACACATTTGATGGGCTTTAAACTCCTCCTTCTACAAATAGGGTGGATAGCTAAAGCATTTTATGCAACTTACTCCACCCTTATAGCTAAATTTGCTCAGTGTTAGAATTATAGCTAAATTTGCTCAGTGTTAGAATTATTGCTCTCAAAACCAACTTGTCCAGTCAATATATCACCCCTCATTTCTAGACAGCAGATTGTTTATAATAGTCAACAGCTACTTCCCTTCTATAGTTGAATATGACCTAACTAAATTCACCCTATTTTCACTTGAAATTGCAGCTGGCCCAATACTTTTGATGGGGGATTACAATGCAGTGCTTGATGTCAAATTGGACTGCTTGGGAGGTGTAGAAAGACCGGACCTTTGATTCACAGAATGGAAATAAAAATGTTATTTGTTGAGTTCTGGCTAAATACATATCCCAGGGCATATCTGACTGTATGGCATTAGCCCTTACCAGCTTGGTGGCACTATTGCAGCTCATCTTTGGAGGTTAATCCTGTCTTGGTTGGATGGCAAAACTGTGGTCAACTCATGTTTAATAGCCATCGCTCATATTTGCTATATAATTTGTAAGTCTAAACTCAGTCGCTTAAGTAGAAATGTTTCAAGCTCAGATTTGTGGTGTTTTCATGGCTATAACTGGTACCATCAGCCGCTAATTTAAGATCCTAGTGGCTGAGACATACATATACACAAATTATTCACCAATATAAAGTTTTTCCTATCCCACAGAAAGTCATGGTGTAGTCATCTCCTGGGATGTGTACAAAGTGTTTGATAGAGTAGAATTGCCTTACCTTCCTAAAGTTTGATACAGTAATGGTTGCAAAAACAAAACAAATCATATCTGAACAAAATAAAAAAAAAGACTCTGTCCTGCTGCACTGAAATGTAGGGTTAATTTACTGTATATTAAAATATATTTATCAGCAGATCACAGATGCAATGCCAGGATCCTGTAGATTCTCAGTGTACAGTAGCTGTCCGTCTCTACCTCCCTTATGGGCAGACAGTCACTGGAGAGCAGGAGAATCAATGAACTTTGAGAGCGCTCCTTGTAGTTCACTGTCAACCATAAACCATCTGCTGAGGTGGCAGATTGCTGTCAATGAATAATGCAATAATGTAAGCAGAGCTCTGCAAGGCCTTGCTGTTTTTAAATTATGACAGCGGGTGCAGGAAGAATCTTCCCTGCACAGCAGGGGATTTGGGGGGGCGCAGGCAGGGGCTCTTTAGTAATATAACCTAAATACGGGTGTAACATGTTACCAAAGGTGGACTTCTCCTTTAAAATAAATTAAAATGAATTGGGTGATTGCAAAATTATCTCTAACAGGCAAAGAGAGTAAAGAGAAATCCACATTAATATAGTAATAGCTCTTTAGTATAATATACCTAACAGCCATGAGATGGAGTGAGGCATTTACTCATGTAAGGATCAAGATTATTTAGATAATAAACGGTTAAAGCTGAACTCTGGCACAAACATTACCATTTACATAAATTCCTAAATAGACACAAAGGATATAAATCTGCTTTGTATACAGCAAAAGCTGATGCAAACCCATAGCTTGCCTTGTAAAAGTAGAAATTACATATTCACTGCACGTTACCTGTTTAGGGTTCAGAGTTGGAAAGGAACCAGCAGACTCCGCCTATTGCCGACAGCCTGCAGAAAACTATAGGTGGGGTGGAGACCAGACCAGTCACACTAGAGAGGAGCAGTGACTGGTCTTTAGTACATGAGAGAGAAAGGAGTGCCCTTTGTCCAGAATTAGTCAACTCTTGATGAAGAATGCAATTGTTTATTGAAAGTAAAACATCCTCAGGGATAACACACGAATATAAACTGTGTAAAATCAATATTTGTTATACAGGTATATCGCTAGAGAAAGAAAAAATGTGTGTGCATGTGTGTGTGTGTGTATATATCTATATATAGATATACACAGGGTCAGAGTTAATTACATCGATATGATCCTAAAGTATGTTTGCAGTGCAAGATATAAAATTCATATACACAGCTCAAAAAAAAAAAAAGAATACTTTAAAAACATCAGATCTCCATGGGAAAAAAATCTCATGCTGGATATCTATACTGATATGGACTGAGCGATGTGTTAGGAATGAAAGGATGCCGCATCATTTAATGGAAATGAAAATTATCACCCTACAGAGGGCTGAATTTAAACCCTGAAAATCAAAGTGAAAAAATTATGCAGCAAGCTATTCCATTTTGCTGAAATTTCATTGCAGCAACTCAAAATGATACTAAGTAGTTTGCATGGCCCCCACCTGCTTGTATGCATGCCTGGCAACATTGGGGCATGCTCCTAATGAGACAACTGATGGTGTCCTGGGGTATTTATTCCCAGATCTGGACCAGGGCATAACTGAGCTCCTGAACAGACTGTGGTGCAACCTGGCAGCGGCGTTGAATGGACCGAAACATAATGTCCCAGAGCTGTTCTATTGGATTTAGGTCAGATGAGCATGGGGGCCATTCAATGGTATAAATTCCTTCATCCTGCAGGAACTGGCTGCATACTCTCGCCGCATGAAGCCAGGCATTGTTGTGTACGAGGAGGAACCCAGGACCCACTGCACCAGCGTAGGGTCTGACAATGGGTCCAAGGGATTTATCCTAATACCTAATGGCAGTCAGGGTGCCATTGTCTAGCCTGTAGAGGTCTGTGCATCATTCCATGGATATGCCTCCCCAGACCATCACTGACCCACCATCAAACCAGTCATGCTGAATGAGGTTACAGGCAGAAAGTTGCTCTCCACGGTTTCTCCAGACCCTTTCATGTCTGTCACATGTGCTCAGTGTGAACCTGCTCTCATCTGTGAAAATCACAGGGTGCCAGTGGCAGACCTGCCAATTCTGGTGTTCAATGGCAAATGCCAATCGGGGGTCTACAGTGCGGGGCAATGAGCACAGGGCCCACTAGAGGACCTCGGGCCCTCAGGCCACCCTCATGAAGTCTTTTTTTGATTGTTTGGTCAGAGACTTTCACACCAGTGGCCTGCTGGAGGTCATTTTGTAGGGCTCCGACAGTGCTCATCCTGTTCCTACTTGCACAAAGGTTCAGATACCGGTTGTGCTGATGGGTTAAGGACGTTCTACGGCCCTTTCCAGCTCTCCTAGAGTAACTGCCTAAACCCCATGCTCGTATGACCTAAATCCAGTAGAACACCTCTGAGACATTATGTTTCGGTCCATCTGACACGGCCAGGTTGCAGCTCAGTCTGTTCAGGAGCTCAGTGATGCCCTGGTTCAAATCTGGGAGGGAATACCCCAGGACAACATCCATTATCTCATTAGGAGCATGCCCCAACATTGTCAGGCAAGTACCTGGGGGCCATACAAACTACTGAGTACCATTTTGAGTTGCTTCAATTAAGTTTCAGCAAAATGGACTAGCCTGCTGCATAATTTTTTCATTTTGATTTTCGGGGTGTCTTTGTATTCAGCCCTCTGTAGGTTGATCATTTTTACTGTAAAAATATATAAAATAAATATCACACAATGGTGATATATATAATATATCCCCTGCGCACAAGTAAATAAACTATATTCAATGAGTCCTGTTACAGACCTATCGCAGCCACTTATAAATCTGTGTAAAAAATACTAGAATGCAAACAATCCCATCAAGAAATTAAAAGACCAGTATTAGTAGCGCAGATAGTTCAAAAACATGCTCCACATAAGATGAAATATTAAAGTCCTTCTAAATGTCCATCTCCATGCAGAGTCTCTTAACAATCCTCTCCACCAATTGGGATCACCAGTGTTTTATGGGGTCACCAAACCACAAATCCTCCACCTTTGTGACATAAATAGGGGGATGGCAACTCACCAGACAGCGTGGCCCACCTATTCTCATAGGATAGGCAAACAGGCAAAGAACACAAATCTCCTCCCGATTAACTGCAGCAGCTGAGTGTGTCTTTCCTTACAGCATGTCAAAGCATCCCTTTTACTCACAGTGGAGCTCCCATCAACCCAATTAGGAAGATAAAGAAAGGGAAACCGCACTAGTGTGATATTGTTTTAACACTCCACACTTTTATTCATCATATCCCAATTAAAATGTACTCAGAAACGCATAACATTAAAAAGCCTTCACAATCTCCAATGGAAAGTATCATGGATGCACTGATCGGCACTGTAGATCTGGCTCACCCTCTCCACGCTGATGCTCTGGACCCCGCCAGCCTCCGTAGGTGTCACCCGATCACTTCCGGTCGCCGTAAGGCTCACGCTCTGACGCGTTTCGTCATTTCCGATTTCCTCGTATTTGGTTCAGATGGTGTCAAGTGTGTGTGGCGGCAACCAAGTAAGGAGTACAAAGACAAGTGTATCTTGCCTACAATCAAGCATGGTGGTGGGAGTGTCATGGTCTGGGATGCATGAGTGCTGCTGGCATTGGGGAGCTACAGTTCATTGAGAGAGAATCATGAATGCCAACATGTACTGTGACATACTGAAGCAGAGCATGATCTCCTCCCTTCAGAGACTGGGCCGCTCTGCAGTATTTCAACATGATAATGACCACAAACACACTTCAAAGACGACCACTGCCTTGCTGAAGCTGAGGGTAAAGGTGATGGACTGGCCAAGCATGTCTCTAGACCGAAACTCTATTGAGCATCTGTGGGGCATTCTCAAATGGAAGGTGGAGAAGCGCAAGGTCTCTAACAACCACCAGCTCTGTGATGTTGTCATGGAGGAGTGGAAGAGGACTCCAGTGGCAACCTGTGAAGCTCTGGTGAACTCCATGCCCAAGGGTTAAGGCAGTGCTGGGAAATAATGGTGGCCACACAAAATATTGACATTTGTGCCCAATTTGGACATTTCCACTTAGGGGTGTACTCACTTTTGTTACCAGTGGTTTAGACATTAATGGCTGTGTGTTGAGTTATTTTGAGGGAACAGCAATTTTAAACTATTATACAAGCTGTACATCCACTACTTTACATCGTAGTAAAGTGTAATTTCTTAAGTGTTGTCATATGAAAAAGATATAATAAAATATTTGAGGGGTGTACTCACTTTTGTGAGATACTGTATATATATATATATATATATATATATATATTTTTTTTTTTTTTTTTTAATGAAATTGGGTTGAGTAGGAGCAATGAGATGCAATGAGATACAGTTCAAAACTGTATTTTAGGGCATGACAGCCCACTTTTATTCAATAAAATTTCACATGTACATCAGTTGCCCACACAGGAGTTTCTTCCACACAATGTGCACAAATGAAAATACCAGGCCACCTGGCCAACTTGTTTGCAGCACTGCTTCTCCTCTTACCAGTCCCTTTGACTGTGTTCTCTAGCTCTCCTGAAACACTTGGTTCTCTAGAATTTAGTCGCAGCGCCCCGCTGCATGGCCCACCTCTGGCCTATGTATTGGGGTTCTCCTGATACCCCTGATAGGAGCCAACCTGACTCCTAGCTTCTGGTTGGGCCCTTTAACCCCTCGATGAGATGTCTGTCTTGTGGCTTCTAGCTGGGGCCCCCTTACCTCGGGTAAAACCTTCAGTCTCCCCCAGTGGGAGCGGTCTCAAAACTGGAAGCTATCTTCAAACGAGAGCTTTGAGCTATCCTTAGACCTGAGTATATACAGTAATGACCCTGCACACCTGTGTAGTCAGCCAGATTTCAGGCATCTAGCAACACCTGGACCCAGAATTGAATGTTCTGATCCAGAACTACAGAATCTGGAGATAGCCAAAATACAGTTTTCTCCACTCAGAAAAGATAGTTCTGATCCTCACATTAACCTTTAACGTGAATCCTGTGTCACATTTTCCTGTATTCTTACAATGATAGAATGAGTCTCCCTCCCTTACAATATATATATATATATATATATATATATATATATATATATATATATATATATATATATATATATATATATTGTGTATACAATATAAATTGTTTAATACTGTAGAAGCTAATATAATAATATAATACATTGCAATAGGAGAACCAAGTTACATAAATGTGTCAAATGAAAGCGAATGAACAGAGCATATGTAAAACCTATTTGAGTCAATATAAATAATGATAACCTATGAACACATAAGAGGAAGAGGGGCAAAGATAAGTGGTTGGTCAGTAGGAGCATTGAGGGTGTGGGTGTGGGGGGGGGGGGGTTAGACAGTGTTAGGGAGAGAGAAGGGAAGAAGGGAGCTCACTAAAGGAAATGGGGGATGTGAACGGGAAAAAGAGAACAAGAAAGGAGGAAGCAGCAGGTGATAGTGAAAGTGAGACAGGGCAACAGAAGAGCAGCAGGTTATTGATGAGTGAGATAAGGCAATGGAAAAGCAGCAGTGTATGATGAATGAAGTAAGGTACTGGAAGAGCAGTGGTAAAGAGGAGTGTAAGATGAGGCGATAGGAGAGCAGTGGTAATGGTTTGAGTGGAATGTGGCAGTATTAATGGGACCATTTGCTATTGCAGACGGGAAATGGAGCAGTGTTGGAGTGATTATGTTTTGTGATTTGAGGGGTATGACCAGGTGGATGCAGAAAGTAAGTATGGGGGGTGCTGGAAGTTTAGTAGTAGCTCTGCATGAGAGTGAAGGAAAGTCAGCTAGGTAGAATGAGAGCCGATGGTGCAGAGGGAGAGGGAGAGGGAGAGTCAGTAGCAAAGAGCAGCTTGAGAGGGGAGATTAGGTGTGAAAAGAGGATGTCTGGAGTCTAGTGGTTTGGGGGAACGCTGGTGAGCTTAAATTGTGGAAGCCAGCAAAGGATGAGTGCTGGTGGGAGAGAGCTGGAGGGAGATTTATTAATTCAAATTATGAAAACAGATGGCCTTTAGTACAGGAAGCTCTTGCACAGATGAAAGTTCTACACTGGATTACTGCACAGGTCTGAAAGAAATATGCATAGCACACCAAGATTTATAGAGAAACTCAAAAGACTGTATTTAAACATGATATACTTATTTCATAGTTCATGCCTAAAGTGGTTCTAAAGTCTCAAGGTATTTCACCTTACTGCATTCTCTTTTTCTTACCTGAGCCCCATCCGATCAGCAAAATGCATGAGCACAGTGACTCCAGCAGCTGTCTCCCTCCTCATTAGACAAATTGATGGCGTCCGAAACTATTGCTGCTATCAGTCAAATCCTGTGATCCTCCTGGATGAGAGTTTCAAGCTATTATCTGCCTGTTTGATCTTATGGACTATTTACAGACTATTTTAATTGTTTTAAGATGAAGTGTGCAATTATTCAGTGATCTTACTATAGCCTGTGGCTATAAGGGTATAAGTGCTTTCAGAACACTTGAAAGTGGTAAGGAGGTGCCATTATTCCTGCACCACTGAAATTGTTGAATTGCTGTATTGTGTGAATTTATTTTATATTATAACAGTTATACATAATTTCATTTTCTATAATTTATTCCGTACAAGTAGAAGCATTTTTATATTTTGTGTTTATATTTAGTGTTTAAACTCCTGAGTGCATAGGGCCAATTTGCTATTGTATGCCATTTTGGGCAAATTTGGAGGTGTCTTTTTGGCATAATTGTTAATGTATTCAGCTATAATTTACATTATTCACATTGGATGACCTGTGACTGTGAGGTACCAGGGCAGAAGCTGGGAGAAAGGCCTTTTTACTATTTTTTCTTCACTAGGTTTTTTTTTTTTTTTTTTTTGTGTTTTTTTTACAGTGTATTGCAGAACTTTTTTTTTCTAATTCTCCTCCCCTCTAAATAATTAGACCTTGCTATTTTAGTATGGGACGTAGATAAAAAAGGCGCTGGTGATCTTTTATATTACTGGAATAAAACTTAGCACGTGTATTAAATATGTATTACTAGTGTTAAAAGTGCTTATTGGTGAATAAATTAATATAGTTAAAGGTAATAAATATATTTTAAAGTGCACAACTCAAAATTAAAAATTTTTTTCTGTTACTTATTAGTAGATAAATATATAAATAATTATATATAAATAAATAATGTACATGCAACAAGCAAATCAATTATATAAATATATAATATTCCGTGCAACAAGCAAATAAAAGTGCTTATTAGTGCGTGCATAAAAAACTCATCAAATATAAAGCCTTCCTATAATTTGCTACTTGCTATTTTAGTGACAGGTCCACTATATGATTCTACCATGTACCTATGTTTTCTGCATTTAAGACTGGTGGAATGATTCTCTAACTATTTTTACATTAAGTATTTCTACAACTAGTTAAACCTAAAAACACAAATTACTTGCTTTTACTTTTGTTTTCTGGAAAGGCTCATAAACACCCACCACCTTCCTGTTCAGTGAGGATGCCTTGCTAAAAAGCAGCCTGCTTAAAAGCAGTGGGTGGATAAGGCTATACGTTAATAGCAGACTTCTTTTACTTTGCATATTTCGTTTTTGCTAGTCTGTGAGAACACATATTGTCATGGTAATACTTCTATTGAATTTTACACCAATTTGTTAAACTACTCTATGTCTTTAGGACATTTTTAAAGATAATTTCTCAACAATTACAACAAAAGATAATGGGTGCCAGGAAAACATTTTAATTGCACTATTAACCTATGGCTTTCATAATAGTACCCTCCTAGTTTGTGTATCTGCTGTCTTTTAACTTTTTATTGATTAATGCTCAAAGCTAAACAAAAGAGTTTGTACATTTGTCTCTTTTTCCTATTCACGACAGTAGAATTATAACTGTTTAAAATAACTCATAACAATTCTAAGTAATTGATTTATTTTGCACAGGGCATGGATGATCTAGCCTTTGGTATCTCTTGATGAATCTAAGCCTATATGTTCTACTTTTTAGGCATAATACAAGTAGGTGATGTAAAAATCTTTTCCTCTTGTTCAAGTTGCTGAAATTATTTAATGAAATGTCTAAATCATTTACTAAAGCTCAATAAAATTACATATTCTGTAATAAAGAGTCAGTTATTCTATCTTAGAAGCCTTATATATTCCTTTTAAAAGTATTCTTAGTCCTTTAGAATGTGTCACTTCTAATGAACTAAATTAGGCTGATAAAATCAGATAAATCATTTACCTTTAACTAAAGGATAAATTCACCTTCAGGAACATGTTACATGTTCCACCAGTTTTTAGGGTGGAACATGTAACATGTCCCTGCTCCTGCAGATGCTAAGCAACCCGAGCCCTCTGTGTGACAGCAGTATGGGGAGAAGTTCGGGGAGAAGTTCCCCATACCAGCTGTCATCTTTTGAAAAGAGTATGGCGGGGGCGTGGCTTGGCATGTGGTGGAGATGGCTGCCTGAAGATAGAGCTCTAGGAGACCTGCAGCCTCTCAGCACTCCTCTGGCATTCCTTCTGCCCTAGAATGAGCAGACTGCTTAGGCATTCCTTCGGGACACATTTGCTCCAGTCATCTGTGACTTCCAACACCCGCAGCATCCAGGAGATCTTCAAATCAAAATCCTGATTGGGCAGTGGCACACCAAGCAAGATGGTGCCGACACGAGGGGGGGTCGAGTTCAGTGAAGGCTCCCTATCTGCCACAGAGGAACTCAAACCATACCCTTACACTGACAGACATGACCACAATAGCCACAGATAATAAAAACACCTTTTTTCAGCCATTACCGATCTGAAGGCAGACTTACTAACACTTACTGAGAAAATGGCCACAATGGGAAAAGCAGACAGCAGGAGAGACAGGGCCATAACCTGCCTGGAATCACCAAAGCATCACGCTCATCCCATTTAATTGAGATAAATAGATATCTGGAAGACCTTGATAACAGAGGTAGGAGGAACAACATTAGGGTGCAGGGGGTCCCTGAATCCATCAACCTAAACCAACTTCCCTCTGCCATGAGATCCATTCTTAATAACATAATTGAAAAGCATGTGGACTCACTCATTTACTTTGTATGGGCTCATAGAGCTCTGAGAATGAAGCCTCCTAATACAGCACCACCAAGGGACATTATATGCTTTCTCCAGAGCTTCCCATTAAAAGAAGACATTTTTAACCAGGCAAGAAAGAATGGTCAAATTATATTCAATGATCAAAAGTACAATTGCTTTATTTCAAGATCAGTCCCCTATTACCCTGCAAAATAGAAGGGCCATGCGCCCACTGCTGGACCTGCTTAGAGAAAAAAGCATCACATATAAATGGCGCTTTCCCTTTGCTCTGCAAGCCAAATCAAATGGGAAACAATTTATTCTGCGGATCCCAGATTTCTGTGCAGATTTAAACATACCATATACAGACCTCCCAGACTAGTATGACGAGTTCCGAATGCCCTCCGTGGAGCGCAGCCCTATTAGCACTCCAAACTCATCTCCAGCTAAACCTCCAGTAAAGAAAGATAGATATGGTAATCAAGCAGGCCCTGGAGCAAGCCTTTACCATTCCCTGCTAAGCAATCCAGACACCGTGACCAAACCTGAAGGTCAAAAGAGCACCTGTGAAGAAGGGTTTGACCTAAATGTGGCACTCACTGACTTGCACTCTCCTTGATTACCTAGTTATTAAAGTTAACGTAATATATTTTACTAAAGCCTGTTATCCACCACCAAAGTTTGCAACTGCAGTCATTTTGGGATCTGTATAATGTGGGCATGTTTCTGCTTCTCCTGAGGCCCAAAAATTTTGACTACTAAATGCCTCAGTGAATTCAGATGGTCTTCTCAAGATTTCCTTCAGACACATGTTCCTGTGAGACAAGGGCTATGATCCACAATTTTTGGGGAAATCCACTTGAAACTTTAAACGTCTCAGGCTATTAAACATCTGGTCGTCTCTGGGAAGTTTTTAGGTGGCCTGTTTTGGACATGTCCACTCTGGTGATGGACGCATAAGGATTGTGCTTCGTGGAGAGATGCTATGTTGTGTTATTTAGTCCTAAGCTTCAATGTTTTTTCCCCAAGCAGACAGACTAATTGTGTAAACTTATTTTTTTTTTAGTAAGGAAAGCCAGTCATTTCTGTATTCCTGCAGATTTCTCCTGCCCGTAATCGACCGGGAGGCAGAGGTACTTTCAGAGATGACTGGCTCGTTTATACTTGGGACGATCATTCAGAATACAGTCTTTCTTCTCTAGGCTATTCATGCCTAAATTATTACAACCAACATATTGGGTTACACAGCATAATACAGGGGGCCCAACGCAAAAGAGAATCTAAAAGACAAATTGCAAATCTGGCAACTAAGATAGCTCACTTGGAGGCACACCAAAAACTTCCACAAGGGACCCAAACAGCATCGGAACTTTTAGAGGCCCGACAAGACCTTCAAAATTTACTTGAACTCAAAGCCAAACAATCTCTTTTTTTTAAAAAAATAATTTACTATGAGCACGTGGATAAAGGGAAAAAAATTCTTGGCTAGAGCTCTGAAGGAAGCTTCCTTGTTGACCAATATTTTAGCAAATAAATCAGAGGAGAGATCCTCTGTTGACTTTTGTACCCTTCTGGCTCCACATAGCCAAAAATTGTTTTTGTACATTTTTATCCACCTCCTGAGACACCAATTCCTCTTTCATTTCCCTGCTGTCCCCCAGTGCCGTGCAGTCCCACGGTTATTTGGTTTTTGTTCTAAGACCCCACCCCGCACCGCAACGGGTGCCTGTGTATTTCCCAGGCTCCCGTTGACCCCAAGCACCAAGTGCGCATTTCCTCACCCCTTTGACTAAGGCTTTGCCGGTATCTCTGGTAAGCTTTCGGGGGGCGTCTCTCACTCTTTTTCTCTCTCTCTCCCTTTTCTTCTTAGTACCTCTTTCTCCTTCATCCTTTCTACTTCTCTCCCTTCCTTTTACTCTCATTCGCCCCTCTCCCCCTTGTTTTTTTTTTTTTTTTCTTTCCCAACCTCTCTTCCTCTCCCCCATTTCCCTTCCACCATGCCCACCCCTGAGTTGATGCAGATACAGAATTGCGTTAAAATTCTCTCGTTGAATGCACGTGGTCTTAGGTCTGGTTCACACTTATGCAATGCGGGAAGTCTGCGAATCCGCAGCCTGTTCCCGCATTGCACACGCACCCCCGGCAGTTCACACTGCCATATGCTATACGCTGGGGGTGTCAATGTAATATTAACGACACCCCCAGTTTGATCGCATATCGCAGTGCGATCTTGCAGTTCGCACAGGATCGGATCGCACAAGTGTGAGCCGCTGTGCGATCCGATCCTGATGCGGCTGCCAAAAAGGGTCCCTGTGTGTGTTTGCTGCGGGTGCGGTGCGAATTTAGCCATACAAAGTGTATGGCTAAACTCGCACCGCACAGCCGATCGCATGTAATGAAGGAGCAGTGCGCTCCGACATTACATGCGAACCCCGCACTCGCACAAGTGTGAACCAGGGGTCAACGTGCCGGAAAAGCGTTCCCAATTACTAGCGGAAGCCCACAGACTCCGGGCGCTAATTGTTCTACTCCAAGAAACCCATTTCAAAACTGGTGAACCGATCTACCTCTCCAACAAACGATTCCTTACGGGTTTTCACGCCACGACGGAGGGCACCAAATCGCGAGGGGTCTCAATTCTCTTAGCTCGTCAAGTTAACTTCAAATTGATAGATACCAAGACAGGCCCTAACGGTAGGTTCCTCTTTGTCAAGGGACTCCTTGCTTCCCGCCCAATCACAATCACAAATGTATACGTTCCCAATAGCAAACAGGTGGCTTTCTTCCGTTTTGCCATTCAGGAACTCCAGGATTTTACATCCGGAGTCCTGATTCTTGGAGGTGACATCAATGCCCCCCTGAACCCCTTGCTCGACTCCTCCACGGGCGCTTCGGTTCTCCCTTACAAGGCTCTGCACCAAATCACCGCTCAGCTACAATCTCTCCGGCTTCATGACACCTGGAGACTAACCCACCCGGGCACAAGAGACTATACCTTTTTTCCGCGCCCCATCAGAAATTCTCCAGGATCGATTATCTCTTTTTATCTCAACCGGATCTCCCTTACCTTTCTTCCTCCTCTATTGAATCCAGTGTTTTATCAAATCACAACCCTATCACTTTGGTCCTGCGGTTTCCAGAAGTTGAGACGAGATGCAAGTCCTGGAGACATAATGCCTCGCTCCTAAAGGACACTGCGGTAGTGGCGAAGCTCCAAAGCACCCTGATGGAATATTTTGACTTGAACGACACCCCTGACACCACAGCGCTGACCCAATGGGAGGCACACAAGTTTGTGATCCAGGCAGAATTTCTCTCTTTGTCGGCCTCACTTAAGCGGGCACAGCAGAAGGACCTCACAGATCTTTACTCCACACTCGAAAGTCTTGAAAAATCCTTCAAATGTTCCTTGGCGCAAACTACTCTATCGGAACTGACAGCGGTGCGAACTGAGCTACGTGATAAGCTGGGCCTGCAAGCCCACCGTAGATTAGTTCTCTCACGCAAGTTATTCTATGAGCAAGGGAACAAAAGTGGTCGCCTCCTAGCTCGCGTTGTGCGTCCGCAACATGCGTCGTCCCCGGTGCACCTTATCCGGGATGCCTCTGGTAACTCTCACCACTCCAACCCCAACATTGCAAAGCAATTTGAATCCTATTATAGGAAATTATATAACCTTACTGACTCCCTAGCTGTTAAACCCTCCCCGGAGGCCAGGAAGGCTCAACTGGATGCTTTCTTTCAAGCGCATGACATGAGCCCTCTTTCTGAAACGGATGCGGACTCCCTGGAAGCCCCCATAACTGGAGAGGAGCTACATCGTGCCCTTAAGGAAATGAAGCCGGGGAAGAGCCCGGGTCCCGACGGGCTTTCGCTCCAGTATTATCGCTTCTTTGCTGACATTCTTGCACCGCACTTCCTCCGTGCGTTTGGGAGTCTTGCCACATCCCCTGCCCACCCTCCCTCCCTGCTGGAGGCTCATATCTCGGTGATCCCGAAGCCAGGGAAGGACGCTTCCTTGGTAACAAGCTATAGACCGATCTCTCTTCTAAACGTTGATGCCAAGTTATATGCCAAGATTTTGGCTAATAAGATCCTCCCTTTCCTACCATCTCTCGTCTCCCTGGACCAGGTGGGCTTTGTCCCTGGCAGGGAGGCGAGGGACAACACCACAAAAACCCTTAACATACATCACTGGCTGACTGCAAAGCAAGCCCCTGGGTTCTTCCTGTCTCTGGATGCCGAGAAGGCGTTCGACAGAGTGGCCTGGGATTACCTACTGAAGACCCTGGAATCCATTGGATTCCGATCTCGGATGCTCTCGAACATCCAGGCGCTGTACACAGACCAAATTGCCAGGGTCAGGGTTAATGGCCACCTGTCGGATGCCTTTCGCTTAACCAATGGCACGAGACAGGGATGCCCCTTGTCCCCCATCCTTTTTGTTTCATCCCTTGAACCCTTCCTGAACATGCTCCATCAGAACCCCAATATTCATGGCGTTCAGATGGGTGACTCCACACATAAAGTAGCTGCATTCGCGGACGACATGCTCCTTTTCCTGTCGCAACCGCATATATCCATCCCGAATCTGATGAAAGACCTGGAGTATTATGGTTCTCTATTCAACCTTAAAGATAACCATTCAAAATCAATGGCTCTTAACGTCTCCCTCCCACCTCTTGAGGTGGAACGGTGCCAGTCCAACTTTCCCTTCGTATGGACGTCCTCGTCACTCCCATACCTAGGTATTCATATCCCACGAGATCTCACACATCTTTTTGCCTCTAACTATCAACCCCTTTTGTCCGCGATTGGGGCGGATTTGAAAGCATGGAGGAATCTCCAGGTTTCCTGGTTTGGAAGGGCCGCCTTTCTCAAAATGTCCATTCTTCCCAAATTATTGTACCTTTTCCAAACAATTCCCATACATATTTCCCCTGCCTTCTTCTCCTCTCTCCGCGCTCTGTGGCAGACATTTATCTGGCAAGATAAACCTCCCAGGATTAAGTTCTCCCGCCTTACGGCTCCCAAACACAGAGGCGGACTTAACTTGCCGGATGTAACTGGGTACTACAAAGCGTGTCTTCTCAGCAGAATAGTGGACTGGACTCTGCATACAGATCAAAAGGAAGTCGTCAAGATGGAAAACATCTGGTCGACCACCCCGCTGCATCTCCTCCCGTGGCTACCTATATCCGACGTCCCGCAGTCCCTCAGAGTGCATCCCTTTATTGGGCCCCCGCTACTTATTCATGACGCGTGGCGTAAGAAAATGAAAATCGACCCTCGTTGTGGTCCCTTGACTACCCTTCGGCTTAATCCAGCTTTCCCACCAGGAATGTCCAGGGGTTTTCTTCGTTCCTGTTGGCCACATCAGGAAGTTCTTGCCAAGCACTTTTACAAGAAAGATGCACCCATCACCTGGGAAAGGCTTAACTCCTCGCTACGTCCCCCAGGTCTTCCACTGTGGACGTTCTTTCAACGACGTAATTTTCTCTCTTCCAGAAATACCCCTGCTGCATGGACGAGATTCTGGACACCACTGGAATCCATATGCGAATGCACCCGCCCTCCACGGCATGTAATCTCAGAATTATATGGTCACATACTCGATGCTCCATCGGCATCTTCTGCAACATTTGCTCATGCCTGGTAGAAAGACCTGCAGCTGTCCCTCACTGAAAGGGACTGGGAATCTATTTGCCGCTCACCCCACCGCACCTCGATCAATGTTACTGCCCAGGAGAATGGATACAAGATCCTGACTCGCTGGTACAGGACACCAGCGAAAATTCATAAATTTGCTCCAGCTGTTGATGACTCCTGTTGGAGATGCACGGCATCTCCTGGTACCATGCTGCACATATGGTGGACATGTCCGGTATTGCAGCCCTTCTGGAAATATGTTCATGAAACTGTGAAGAAGGTCACGTCTAGTGAGATTCCTTTTACTCCTGAAAGGTTTCTTTTGAACTACTCCCCCAGAACCACTTCCTCCTTACAAACAGTCCTGGCCCGTCATATGATGAACGCCGCCAAACTCTGCGTTCCTTGTCACTGGCGCACATCCTCAATCCCCTCACCCGCTGAGTGGTTCCGTAGACTGAATAGGACGGAGGAAATAGAAGAATTAATAGCTATCTCACGGGATGATATATCTAGGTTTTCTGCGGTATGGGTAGACTGGCTCAGGTACAAAGAGACAGATGAATACAACTCTGTCATCCGCTCTTCTTAACTTGGCCCTGTTGGCGATATTATCACGCTTGAGCCGGGCTCCCTGTAATGACGGAGACTAGAGAGTCCGCGCTCAATTCCACTACGGTGTTCACCTCCTCCTGACCCCCCCTTCCCCTTCCTCTTCCCACCCCCCTCCCCCCCTTTTTTTTTTCCTCTCCTCCCTCTCCCCCTTTCTCTCCTCTCTTCCTCACCTCTTCTCCTTCCTCCCTCTCTAGCTTTTCTAATTTTTCTGTCCTTCTGTTAAGCTATATCCCTGCAATCCCACTGATTGTAACCAGGATGCTAACACCCCTGTTTCAGACACATGAGAGATGCTCATTTTTGGAACCCATTAACTCTCCCCTTTGCCTGATGGACTTGTTTTTTTTTTTATTACATTTTCTATTTATTTAACATTTTTTCCATACAGAACACAACCAAGAAAAGAGGAAAAAAAAAAACATATACATAAATAATCATCGCACTTGAACATACACTTTCATATCTTATTTATACTATAGTAAGAACCCAGTAGGAACATATATTCATAAATTCAATAAATGTTTCTCTCCTGGGTATAAATAGGGGTATCCGGTATGTAGTTTAATAGGAAAAAAAAAAAAAAAAACCCAATCCTCCAGGGTTCCCCAGAGCTCTAATCTATTCATGGTCCTACTGATTATTGTAAGATTAAAAGAGAGGAAAAAAAAAAAAAGTTAGGTTAGAAAGAGAAATAATAATGTGAGAAGGGTGGTGGAAATGGACATTGTTAATTTATAAATTGTGAGGGTCTCGTAAATATGTACCTTCTATCTTCTACTGTAGTCCCATATTGAATGGTATGTTCCCATTTTGTGATTAGCATTTAATATAAGATTTTCAAATTTATTTACCTCTTCCACTTTATTTATCCACATGTTGATATCTGGGGTGTCTCGTTTTTCCATTTTAAGAGAATACACATTTTCGCTGCGTTAAGTAAGTATGGGATTAATGAATTTTTATATTGATTTCTTGGGATGTCGGATTTGTGGAGAAGGAATAGGGCTGGTTCCTTTGTCACTGGGTAATCTGTTAAGGATTGTATTATTTCATGGACCTGTTTCCAGAATTTTTCCAATCTGGAACACGACCAGAATATATGTAGCATTGTCCCCCTTCCTTCTCCACATCTCCAACACTCATCCGCATTTGTTGATGACATTTTATTCAATTTTACCGGGGTTTGGTACCATCTTGATAATATTTTATAGTTTACCTCCTGTATTTTTGTACTGGTGGATGTCAAGGAGGTCAGCTGGAATATTTGCCTTCTCTCTGTTTCTGAAAAAGTACTATTCAGTTCCCTCTCCCAATCAGTCATATATGTCAAATATTGATTTTCCCTCTGGTTATTCAACATTGCGTATATTTTAGAAATGGAATGTGTAATTGTCCCTTTTTGTACACACATCTCCTCAAATTTTGTATGTAGTAAAGTTATTTGATTAGGCCTTGGTAGGGTCCCGAGGAAGTGCACCAGCTGGATCGCTCTCCAGCGATCCAGTCTGTACTCCCCCAGGGGATCCACCAACTCTCTTTCTTTTATCCAGCCCACTTGTGTTAAAAAATGGTCCACTTGGAAAATGCCCCTTTCAATTAAATCTTTGATTTTTTTGTCTTTGTAACCTGGCGTGAAATTGGGGTTACCCAATACCGCTGTTAATGCTGAGTTTCTGTTAATCAATTTATATTGTTGGAATGTTTTTGCACAGATTTTAATTGTGTGTCCTATGAGTGGGTGTGATTTCATAATATTTGGCAAATTCTGACTAAAAAACGGAGCTCTTCTCAAAGGGATTTCGAATTGCGCTTGTTCCATGTTTGGCCATAATTTTATTTCCCTATGTCTACACCAATCCATAAATCTGCCTAAATGTATAGTCTGGTAATACCTCCTCATATCAGGGACAGACAGCCCTCCTTCTTCTTTTCGTAAAGTCATAACTCTCTTGCTCAATCTTGGATGCTTGGCTGCCCATATAAATTCCTTCCATATAGTCCATTTGTTTAAAGAATTTCTGTGGTATATATATCGGTAAAGTTTGGAGGAGATATAAGCATTTTGGTAAGACAGACATTTTTATGATATTACACCTGGCTAACCATGAAAACATTCCCTTTCCCCATTTCTGAAGCAAGGTTCGAATAGATTTCAACAACGTAAGAAAGTTTGCATCATACAACTGGGAGAACTCCGGCGTAATTTGCAAGCCTAGATATTTTATTGCTCTATTTGTCCATTTCAGACTAAAATTTAGTTTTAATTGTTGCAGCAATTTTTGTTCTATCCCTACTCCCATCGCTACTGATTTATTTACATTTATTTTAAGATTGGATAGTTCTCCATATTCCTCAAACTCTCTCAAAAGATTAGGGAGTGAAATAATCGGGTTGGTGAGAGTGAACAGCATGTCGTCTGCGAAGGCAGATATCTTGTGTTGGTGTTGGCCGATTCTAATTCCTGTGATGTCTGAATTTAGTCTTATTTTACAAAGGAAGGGTTCCAACGTCAAAATGAATAGCAGGGGTGAAAGGGGACATCCCTGCCTAGTTCCATTTTGAATCCATATGTCTTCCGACAAGGTGCTGTTCACTCTCACCTTCGCCGATGGGTTTGAATAAATCTGTGAGATCCAATTCAATACTGTTTCGTCCATGCCCACATATCTCAATACTGCCATCATGAACTTCCAGCTCACTCTATCAAAAGCTTTTTCAGCGTCTGTACTTAAAAATACACTTTTTAACTGTTTTTGCTGCGCTACATATAATAAGTTTAGTACTTTTATCGTGTTGTCACGTGCCTCTCTCAGCGGTGTGAATCCTACTTGATCTAAATTTACTAGTTTTGCTATATATTTTTGGATTCTAGTAGCTATAATTTTTGTAAATATTTTCAAATCTGTATTTAATAAAAATATGGGTCTGTAGCTGGCGCATGATGTTGGATCTTTATCTTCCTTAAGTAATATCGTTATATGGGCATGGAGTGTTTCTCTCAGTATTTTCTTACCCTTGCCCCATGCATTAAACATTTCCACCATAAATTTCTTTAATTGTGGAAAAAATGTTTTGTAGTATTGGATAGTATATCCATCTGGGCCTGGTGCTTTCCCCACTTTAAGATTAGATATTGCTGCTTCCAATTCTTCTTCTGTAATCTCGGAGCCCAAGTCCTCTCTTTCATATTCCTCTAATTGAGGCATCAAAGAGGTCGCCAAGTATTCCTCTATTTGAGATGGTTTTGGGCTTCGAGGTTGCAGAGGTTATTTGTGGGATGTATGTATTTAGCGTTTGTTCTCTCAAAGCGTTTGCCAACAATCTCCCACATTTATCCCCCATTTCATAAACTTTTTTCCGACTAATCTGTAATGCTGATCTTGCTTTATAAAATAGTATCTCATTGATTTCTCCTCTGACTTTCATCATATTGTTTTTCTTCATTGGTGAGTTATTATGCTTGTGCGTCGCTTCCAGTTTTTGCAATTCTGTAAATAAAGTTTCCAATTTTGCGGTTCGATTTTTTTTTATTCTTGAACAGTTTTTAATCAAAATACCCCTTATTACAGCTTTATGTGCCTCCCATATAATGCAAGGGTCTGTGTCTGTTGTTTTATTGTTCTGAAAGAATTCTTCTAGCTCATTTTTAATATCCATTTTGGCCATTTCATCTTGTAGCAAGCTTTCATTAAGCCTCCATGTTTGGTGTCTACCTCCTTGCTCTTTTCTTAATTCATACTCCATAGTAATTGGAGCATGGTCTGACCATGTAATTGTACCAATCTGTATATTATTAATTGCATATAGTTGGTTGTGTGGGATAAGAAAATAGTCTATCCTCGAATATTGTTGATAAACCGGTGAATAGAACGTGTAATCACGTTCCTCCGGGTGCATTATACGCAATGCATCTTTCAATTGCGCTTCATAGAGAGCTTTTGATATTTTTTTCCTGATTCTCGCTGGTGTAGATGAATATCCTACTGAAGAATCCTCTGAGGGGATCAAAGATATGTTTAAATCACCTCCTATTATTAAATGTCCTTCTTTATATTCCGAAAGTTCCCTAATTTTACTCTCAATGAATTCGTCTTGTAGACTATTAGGTGCATATAGGGAGGCTAGTGTGGCCTTGACATTTCCTATGGTTCCCTTTAGGAATATTGATCTTACATTTGGGTCTTTGGACATCTGTTTAAACTTCCATGGGACATTTTGAGCTATAATAATCGATACTCCTTTAGATTTAGACTCTTTATTTGTTGCATGATATGATATCGGATAGAATCTGTTTTTTAGTATTGGTAATTTGTCATCTCGAAAATGTGTCTCTTGGATGAGGACTATAGCTACCTTAGATCTTTTTAAATCGTTTAGCAAAACTTATATACACCAAAGATAAAACAATTATAAAGAGGAGGAAAAAAAAAAAGAAATTTATAGGAAAAGGAAAATTAAAATGACACACTAAACCCTGTCCACGGGGGTCTAACCCCTCCAAACCCCCCTAGAAAGAGGAATAAATCCTCTTTGGTTAACTTCCGTTATGTTGCTCTCTTCCTCAAATACCACCTATACCTTAGAGCAATTTTCCTATTTGGGATTAGAATCAGCAATGCCCAGGGCACTCCGCCCCAATCCCTCCCCCCTCCCTCACTCCCCCCCTATTCATTTCCATGTATATTTCCTACTAATTCTTTATTATTTCTCATTGTCTCGTATTCCCCTACTTTCACATTGGCCCTTGAGTATAAGTATCCCTCCTAAAAAGGGGAACGTATTTTACCAAATTAATTATTACTGAGAGTACTATGACTCCCTATCTCTCTATCTTGCACTTCAAAACCATTCCCCCGCCTCCTGGCATAAACCAGGGGGGGAGATATCAATATCCACCTCAAGCCCAAAAAAAAAAAAAAAAAAATAATAATCACCCCAATCCCAATAAGGATATTATAACATCTCAATCTTAAGTGCACAAGTATCTCATCTGTGAATAATTTGTTCTAAAAAAAAAAAAAAAGAGAGAAAAAATATTTAATAAAAAACGGGGTTGCATGTAGGTGTACATGCAATTCCCTTAATCACCCCATTCCCAATAGGGATATTATAGCATCCAAATCCTAAGTGCTAGTGTCTCATGCATAATATAATCTGTGACAAATATGTTTGAAAACCAAATATATAGTAAAAAAAGTATTACATGCACGTGCCTTTAGTCCACACAAACAAAAAAATAGGGGGGGGGGGAACCCCCCATTCCCACTGAGGATTTTATAGTGTCTTGATAAGTGCAAGTATCTCATACATAATATAATCTATAGGTGATGTGTTTTTCCCCTTTCTCTTCCCCTCCCCTCCCCTAAAAAAAGAAAAAAAAAGAAAAAAAAACAAAACAAAAAAAAAAAACCCATTCCCAATGAGGATATTATAACATCAAAATAATGAGTGTAAGTGTCTCAAACACAATATAATCTGTGAGTAATATGTTTTCCTTTCCTTTTCCCTTCCCCTCCCTTTTAGAGAGAGAAAAAAGAAAGGAAAAAAAAAAAATTCACCACAATCCCAATGAGGGTATTATGCAATCAAAATCAAGAGTATATTAATAGGAAAAAAAAAAAATGGACATGTTTTATCGCGACCTACTCACCATCCCGCAAACACGAGCGATTTTCCATTTAGGCATGTATCAATCCCCTAATCTCCATGACATATCTCTCCATTTTGATTTCAGGGATTCCCTATTAGGGATGATCGAACGGTTCGGGTCGACCATTGGTTCGGCCCGAACATTGGGTGTTCGAGGTTTGGCCGAATTTAGAAGTTTTTGCCCAAAAAGTTCGGAATTCGGCAACCAGAACCGCCCAAAATGCAATGCTTCAGGAAATGGGCTTTAAAAGCCCGTGATTGGACCAGAACCATTAGCAAAAGCCAATTGAGGGGGCAGGAGAATGCTAGGAATGTGATTGGAGTGACTAGGGGGTCCCTAGACCAATCATTAGTGAATACGCCCCCCAGTATATAAGATCGCCCCCGCCATATTCCTAGCATTGTTATACTGGACATGGAAGAGAGTGGAAGCAGTTCTGTTAATTTTACTTTAAAAGTGTCATTTAGCTATTTTTAGTGTGAGGAAAGGGATATCTAGTGTAGTTAGAGTGCTCCTTTACACTTAAGTTAACTTCAAAAATTTAGTTTCTGTAGGGAAAGTGTTAAGTGTAAGGGGACCGTAGTGTAGTGTAGGGTTAACTGGCAGTGACTGCTATGGCAGGGTGACAAAACCCTTCCATAGCAGGGTGACCACTATAGAGAAATGATCATTTCTCTGAATTGCTTCGGCACACCCATATGGCTTCTCACCAGCCAAGCATTTTTTATGCTGCAGGGGCTGCCACTTTTTTGAGGACATGTTTGATGTCAGACATGACATCTGAACATGTGTATAGGGGGTATATATACACATATATGTCTGAATATATACCCCTAGACATATATAGGTGTGATAGTAGCAGAAATAAATGCTTGCGCTAATGAAATCATTTACAGTAATATATTTCTGCTACTATCACACCTATATATGTCTAGGGGTATATATTCAGACATATATGTGTATATATACCCCCTATACACATGTTCAGATGTTTTGCCTGCCTCAAAAGAACCCAAAAAAATGCCAAAAAAACGCTAGCATCAAAAAAAAAAAAATGCCCAGGTGTGTTTTTGCTGGCATTTTTTGGGGGGGTTTTGGAGGCAGGCAAAACATCTGAACTTGTGTATAGTGGTGTATATACACACATCCATATATTTATATACACACCTAGACATATATAGGTGTGATAGTAGCATAAATATATGCTTGCGCTAATGAAATCATTTACAGTAATATATTTCTGCTACTATCACACCTATATATGTCTAGGTGTGTATATAAATATATGTATGTGTGTATATATACCACTATACACATTTTCAGATGTTTTGCCCGCCTCAAAAGAACCCAAAAAAATGCCAAAAAAACGCTAGCGTCAAAAAAAATGCCCAGGTGTGTTTTTGCTGGCATTTTTTGGGGGGTTTTGGAGGCAGGCAAAACATCTGAACTTGTGCACAGTACCACTATACACAAGTTCAGATGTTTTTCCTGACTGCAAAGAACCCAAAAAAATGCCTGCTTTGAAACCGGCAAGGTGCGGAGAGAAGCTAACCCCCTTTTTTCTTTCTGGTTCTGGACATGCTACAGAGCTGAAACTTCACAGGTACACCTTTTAGACCCCCCCAGACACAAAATCACACAAAAAAAGTTCTTAAAAATTGTAATTTTTGATAAAAAAAGCCAATTATTGAAAAAATTAAAAAAAAAAAGAGATTTTTTGATTTTTACTTTGGATTTGGTATCTGGGGGGTCTAAAAAGTGTACATGTGAAGTTTCAGCTCTGTAGCATGTCCAGAACCATGAAAAAACAGATTGCTTGTATTATAAAACTTTCAGCACAGGAGGTTGGCTCCGCTGCTGTAACACCTTGCCGGTTTAATAGAAGGCATTTTTTTTGGGTTCTTTGCAGTCAGGAAAAACATCTGAACTTGTGTATAGTGGTACTGTGCACAAGTTCAGATGTTTTGCCTGCCTCCAAAACCCCCCAAAAAATGCCAGCAAAAACACACCTGGGCATTTTTTTTTTTAACGCTAGCGTTTTTTTGGCATTTTTTTGGGTTCTTTTGAGGCAGGCAAAACATCTGAACTTGTGTATAGTGGTATATATACACACATACATATATTTATATACACACCTAGACATATATATGTGTGATAGTAGCAGAAATATATTACTTTAAATGATTTCATTAGCGCAAGCATATATTTCTGCTACTATCACACCTATATATGTCTAGGTGTGTATATAAATATATGGATGTGTGAATATACACCACTATACACAAGTTCAGATGTTTTGCCTGCCTCAAAAGAACCTCAAAAAATGCCAAAAAAAACGCTAGCGTCAAAAAAAAAAATGCCCAGGTGTGTTTTTGCTGGCATTTTTTGGGGGGTTTTGGAGGCAGGCAAAACATCAGAACTTGTGCACAGTACCACTATACACAAGTTCAGATGTTTTTCCTGACTGCAAAGAACCCAAAAAAATGCCTTCTATTAAACCGGCAAGGTGTTACAGCAGCGGAGCCAACCTCCTGTGCTGAAAGTTTTCTAATACAAACAATCTTTTTTTTCATGGTTCTGGACATGCTACAGAGCTGAAACTTCACATGTACACTTTTTAGACCCCCCAGATACTAAATCCAAAGTAAAAATCAAAAAATCTCTTTTTTTTTTAAATTTTTCAATAATTGGCTTTTTTTTATAAAAAATGACAATTTTTAAGAACTTTTTTTGTGTGATTTTATGTCTGGGGGGTCTAAAAGGTGTACCTGTGAAGTTTCAGCTCTGTAGCATGTCCAGAACCAGAAAAAAAGATCATATATGTGTTAAAGTTAAAGGAGGGTCCCGACCCACATCCCTGTTCTACTGAAAAATTATCTTTTTTTTTTTTTTCATGGTTCTGGACATGCTACAGAGCTGAAACTTCACATGCACACCTTTTAGACCCCCCAGATACTAAATACAAAGTAAAAATAAACAAATCTCTCTTTTTTTAAATTTTTTCGATAATTGGCTTTTTTATCAAAAATGACAATTTTTAAGAACTTTTTTTGTGTGATTAATAGTTAATGGGGCATGACCCAGAACCCTAGGCACTTTTTAGGGGCATTTATTGGGTTTTAGGACTTAAAAATTATGTTTTTTGATTACCGAAGTTCGGGTCCCATTGATTTCAATGGGGTTCTGAAATGCGAACCGAACTTTTGGGAAATTCAGGTGTTCTGGTCGAACCGAACTTTTCAAAAGTTCGATCATCACTATTCCCTATCTTACGTTTTGTGCTCGCCCCCTGTTCAGTAATACATTTTCACTATGTGCTTTTTGTTATTCCTCATTGTGTCTGTAAACATATGACTTCACCAGTTTTCATGCTATTGTGTACCCTGTTACAATGTGGGATCATTGGCTCTCAGTATACCTTCCTGTGTATATTGCATGTTATATCTTGCCTTCAATAAAATATTGTTTATGGAAAAAAAAAAAAAAATCAGAGGAGGGCATACTAGACAATAGAACGGATAAAACATGCAGCAAGCTTTCAAAGGTATTATTCCAATCTATATACTATTCCGCAAATGCATAAACCCCCTGACTTACAGGGAAGGGAGATAGTAAACAAGTAATTAAAGATTATCTGGTCCAAAGTTGGATGCCCACTCTTTCTAATGGAGACGCGGAGTCTATGGAGATTCCGATTTCCTCAGAGGAATTATTGTCCACGAATAAAAGTCTCAAGCCAGGGGAAACCCCTGGCCCAGATGGCCTTACGACACATTACTACAAGACGTTTACCAAAATCTTTGTGTCCCCATTACAGTACACAATGAACTTCCTAATGGATCCCTGCCAAATACCAAATTCATTCCTGAAGGGGCATGTTACAGTGCTTTCCAAACCTGGCAAGGATCCAACTGATTGCTCCAGCTATAGGTCTATATCTTTGTTCAATCTGGACCTGAAACTTCTTGCAAAAATTGTTGCTAACTGATTACGCACATTTCTTTGTCAGCTGATAGGACCTGAATGAGTTGAGTTCATGCTAGGGAGAGAAGCAAGGGATAATGTGACAAAGGCCTTTAATTTAATCCATCACTGCTGTCGAGCCAGCTTTGAAGGTTTTCTTTTGTCAACTGATGTGGAAAAAGCTTTTGACAGGGTGTCATGGGACTTTTTTTTTGGCTACTTTTTCCCATATACTGTAGGTTTCAAACCTCATATGCTTGCATGGATTTCTTCTTTGTATCAGAACCCAGCAGCTAGACTGAAGATAAATGGCACCCTGTCAGAGCCAGTATCCATTAAAAATGGCACCGGACAGGGATGTCCACTGTCACCTCTGTTATTTATACTATCCCTAGAGCCATTTGAGATTGTGATGTGATAATGGTGAATATCCTCTCCCCTAGGATGTTCCACTTACCGGAAATGACGTCACGGCAAGTGTAGGACCGGAAATTGCGTCCCGCGCTTGGCTGTGATTCATACCTCGCTGTGGTGGTAGTATTTTATTTATTCATAATATACATTAGTGTAACCCTGATATATGATGTCATGTAATGCAGAGTATAAGCAATGGTTTTAATATTTTAGTGTGCAGAATAAAGGTTTAAATTAAATATGGTCGGTAAGCGGCTTCCGGTTAGGTGTACATGAGGCCAGGTACACCCAATAGGAATAGGAAGTGGTTAATGTGTTAGATGAGGAGGGGGTATCTATACACCCTTCCTGTTTGAGGCCGGAAATACGTCTGTGATAACACCCTGGAGGAGGGCGTAACACGTCAAAAGGACGCTTGGCGTGACATCATTTCCGGTAGCGGTGGAACGCACGCTGGGACCAAGGGAGCCCCCGAGCACACCGCAATCTGAATGATCCTTAATACCTAACGAATGACATACCAAGCCTGCTTTCTCTTACCAAATGTGAGTGATCCAATTATGTTCTTTTCAATAAACGCTCAAATTATCAGTATTACACTATTGTGAGCCTTTCCTTCCCATATGGTCTTATTATCCTGCTGAGTCTACATATTGGAGGTCCACTTGCGTGCCCGATCAGCCTAAAGGATATTGCCTGGGTTCCTTACTGGACTAAGCTTGAGTGACCCTTACACAGCACTGTCTAGGGGTCCATTTTGTCTGGTAAGTGGAATATCCTAGGGGAGAGGATATTCACCATTATCACATCACAATGTCAGCATGATTTTGCACAGATTCCTCAGCACCTAAGCACTTTCTATGAACTATCTTTCACTGGCTACTTGCTGAAGCACTTTTTTGGGACTTATATGCAATGTTATGAGGAATTTTTCACCCTATATATTTATTATTCTATTTATTGATATTTATTGATGGTAATTGCACAGGGTGCACTGGACACTTGTTTTATGTATGAGAGTTGTTATCCATATTTTTTCATTTATTTTTATGATTAGTTACAACCTTTTTGCGCTGTTCTTTTGCACTGTCACTTTGAAGAATCTATTTGATTTTTGCACAGCAGCACTTTGAGTTGTTTCACGCATCACCATAGCGCAGCAATGATTTCCTTTATTTTCACCTAGAGCCATTTATCTGCACAGTTAACATGACCTCGCTAATCAAGGTTTTCGAGATGGGTAATAAAACATATAAAATTGCCACTTATGCAGATGACCTGCTATTTTTTTAACGCAACCACATACATCTATACCTAATTTATTACAAACCTTTTCCTTTGTAGCCTTTGGATACATTTCCAATCATAAAATAAATTACACCAAAGCAGAGGCCGTGAACCTTACACTTCCTCTAAACATATATGTGTGGGCACAAAAGAAAAATTATTTTAAATGGGTGCCTAGTGCACTTAAATATTAGGGAGTTTGGCTCACACCAATGCTAAATAACATCTTCGCACACAATTTTAAACCACTACTACGTCAGATTGAACAATATCTTTCCAATTGGTCGCTTAAATAATTTTCCTGGTTCAGCAGAGCTGCCATTGTTAAAATGACCATGCTTCCGAGACTGCTATATCTTTTTCACACATTACCAATTAATTTGCGGGCTAGTTTTTTAATGTTCAATCGTTTTTATTAAAGATTTTGCAAAATAACATAGAAAAGTGAGAAGTTGGAACATTTGGCAAGAAAAAATGTTACGGCATCATAGTACAAGCACTTCAATGACGTTCTAGAATGTCCCATATATATGCACAGTGATCCTAATACAGAAAAACTTGTGCCAGATAAGTGCATTTAAAGTAGCGATCACCAACAACAGTCACATAACAGAACAGCATGAGAAAACGCGGATTGCAAATAAACTGTCTAAGTAATTTCGGGTTGTCCCAATCAAACAGAGAGCAGAGCTATTAGAGCAGAAGAGAAAGAGGAAAAGAAAAGAAAAGGAGAAAAAAAAAGGGCAAAATAGAGAAGAAAAAAAAGCAAATAAGAGTCCGCCCCCCCCCCCCCCCCCCGGTCCGAGCCCCAATAGAAAGATAGCATGCCTCCCCGTGTTCAGGGAGCCTGGAGATATGCCACCCACGGGTTCCACACCTTCTCATACTTTATCTGAGTGTCTCTACAAATGCTAGTTAATTTTTCATTAACCATGATCCACTAGATTTTATGTTTAACCATCACAATATTGAGCACCGGCGACTTCCAGGAACGTGCTATGGTTATTTTGGCAGCTAAGATGATAAAAAAGATGAGGGTACGCAGATGCCTGGGGATCTACCCTTCGAGATCGGCAAACAGCGCAGTTATCGCAGCCCTGGGAACATTTAGTCCGTCACCGAGTGGATCAGGTTGAACACCCGAATCCAAAAGCACTGAACCTTCGGGCAGGACCACCAGACATGATGCATATCGCCTACCTGTCCACAGCCCCTAAAACACAGGGAAGAGGCACCAGGATATAATTTCGCTAGTTTGCAGGGAACCAGGTACCAGCGAGATAACACCTTATAATTGGCTTCCACCAGGGAGGTATTAAGTATTCCTCTGTGCACCAAGGTCGACCATTTTATCCAGTCCTCCTCCTCAATTGTTTCTCCCAGATCTGTTTCCCATGCCTGTTGGTAGGAAAGTTTGTGATTATGATCATTGAAGAGGGCATAGAGTGCCGTTATACCCCCCTCCCCCCCGTGGTTGCGCCCCACGCAAACATTTATTCTGGAAAAGAGTTCTAGAGGTAATGTCAACCCCATCGGTCAGTAAAGTACAGAGAAAATGCATTATTTGAGAGAGGCAAAATGTTTTCCCAGGAGGCATCTTCAGCTTTTCCTTAAAATAACTGTGTGGTCTAATCCCCTTTTATCCAGAAAGTGAGCAATTCTATAAAGACCTTTGTCGGTCCAGCAGGTGAACCGACTAGGCCATCAGCCCGGCGGGAAGCGAGGATTGTGGAAGATTGGGGCCACAGGAGTATGGGGGGATTTTAAAGGTACAGTTTACATGCCATATCCCAAAGCTGCAGCGAGTGGGACAAAGACGGGCACATAATCTCCTTTCAGTCCCATGGGGATAGCCATAACAACAGGTCTAGGGGGACATCTGGACTAGCCCCCGCCTCCAAGTGCAACCACTCGGGTTTGTAATCCTCATTAAAGATCTGATACAACTGGACTAGTTGTGCCGCCCTGTATAACGCAGAAAATGTGGGACTCCCAACCCCCAACTCCACTTGGATCTAAATAAGGCAGACCAAGCTACCCTACAGCCACCCCTATTCCAGATAAATTTAAAGACCAAGGATTGTAGCTGTCGGAAGAAGGTGGAGGATACCGAGATTGGGAGGTACCTGAAATAATATAAAATACGTGGGAGAACCGTTATTTTAATTGCTGCAATCCTCCCCAACCAGGAAAGATCATAATTCTGCCAGGTCTTCAGGTCACATGCAGTAGAGTCATATAAGGGTAGGTAATTAGCCCGAAAGAGTGTAGCAACATCAGAGGTGAGTTTTACCCCAAGACAAGGGAGCGTCTGGAGATCCCATTTAAAGGAAAAGGATGTCCTTACGGCATTCAAGACTGCGTCAGGAAGGTTTATATTAAACGCTACCGATTTGAGTTGATTATCACGAAATCCGGAGATATTACCAAAATTATGCAATAAAGCAAACAAATTGAGTAGGGTCATGACAGGGTCCATTATAAATAAGAGCAGATCATCGGCAAACAAACTGCATTTGTGAACCCTGCCCCCACTCTCCACCCCCATGAATATTAGGATTAGCTCTAATGGCTTTCGCCAGCATCTCGATAGCCATCACAAATAGGAGTGGAGAGAGAGGGCACCCCTTCCTAGTTCCCTTATGGATACTAAGTGGCTCTGAGGTATGTCTACACCCCACAATAGTAGCTGATGGATGAGAATACAAAGCATGTAGGAGATTGAGGAATTTCGGTCCACAGTTCCATTTGCCAAGTACTGTATATGGAAAAGGAAGGGCCAGGACAAGGAATCAAAGGCCTTGTGTAGGTCTAATGACAGCAACATACCCTGTCTCGAGCCCTCCCCATCCCAATTTGACCGTAGAACCGTGATCAAATTAACTGCCCGTTGTATCTGGTCTACTGCTTGTCTTCCCTGAAGAAAACAAACTTGATCAGTATGTATATACAGTATAGTTTTTAAAGCAGCTACAGTCTGTACTTTGGAAATGTCTGTGGGCACACAAAAAAAACCTGTATCAATCTACGCCTACTCATGAAACCCAAGGTGGTGGGAGGCATAGTTTTTCAGAATTTCAGGCTATATTACTATGCCTCACATCTAGCCAGAATCATCAACTGGCATTGCCATTCAGCCAACAAGGACTGAGTGTCACTAGAAGAGAGCTCCACAGATTCTTCTGAAATTTTCACAGTGGATACCATGGTCTAAATGCCCTCCAGATCTCAAACAACATCCAATAATAGGTGCCACCTTGCAGGCATTTTACAAAACAGCCCTATGTTACTGTATTGCCACATCCCCGAGACCACTAACACCGTTAATCAACAATCCCAATTTCCCACAAGGTCTAGGCTCGAAACTATTCACCACAAAAGATACAACACCATTATTAGTCTCACACTGCTTGACCGCAGGTCAGATTCAACCATATAATAAGTTGCTGGTTAACCTCTCGTCCCCTGCCTTCACACACTGGAGGTATAGGCAAATTTGTCACTACATCCTATCTTCTGATAAAAAGGGAGACATGGTTAGGAAACCTACGTCACTTGAATCAATTTGTTTGACTGGCAACCAGATCGAAAAAATTACCTTCTTAATGTACTCATATCTTCAACAATCAGATGCGGCAGATGCAGCCAGATTCAGAAGCCAGTGGGAAACCGCTCTCCAAATGCATTTCTCAGACCCAGAGTGAGAGAATGCATGTGTCCTAGCACATAAATGCTCAATTAGCATAAGATTGCAAGAACATTTTTAAAAACTGTTAGAGCAATGGTACGCGATACCAGTGAAGGTGGGAAAAATGGTACTCGTGGATCTGTATTGGAGATGCAGAAAGGTTAGAGGAGATATGCTACATATCTGGTGGGACTGCCCTAAAATAGCCCCCTATTGGTGTAAACCCGTGAACTAATTTTTCACATTACTGAAACCAAGATTAAGCACTAAGACTAAACACCTCTTAAACGCAGCAAAATCTTTGTTCTCTAAATACTGGAAATTGTCAAAAGTACCCTAAATCTAAGAATGGGCCCGCACAGTAAATCATATTTCTGAAATGGAAGAAAAGCTTACTATTGCCAATGAAACCTCCAATAAGTTCCACAAAACATGGTCCCCTTGGTTTCAGTTCAAATATTCTGAAGCTTATGATAGTCTGACAACAAAATGAGCAAGTTCCTAAGAAATTGTACTATTGTGGAGTTCGACCATCCTATATCTGTTACCCATTATACAGCATTACTGAATTATGCCTATACTTGTGGCCCCCAGTTGGGGCATTCGGATCCATTATTTTTCTAATTTACTATTCATCTTGATTTTACACCATCCTCCTTCAAATTTTTCTCTTTCCTTCTTTTTTTTTTTCTTTTATTTACTTGTTTTCAATTGGGTCCTCTGATTTCTTCATATCTGTTGGAGGCAGTGAACTTAATTTCTTGTATCAAAGAATTATAAATCTTATATGTATGCCAAAAATATTGTTTATCTTTGATAATTTCCTACTACATCTTTTATCGACCTTGCATTTAAATTGTAACCAACTTTATTGAGGTTGTTCTATTTTGTTAACGATTAAATCGTTTTATATGTTGCTTATATATTCTCAATAAAACATTTCATTGAAAAGAGTGTGGCTATGCAAGGCTCTGCCCGAATGACCACATCATTCATTCACAGAGTTCTGTGAATGAATGAACTCTAAGTACCGACAGCCTTCGTGGCTGTCTGCTTGTATTTCTCAATGAAATGCCACGGTGCTGTTGAGCCCTCTGGTAGTTACTTGATTCTTCCTGTCAGTGTGAATCTGCCTGCCCGTACGATGTACAATGTATGATGTTTTCAGTCTCCTAAAAAATATATTATAGTGTGTGCAGCACTGGTCTATACACCTATCATATATCTCTCTATCTATCTCTCTAAATATGACAATTATCAAGTGCAAATGAATTTAGCTGGTTTATAATCTGACCAGCCTATATACTGTATCTGGTGAGTTTGATTAAGCCCACGTTCACATTGGTCCGTTTTGACAAGCCGGCAATAGCACCAGTAGAAAAGGTGCGACGCCGACTTTGTGGTGCAGCACTGATTCCCAAAAGTAGTTTCTGTACTACTTTTGGCGACTTTGGACAGACAATTTCAATAGACCTCTGTGCATTAACCCACACAGATGTCTGTGAAATCGCCCCCGAAGTCGGACTGAAAATGCCGGTTTGAAATCGTGCAAGTACACCCGGGTGTCACATTGCACTTTGCAAGATATCTTCTTTAACTTATATTGTTTTTGGACACTGCATTGGATGGAAAAATGATTGCGAATTCTATCAAAATATTTTTATTCTTTTAAGAACTTTTCGTTTGATTTACTAAAGAATACACATCTGAGTAAACAATATTTTTTGCACTATAGTCACTTTGTTGAATATGGGACTGTTCATATAAGTATTGCACACAAATTGTATTGCATAGATTTTTTTGCATTTTCTGGATATTCATTTGCACTTGATATCTGTCACAAGATGTATTTAATGTATTTATTTTAAATAGGAGATAGATGTTAGGTGTGTAGCCCAGCGCTGCTTACTAGGGATGATCGAACGGTTCGGGTCGACCATCGGTTTGACCCGAACATTGGCTGTTCGAGGTTCGGCCGAATTCCGAACTTTTTGCTGAAAAAGTTCGGAATTCGGCAACCAGAACCGACCAAAATGCAATGGGACAGGAAATGAGCTTAAAAAGCCCGTGATTGGACCAGAACCATCAGTAAAAGCCAATTGAGGGGGCAGGAGAATGCTAGGAATGTGATTGGAGTGACTAGGGGGTCCAGAGGCCAATCATTAGTGAATACGCCCCCCAGTATATAAGATAGCCCCGCCAAATTCCTAGCATTGTAATACAGGGACATGGAAGAGAGTGGAAGCAGTTCTGTTACCTCTGCTTCAAAAATGTCATTTAGCAATTATTAGTGTGAGGAAAGGGATCTCCAGTGTAGTTAGAGTGCTTTTTTCCACTTTAGTTAGAATCAAAAATCTAGCTTTTGTAGGGAAAGTGTTAAGTGCCAGGGTGACCATAGTGTAGTGTAGGGTGAACTGACTCTGACTGCTATGGCAGGGTGACCACTGACCAAACCCTTCCATGTCAGGGTGACCGTAGTGTAGTGTAGGGTGAACTGACTCTGACTGCTATGGCAGGGTGACCAAACCCTTCCATGTCAGGGTGACCGCTATAGAGAAAAGATCATTTCTCTTAGGTCACTTATAGAACAGCGATATGGCTTCTCGCCTGTCAGCCTGCTTTTTGCTGCTGGCGTTCATAGGGCTTTTTTGAGGACATGTTTGGAGTCAGGCATGACATCTGAACTTGTGTATACAGGTATATATACACACATACTTATATGTATATATACACCTACACATACAGTCAGGTCCATAAATATTGGGACATCAACACAATTCTAATCTTTTTGGCTCTATACACCACCACAATGGATTTGAAATGAAACAAACAAGATGTGCGTTAACTGCAGACTTTCAGCTTTAATTTGAGGGTATTTACATCCAAAGGTACAGGTGAAAGGTGTAGGAATTACAACAGTTTGTATATGTGCCTTCCACTTTTTAAGGGACCAAAAATAATGGGACAATTGGCTGTTCAGCTGTTCCATGGCCAGGTGTGTGGTATTCCCTCATTATCCCATTTACAAGGAACAGACAAAAGGTTCAGAGTTCATTTCAAGTGTGCTATTTGCATTTGGAATATGATGCTGTCAACTCTCAAAATGAGATCCAAAGAGCTGTCACTATCAGTGAAGCAAGCCATCATTAGGCTGAAAAAAAAAAAAACAAACCCATCAGAGGGATAGCAAAAACATTAGGTGTGGCCAAATCAACCCTTTGGAACATCCTTAAAAAGAAAGAATGCACCAGTGAGCTCAGCAACACCAAAAGATCCGGAAGACCACGGAAAACTACTGTGGGGGATGACCAAAGAATTATTTTCCTGGTGAAGAAAACACCCTTCACAACAGTTGGCCAGATCAAGAACTCTCTCCAGGAGGTAGGTGTATGTGTGTCACCTTCACAACAGTTGGCCAGATCAAGAACACTCTCCAGGAGGTAGGTGTATGTGTGTCAAAGTCAACAATCAAGAGAAGACGTCACCAGAGTGAATACAGAGGGTTCACCACAAGATGTAAACCATTGGTGAGCCTCAAAAACAGAAAGGGCAGATTAGAGTTTGCCAAATTACATCTAAAAAAGCCTTCACAGTTCTGGAACAACATCCTATGGACAGAGGAGACCAAGATCAACAGAGTGATGGAAAGAGATGAGTATGGAGAAGGAAAGGAACTGCTCATGATCCAAAGCATACCACCTCATCAGTGAAGCATGGTGGTGGTAGTGCCATGGCGTGGGCATGTATGGCTGCCAATGGAACTGGTTCTCTTGTATTTATTGATGATGTGAATGCTGATAAAAACAGCAGGATGAATTCTGAAGTGTTTCGGGCAATATTATCTGCTCATATTCAGCCAAATGCTTCAGAACTCATTGGACGACGCTTCACAGTGCAGATGGACAATGACCCAAAGCATACTGCGAAAGCAACCAAAGAGTTTTTTAAGGGAAAGAAGTGGAATGTTATGCAATGGCCAAGTCAATCACCTGACCTGAATCCGATTGAGCATGCATTTCACTTACTGAAGACAAAACTAAGGGAAAATGCTCCAAGAACAAGCAGGAACTGAAGACAGTTGCAGTAGAGGACTGGCAGAGCATCACCAGGGATGAAACCCAGCATCTGGTGATGTCTATGGGTTCCAGACTTCAGGCTGTAATTGACTGCAAAGGATTTGCAACCAAGTATTAAAAAGTGAAAGTGTGATTTATGATTGTTAATCTGTCCCATTACTTTTGGTCCCTTAAAAAGTGAGAGGCACATATACAAACTGTTGTAATTCCAACACCTTTTCACCTGATTTGGATGTAAATACCCTCAAATTAAAGCTGAAAGTCTGCAGTTAAAGTACATCATGTTTGTTTCATTTGAAATCCATTGCGGTGGTGTATAGAGCCAAAAAGATTAGAATTGTGTTGATGTCCCAATATTTATGGACCTGACTGTATATAGGTGTATAATGCCCAAATAATGCCCAAAAAAACGCCAGCTACAAAAACACCCAGGTGTGTTTTTGTAGCAGGCGTTTTTTTGGGGCATTTTTTTGGGGTCTTTGGAGGCAGGCAAAATATCTGAACTTATGTATAGGGGTATATGTACACACATACTTATATGTATTTATACACTTACACATATATAGGTGTGATAGGAGCGGAGCCATATTGGTGTTAATTATTTAATTAGCGCAAGCATAGGGTTCTGATACTTTCACACCTATATATGTGTAGGTGTATATATATATACACATATAAGTATGTGTGTATATATACCCCTATACACAAGTTCAGATGTTTTGCCTGCCTCCAAAGACCCCAAAAAATGCCCAAAAAAACACCAGCTACAAAAACGCCCAGGTGTGTTTTTGCAGCAGGCGTTTTTTTTGGGCATTTTTTTGGGGTCTTTGGAGGCAGGCAAAACATCTGAACTTGTGTATAGGGGTATATATACACACATACTTATATGTATTTATACACTTACACATATATAGGTGTGATAGGAGCGGAGCCATATTGGTGTTAATTATTTAATTAGCGCAAGCATAGGGTTCTGCTACTTTCACACCTATATATGTGTAGGTGTATATATACACATATAAGTATGTGTGTATATATACCCCTATACACAAGTTCAGATGTTTTGCCTGTCTCCAAAGACCCCAAAAAATGCCCAAAAAAACGCCAGCTACAAAACCGGCAAGGTGTGAAAATAGCGGAGCCATATCCCTGTTCTATATTAATTCTAATAAAAATGATCTTTTTTTTCTGGTTCTGGACATGCTACAGAGCTGAAACTTCACAGGTACACTTTTTAGACCCCCCCCCCCAGACACTAAATACAAAGAAATCTCTTTTTTTTTTATTTTTTCAATAATTGGCTCTCTATCAAAAATGACAATTTTTAAGAACTTTTTTTGTGTGATTAATAGTCCCTGGGGCATGACCCAGAACCCTAGGCACTTTTTAGGGGCATTTATTTGGTTTTAGGGCTTCAAAATTGTGTTTTTTGATTACCGAAGTTCGGGCCCCATTGATTTCAATGGGGTTCTGAAATTCGGGCCGAACTTTCGGGAAGTTCGGGTGTTCTGGCCGAACCGAACTTTTCAAAAGTTCGATCATCCCTACTGCTTACGCTATAATAATCCTTGTTTGACTTTTTTCAAACAATTAAAGTAGCAGTGGTTTATTACATCATCATCAACTTATTACCTTCTTTCTGTGGCGCAGTTATCTTGATAGTCCTAGAAAAATTGTAAATGCATAATTTTTTTCCTGAAAATAAATGTGCATTTATTATTATTATTATTTTTTTTTTTAAGGTGACCTTATCCTTTAAACGTCTAGTACTTAGATTAATATATATTTTCGAAAATGAACTGTATAACTAATCTTAAAGCTGAACTAAACAGCAAGATAAAACCTTTTTACCCTGCAGCCTATGTTGCTCTTTATTTAAATGAGATCCCCTTTAAATGCTTACGCTACAGGAGAATCAGTGGCCCAGATTTACTATTGCTGTCTCCAATCTTCGAAGGCTATGCTACTTGCTGACACCTAAATTAACATCTACTGCATTTATAAAGTTCTGTATGGCTGTTTCTAATACAATATGGTAATGCTGCATAGGAGAACCAGATTCATAATAGTGATTTAGAGTGTGCCTGTGGTTTCTAGAAATCTATCAGCTGCTTAGTAGCAGTCCACTCTTTGAAACTCAGTACAAGTTTCTTTTCAAGCAGAAGATTTATAGCTATACAGTTACTAAGGTGTTTTGCATCCTTCTAGTGCAAATTACAGTACTTTGCAGCCTAAAGACATTTTTACCATACTTAAATCCAACAGAGCAATAACCAAAAGCAGGATAGAAGATTAGCTAGGTGCATTCACAGGTAGTGAGTATAGAAGCTTTCTGTTCTTTGGTTACTTGATTTCTTGTTGAATGTGCATTTGGCTGTGACTTTGAAAGGCCAAACCCAGATGAACAGACATTTACATAAAGTGGCAAATATAGATGCAGGACATATAGTACACGTTTTCAATAACTGTCCTGGAAAAGGAATTGAGGCTGCCTCTATTGCTACCTTTTGTAACAGATTTATCTCTGGCTGTTATCCTGATGCTTTAGCAGCCCTGCTGTATAATTACTGACCTAGAACAAATATAGATATAACTTAGGGGAACAAAGTAATGGCAGTATCTATACTTCTCTCATGGCATAGTCACTTGAGTCAGTCTGAGGTGTCATGGTACAGTTAAAAAGTTAAGTTGGAAAAAGACACAAGTCAATCTAGTTCAACCAACAGAAAAATACAAACTAAAAGAAAATTTCCATATACACTGTCTTATACCCACAGTGGATCCAGAGGAAGCCACAAATAAACATTAAAGAATGATCCAGTTTGCTCCAGTTATTTAGAATTCCCTGGATCAACTATCCCTGGTGTTATTACCTCTAAATGGTAATATTCATTTACATGCATGTTGTGCATTTTAAAATGCATCTAGCTATTTTTTTTAAAACAACCTACTGAGCTGGCCAAAACTGGACTTTTGAGGAACTTTGAGGAAGTCTATTCCACGCTTTCACATTTCTCACTGTGAGCAGGCCATTCCATATGTGGATGTTAAATCTTTTTACCTCTGAAATTACCTACAAGTGAATAACTATACACCAAGTTCACTATGTGGACCACCTATGTACACTGCTCAAAAAAATAAAGGAACACTTTTTAATAAAAGTATAGCATCAAGTCAATTAAACTCCTGAGATATTGCTCTGGCCAGTTAAGTAGCAGAGGGGGTTGTTAATCAGTTTTACCTGTTTTGGTGTTAATAAAATGAACAACAGGTGCACTAGATAGGCAACAATGAGTCCTCCAAAACAGGAATGGTTTTACAGGTGGAGGTCACTGACATTTTTTTTCCCTACTCATCTTTTCTGACAGTTTTTCACTAGTTTTGCATTTGGCTAGAGTCAGGGTCACTACTGGTAGCATAAGGCGATACCTGGACCCTATGAAGGTTGGATAGGCAGTCCAACTTCTCCAGGATGGCACATCAATATGTGCCTTTGCCAGAAGGTTGGCTGTGTCTCCCTGCACAGTCTAAAGAGCATGGAGGAGATTCCAGGAGACAGGCAGTTGCTCTGGGGAGGCTGGACAGGTCAGTAGATTGCCCTTAACCCATCAACAGGATCGGTATCTGCTCCTTTGTGCAAGTAGGAACAGGATGAACACTGACAGAGCCCTACAAAATGACCTCCAGCAGGCCACTGATGTGAATGTCTCTGACCAAGCAATCAGAAACAGACTTCATGAGGGTGGCCTGAGGGCCTGCCATCCTCTAGTGGGCCCTGTGCTCACTGAATAGGACTGTGGAGCTTGATTGGAATTTTCGATTGAACACCGGAATTGACTGGGCCGCCACTGGTGCCCTGTGCTTTTCAAAGATGATAGCAGGTTTACCCTGAGCACATGTGACAGACGTGAAAGGATTTGGAGAAGCCATAGAGAATCTTATGCTGCCTGTGACATCATTCAGCATGAACGGTTTGGTGATGGGTCAGTGATGGTCTGGGAATACATATCCATGGAGGGACGCACAGACCTCTCAGGCTAGACAATGGCACCCTGACTGCCATTAGGTATCGGGATGAAATCCTTGGACCCATTGTCAGACCCTACGCTGATGCAGTGGGTCTTGGGTTCCTCATGTGGGGAAAGTATGCAGCCAGTTCCTTGAGGATGAAGAAATTGATACCTTTTAATGGCCCTCACACTAAATAGGGAAGTATTGCTCAAATAGGAATTTTTAAACCTGATGCATTTGATGCATTTTTAACAATAGGATTCTAGGCAAAGTATTTTTTTAACCTTTTCGCTGCCAGAACCGTTTTTGCACACATGTTTAAAAAATAATTTTAGGCCTAAAGATTACACAAACCCCCAAACATTATATATTTTCTAAAAGCAGACACCCTAGAGAATAAAATAGTGGGAGTTTCAGGTTATGTCACATGTTATTACTGCAAAAGTCTAGGAAACACAAACTTCCTGTAAAAAACACACTAAAGGGAATTTTAGGGCAAACAAAGGCAATAAACTACCAAAATTGTAGGTAAAATATAAAAGACGAGGTTGCACCAAATAAATAGATTCCCAACATGTCAAACCTTACGTTTTTATGCGCCATGAAAGGGCGACAAACTTCAGTACCCTTTATTTTCTATAGGTGATGCTTAAAAAGCCCCCTATAGGTATCAGTTTAGTGTTATGGAGGATGTCTTGTGTTAGAATTATTGCTCTAACTCTGGTGTGTGTGTCAATATTTAACATATATCACAGTCAACGTTTTTAAGTTCGTATGTGCATATATATGGTGGTGGGGGGCTTCAAAAAATGTTGGTGCGATTTTATCTGCTTGGGTGTAACTTTTTACATTTTTTTTTTTTTACTCATCTTTTTTTTCAACCACATAGAGGACAAAAAGTCCCCTATGTGATGTTTTTTAGGTGACAGGTTCTGTTTAATGAGACATGCAGGGTCTTTGGGCTCCACTGTATGTTTTGAAATGCAGACCGCATTGCAAAACATCCTTTCCCGGCTAAGCTAGCCAGGGACATGGACAAGTTGACCCGGAAGTGACGCCATGGACGTCTTTTTCTGGGTTACAATAAGATAATGAGGAGAGTGGATGTGTGTCCACTCTTATTCTTCCCCTTCACCCGCTGGCACCCATAATGTCGTTTCCTGGCTCGCATATGGGCAAGCAGAGCCCGGAAAACATGACAGGCCGCGATTGCACCGGGGATGTCTGTGAGCATCCACCCGAATGCTTTCACCTGACTGGCAGAAGTCTGCCGATCATTTTCACACACCAACCCGGTGGCTCCAGACACCGGATTGTGCGGGAAACCCCTCACTGTCAGGTCCATATGACATAGGGGGAAGGTTAAAGATATCTTACAAACCGGTATTAACTTTGTATAATTAAAATACAGGTATTTACATTTACAGACAGTAGAGGGCAGCAGATCCCTACAGTTGTTTTGTTTTTAGTATATATTGTCTTTGAACTGTAGTTGTGATTTATTACATTTTCTGGGGGGATTAGGATTGTTTTTTAATTGGTATTAATATTTAATATCAAAGATGTCACAAGATGTACCCTACTTGGGTTGATTTACCAAAACTGGAGAGTGCAAACTCTGGTGCAGCTGTGCATAGAAAGCAATTAGCTACCAGCATAACTGAAAAAGTTGAAGTTAGAAGCTGGTTGTCTTCCATGAACAGTTGCACCAGATTTTTCACTTTCCAGTTTTAGTAATCAACCCCTCGGAGTGCTATTTCAGAGCAATTGTTAGCCCATGCAACCATGCATGCTCCCATAAGCAACCATTCACCCTAGCACCATTGCATATTCACCCCGTGCTTGCATGAGTTTTCTTCTCATACTCTGGATTTAGCCTGCACTCTAAAAACATGCTGGATGTACATAGGCTTCTGTCTAAATTGGCATTAGTATGTGAATAGATGCATGGGAGGTAGGGCTTTAGATGGTAAGTTCCTTAAGGGCTGGGTGTGATGTGAATACACAATACATGAATACATGTAAAGAACTGTGTACACTTTCATTCTGATGATAAAGCAGCGTCATTGTCACCCTGTGAACCATTGGCCAAAATAGAATCCAAGAGTTTCATCAAAGTAGCACTTGAAAATTCACAGAGGGGTTTCAGTTTTGATGTAAGGTAAATAAGTTAAAGTGTTTTATATGGGAAAGTCTCAATTTTATATACGCCGCAGTAAAAGTGGCAGGAAAGCAGATGTTTCATACTGAGTTTAAGTCCTCTTGAATACCTTTTCCTGAACCTTTTAAATCTGAGGAATAAACTCCATGTTTCATGCTGTGTTTACCATGTATCTTCTTACTGAGCACAAAGGCACAGACAAAATCGATTGCTAGAAATTTTTACATCATATTACAAATGTTTACACAAAATCCATTCATCTAATCAATGTTCCTTAATACTGAAGCATGGCTGTGCTGAAAAAGTATTTGTGGCAAGTTAAAGACATCTTTTGTGTTTTACAATGACTTTACATGCTTGTTAAGCAGAGGCACACTGCTGAATTGCAGTATTGAGTTGAACAGGCAACAATCATTGCAAGAGCTGAATTTAAATTTTGTCATTTTTTAAAGCCTAATCAAGACTTTCACTGGGCCAGGGCTACAAAGAAATCACTATATTTGTTTTATGGTATATTAAGACATAAATTACAATTCTCAGTGGTTAAAAATGTGAAGGCTTGAGGAGTAATAAAACATAATATTTGGGCAAAAAATGTAAAAAAAAAGTACATTGGCAAAGTGGGCAACCTAAGTTCAGCTTTCCATTATGTGAAAAAATAAAAGCCAATGCTGCTGTTCAAAACCTTCACAAGGACTGTAAATGAATGCCATCCATATATTAATGTGACTTCCACCCGTTTTTGTGTTAACTAAAAGTCAGCAGCTACAAAAAGTGTACCTACAGATTATTATTAAACACGCACTCACCTGTCCCGCGATCCAATGATGCCGCTGGCAGGAACCTCGGTTCTCTCCCTCTTCTCCACGCGGCATTGGCATCACAAGTGTGGACACCCGGCTGTGACAGCTTGCAGCTTCACAGCCGGGTGCGCACTGTGCATGCGCAAGTCGCGCTATGCTTCCTTAGTGGCCGGGCAATCTTCTGGGACCTGTGACATGTCCCAGAAGATTGCAGGGATGGAGGGGGAGAGGAGAACTTCCACTCGAGCCGCCTAGGCGGCCTGAGCAGAAGTGGGAATGGGTACCTGTCAAACTAGGTTTCCCTTCCCCCTCCCCCCGAAAAAATGACATGCCGAATGTGGCATGTCAGGGGGTCAGGAGCACTTAAAGCGAAGTTCCCCTTTTGGGTGGAGCTCTGCTTTAATATGTAGGGTGTATGAGGGATTTATCAGTTATGGTATTTTGTAAAATCTGTTAATTTGGTTTTCTTAATGCGGTTTAAAAAAATTTGAAAGGAAAAATTAACAAAGCATATCCTAAAATGTATTTGCCTCAAACCATAGTGTGTGTCCTGGTTGCTCTCTTCTTCCCCTGAAATCAATGGTGACATCCCCCACAAAGCACACAGGAGGTGATTTAAGGCCCATGCACATTGCATCTAGAAGAAGTTCAACAAAGCTGCTCCTACAGGCTTTTGAGATTTTTTTAACTCTCATTTTTTCTTCCTGGAAACTCACCTCCATGTTAGCCAAAGTGTCCATCCATGCACACTATGGCTTTTTCAGTTTACAGGCATAGTGGGAGCAAACATGTATTTTTAAAAAATCTTTTTTTAACCGCTTCCCACCCGCCCTATAGGCAAATGACGGTGGGAAGGTGGTTACATTATCCTGACCAGACGTCATATGACGGCGGCAGGATAATGCGCTCTGCTTTAGAGGAGCAGGATTATTGTAACACCTGGCAGTTTAAAACATAATCAACTGCAGCACTAAGATAAAACTTGATATTGCATGATATTGCTTAGTGAACCAGTCATCAAATGTAAACACAAAATAGTGCTTTTGACCTTAACATCCACCATGTCTGATGTTCACAAAACCCTGCTTTTCCTCTTAATATTACCTGTAAAGTTTCTTTCACAGTGTTTCCATTTTTGGGGTGACTATGCTGTCTTGCAGCATCCTATATAGCCCCATTGTAGCTACCCATTTTTTTTTTGTGCTCCTAGCTGAGAACTACAGCCCAATGTCCACAGGCTGCTTTGCTGACACACCTAGCAACCTAGAACACTAGAATATCAAACAATGTATATGCAGCAAGAGTTTGACCGCAGTCATGAGGTGGGCACATGCATGAACTTTGTTTGGGTATAGTAAACTTAAAAATAGTGGACATTGTAGTGCTACTTTAAAACTGCTTAATCACTTTACAATCTTTTTGAAAATCTATTATTAAATTTTAAATAATAAAATATGTTCCATCTTCAGCATATATACAGGCATCATGTGGGTGGAAATAGTCTTGTTTAGAAAGATTTACGGTATTCATTATTTCATAATCATTGTCCAACTAATCATCATCTAATGTGTCTGGGTAAGTCTATAATTTGATATCTAAAAAAAAAGTATAACCATTTTTAATAAAAATCCTTTCCAATTTTTATGTATTGTTATGTATGGTGTTATCAGCATGGCTCAGAGACATTTTGGCATTTCTGTTCATTTTGTGGTGTTTGTGTCAGATCATCACACACATCCAAATGTCACCCTAATTGAGCTGTTAAGGCCAATGTCTCATTTACAAAAGGAAACTTAAAGAGGTGTCTTTTCTGCATCATTTATTATACTAGCATTGGTTGACTTTGAATTGTAATGTGATTACTGTAGATTAAAAAAATAGATTTGTGTTCACTACTGTAGATGTAATGATACAGGTTGCAGTATTCTTTGCCCATTTCCAGTATAAATCATATCCTCAGATTTTGTGATGATAAAGTAATTTTATTATTTTATTATTTAATTTTTATTTAAAGTGCAATATTTAAAGAATGTTTTGTTGTCTGCATCAGACCACCATATTGCTTTCCGAAAATATGTTTTTTTCTTGTAATTCTTGACATAGTTTTAAAGCATTTTTTATACTAATGCGTGTTTTGTAGGAGACTGGATTTTATGCACAAAACTTATGCCAAAATGTACTACAATTGCATTAACATACTGTTTACATGCATTCTTATTTACGTCTATAGGGCAAAAAAAGAAAATGCACTGCAGTTGTGCTGCATTTATGTAAATGACCACCGTAGAGAACAATGTAATTTCCATTATCGTGCAGTACAGCTTTGACAAAAAATACTGGAAGCTGATTGGTTTCAATGCAGAGCTGCACCAGATTTTGCACTCTCCAATTTGAGTAAAGCAACCCCAAACTGCTCAAAGAAAAGTGAACTTGTATTGAGATAGCCTGTCTAACCAATAATATTTAGGAAAAGGGGAGTACTCTAATCCCGGTTTAGACTGCAAGGAAGTTAGAGCTTAGTGATTAGGGATGATCGAACTTTTCAAAAGTTCAGTTCGACCAGAACACCAGAACTTCCAGAAAGTTCGGCCCGGATTTCAGAGCCCCATTGAAATCAATGGGACCCAAACTTCGGGAATCAAATAACACCATTTTGAAGCCCTAAAACCCAATAAATGCCCCTAAAAAGTGCATAGGGTTCTGGGTCATGCCCCAGAGACTATTAATCACACAAAAAAAGTTCTTCAAAATTGTAATTTTTGATAGAGAGCCAATTATTGAAAAAATTATTGAAAAAAAAAAAGAGATTTCTTTGGATTTAGTGTCTGTGGGGGTCTAAAAAGTGTACCTGTGAAGTTTCAGCTCTGTAGCATGTCCAGAACCAGAAAAAAAAGATTGTTTCTCTTAGGTCACTTATAGAACAGGAATATGGCTCCGCTATTTTCACACCTTGCCGGTTTTGTAGCAATCGTTTTTTTGGGCATTTTTTGGGGGTTATTGGAGGCAGGCATAACATCAGAACTTCTGTGTAGGGGTATATATACACACAGACTTATATGTATATATACACATACACATACACATATATAGGTGTGAAAGTAGCAGAACACTATGCTTGCGCTAATTAAATAATTAACACCCATATGGCTTCTCTCCTTTCACACCTATATATGTGTATAAATACATATAAGTGTGTGTGTATATATACACCCCTATACAGAAGTTCAGATGTTTTGCCTGCCTCCAAAGACCTACAAAAAATGCCCCAAAAAAACGCCTGCAATAACACACCTGGACGTTTTTTTTTTTTGGCACAGGTGTTTTTTTGGGCATTTTTTGTGGGTCTATGGAGGCAGGCAAAACATCTGAACTTCTGTATAGGGGTATATATATACACACACACTTATATGTATTTATACACATATATAGGTGTGATAGGAGCGGAGCCATATGCCTGTTAATTATTTCATTAGCGCAAGCATAGTGTTCTGCTATTTTCACACCTATATATGTGTATGTGTATATATACATACATGTGTGTATATATACCCCTATACAGAAGTTCAGATGTTTTGCCTGCCTCCAAAGACCCCAAAAAATGCCCCCAAAAAAACACCCAGGTGTGTTATTGCAGGCCTTTTTTTTCGGGCATTTATTTGGGGTCTTTGGAGGCAGGCAAAACATCTGAACTTCTGTATAGGGGTATATATACACACACACATGTATGTATATATACACCTACACATATATAGGTGTGAAAATAGCAGAACACTATGCTTGCGCTAATGAAATAATTAACAGGCATATGGCTCCGCTCCTATCACACCTATATATGTGTATGTGTATATATACATACATGTGTGTGTATATATACCCCTATACAGAAGTTCAGATGTTTTGCCTGCCTCCAAAGACCCCAAAAAAATGCCCAAAAAAAACGCCTGCAATAACACACCTTTTTTTGGCGCAGGCGTTTTTTTGGGCATTTTTTTGGGGTCTTTGGAGGCAGGCAAAACATCTGAATTTCTGTATAGGGGTATATATACACGGTATATATACACACACATGTATGTATATATACACCTACACATATATAGGTGTGAAAATAGCAGAACACTATGCTTGAGCTAAAGAAATAATTAACAGGCATATGGCTCCGCTCCTATCACACCTATATATGTGTATGTGTATATATGCATACATGTGTGTGTATATATACCCCTATACAGAAGTTCAGATGTTTTGCCTGCCTCCAAAGACCCCAAAAAAATGCCCAAAAACAACACCTGCAATAACACACCTGGGCGTTTTTTTTTTTTGGTGCAGGCGTTTTTTTGGGCATTTTTTTGGGGTCTTTGGAGGCAGGCAAAACATCTGAACTTCTGTATAGGGGTATATATGCACGGTATATATACACACACATGTATGTATATATACACCTACACATATATAGGTGTGAAAATAGCAGAACAATATGCTTGCGCTAATGAAATAATTAACAGGCATATGGCTCCGCTCCTATCACACCTATATATGTGTATGTGTATATATACATACATGTGTGTGTATATATACCCCTATACAGAAATTCAGATGTTTTTCCTGCCTCCAAAGACCCCCCAAAAAATGCCCCAAAAAAACGCCTGCAATAACACACCTGGGCGTTGTTTTTTTTTTGGCGCAGGCGTTTTTTTGGGCATTTTTTGGGGGTCTTTGGAGGCAGGCAAAACATCTGAACTTCTGTATAGGGGTATATATACACACACACTTATATGTATTATACACATACACATATATAGGTGTGATAGGAGCGGAGCCATATGCCTGTTAATTATTTCAGCGCAAGCATAGTGTTCTGCTATTTTCACACCTATATATGTGTAGGTGTATATATACATATATGTGTGTGTATATATACCCCTATACAGAAGTTCAGATGTCATGCCTGACTCCAAATATGTCCTCAAAAAGCCCTATAAACGCTTGCAGCAAAAATCAGGCTGACCGGCGAGAAGCCATATCTCTGTTCTATAAGTCACCTAAGAGAAACGATCTTTTCTCTATAGCGGTCACCCTGAAATGGAAGGGTTTGGTCACCCTGCCATAGCAGTCAGAGTCAATTCACCCTACACTAAACTACGGTCACCCTGGCACTTAACACTTTCCCTACAGAAACTATATTTTTGAAGCTAACTAAAGTGGAAAATAGCACCTTAACTACACTAGATATTCCTTTCCTCACACTAATAATTGCTAAATGACACTTTTGAAGCAGAAGTAACAGAACTGCTTCCACTCTCTTCCACGTTCCTGTATTACAATGCTAGGAATTTGGCGGGGCTATCTTATATACTGGGGGCGTATTCACTAATGATTAGCCTCTGGACCCCCTAGTCACTCCAATCACATTCCTCACATTCTCCTGCCCCCTCAATTGGCTTTTACTAATGGTTCTGGTCCAATCACGGGCTTTTAAAGCCCATTTCCTGTCCCATTGCATTTTGGTCGGTTCTGGTTGCCGAATTCTGAACTTTTTTAGCAAAAAGTTCAGAATTCGGCCGAATTTCGAACACCCAATGTTCGGGTCGAACCGATGGTCAACCCGAACCGTTCGATCATCCCTATTAGTGATCTGTTCTGAGGGTAAACTTTCTGCCATAACTGAAATGTCACCACCTATTTACAGCCTCCTGCTATTTTGAAGAATATTTATGCTCATCTAAAAATATGAATTAAAAATAAACAACAACAGGGTTGTATGCTCCATACTGAATTTGCTATAAAGCTGCCTCTAAAGCAACAATTCTAGAATTACAAAAGACAAATGTTTTGTTTTTGGTGAAAAAAAAAAATAGTGTCAAAGTAATGTACCGATGTATGATTGGGCACTGACTTTCACAGTAGAGGTGAAGTAGAACCTCTACTCCACATTAGAACCTCTACGGTGGAAGTCAGTGCCCAATTGGCAATGACGTAATGTGTATAGGGGGCGGAGCCTATCCTGCCGGACGCTGCGTCCTCTCAGCTGTGTGGAGCTGTTATCATATATGCACTTATCCATGTGTTTGTTTGGGAGTACCTTATTTTAATAAACTCCCTGTTGATTTACCCATACGGAGAGCATTAGATCTGCTTTGCTTTTTCCCTCTTATGCCTGTCATCTGCTTCTGATGAGAGTGGAGCTTATTTTGGGAATCTCTATGTGTGTCCTATTGAAGATCCTCTACACCATCCTGTGACCCCAGTGGGGTAAAGTTATATCTGACCTGGGTTGATTCTTGGGTCAGTGTGTAAGGTGAGAGGCTTTTGATTTCTGGTGGTGGTGAAGAGGAGCACATCATGAATTGCTTTTGTGGGGATCACAGAAGATTATTTTCTATGAGTCACTGTTATTAAGATATCAGTATCTGTGGACACTGGAAGCACCTTTTTTTGCTCCTTTTTTTTTGCCATTCCCGCTGACAGATGGGTTGTTGCTGGGCACCAATGTGCAAAAAGCAGCCTTGTACACCCCTTAGGGATGCTGATGGATGCAGATTATCCTCCCGGTCTGGCGGAGCTCAGAGCTCAAGTGTCCATGCGGCTACGCGGGGACCACGCCCCCCTTAACATAACCCTTTGAACTCTATGCTAGACTGTTCAAATTGACCTCAATGTATGTGGCCATTCATTTATTTTTAATAATTTTCCTATCAGCCAATGGAACAACAATACCCCTTCTTGCTTTTGCTTGCACAGGAGACATTTTATATATTAAAATTATAAAATGTAAAAAGATCTCATTTTCTTTTAAAGGAAGGATTGCCATCAATAAAATTAATATCTAACTGCCATATATGCTTCAGAAACAACTGAGTACTGTCCACGATACAGTTACAGAGGGGAAATCTTCCAGTGGGGGCACTAGTTCTGGTGACCCCAGTGATAACCAGGAATTCCCCCACTTTAGAGGGATTTTCTCTCACTTCCTGTTTTGCTATGGGACAGGAAATGAAGGTAAATCTCCCCAATGGGACATAGATGGCAAATAAACTGACTGGTTAAAACCCACCCTTACTCTATCCAAAATGTAAAAAAAAGAAGTTTTCCTGTACAAGGTTTCCCCTGTACAAAACAATAGTAAGACCTAATTTGGAATATGCAGTTCAGTTTTGGGCACCAGTTCACAAAAAGGATATTGGAGAACTGAAGAAGGGCAACCAAACTTATAGGGGGCTTGGAGAAGCTCAGCTATGAGAAGAGATTAGAGGAACTTACCTTATTCTCTCTTGAGAATATAAGATTAAGGGGGATATGATCAACATGTAAAAATACATAAGTGGTCCATAAAGTGAATTTGGTGTTGAGTTATTCAGTTTAAGGTTATCACAGAGGACAAGGGGCACTCTTTATGTCTGGAGGAAAAGAGATTTTAATCTCCAAATATGGAAGGTTTCTTCAAATTAAGAGCTGTGAAAATGGGGAATCACTCCCTCAAGAGCTGGTTCTGTCCAGCTCAGTAGATTGCTTTAAAAAGGCTTGGATTATTTCCTAAATGTACATAATATAACTGGATACTAATACTTATAGGCAAAGTTAATCCAGCGAATATCCAATTGCCTCTTGGGGGATCAGGAAGGATTTTTTTCCCCTGCTGGAGCAAATTGAATCATGCTTTGCTTTTTCCTTTTTATTGGTTGAACTAGATGGACTTGTGTCTTTTTTCAACCAGACTAACTATGTAACTATGTTTTGCCTTTAGTTCTACTTTAATGTGACCATCAAATAAGCCTAAGTATAACCTCTCTCTATGTTAATTGAGAAGATCAATTCAGGAAGGAGCACAACTATTTAATATCTTGAATTTACTCCAACCTTAGGGAAATGGATGGCACCCAAATTCAACCCTTAAACAAAAATTTAGATACATACTATATTCATGGAAGACTGATGGCAGGATATCTGTATAATTGCACATAAATGCTCTTCTAGTGCTCATAACCAAAAAATTAACTATAAAATCATGCCTTTCTGGTATTGTGACCCTGTAATTCTAACATAAGGTCAACCCACATATATCCTTAGTTAGTTGGAGATACAACAGTTAGGAGTTTTTATTCTTTTATACCTTTCCTCCCCCTTTCTTCTTCTCCTGTCCCCCTTTTCTCCTCTATAGTAAGGGATCCTTCCCTCGGACTCCACAGTTTGAAATTAACAGATATGTATGCAAACATACTCAGGCAAAATGTACGAAAGGTGCATGTGACAGAAAAAGAGCTTCTCAGAGGCCTGAGTTCGGTCATAACATGTTTCCACAAACCAGCAAGCACACAAAATCATACGCTTCAGATGCTCTTTCTGACATTGCACCACTTGCTACACACTAGACCCGACCCATACAAAATAAAAAGATAAAACACATGGTTTAAATGTTACATTTTTTTTCTCTATACTTGAAAATCAATGGATACATTGTGATCAATGCATTGTTGCAAGATAACATAATACAACTGTAATAATGAAATACCCACATAGCTCCACTTTAAGTTGACACGTTTGTATATCTTCTGTTGTGTTATTGTAAAACCTTGAAAATAAACAATGTTAAAAAATGAATAATAGTTTTTCTATTTTGCCACTATAAATTGTAGTTATATAGGGTCCACTGCTAGACAATGAAAGCTGTTGAACTTTATTCCCTAGTTCCATCTTAAATAGGTACAGGGAGCTCATACTTTATATGAGCCTTTAGCTAATTGTAGTATTGACTGACAATGTTACTACTGCAGATGAATTATGGTGGTTTTGATCATCTGTGTTCAGGCAGAGGCAATATGCTGCTCTTTTCCTAAGCCTGCAAACAGAAATTCCCCATATACCATGGCTCCATGCTTAAAATCCTATCCTTCTGCTACCTGGAGGAAGTTTGAATCCAGTATATTGGTTAAAGCATAGTTTATGATGACACACAGTTAATCAAAACACCTATTTTTTATTTTTCATCAGTTTGCTATAAATATTTTTCTACTGCACAGTGGAACTGTATTTTGAATAGACATATTCAATATATTTTCAACAAGATTAACATGATTTATTTTTTTTTGACCAGTCTTTAGGTAAAAAAATTGGTTAGCAGTTAAAAAATATGACTACCATTCTTTAGTTACAATCAAAGCTTAATCCAAATAAAAATTTCAATGTATACTAAATAAATAGGCGAGAGGAAATTTTGTAGATTTTACTTTCAATCAAATATTGCCTTATCTTTCTTACATGATAATCCTTTATAGTATACAGTTGATGTCAATTAATAATTTATTTCTAGTTTATTTATGACTAGTTTGCTAAATGTGTACAATGTTATATGCCAGTGTACCAATACTGTAGCAGTAGAGTAATTTTCTTTTAGATCAACTAAAAAGAAAATGCTGAAATTTTACCTTAGAGTATGCTTAATTATTAATAAATTAAATGATTTATATATTATGATGTTTACTTAAAGCAGACCATGCAGCAGAATATTGATGCTCAATTGCTTATTACTTCAAAAATCTGTCAATTAAAGGATAGCAGGTGAATCTTGTTTTGTTTTCTGTAAAGGCCAAGGGATTATGATAAAGAAATATGTGTCATACATTTTTAATTATATTGTAGATGTAAAAAAAAAAATAATCATATCATTTTGCCTTCCAGATATTTCACAGAGATTTCTGTCAATGAAACAAACTTAGACCCAGCAAAAAAAATTGCACTTTTGTGGACTTCAATAGGTTTAAAAGAAATTCAGTTAGTAAATTATTCAGTGTTACTTGACCTACCAAGCTCTTCTCCAAATACAATCACTCTGAAGAATGACCAATGCTATTATCCAAGTGGACAGGATTGTGGTGAAGAGAGCAAAAGTGAAGAGTTTTTGTACACATATGCTGCCTACTCTGCCAGTGGAAGGCTTAAGGTAATGTGGCTCTTTATCTTTGTCACTTTAATAATATAAAGCCATAACTTGGTACATCCCATCTTCTGACATTGTTACATAGTTACATAGTTAATCAGGTGAAAAAAGACACAAGTCCATCCGGTTCAACCATAAAAAAAAAAAACAGTATTGAAAACCCTACCATACAATCCCATATACATAATCCTATACCCGCTGTTGATCCAGAGGAAGGCGAAAATAAACCCCAGCAAAGTATGATCCAATTTGCTACAGCAGGGGAAAAAAATTCCTTCCTGATCCCCCGAGAGGCAATCGGATATTCCCTGGATCAACTTTACCTAAAAAAAATTTTAGTACCCATTTATATTATGTACACCTAGGAAAGAATCCAAGCCTTTTTTAAAGCAATCTAGTGAGCTAGCCAGAACCACCTCTGGAGGGAGTCTATTCCACATTTTCATAGCTCTTATGGTGAAGAAACCTTTCCATATTTGGAGACTAAATCTGTTTTCCTCTAGACGTAAAGAGTGCCCCCTTGTCCTCTGTGTTGACCTTAACGTGAACAACTCAAACCCAAGTTCACTATTTGGACCCCTTATGTATTTATACATGTTGATCATATCCCCCTTAATCTCCTCTTCTCAAGAGAGAATAAATTCAGTTCCTCTAATCTTTTCTCATAGCTGAGGTCCTCCATGCCTCTTATCAGTTTGGTTGCCCTTCTCTGCACTTTCTCCAATTCCCCAATATCCTTTTTAAGAACTGGTGCCCAAAACTGAACTGCATATTCCAGATGAGGTTTTACTAATGATTTGTACAAGGGCAAAATGATATCTCTCTCTCTGGAGTCCATGCCTCTGTTAATACAAGAAAGGACTTTTCTTGCTTTGGAAACAGCAGCTTGGCATTGCATGCTATTATTAAGCTTATGATCTACCAGAACACCCAGATCCTTCTCCGCTATGGATTCCCCCAGTTCTACTCCACCTAGTATGTATGATGCATGCATATTCTTAACCCCCAAGTGTATAATTTTACATTTATCAACATTAAACCTCATTTGCCACATAGTTGCCCATTGTGTCTGGGTAAAGCAATGGCAATTATATAATTCCGCAATAAAGCATATACATTAAAATAATACATACAGTACCTGTATGTTGGAAAAAAAAATAATACATACCTGTATGTAGATAATGGTATAAAGTTATCATTATTATACATGAAATGGGAACTACATTAGGTAATATCAGCTTATATTGTATTTATTTTACATGAAAATCTATGAATATTATACAGAAGTATGATATGACTTTTTTAAAGTATATCAAAAACCAAATTTCTTTTTTTTTTTTCACTTTGGATAGAGTAGGTTGTAGAATGGCTAAAACCCCTGTCAGTTACTTACTGTCTTTTTTCTTTATTTGCTATATATACTGTATATGGCACAGGAGATAGAAGGATTTTTCCCAAAGTGAGAAAAATCCTCTTCTAAACAGATACAGTATTACTGTCCCAATTGGTGGATTTCAGATGTTCTGATAGCAACTCAAAATCTTGGATTTTTCCTCACTTACAGTCCTGGCTCTCACCAGATCATATAGACATAGTGAATATCACTAACAGGGGACATAGGCAGCAATAAAACAGTGACAAAAAAATTATAAGGAGCAGTATGGAAAACTTTTCTCAATTTCACATTTTCAGGACAAGCTTTTGGGTGTGCCCCCTTCTTCAAGGCCCAGGCAATACTAATACTCACATTTTTAGCAAAGTGTTAATTAGGACAATCTCAGAGAATAAAAAAAAACAAATGTACACAGCAATGGTAATTAAACTTGAATATTTAGTATGATAAGGCAGGGAAAAGGGTATAGACTGGGAGGGGTAATACCAGTCACAGAGGTGATGAGTGGGTCATAGAAATGTTTGATAATTATTTAGAAAACTGAGGTGCACATTTAGTCCATTATCGTTTGTGTCAAATGGAAGTATCATTCTTAGTTCGAATGTTTTCTTTTCCTGATACGTTTTGACGTTCCTTTTAAGAACCAAAACATTAATGTCCGCTATGGTGTGGTCTGTTTGTGAGAAACGATATATCCCACAGCAGTGCAGAAATCATCCTCCGTATGTTCCTCAATGGTGTGTCTGTGTAAATTCATCCTTGTTGCAATTTCTGTCCTGTTTCACCAATATAAGATCATGCATGTTTTGCATTGGATGTGGTTAAACCACAGCTGTATGATCCTGTTATGTTGAAGATCCCTTTTCTGTATGTGACACATTTTGATTGATTTTGCTGCACAGTTTGCAGCAATTTTTGTTGCAGGGCTTGGTTCCTTTGTTTGCGGCTTCTTAATCAGAATAAAATTTCCTGCTGATTTGTTTATGTCTGAGGTTGGGTGGTTGCCTGAAAGCCAGTATTGTATTTTTTTTTTGCAATATTTGTTTCAGAGGTTTATCCTCTGGCATGATGGGTTGCAAATCTTTAATTATCTTTCTTATCCCTCTTATTTTCTATTATATTTCTATTTTCTCTTTGCAACGGGGGATATTTTCTCCTTCGGTTTTCAGGGTTGTGTTTATGTTTGCATTGATGGTTTTGAATTTGTAGCCATTATGGAAGAATCGACCAGCATTCTGAGATGTTTATTTCTGGTTCTGAGCATATTCAATAGTATCTGATGGCCTGACTGTGTATGATGACGTGTTTGGTGTACTGGGGTTGGAAGCTGGAATTGTGGAGATAGTTGCATCTGTCAGTGGGTTTCCTATATATTGAGGCGTGCAGCTTGTCATCCCATCCCTGATGTATACTGTGGTGTCTAGGAAATAGACTTGTGTGCTTGAATAGTCCATTTTTAGTTTGATTGTTGGGTGAAACATGCTGATCAATGAACAAATTGTTTTAGAATGTCTTCACCTTCTGTTCTTGTGATGAAAATAACACCAATATAGAAATAGCATCTATATGGCTTTTGTTGTATGCTGTTTAGGAATTTGTCCTCCAGATCAGTCATAAGTAACTTTGCAAATTGTGGTGCTATTTTACTTCCCATAGCAGTACCTATACACTGAAGATAGATGTGATTATTTTAAATGAAGTTGGTTTGTGTAAGCATAAATTCAAAGAGCTGTGTAACATTCTCAGCTCTGTATTTGTGATTTGGTGATGATGATAAGAATTTGTGACATACAGCACTTCCATCCTTTTGATGGATGTTACTGTACAGAGATTCTACATCCATAGTGACTAGAAGTGTATTTGGTAGTAAATGTTTTATAATGCTAAGGCAATCTATTTGTATCTTACAGAAAATCTGCATTATTTATGACTAATTGTTCAAACATTTTTTCTACAAGGGCTAAGATTTGTTTAGTAAGTATGTTCATACATGTTATGACAAATCTGCTTGGATTTCCTGGCTTGGAGATCTTGAGCAGCATGTAGAAATCCCCAATTTTCAGATTATTCTGAATCACACTAACAAATTTTAAATGTAGATATGTTGTTAGTGTTTTAACCACTTGCCGCCTGCCTGCTGCACCTGTATGGTGGTTCGCGGGAGTGCTCCGGGGGCAGCGGGTAAGCTGATCCACTTGGCCAGAGGCCATGACTGCTGCCGGGCACCCACAATCACTCCCTGTGGAGAGAGACCGATGGTCTGCTGTTGTAAACTGTTGTCATTATTACAGTAACAGTGCATATTTTAGCGCTGAGTACTGTAGTAATGTTACTGGTCCCCCCAAAAGTGTCAAAGATGTCAGTTAGGGGTCTGATCTGTCCGCTACAATGTCATAGTCCTGCTGAAAAATGCAGATCCCCACCATTACTAGTAAAAAAATAAATAAATAAATAAAAATGACATAAGTCTTTCCCCTAATTTGTAGACATAATATCTTTTGTGCAAACCAATCAAAATACACCTATTGAGATTTTTTTACCAAAAATATGTGGCAGAATATGTAGCAAATTGGCCTAAAAGGATGAAAAAAAATAATTTTTTTGGGGGGGAATGTTATATAGCAGAAAGTGAAAAATGTGTTTCTTCATTTTTTGTTTATAGTTCAATAAATAAAAATCGCACGGGTGATCAAATACCACCAAAAGAAAGCTCTATTTGTGGGGAAAAAAATATATTAATTTCATTGGGGTACAGCGTCGCACGATCGCACAATTGTCAGTTAAAGTAACGCAGTGTCAAATCACAAAAAAATGACTTGGTCAATAAGGGGGCAAAACCTTCCGGCCTGAAGTGGTTAATGAGACCTTGTAATTGTTGAGTAAAAGCCTAGATCAGATCATATTCCAGTTTTTTTTTAATAGAAAGTAGTAATTGCCTGCTGTCTCTGGCCCTCTTGTATGTATATGTTTGTATCCAACACAACTACCGCTCCCACTTTATCTGCTGGTTTGATGGCGATGGCCTGATTATCGCATATGTCATGTATAGCCTTTCCTTCAAGTAGTGAAAAATTGTAAGATATGTTATTTATGGGTGGTTTTCAGGGTTGTAGCTCATAGTCTGAAGCTTTCAATATAGGTGTCCAGTTTGGGGTTAAGTTTTTTGGGAGGTGTGAAATCTCTGCTCTTTTTCTTTGTGACTTTCTATTGCCATAGGATTCCTTTTGTGTGGTGTGAAAGAGTCACACCACACAAAAACAAAAGTTTTAGATTTTAGAAAAACAGACTTTTCAAAAATGAAATTAGTCATAAATGAGTCCTTATCAGACTGGTACATGGAGTACAGGAGAAATGGGACTACTTAAAAGGTGCATTATTGAAGGCAACAGAAAATTGCATTAGACTTGTCAGTAAAAGCAAAAAAAGGAAGAGACCACTGTGGTACTCAGCAGAAGTGGCTCAAATCATTAAAAATAAAAAGCTAGCATTTTGTAATTATAAAAAAACCCAGAGCAATGAAGATAAGGAAATCTACAAGATTAGGCAGAAAGAGGCCAAGCAAGTTATAAGAACTTCTAAAGCGCAGGCAGAAGAAAAACTAGCTCAGTCTATGAAAAAGGGGGATAAGACATTCTTCAGATATATAAATGAAAAAAGTAAATTAAAACAAGGAATAACTAAATTAAAAACAAAGGAAGGAAGGTATGTAGAAGAGAATAAAGGGCTAGCCGACTGCCTTAATGAATACTTCTGTTCAGTTTTTACAGAAGAAAAAGAAGGAGAAGGACCTCCACTTGAAAGGATGACTAATGAATCGTTTGATGCATGTGTCTTTACAGAGGAAGACGTTCTAAGATTGCTGTCTAAAGTGAAGACAAATAAGTCACAGGGTCCTGATGAGATACACCCAAAATTATTAAAAGAGCTTAGGGTGAACTGTCAAAACCATTAACAGATTTATTTAACCAATCATTAGTAACAGGAGTCGTCCCGGAAGGTTGGAAATTGGCAAATGTCGTGCCCATTCACAAGAAAGGTAGTAGGGAGGAATCGAGCAACTATAGACCAGTGAGTCTGACATCAATAGTAGGAAAATTAATGGAAAACCTATTAAAGGATAGGATTGTGGAACATCTTAAATCCCATGGATTGCAAGATGAAAAACAACATGGGTTTACTTCAGGGAGATCATGTCAAACAAATCTTATAGATTTTTTTTGACTGGGTGACTAAAATAATAGACGGTGGAGGTGCAGTAGACATTGCATATCTAGATTTTAGTAAGGCTTTTGACACTGTCCCACATAGAAGACTTATCAATAAACTGCAGTCATTGAGCATGGACTCCCATATTGTTAAGTGGATTAGGCAGTGGCTGAGTGACAGACAACAGAGGGTTGTAGTCAATGGAGAACATTCAGAACAAGGTCATGTTACCAGTGGGGTACTTCAGGGATCTGTACTGGGACCAATTTTGTTTAATATCTTCATAAGTGATATTGCAAAAGGCCTCGATGGTAAGGTTTGTCTTTTTGCTGATGACACAAAGATATGTAACAGGGTTGATGTTCCTGGAGGGAAAAGCCAAATGGAAAAGGATTTAGGAAAACTAGAAGAATGGTCAGAACTCTGGCAACTGAAATTTAATGTGGATAAGTGCAAGATAATGCACCTGGGGCGTAAAAACCCAAGGGCAGAATATAGAATATTTGACACAGTCCTGACCTCAGTATCTGAGGAAAGGGATTGAGGAGTAATTATTTCAGAAGACTTAAAGGTGGGAAGACAATGGAATAGAGCAGCACGAAATGCCAGCAGAATTCTTGGATGTATAGGGAGAGGTATAAGCAGTAGAAAGAGAGAAGTGCTTATGCCGCTGTACAGAACACTGGTGAGACCTCACTTGGAGTATTGTGCGCAGTACTGGAGGCCATATCTCCAGAAGGATATAGATACTCTAGAGAGAGTTCAGAGAAGAGCTACTAAACTAGTACATGGATTGCAGGAAAAAACTTACCAGGAAAGTTTAAAGGACCTTAACATGTATAGCTTGGAAGAAAGAAGAGACAGAGGGGATATGATAGAAACTTTTAAATACATAAAGGGAATCAACTCGGTAAAGGAGGAGAGCATATTTAAAAGTAGAAAAACTACCACAAGAGGACACAGTTTTAAATTAGAGGGGCAAAGGTTTAAAAGTAATACGAGGAAGTATTACTTTACTGAGAGAGTAGTGGATGCATGGAATAACCTTCCTGCAGAAGTGGTAGCTGCAAATACAGTGAAGGAGTTTAAGCATGCATGGGATAGGCATAAGGCTATCCTTCATATAAGATAGGGCCAGGGACTATTCATAGGATTCAGATATATTGGGCAGACTAGATGGGCCAAATGGTTCTTATCTGCCGACACATTCTATGTTTCTATGTTATGTGAAAATATTCTTGAGCTCTAATCTCATGAAAAAGTCCTCCGTATCTAAGAATAACTGTAAATTATCCCATTTGTTGGTTGGGCCTGAAGACACCTGTTTGGCTGGCAAAACATGTTGGGCGGTACTATCCAGTGACGTCATACCTGGCCACTAGAACACATGCTGCGACGGCATTTCCTGGCCTTTTAGCGATTTTAAAATCTTGCAAGTGAGTGCAAACATGTTGTTTTAAAGAACCTTTTTTTTTAAAAAAAACTGTATTATACTATGTGGGCTCCCCTTCTGTTCTCATGTATGAGAACTGAGGAGTGAATGCACAGTGGTGGGAGCTGGAGGAGTGGTGGAGCTGCTTGATTACTGTAGTAGTAATATCCACAAGCCTATGGCGACTTTATAGCTTAAAGGCACAACGTCAGAAAGATCTGGTGAGTATTATAATACACAGAGGGGGCACAAAAAGTTTACAAGCTGCACAGAGGCACTTTTTATATCTGCACATATGAACTGCACTGAAGCACTTCGCATAAGAAGCACCATAAGAATATTTTTTTTGAAGCACTTTAATATATGTTGTTTGATTTATATTTTTTGATGCATGAAGATCACTTTACATATAAATATTCATCATTTGGTCTGTAATAGCAGCATTGTTTGATGATACACATTATTCACTGTAGGCTATATTTCATTCATTTTTTTTGTATGAGCATATTACACATTTCTTTGTTACAATAGTAAAACTGACAGGATTCTGGGACAGCACTGTGATTAGAAGGGAAACATAATATAAGGACCATTCAAAGGTTCCTGATGAACAGCAGCAGCCCAAATATATACTGCTCAAAAAAATTAAAGGAACACTTTGAAAACACATCAGATCTCAATGGGGAAAAAATATCATGCTGGATATCTATACTGATATGGACTGTATAATGTGTTAGAAACAAAAGGATGCCTCATCATTCAATGGAAATGAAAATTATCAGCCTGCAGAGTGCTGTATTGAAAGACACCCCAAAAATCAAAGTGAAAAAATGATGCAGCAGGCTAGTCCATTTTGCTAAAATTTCATTGCAGCAACTCAAAATGGTACATAGTAGTTTGTATGGCCCACACGTGCTTGTATGCATGCCTGTCAACATCTAGGCATGCTCCTAAGAGAGAGAAGATGAATAGTGTTGTGGGGTATTTCCTCCCACCTCTGGACCAGGGCATCACCGAGCTCCTGAACAGACTGAGGTGCATCCTGGCAGCGTCGGATGGACCGAAACATAATGTCCAAGAGGTGTTCTATTGGATTAAAGCTAGCCAAGCATGGGGGCAATTTATTGGTATCAATTCCTTTATCCTCCAGGAACTGGCTGAATACTCTTTCCACATGAGGCCAGGCATTGTCATGCACCAGGAGAAGCCCAGGACCCACTGTACCAGTGTAGGGTCTGACAATCGGTCAAAGGATTTCATCCCGATACCTAATGGCAGTCAGTGTGCCATTGTCTAGCCTGTAGAGGTCTGTGCGTCGTTCCATGGATATACCTTCCCAGACCATCACTGACCCATCACCAAACCAGTCATGCTTAATGATGTTAAAGGCGGCATAACGTTCTCAATGGCTTCTCAAGACCCTTGCACATCTGTCAAGTGCTCAGGTTGAACCTGCTCTCATCTGTGAAAAGTACAGGGTGCCAGTGGTTGACCTGCCAATTCTGGTGTTCAATGGCAAATGCCAATTGAGCTCCGCGGTGTCAGGCAGTGAGCACAGGGCCCACTAGAGGACATCAGGCCCTCAGCCCACCCTCATGAAGTCTGTTTATGATTGTTTGGTCAGAGACATTTACTATAGTGGCCTGCTGGAGGTCATTTTGTAGGGCTCTGGCAGTACTCATCCTGTTCCTCCTTGCACAAAGGAGCAGATACTGGTCCTGCTGATGGGTTAAGAACCCTCTATGGCCCGGTCCAGCTCTCCGAGAGTAACTACCTGTCTTCTGGAATCTCCTCAATGCTCTTGAGACTGTGCTGGGAGACACAGCAAACCTTCTGACAATGGCACGTATTGATATGCCATCTTGGAGAAGTTGGGCTGCCTGTGCAACCTCTATATGGTCCAGGTATTGCCTCCTGCTACCAGTAGGTACACTGACCCTAGCCAAATTTAAAACTAGTAAAAAACAGTCAGAAAAGATGAGTAGGGGAAAAAATGTCAGTGGTCATGACCTGTAAAACCATTCCTGTTTTGAAGGTTGTATCATTGTTGCCCATCTGGTGCACCTGTTGTTAATTTCATAAAAACCAAAACAGCTTAAACGGATTCACAACCCCCTCTGCTACTTAACTGACCAGATAAATATCCTGGGAGCTTAAGTGACTTAATGCTATACTCTGATTAAAAGTGTTCCTTTAATTTTTTTGAGCAGTGTACATACAAGACCACTTAAAGTGGCAGCGCTGTGGGATTATTATACATCAGAAAGTTTGTGACCTAACAAATTGACGATTCCAAATTCCTCTTTTATATCCTCATTTTCAAGTGATTCCAAATTCCTCTGTATTTTCCTCATTATCAGGTTGGGTATACCTAGGGATTCTGGATTTGATTCCAGATCATTGATAGAAGAAGGTATAGACTTTGTGTTGGTTTTATGTTGTGTGAATTGTATCCAAAAAACTGCTCTTGGTATAACTTCTAGAGTTTTTTTGCTCCTTATTCATGGCAAGCTTTTGCTGTAACCTTTGTATAGTTTCTATTTTATTTTTAGTTTGATTAGAGCTGGTAGGGTTCAATGGTGTTAGAGTTTCAATACACCAATAAGAAACATAAGGAGGATGATTCTGAATTCTTGTGCAACATCATTTCTCACAACTAGACCATACCATGGAAGACATAAATGTTTTAGATCTTAAAGGAAACTTAATGAATGATAATTCTATTTGACACAAAAGATAATGGACTAACTGTGGATCTTGATTTTCTAAATCATGATTTCGTTTTATGACCCCCAACCCTCCCTCTCATTTCTGTAACTGTTACTTCCCTTACCAGTCTGTAGCCCTCTCCCTGTCTTGTCTTACTACCTATCCAAGTTTAATTAAAATTGCTAAGTTATTTTTAATCTTCTTTTACTCAGAGATTGTCTTATTTTTTTATTCTGCTAAAACTTTGTGTAATAGTACTTCTTGAGCCTCAAAGAAGGGGGTACACCCAAATAGTTTCTCCTGAAAATTTGGTTGTTAATGCAAATAAAAAAAGTAGCATGGACAGTACTAAATTGCTCTTGTTGCAAGCACACTAATACAGCTACAATCACCTCAAGCATAACAGTGTATGTAATTTTAGCTTGGTGAAGTCTATTCATTCTAAAATGAATTGTTAAATTCAAATAAAATATTTTAGTTCTTTTGAACAAAATCTTTCAAACTATTGAATGTACTAACGATTTTTATGCAAACTTTCGCATGAATGTTTAACCACTTGCCGACTGCCTAACGACGATTTACGTCGGCAGTCAGCCCCTCACAGGCAAAGCGACGTAGGTCTACGTCACTAACCTGTGAGGGTCTAGGGAGCGAGCGCGCGCCGCTGGAGGCGCGCTCCTGCTCGGTCACAGACCCCCCCGCGCGAGTGACCAGCGGATCGTCGGTTACAGAGGGAGAAAGGCAGGCGGCTAATATAAACAAAGCCGTCTGTCAGTCTCCCCTGTGTAACAGCACAGATCACTCGGTCCTGCTATGTAGGACCGTTGATCTGTGCTGTTACACCACTAGCCGCAGCCAATCACAGTAAGAAACATGCACCTAGGGGCACACATAACCCCTCCCTCTCAAATAAAGTTAACCCCTTCACTGCCAGTGTCATTTTTACAGTAACAGTGCATATGCATAGCACTGATTACTGTAGTAATGTCACTGGTAACCCCAAAAGTGTCAAAAATGTCAGTCAAGGGTCCGATCTGTCCGCCGCAATGTCGCAGTCCCGCAAAAAAAAAAAAATCGCAGATCGCCGACATTACTCGTTAAAAAAAAAACAAAAATGACAAAAATCTTTCCCTTAGTTAGTAAACGCAATAACTTTTGCGCAAATCAATCAAAATACGCTTTTTGCGATTTTATTTACCAAACATATGTAGCAGAAAACAAATTGGCCTAAAATGTTAAACAATTTTGATTTTTACATTTTTTGGGGGGGTAATTTCATATAAAAAAATGTGAAAAATATTGTTATTTTTGCTAAATTTTCGCTCTTTTTTTGTTTATAGCGCATGATCAAAAAAATCGCACAGGTGATCAAATACCACCAAAAGAAAGCTCTGTTTGTGGGAAAAAAAGGACATCAATTTCATTTGGGTACAGCGTCACACGACTGCGCAATTGTCCGTTAAAGTCACGCAGTGCCAAATCGCAAAATAGGCCCTGGTCAGGAAGGGGGTAAAATCTTCTGGGGCTTAAGTGGTTAAATGGACCTCGTTCGAAAATCTAATAGGCCAGCTTAAAATTGCCAGCATTCTAACCACTCAAGTGTAGCACATTAACTTCAGTTCAACTTAAGCTATCCAATATACTCTAAAAGCAATTTGGTTAATAGATCAAAGAAACCTAGGCATTCAACTTGGTACTAGTACTGCTGATGACATTTAAAAATCCAGAATCAGCACTAAGAAAAAAGAACCAGCTGGGAATTTGTTTTTTATTATAAAAGTTTGTCAATGAACTTCCTCGATTTAAAAACCAGATGTATGTAAGTCTGACAGACATATGGGCATTTTTAGAGGGAAAGGCCAAAAATGTACCTTCATGTTTCTTTTATGATGAACTTCCTTTATGATTAGCCTGTTATAGATTGTAGTAAAATAAAGTACTTTAAAGGTGTATCATAGAGAGCTACATTTGTTTGCTATGGAAGCTTTGAGTAGCAAACCTGGATCTGATTTGAAATTGATGAGGCTTGGTAAAGTGGAATACACAAGTGTGCACTTCAAACATCCAGGTATGTAGTCTGCTTCTCCTGACTGGATATTTAGAATAACACAGGTGTTTTCATTTTATTTCACTTGATACTTTGGTAAATCAGGCAAAATAAATTTGTCTGGTACATTTTTTTTCTTTTTCATTAGGTACCACTATACCACCAACCCCTAAATGGTTCTGTTTTCCAAGTGCTGGATATGGTTTTCGAATTGTTTAAACCTTAAAATTTAAGATTCATTTTCCAGTTGCATCATATTTTTTCTATAAGATCTGACTTTATTTGTTCTTTTTGTGTATTTTCAACTAAAAGTTCAAACACAGCGTGGAATATGAATCCTTTTCTCAAAATGACTTCTATTAGCCATTATGATAAATGGTACATATTGAAATTGGTGCAATACACATTAGAAATACAATGTTGCTTACTTTATCAGTAAGAAAATGTGTTGTCACTTTTTGTAAAATGACCATGTCTACATCCAGCTTTGTGATATGTATGGTTTCTTTTCTGGCTTTTATTAAAACAGAAATATCCTTATTGTGCACAGTCACTAATATTATGAACTGTATGATGATAGCTGGAAAAGGGCTTTCTTTTGTTCATGCTTAGCCAGTAAGACTATGTTACTGTATATATTGTTTTACATAAAAAAAATATATTATGTATTATTTTAAATGTGTTATTATTTAGAATAGTTGCACTGTATTCAGCAACATGCATACATCATTTTTCCTGTTAATTACTTTTATTTTATATTTTTTCTTTCTCATTTAGGGTGAAGTTATTGATGTGCAATATGGCACAATAGAAGATTTACAAAGTGTGACCAAAGCAAAACATATTTCAAGGAATTCTATTGCTTTATTAAAGCTGGGAGTGTTACCATTATTATACAAGGTTTGTAGTTATATGTACCTCACAGAGGGACCTTGATAAAAATGATGACACTTCATTGACAAGGCACTGTGGCTTCAACATTCATTTGAAAATGTGTGCAACTAAAACCTTAGATTTGTAAGTCAAAATTTGAAACTTAAGCCCCGTACACATGTACCGATTGTCGGCCTAAAATGTTCGGCCAACGTCCGATCGGCTGATTGTCGGCTTGTTAGTATGATGCTTCCGACAACCAACTGCGACTTTTCGGCCAAACAAAATCTGGTCTGCATGCTATAAAATTTTTGTTGGCCGTCACCAGAACGGCCGATTGTTCATCAGTCAGTACAGATTTCGGCCGACAAAAGCCAGATGAGCAAGGCTGGGCATGCTCAGAGAAAATTTGTGTGCAGTCTTGAGCACTTTTCAACCAACACGACAGCACTGGACAAAAGACGGCCGATCGTTCGGCCGGCAATCGGTACGTGTGTACGGGGCTTTAGTAATCTTGCTTTTGCTGACTAGTCGGTAAGTGTGCTGGGATTTTTTTTCAATAGTGTTTGTTCTGTGGAAAACCCTACCACATGAACCTTATTTTAAAAAGCTGATTATAAATGTATTAGATTGTATAACTTGATATACAATATCTCACAAAAGTGAGTACGCCCCTCACATTTTTTGTAAATATTTTATTATATTTTTTCATTTGACAACACTGAAGAAATTAGACTTTGCTACAATATAAAGTAGTGAGTGTACAGCTTGTATAACAGTGTAAATTTGCTGTCCCCTCAAAATAACTCAACACACAGCCATTAATGTCTAAACCACGGGCAACAAAAGTGAGTAAACCACTAACTGAAAATGTCCAAATTGGGCCCAATTAGCCAGGTGTCATGTGACTCCTTAGTGTTACAAGGTCTCCGGTGTGAATGGGGAGCAGGTGTGTTAAATTTAGCTCTCACTCTCTCATACTGGTCACTGGAAGTTCAACGTGGCACCTCATGGCAAATAACTCCCTGAGGATCTGAAAAAAGAATTGGTTCTCTACATAAAGATGGCCTAGGCTATGAGAAGATTGCCAAGACCCTGAAACTGAGCTGCAGTACAGTGGCCAAAACCATACAGCGGTTTAACAGGACGGGCTCCACTCAGAACAGGCCTAGCCATGGTCAACCAAAGAAGTTGCATTCACGTGCTCAGTGTCACAAAGTCAAGCATGGTGGTGTGGGTGTCATAGTCTCGAGCTGCATGAGTAAACCTCCAAGATGACAACTGCCTTGCTAAAGAAGCTGAGGGTAAAGGTGATGGACTGGCCAAGCATGTCTCCAGACCTAGACCAAATTGAGCATCTGTGGGGCATCGTTAAATGGAAAGTGGAGGAGCACAAGGTCTCTAACATCCAACAGCTCCGTAAAGTCATCATGGAGGAGTGGAAGATGACTCATGTGGCAACCTGTGAAGCTCTGGTGAACTCCAGGGTTAAGGCAGTGCTGGAAAATAATGGTGGCCACACAAACTATTGACACTTTGAGCCTAATTTGGACATTTTCACTTAGGGGTGTACTCATTTTTGTTGCCAGCGGTTTAGACATTATTGGCTATGCATTGAGTTATTTTGAGGGGACAGAAAATTTACACTGTTATACAAGCTGTACACTCGCTACTTTACATTATAGCAAAGTGTCATTTCTTCAGTGTTGTCACATGAAAAGATATAACAAAATATTTATAAAATGTGAGGGGTGTACTCACTTTTTTTGTTTCAATACTTTTTATTGGTTTTAGAAGAAAAACAGAATAACAGTAATAAACATACAAGTAGTAAACCGAGTGGCAACAATAGGAGCATTTGGTAGTAGTACATGGAACAAGAATGTGTACAGCAATTGGAGATCATGACGTAGGAACAGAACTTCTATAGTGGTACAAACCAGAGCAATGGAGCAAGGTACAATAATATGATGATAAGAGGATACAATACTGTCAAAAAGTGTTGTATAATAAATTTGTATATGTAGAAGTTAGTTCATATAGTGGAACAGTTAATAGGTGTCAAAAGAGTTTAGAGTAGTATTGAATGTTTATCCAGGGTTTCCAGCGTGTGTGAAATTGCGCGCTTCGTGAAGTGGAGTATGAATATGCTCTTTCGTACAAAAATTAGGTATTGATAAGGTTGATCACCTCAGAATGAGAGGGCGATGATGATTTTGACCAACGTCTAGCGATAACCATTTTGGCAGCTATAAATATGTGAGTCGTCACTGTTCTCAAACTGGAGTGTATCTTATCGATGCCTAGGCATAGCAGTACCAGGGCTGGGTCAGGAGTAAGTAGATTGCCAGTGGTGTTAGAGAGGACCTCAATAATCTTCCTCTAGAAACTGGTGAGGCTTTTACAAGACCAGAAAATGTGAAATTTATTACCAATTCGGCCGCAATTTCGCCAACACATTGGGCTATGAGATTTGTAGAATTTTGATAGACGGTATGGTGTTAGATACCATCTGGTAAGAAGTTTTTGAGATTGTTCCCAGTGAGTAACGCAATGTGAGGCAGTATAAGTACTGCAGATTGCCAATTTCCATTGAGTTTGGAGAAAGACGTCTGAAGTTCCCCCTCCCATAAAAGCATGGGCACAGTTTTGGAGAAACTGAGCTTACGTTGGAGGAAGTTATAGAAAAACGAGATGCCCTTAGTGGCACAACGTAGAGAGGTAAGAAGCTGCCAGAGGGAGGTTGGAAAATTAAATTTCAGGAGGGAGGGGGTTGTTTCGAAAGGGAGCTGCTAATACTGTTGGAAAGTTTTCAGAGAATCTTGGAAGTAGAGTTGGTCAACCGAGTGGATGCTGGCCAAAGTCAGTTTAGATACAGATACACGGGGAAGTAAGAGCTCTAAAGTTTTCCGGGGGATGTGATTGGAACGGATGTGTCAGAAGCGTCTATGTGGCTTAGGAGTACTCTCCAGGTTCTAATAGAGGATTGAATAGTGAGCGGGAATGTGTGAAGATTCAGGGGACGCCATAGATCAGCTGGGAGTAGTAGGTTGAGGTCATCCGATTTGGATAGAGTGTATTTAATGTTTAGCCATGGGAGAGTTGGAGGTTGATGAAACCAATGTTTCAAGGAGGAGAGTTGGGATGCATTATAGTAGTCTAAAATGTCTGGAAGACCCAAACCTCCAACAGATTTGTTTCTTAAAATGTGGTTATAATTACACCTGGCACGTTTTTTCTGCCAGACAAATGATCACAGTATTTTAGAGAGGGTAGTGAGATATTGTTTCGGAATATGGGCTGGCAATGTGCGAAAGATATAGAGAATTTTAGGAAGACCCATTATCTTGAAGGCGGCAATTCTGCCAACCCAGGACAACTCTGCTTTGTGAAATTTATGTGTCTGTCCAATATAGAGGCAATGAGGGGCTTCAAGTTGGAGGATGCTAGATTAGATGTGAGGAAAGTTAAGGCGATGCCCAAAATATGGGATACTATGGTTCGTCCAAGAATATGGGAGTGATTTAACAAGATGGGCACGTGTAGCTGGGTGTAAGCCCATGTCCAGGATTAGAGATTTGGAAAAGTTTACCTTGTAGTAAGACACTGTACTGACGGTTTGGAGTAATTGGTGGGCATTTGGAAGGGATATGATAGGGTTCATAAGACTTAGGATAACATTGCCTGCGAAGAGGTTAATCGACAGATTCAGCCAAGGGTTCACTTACAAGGTTAAAAATTAGGGGTGAGAGGGGACAACCCTGTCTTGTACCGTTAGTCTTAGTACCGTTAGTTATCAAAAAGGATTTAGATAGGAGACCAGATGAAAGGACTTTGGCTGAGGAATATAAGGCCATTATGGCGGATTAAATGGAACCTGAAAACCCAAACTTGATAAGTACCTCACGCATGTAACCACAGTGCACGCGGTTGAACGCCTTCTCTGCGTCAATAGACAGGAGCAGAGAAGGCGTTCAGGAGTGCTCCGCGTGATGTATAAGGTTAACAAGCCTCCTGGTTGCATCACGAGCCTGTCTCCCCTTAACAAACCCTATTTGGTCTGAGCCTATCAAACTGGGAAGAATGCTCAAGATCCTGTTGGCCAAGAGTTTTGCATATATCTTCACATCCGTGTTTAGTAGAGCTATAGGCCTAAAATTAGCAGGGGTGTCTGGGGACTTGCCTGGCTTGGGCAGGGTGGTTAGGTGGGCTTGAAGCATCTCGGCGGGCAACTGTTGTTTATCTATGGCTATGGAGAAAAGTTTGAGGAGGTGAGGGGCAAGTACATCTTTTAGAGAGGAGTAGTATTCATTCGTTAGGCCATCTGGGCCTGGGGATTTGTTCAGTAGAAGGGATTTCAATGTTTGATTGAGTTCCAGAACAGTGATAGGACTATTGAGGAGTTCGAGAGAGGTCTGAGAGATGGTTGGTAGGGTCAGGTGTCATAGAAAGTTTTGAATGTCAGCTTCTGTAGGTTGTGGGATGTCTTTGTTATCACATAGATTATATAGAAAGCCGTAGTAGTCCGCAAAGGCGTCGGCTATTTCCTGGAGGTGCAGAAGTTTTGCTTTAGTGTGAGGGTGGAACAGAGAAGTAATCTTGGTTTTGGTTCTTCTGGCTTTCAATCTGGATGCCAGGAACTTCCCGGCCTTATTGTGGAGAGTATAGTATTTCATCCGAAAGTGTGCCAGCATCTTGCCATGTCGGTCGCACAGTAGGCTACGCAAGTCGTTTCTGAGTGTGGTTATTTTGGAATGATTAGCTTGGGATGGAGTTTATTTGTTCAGGGTGTCTAGGGAGCGAATGTCAGTAAGCATTTGGTTAAGTTTGGCTGTGTAGAGCTTTTTCATTTTGTAGCCTAATTGAATAAGGATGCCTCTGGCGAATGCCTTGTGAGTTTTCCACAAGAGGAAGGGATCTACATATGGAGTATTGTTGTATGTAAATAATTCAAGTATGCACAATTTAATGTCTGTAGGGTTAGAAAGTAATGAATTATTGCATCTCCAAATATAAGTTGACGGTTGTATGTGGCCAACCTTGATGGACATATGAACAGCTTCGTGATTGGACCAGGTGATAGGGGAAATAGAGGTAGCAATAACATTGGGTAATACTGTACATGCCTGTCTACCAAGAACATGTCTATTCGGGTGTAAGTGTTTTGTCGAGGAGAATAGTAGGAATAGTCTTGTTCTTCAGTGTGCTGGTAGCGCCACACGTCATGGAGGTCCTCCAAACGGATAAGATTGGTGATGGTTGGTAATCGGGAGTTCCCCCTGGAGGAGGAGTCCATGGCGTGGTCCACCACCAAGTTGAAGTCTCCACACAGAATTAAACTGCCAACTTTCAGTCTATTGATCTTGGAACACAATTTACGCAAAACCCTTGGCTGGTGAGAATTTGTTGCATAAGCGTTGACTATAGTGTAAAGGGAATTATTAATAGTGCATATAAGAATTAAATATCTACCGTCCTCATCTGACACCACTTGAGAAAGGGTTAAGGATATAGAGTCTTTCACTGCAATTAGGACTCCCCTTTTTTTAACTGAGGTTGAAGTCATAAACACATGCGGGTAGCGAACATGAGAGCAAAGAGGGGTACTGTCTCTACAAAAATAAGTGTCTTGGACTGCTATAATATCCGCTTTTGTGGCCACAGCTTCATTCCAGAGGGAGTAGCATTTGGCAGGGTGGTTTAAACCCCTGACATTCAGGGTCACGAGGTTGAGTGTCATTTATTCAGTTTGCAGAAACAAGGGAGATACAAAACAGAGAGCAACTGGACACGTAAAAAGGGAGTAGAAAGGTTGTGAAATATGGATAGATAGTTCGTGAACAATACCTTTTGTCGAGTTACTGAAGAAAAAGTGTATTGTCGTTGGTGAAGTTCCTTAAGCATTGATGGGAAGAGGCTCAGATCAATAATGAGATGACAGTTCCTGTTGGAGAAAACAAAGAAAGGGGTTGCTGGGCAAGTACCTGTGTACGTCATTGCAAACATATAAGAAGCTTGAGGACGATAGGTATGGTGATCTTGAGGTATGCAAAGCTCCAAAAAAGGGTGGTCCTGGGAGAAACATTGTTTGTAATGATGTATAAAATGGTATTTTTTTTTTTTTTTTTTTTTTTATAACATTTTATTGAAGTTCAAAGCATTACAGCAGAAGTACATTACAACCAGAAAAAAATTTTCAGTGATATGATTACAAAGTATATGACTAACGGTCATGAAACAAAATATGCGAATTTGCGCGAGAACTCCAGAGACAATATAACGACAATTTGTCGTGACCAAAAATGATCAGCAACATCAAACAAGTAAGGCAATTTGTTATATTTTATTTTTTTTTTTTGGAGATAGGGAGGGGAGGAGGTAGGGTCAAAGGAGGGGGAAGGGGAGGTGGAGAGAGTGGGAAGCCAGACACATGCTTGTAGTCCAGATATGTATAGCATAGGAGGGGGTAATGCCCCCTAGATGCGCTCCCAGGGGGAGCATAAGTATAAGGCAACGTTAAGTGATACCAGCGGGCACCGTCTCAGCTGCTCTCTGAACCAATAAAACAGTGAAATGTGGCTAGAACAACACAGCTAGACAACTACTATAATAACATTATCCCCAACGAACAGTATGGTCTGCCTCGATGCCTCATAGTGATAGATTGATCCTGTACTTAAGATCGTTAGAGGAGAAGAGGCGTCAGGATGTGAAGAAAGGGAGACAGTCTGTTCCTGTACATCCGTAAATGGTCAGCTGTCCAGACTAGGTCCGCCATGAGAGTCCCCTGCCGCTGCGGAGAAAAGATTCCATTTCCTGGTGAATCGTAGTGCGTTGGCAGAGGGGGTGTGCTGCAGGCCCGTAGATTCTCGTTCTCGCAGAGTCAGTAGGTCAGCATAAAGGTCTTTGATTGTGGGAGGAGAGGGCTCCAACCACCGCTTCAGGATCAGCCTGCGAGCTATCATGAGGCAGGAGAGTATCCAGGGCTTGTTATTGGAGAAGAGACTCTGGGAGTTTTTGGTTTTATGAAAGCCAGGCAATGAGGGGTCACCAAACAGTAGGAGGTAAATGTCTTTTGGTAGCAGTAGACCCGTATTTTTCGATATATATCTTAGAACCTTGTCCCAAAAGGAGGCGATTGGGGGGCACATCCAAAGTTTATGGAGCAAGGAAGGAAATTGGCATCTACACAGCGTGCAAAAGTGATGGGAAACATCTGTAGACCACCGTATATGGGGGAAATAAGCTCTATGCATAATTTTAAGTTGCTGTTCTCTCCAGAACTCGTTTGTGATGTAGCGGCGGGTGGTGAGATATCCGAACAATATGCGTTGGTTTGCTGTATCAGAGTGGAGTATAGTATTCCATGACTTCGCCACTTGGTTCGAGACGGTTTGGGAGAATGCAATAAGAACGGGTTTGTATAGATGGGAAATCTTATGTTTACCCTGCTGTAGCCACGTATCCAGTAGAGAAGTGGCAAAGCGTTTTTGGGGTGTTCGGCAGATTGAGTCCACGAAACTAAGGCATTGTCTATAGTATAAGTAGTGACCCTTCGGCAGATTATATCGAGCGGAAAAGGTGTCAAAAGGGAGAGGCATACCCGAACATTCATCAAACAATTGAGCAAATCTAGTAATCCCTCGCTCAGTCCAATCCCCATAAGCTGAGCACTGCTGGGCCTGCGGGAACATGGGATGATTACAGATAGGCAAACACCTGGAGAGTCGCTGAGGCAACTTACAACGTCTCCTCAGGTCCCTCCAAGCCATCACAGTATCCCTGAGCAACAAGTTGCCGCGCAGCGACACCGGAAGATCCGCCGTTCCACAGTGCAGCAGCGCCGCCAGGTTCCAGGGAGCGGCTAGTTCTGAATCTAAGGCATAATTAGTATATCTGGATTCACGGCTCAACCAGTCCATACAGTTCCTCACAAGGCAGACCACATTATACAAACGAGTATCAGGTAGATCCACTCCCCCTTCCCGTTTATTTAAGTGCAATTTGGCCAACGATATTCTAGAGCGTTTCCCGTTCCATATGAAAGAGGAGACGGCTTTGCGCAGCCTGGTGACATCCGCATGTTTCAGGAGGAGTGGTAAAGTTTGGAGGGGATAAAGGAGTTTGGGGAAGGTAGCCATTTTGTATAGGTGACACCGACCGATAAAGGAGAGGGGTAAATTCGCCCACGTCTTAAGTTCTGCGCACATTTTATCGACAACCGGTGTAAAATTTAGACGGTATAGAGATGAGGAGAATCGTCCTATTTTAATGCCCAGGTAGGTGATGTGACTGGAGTTAACCCGAAGTAGGGAAGAGGAAGCCCACTGCGGAGTGCTAGTTGTATTAAGTGGGAGGATTTCACTTTTGGTGAAGTTTATACGCAGACCGGAGCACAATCTATATTCTGCAAACATGTCCTGAATAAGTGGGAGATCGTGCCCAGGGTCCGCGGTAAATATGAGAACATCGTCCGCAAACATTGCCGTACGGAGTTCCTCTCCACCCACTTTGATCCCCCGGAGCCCAGGGTGGTGCATCATGTATCTGGACAATGGTTCCAAGGCCAGATTAAATAGCAGGGGTGACAGAGGGCACCCCTGTCTGGTACCCTTGTACAATTTAAAAGGTTGTGATATTTGACCCGCTATGACCACCTGAGCCTCGGGGGATGCATACATAGTTCTTATTGTGTGTAGAAAAGCGCCGGAAAAGCCAAAGCGCAACAGTACTCTGTCTAACCATTGTATATTGACATTGTCGAAGGCCTTTTCGGCGTCTAAAGTGATGATTGCAGCTGTGTTGGCAGGGTTTGTTTTGGTTACTTCTAGGGCAGTTATGACCTTTCTAATGTTGGCAGCTGCTGAACGTCCTCTGACAAATCCTGCTTGGGCTGGATGTATAAGGGATGGGAGTATAGATGCTAATCTATCCGCAATAATTTTGGAGAGCAACTTCGAGTCAACATTCAATAACGAGATGGGCCTATATGAACCCGGGTCCTGTGGATCCTTTCCAGTTTTATAAATCAGTTTAATGTGTGCCTGGTAGCCGGTCGGCATATATGGATGGCCTGACATAATGTGGTTAAAAACGCGTTGTAGAGTGGGAGCCAGGTGGTTTATGGTCAATTTATAAAACTCTGGGGTGTACCCGTCAGGGCCAGGGGATTTCCCTGGTGTCAATCCTTGCACGGTTTTACGCACTTCCTCAATGGTTATAGGAGAGTTAAGGGCGTCCAATTGAGTCGGGGATATCGTTGGGAGTTCCACAGATGACAACCACCGCGTAGCAGTGGCGTCATCGCATGGTTCAAATCCGTACAGCGATTTATAAAAGTCCGCAAAGACCGTGTTGATTTCGGTGGAAGACTCTACAAGCCGACCATCCGCACCCCTGAGGGAACGCACAAGTGTAGGTGCAAAGGGTCCGCGGCATAAAGAGGCCATCAGCTTCCCGGGTTTGTTCCCAAAGGTGTGGAACTTCCAGTCTAGGTGAGACCTGTAGAGCCTCTCCCTATTGTCAGCCCATGCATCAAAGTTTGCCTTTGCCTTGCGCCACCTATCCCTGTTATGCTGGGAGTTGTCCATGTTAAGATCGGCCTGCGCTTTTCTAAGGGAGTCGCTGGCATCTGTGTATGCCTTGGCCACCTTTTTTTTGTATGCTGCTGCGTACGCTATAACTCGCCCCCTCAGGACTGCTTTGCCCGATTCCCATAGAAGTGTCGGGGAGGTGGAAGGAGTGTCATTAATGTCAACAAAATCAGCCCATACTTCCCCCAGAAGGGTGGCAATCCCGGGGTCTTTGGCCAAGTAGGAGGGAAATCTCCAGTGTTTGAAGGATGGGGTGGAAACATGTATGGAGATATCAATGGATATGGGAGCGTGGTCTGAAATAGCGATATCGTGGATTTTCGGTGAACTAGTGTACGGGAGCAATTTGGTATTAGCGAATGCGTAGTCTATCCTCGTGAGAGTGTTGTGGGGATGGGAGTAAAACGTGAATTCTCTGCCGGTAGGGTTCGACAAACGCCACGTGTCAGTAAGGTGTAGACTGTCTGCCATGTTAAGCAATAATGGGGATTGGTAAGTGGTCTTAGAAGACTTGGACCCCGCGGCCCGTGACCTGTCCTCAGAGGGTTGCATGAGTTGGTTAAAGTCACCGGTCACTAGTAATGGCAAATGGAGGAAAGGCGCCAGGGTACTAGTCAATGTTTGGAAGAAGGGGGCCGAGGGGGCGGTGGGCGCGTACACGCCCGCCACCACCCACTCCTGTACCCCATCCTTGAGATGCAGTATGGCAATGCGTCCTTCCCCGTCAATGTGTTTGGCGTGAATCGTGGCTTTGTAATCCTTGTGGACTAAAATCAAAACCCCCGATTTCCCCTTCACTGCAGGTGAACCAAGAACCTGTCCCACCCAGAGCTTTTGCATTCTGTGGAAGTCTTTCTCCTCTAAATGAGACTCCTGCAGTATAGCAATGTCCGCCCGCAGACGTTTCAGGTGTCTGAGGACGGCCATGCGTTTGTGTGGTGACCTAAGTCCTTTGACGTTCCATGAGACAATGGTCATGGGGGATCATAAAAACTGGATTGAGCCGTGAAGCCTACGAGAGCATTATGAGAACCGAGACGGTGCCTAGTAGAAAGCAGCCTATGGGTAACAAAAAATAGCAGGTAGCCCGGTAAGGGCAGCATATCTGGCAGGGCAAAGGAGAGGGGCAGGGCAACTAGAAGCCCACCAGGGGCCAGGGTCAGGAGAAGGGAAAAGGGAGAAAAACATCTTAGTAACTTCGCTTTTTTCCTCATGCAATAGAGCACGTGGACGGACAGCGTTACCGGGTTTCAACTGGCTGTGTCTGAATTAGGTAATGAGATCGTTTTAAACGTCGACTCCACACGACCCAAAGGAGACACCAGTACCAGAAACCAGAGATAAGGCCGTGGCCCAGAGCACAACAACACCATGAACACAGTAACAGATAACTGGTGAAAATAGTAAACCATAACTCAGAATAACATCATCAGAAGGCATGTAAACAGAATCAGTGAGCACATAACCCATGCTATTACCTGTACCTTCAAGGCAGTGAGATTGCTAAGAATCAATTAAGGTGGCAGCCGGGCCGCCGAGGACCGGGATAGAGTTCTATGTATCTTAGGGCCTCAGGAGCAGATAGACACTCAGTCACTGCCTAGATGCGGAAAATGGTATATGACACTGGAACGTGGTGGCACCAGACCAGAGGTCTCCTCCTGGAGAGAAAAGAGAAAAGAGCGACCCGCACCAGCCGGTGCAAGGGGCCACTCAACGATTCCTGTGTCCGGACGATGGTCCGTTGGTGCGTTGCCGCTTCGTCGGATCCTTCCGTGGACTCCGTTGCTCTCTCGCCCCCTGAGGGCGCTGGGGAGACGGGGTCGCTGGTGGCTCCACCTGGATATTGAAGTGTCGGTCAAGAAAGTGCATTGCTTCCTCAGGGTGTGTGAAAGACTTTTGTTCCCCTGATAAATCGGTTAAGCGTAAAGTAGCGGGATAAGCTAAGGTGAACTTGATAGTTTTGCGGTAAAGAGCTTGGCATATTGGCTGAAAGGCCTTTCTGCGTCTGGTAACCTCTTGTGAGTAATCCGCGAAGACCAACAGCTTGTGGCCATCAATTTGGAACGATTTAGAGTTCCTAAACGACTTGAGGATGTTCTGTCGGTCCATGTAATTTAAGTACCGCACTATGACAGGGCGGGGTGTTTTTCTGTTATTTGATGGGGCCCCCAGACGATGGGCTCGCTCAGCAGTGCACATTGCATGGATCCCCAGTGCCAGGGGAATGCGGGTAGTGGTTAGGTCCAGTAACGTTTCTGCACCATATGATTCCGGGAGGCCTATGATCCGGAGGTTATTCCTCCGAGATCGGTTCTCTAGATCGTCCAGCTTGTCTAAAAGGTAGCGCTGAGTCTGCCTGGCCTGCTGGTCCATTGAGAAGGAGCCTTGGAGCTCATCCTCCACATCCGACAGTCTATGCTCCAGCTCCTGCAGCCTGCGTGTGTGGTCTCCCAGTTCCCTCTGCAGCTGGGCCATCCCCAGGGCTATCGCCTTATCCACTGCCTCTGTGATGGTGGGCGAGAGCAGGTTGGCCACTGCCAGGGCCAGAGATGCAATTTGGGCCTCAGGCATGGGCGGGGGGGACTGACCTTGATGTGCCGACTGAGTCAGAGGAGCGGCGTCCGCCATGATGGTTTCCGTGTAGGCCGCAGACGAAGCCGCGGGCTCGATTTGCGGCGGTGCGGCGGAGCCGTTCGGACGGAGGAATTTGTCCATCCCGCAATGTCCTCCGATAGCGTGGGGTCGGGTCGCGGGGTCGGATGGCTTGTGCGGACTGAAAAAGTCGGTTTTGTAAGCTGATCTGCCCGGAGCCGATGTCCCACACAGCCTCTCACATGGGCGCCGGAACCGGAAGTATAAAATGGTATTAATAGACAAAATGTAAATAGACAGTAGGAAACTGTCAACAAATAAAAAACAAGGCCACAAGTGGCCAAAAGGGCAGTGAATACTGCAAGGCTAGTGGGGGTCAGAGTACGGTGGGGGGTACTCATGGACAACAGTAGGGACCGGTGTATCCGGACAAAAGATATATTGCATCATCTGGGGTTGTGGTGAGAGGACTTTGATCCTTGCCAGTACGACTTGCCAGTCCGGTTGGACATGGCCAGGCAGGTGAGTCGTTGCATCTGGAGGTGAATGAGGGGTGTTAGGTACAATATCCCATTGGCGAAGGAGGGGAAAGCCTTCACCAGCAGTGGAGATAGTGGAGGACGTGCCTTGGTGCGTAATGCATAGCTTGGCAGGGTACATCCATTTATAAACAATTTTGTTGTTCCGCAAGGCTTTAGTGAAGGTTACGTCTCAGTTGCAGAGTGTATTGGGAGTAGTCAGGGAGGACTTGCAGAGTAGCTGCTTGTTCCAGAAGTTGTTCTTTGTGGCAGAAAGATTCCAGAATTTTCTCTTTCACTTGAAAGAAATTAAGTCTCAACAGTATGTCGCAACGAATGTCCTGTGGCAGAAATTAGGCTTTAGGGATGCGGTGGATTCTGTCAATGGTTAAATCCACAGGAGTTAAATTAGGTAGCACTGATTTGGACAGGTCCCGCACATAATGTGGTAGTTGGTTGGACTGAATGGATTCCGGGACCCCCCTTATCTTTAAGTTGTTATGGCTCGACCAATCTTCAAGGTCAGCAAGTTTGGCCGTTATACGGTGCAATTCCTCCCTTGCAAGTCTACCATTGAGTTGTATGAGGTGGTGAATTCACACATTTTACGTTCAACAGTGTTGATCCTATCGCCCAGTTCGTGGATTTTTCTTTGGCAATACAAAATAGAGGATAATATATGTTCCTGTATGGAAGTACGGAGCGTGATTAACATATCTTTCAATGTTGTATCTGATACTGGCTTGCCTGTGGTGGGGAATGCCAAGAAAGGGTCTGGTGCCGGTGAATAGGTAGGCAGTGTGGGTACATTTGAGTTCACCTCCATGGACAGTTCTTCCCTGGGGTGTAGTGGGTGTTCTCTCCTGGGCTTAGATTTAGCCAGGCTCTGAGTGGATGGTGTGGATGAGCCAGAGTGTGCAGCATCGCAGAGCTCAGTCTGCAGCATCCATGTCCGGCCCAGCGTGGGAGTGATCGAGTCCACCCCTCTGCTGACTTGTGTAACCACCGCTAGAGAGCCGGCATCATGCTGGGGGATTATGTCTCCGCCGTCATCTTGGCAGAGACCAGCAGTGGCAGAGGGGAAGAACTCGGAGAGTTTTTTTACCAGCATCACTGCTGCCCATCTTCTGCGCATCTCCCGGAGGGCGAGGAAGTGTTCCGCTGTCAGATCAGGGGGTTGTTGAGTCCCAAGAGAAGCTGTAGCTGGGCGTAGATACAGGAACATCTGGACACCCACAGGAGCTACTGGACTATGCGGCTATTTTGTCCGGTGGTCGCCACGCCCCCCGGGTGTACTCACTTTTGTGAGATACTGTATATACTGTATCAGATTCATTAGGATCCTTTGTCAGGTATTTTAATAATGAAAGCCAATTCAATCATATTCTTTATATATCCACCTATGGACCGCGCCATGCAGATGTACTGTGGCAGGGTTTCCCTCCTGTGCGAAATCACGTAACTGTATGTGAGTTTATGCACAGGGTCTGGGGCATGCGCCTGCACCACTGGCGACCCACTCCCGCTGTGATTGGACACAGCGGAAGACAATCAGCAGGTCTGGCGGACACAATATCTACTAGGACTCGCCGATCGTTCAAAAGAGAGGCAGAATGGCGGTCTGCCTATGTAAACAAGGCAGACCGCCATTCTGTCAGAGAGGAAGATGGAGATGCTAAGCAGAAACATGGATCTCTGTTTTCCTCCAGTTAAGCCCCCTACACGATTAGAAAGCACTAACAAGGTGCACACTTAACCCTTTGATCGCCCCTGATGTTATCCCCTTCCCTGCCAGTGTCATTAATACAGTGAGAGTGCAAATTTTTTAGCACTGATCACTGTATTAGTGTCACTGGTCCCCAAAAAAGTGTCAAAAGTGTCAGGTGTCCAATTTGTCTGCCGCAATGTTGCAGTTCCCCTAAAAATGCTGATCGCCGCCATTACTAGTAAAAAATAAAAAAATCTATAAAAATATTCTATAGTTTATAGATGCTATAACTTTTGCGCAAACCAATCAATAAACGCTTATTGGGATTTTTTTCTACCAAAAATACATAGCAGAAAACATATTGGCCTAAATTGAAGAAGAAATTCGATTTTTTTTTTTTTATTGGGAATGTTTTTATAGCAGAAAGTAAAAAATATATATTTTTTCAAAATTGTCTCCTTTTTTTGTTTATAGCGCAAAAAATAAAAACCGCAGAGGTGATAAAATACCACCAAAAGAAAGCTCTATTTGTGGGAAAACAAATTACATAAATTGTATTTGGGTACAGTGTCGCACGTCCGTGCAATTATCAGTTAAATTAAGGCAGTGCTGCAAAAAATGGCGTGGTCATAAAGGGGGGTACACCTTCCAGGACAGAAGCGGTAATACATCTCGACCTGAAATTAGCAAAACCTGAATCCTTTCATCTAAGATGTAGTATAGCCTAACATTACATAACACATGAGTATTCCTTGTTAGTTCATACCAATACCTACAAAAAGAAAAAGAAACAAAACATTTACCACAACAAAAATATTTATGGAAACCAATTTTTGGAGCATTCTGTACACCAACGCTGTAGAGAACACATCTAGGTTCTGTGCAACACTGTATACAACACCCCCAGGTTCTGTATAACACTGTATACAACACTTCCAGGTTCTGTATAACACTGTATACAACACCCCCAGGTTGCCATATTGTTTTGAATTTTACAGAAAATTACAACATTAAAAGATTAAGGTTATTTTTTTTAAATAACATTAAATCACAACATAGCTTGTGTAGCAATTGTATATACCATATTATTTGTTTTTATTTGCTATTTTACCTATATTTTTGTAATCTGATAGGTAGCTGTGAGAAAAGTTATAGTGTTGGTATATATTTCTGAATGTGAGTGGCAGAAAGAAGGGTGTTCCAGTATCACCAACAGGTGTATTCCAGTATCACCAGACTGGTGAACTACAGCAAGGTCTTTATAAATTAGCAAAGTTCACACTAGATATGCTTCCTGTATGCATCTCAAGGTTTCATTTTCACTTTTAGTTGGTTTTTACCCAAAAAGGTTAATTTAACTTGATAGATCAAATGCAGTGTACAATAAAATGGCCCAGTGAAGTATTCTGCTATTTTATATTTAAACACATCTTTTTATTACTTAATGAGTGCACAAGTCAGGTCATCTCATACATTTTATTAATTATATGGTATCTATTCTGGATACCCACAGTTTCTTTTCTTTTTAATACTAACAGCAGAAGTTAATTTTTGGGAATGGTTCACCCGAGCACGAGTTTGGGGCGAACAGCTGAATATGCAGGGTGTTCATCCTGACGAACACCCTGCAATGCACTGAACGCTGCACAGTGCATTCTGCGCCCTGATTGGGCAAAGCTTTTCCCAAACAGGGCGCAGTGTAAGCTGGTTATTAAGGAGCAGGGCTGGTTGCAGCGTCCTTAACAACCAGTGAGTCGTCAGCTGTAAATGGGTTTCTTCGCTGACAGCTGAATAAAAAAAAAAGAAAAAAAACGGCATGGAGTCCCCCCCCCCCCAGTCTGCCTCTTGCTTATATAATAAGTGTCAAAGCACATAGTGGGCAGAAGGTGGGAGGCCTCCCAAGAGGCAACAGCTTTTTAATTTTTTTTTTTGGGTCTGGCGGACGTCATTATTGATGATGGATTTACATCAAGGGACACTATTTTTTTATTTTATTTATTTTTTAACAAAGGACTTGTCAAAAACTATTTCTTGTGGTTCATACATAGAGGTAGAGGTAGAGGTAGAGGTACGATGTACCCTATATCCATTCACATAGGGAAGGTGGTATCTGAGGGCCCCTTGTTAAAGGGGGCTTCCAGATTCAAATAAGCCCCCCACCCTCAGACCCTGGCAACCACAGCCCACGGTTGTCATGAAGAGGCCCTTGTCCCCATCAACATGGGGACAGGGGGCTTTGGGGTAGGGGGGTGAGCCCCTCCTGCCCCAAAGCACCCACCCCCATGTTAAGGACATGTGGCCTTGTATGGTTCAGGAGGGGGGGGGGGCACTTGTGCGTAATCTCCCCTTTCCTGACCTGCCGGGCTGCATGCTTAGATGAGGGTCTGGTATAGATTTTGGGGGGCCCCATGTCATTTTTTGGGGGTTTTGGCATGGGGTTTTCCTTTAGATCCATACCATACCCAAAGGGCCTAGTATGGACTGGGGGGGGGGCTGTGCTGTTTTTTTCTTTATTTTTTCAATAGCCGTATGTCGGCAATTGTAACCGCAAGTCATTTTGAATGAGGTTTGCCACATTTTTTTTTCATTAGAAATATCATTTTTGCTGTTGCATGTTTTATGCATGCTACATGTGCGCCACTTTACAGGCGCATTAAGGGAACCCCCCAGGCACTATATTTAAATGGAATTTTCAGTTTTATTGTTGCACTTTAAGCGTAATTAAAATCACTGCTACTGAAAAAATTATTGTTTTTTTTTTGTTAATGTTTATTGATACATATTCCCCAGGGCATTACCCAGGTCAGTACCCAGGTCAGTACCCAGACCCCCATACCCCTTTTATGGCCAATTACTTGAAAACAAACCTTCAAAATGGGCACTTTTGATTTTTCCTGTTCGGCTCCCATAGATTTCAATGGGGTTTGCCTTTCGGGTTAAAAAATCCCCTCTGTTTGGGAGTTTTCCTGCGAACCAAACAGGGGTATGTTTGGAATATCCATAGTCTCTAACTCAACATAACCACATCATGCTGAACTTTGGCACAACCATTTTTATTTGATTTTAAACAATGTATTAAAGATGCTTGGATTGGTATTCCTCTAAACTTTTTTTGAGGGATTGGTTACGCTTAAAGTTTTATTTCTCAAATTAATTCCTTTATTTTTTTTTTTTAGCAGGACCTATTAGCAAAAATATAAAAAATCTTAGGATATTAAGATAGTCCTCATTTAATACAGCAAAATATGTCTTGAAAATAAAAAGAGAAATGCCAGAATGTCATCTTTTAGGAAATTGAAATGAACTATTTATTTTTCATTTATATACAGTACACAGGTGAGCACGCCATTCAAAGCTTTTTTTAATACTTATCCAGCTGAAAATATGTTAAGGCCTGTATTAGTGTTATCTCTGCTATTTTGGAGCAGCATTTCACTATATGTACTATTTAAAAGACAAGATATTTTTAAGAGATTTACCAGCTTTCATTGACAACCACAGCAACAACCTCTTTCTGACCTTTAGAAAATTGAGAAATAGCTTTGTTTCTTTATTTTCTGTTGAGTTTTGAAATTCCACAGAGCATTGAGATAACAATGTTCCAGGTATAACAATCAGTTTCATATGATTCTTGTATGATATAAACTACTTTCCCCTGGGTTCTTTTGTCAGATAACATCTATGTTCATCTGAACAAATATTACCAACTCTCAGGAGATTAGGTAACTGATTTACTGATTTGATCGAACCAGGATTTGATACGAATCACATTGATTTGCTTCAAGCAAACATCTGTAAACGTTTGGTGGTTTGCTCTAAAAAGTTTGCATACTTTTAGTTGCTGCTACACTACACTGAGTATACCTCACCTTGTTAGCAGTTTTCCCTTTGTTGCTAATTTTAGTATCCACAGTGACTAAACAAATTTTACAACTATGGTATTTTATAACTTTGTTTATACTTACTTTTGCAGAAATTAAGAGAACAAATTAAATTAATTTGCATATTACCATTTTTTTTACCTTGGCCTACAACCACCAAGGTGTCCTGTTGATATTATTATAGGGAAAGTATATTTCTTCTAAAAACTTTTGGGTTTGATCTCCTAATTAGGGCCAGCTGAAGCAAGTGTATTCAATGTTTAAGTCCAATAGGTTTCATGCTGGCACAGCCTACAAAAACATTCAGCCGCAGAATAGGGACTAGGAATTGATTCAATGACCCAGAATCTCAGACCGTCAGTCTTCTTATCATTTCTTATTATGATCTTGCGCAAAGTGTCTGGATACTCTGTTTATCGCTCCCTTCCTCAATAGTGTGACGGTGCTCCCCAAATAGTTTCCTCAGCGTCCATATGCTCCTTCCAACATATTGGAAACTGCACGGACAACTGAGGTAGTACACAACAATTTCATACACTTTTAATTAATTTCATACACTTTTCCTTTTACTAAAACATGTTTATTACTATGTTGGATGTACTGGCAGGTTAAACATCTGAGCTTCCTACACTGATACATCCCTTTGAAAGAAAGCAAAAAATACAAAGATTCTTTATTCATATTTTTAGTTAGCCTAAACTTGCTAGGGGCAACACAAACTTTTTTACTATGGGATTTTTGTACATCATTCTAGGCCATTCACCAATGATTGATTTAAGGTGGGGGTCCTCTCATAGAATTGTTCAATGCTTTTTTAACATGTGCTCCATCCTCTTGCAATGTTACTGCATAATGAAACAAACAGTAGAAGCTGTATCCTGGGTGGGCTTGTGGGAAGTATTATCCTCTAAATGCAGGGAAAAGGCTTAATCAAGCTTACTAGCAAAATACCCTTTGTCAGTGATTTGTTTTTTTTATCAGAATGCTGTGTTTCTGATAGTCATTAGGCTTGGTACAGTTGCATCTTACAAAACTGACTTTCTGGTATATTTTTAATCCAGCGAGGATGGTGGCAACTGGTGTAATATGGGAAGAAGTTTCCAGCCGTATGCTTGGTGTAATTTATTGTATGAATCTTCCTTCCTTCGTGACAAAGCAAGAGACCCAGAAGGGCAAGGGATTGTTTATCATACACTGTAGTGAACAAAGACCAAATGGATTGGAATTACAATATGAAACCAAATTTCTGATGTTTGTATTAGTGCCTTCCAATATAATGACCACATTGTCTATGTGTCTTCCGTAAAGGACCATAAGGGCCAAGAAAAGGGTATTACGCCAGATGTAATTGGCCTCCCAATAGCCCATCATCAGGTGAAAGATAAAAGTCTCCATCAAACAGAAAATAAATATGAAGCAGACAGAAATGTGTAGCGTCTAAGATGAACTGGACTTGTCTATCGTTGAGTACTAGGTCCTCAGCTGAGAAGTGTTTGACAGCCTGAAAGCCTACCTGATGGGGTATGCTGGAGTATAATGAGCATACATTGGACAATACCCATTTGTATGTTGCTCCCACTGATATTTACCAAGCATTTCAAGGAGGTGTATGCCATCTCTGATGTAAGAGGGTAGAGATTTGGCCAGGGACTGCAAACATTGGTCAATGTACATAGAGAATCCACTAGTGATGCTTTCCATGGCTGTCACTATGGGCCATCTAGATGGGTGGGAAGCATCTTTGTGGATCTTAGATAGTTGGTAGAGTCATGAAACTCTATAAAAATCTCATGGAAGGAATGCAGCTTCAGCTTTAGTGCTGACACCATGTTCCAAAGCACCCATCACATGAAGACTGGCCTCAGCAGTAAACTTGAGGCAAGTGTCCCTGTCAGATGTCAGAGGGGAGGCGTGCAGCATTTCTCAAATAGTTCTGCCCAATTTTGAATGGTACCACCATTATCCACAGATTTATTGATAATATCATGATTTGTAGCCAATTGATTCAGAGCCTTAAGTTCAGATGTGTCCAAATTGTAGTGGTTATGTTTGGAAGACCCATTTTTACATATATCTAATAGTTCAGTGTACACCATATGATAAAGTGCCTATTGATTTAGGCTTAAGGGTGGTTTGTATAAAAGGGGAAGACGTGGGTGGATATTGAGTGAACTACAAAAGGGGATCAATATTTATATCATTGTATAGTTCCTCCAGGTGACCAATGCTAATAGGTCAACCTCAGCCAGTGGGAAGTCTGGAACTGCACTAGGGGTAGGTTCATCATTATCATCAGTAGTATGGGTCGTTTTAATGTTGTAATACCGCTTCAGAGTGAGGTACCTAATAAATCTGTTTAGGTTCTTAAATAAAGTAAAAAGATTTGGTTGAACAGTGGGAGACAAGTTAACACCCCGACTGAGAAGTGTTACATTCTATTGGGTAAGGGAATAGGATGACAAGTTGAAAATCTTCACTGTGTCTGCCATTTTCCCTTTTTTGCCTTTTTCTAGACTTTTCCCCTCTCTGGTCTCCTCTCCGTGTTTTCTTTTTTCTGGGAAGGAGTCGGGGGTCAGTTCTAAAAAAGCCACATCAAAATGATTAGTGGGTGCCCTTACAATGGGAGATGTGGAGGGGAAGTTGGGAACAGTCTCAGAACTGGAAGTGTGGGGTGTAATAATAGTCTCATTAGACTGGAAACAGTCCCGTGAAAAAAATGATAGGGTCATTGGTGGGCAATATATGCTCAGTGGGGGCCATGTCATAATGCTGTGAGGAAAGAGGTCTGGATCCAGTATCTTAAGGTGAACCCCCATGATGAGTAACATCAAGAATATTTTGTACTATATATTAGTTCCATCCCTCTATGCTGAACCACCAACTGACATAGATGGCTGGTATAGACACCCGGAGGGTGTCAGCAGGAGTATGTTTTTTACCCTTGCACTAATGGGAAGAGCATTTACGGCAGTGGGTGGTATGGGATGGAGGCTATCTAGATTCTGTAGTCTCTATGCCTGTTTCCACAAAAACTCACCTTGTTATCTTTTTCAGCCTTGTGACAATAAACTGCCAAACTTGGGCTGCACAGGTTCCTTCCCAGTTACATACAATCTCTTAATACTTCTCCCAGGATTTGGTCGGGTCCAATTGGCTTTCTCTAAATCAAGGACAGGCACTCCCATAGTGCCTGTTCACACATTATTCTCAAGTGGCAAATTGTCTCCAAGGGAAGGAGCCCTGAACCACAGACAGTCTATTTGAAGAAAAGTGGATGAACCAAAAAAACTGCGCAAAGAATGTATGAATAATTAATAACGTGATTAAGGTGGAATTCCTCCCACAATGTAAGCTGCTACATAAACGTGAATAACGTGATAAGTGAAAAAGGGGGGGATTGTAGTGCTCAACAAAATATAAATCACTTTAAAACTTGATTAAATCAATAACATCATGCAAATAATAGTCTCTAGTGTCCAAAACAATTGGGTCAATCAGAACAGCCAACAATGGAAACACAGACTTGATAGGAGTGATTCCTTGAAAAAGCCTTCACCGCCACACGATCACCCAGTGAGATGTATATATACCGCTTACCAGATCCACTGGCCCCCTTAATTACAGGGGGTCAAACACACTGTGTGATCCACATTAGCATCTTGTGCATCCCATTTTCATAGGTGTACATACAACAGCCAGAACGATGCCACAATCAGGAACCAAGCCATAAATAGGGACATAAAAAAACGCTCTCATGGTGCAGTATTTCTTAATATTAAAGCATTTATTCAAGATATATTGCACTTACTACAAAGATGTAGATAAAAAGCCTTGAAAATGGATTCGGTGGCTGGGGATAGGAGATGCCGCTCCACGTGACAAGTCGCACTAGTCTGAATGGGCTCTTAATCTCAATAAGGTGCAGTGTTGTCACAATAAATATATACAATATACATATATATGCACCATTTTTGTCCAAATGCAATGTGATTTCAGCCATACAAACTTGCATCGCACAAACATCGCATGTGATGTGCACAGGCATGTGAATCACATGCAATGTCTGGGATTGCACCAGTGTAAAGCCAGCCTCAGAGGGATAGTGTTCCTTTATTTTCATGTGCAACTACTCAAATTGTGCATGGACTATCTTTAATAAAAATGTAATGTTCAGTTGTTTCAGTGTGCCTGGTGGTGCTATTAAAATCTGAAAAACTGTACCCCAACAAAACACCAGTATAATTAGGAAAACATCCTTAATTTGGCCAATAGAGACTAACCAGGGTATTTTTTTAAACTTTGAATAAACTCTACTGCAAAATTGTTTTACTGTGTGTTAAATTAGGCCAATAAAGTATTGTGTGCAAAAGAAAATGCTCACATTTTCTGAGAATGCTTTATATTTTAATAATATTGTTGTAAGCATTTTTCTTTTGTCTGGTAAGCAATTCAATTATTTTGTTTCTGAAATGAATTAACTAAAGGCTGTTGACTTCAATCAACTTTTGTTTCTAGGGAATTGTAGTTCAATTGTACTTAATTAGAACTGAGCTTAGCAAATCTCTTCCTAGTGGTTGAGGAAAAAACTCTGCATGTGGTACATGAATTCTAAATAGTGATAACTTTAGTGTTACTCATCATACTGAACAAAGAGCAATACTCTAAGATACATTTTCCCCTATGCATACCTACTATAATTTATTTTTTAAAAAAAACGTTATACATACAAGTTAGCAATGTACAGTATATGTAACTAACAATGGAGGACATGATGATTTTATTATGTACGGTACTTATGTTACTAAAAATCTAAATTATTGAAGCATTTAAATGCTATGCAAATTAAGTGCCTGGGTCAGATTCAAAGTCAATGTAAACTCCCTCCCCCCAAGGAAAAATCTCTTAATAGTAGCTTACATATCACATATGAAGAGAACCTCACTTTTGTAAATAATACTTTCTCTTGTGCAATTTTCACCTGATGGTTATTTCAGTAAACTATGTCCTACCCTGGGGGGACAACATTCCCTTACTGTGTGCTGATAAAGGGGCAATCTTGTCTTCCTAATAGATTGCTTCCCCAGGGACTATATGATGTGCAATGTGCATCTTCACTTTCTGCCTATGAGATTTATTTTATTTTAAAGAAGTTTTATTGATGAAAACTACTAACCTCATCTACATCACACATACTGAGACATAAAAAGGGTTGGAAGCAATTGAACTTAGCGGACAAGATATGCACAGCATATATCGAACATTTAATTGCATCGCTATATAAATAACATACAAAAAAAAAAAGAAAGAAAAAAGAAAACACTAAAATTCAACAAAAAAGAATTCCAAATCTCCACCAATGCTTTCCAATACTGCCATATGCCTGGGATTGAACCAGGGTCCCGCTGTCTTTGGGCTGTGGCTTTGTTCCATCTGCCACTGGGGAACCTAGGTCATGCAGTATACACCTTCCATAGTACCTCTGCTTCTAGTGCTTTCTAGCCCCACCTGCCTTCCAGCTGTAATTAATCCACTATCAGATCAGCATAAATTGCAGTACTTCCTGTGGACTATGCCCATTTGTTGGATCTGTTTCCCTGGGTTTGTGACATACTGTTGAGTTACTGAACTTATGGACTTTGACCTCTACCTGTTTACTGGATTAATCTCTTTGCCTGACAATTCTACATTAGTCTGCCAGCCTGTGTATGACCCTGCCTTTCTCTGGCCACGCTTCTGGATTCTGACTCTGTACCTTGCTGCCAAGACTTGTTGCTGATCTGGCCTGCCTTACTATGCTAATGCCTCAACCCACCAGCCAAAGCTTCACTCTTAAATAAACCTTCCAACAGGTAGCTTACAGATGCAATAAAATCCTTCAGCCTATTTCTTATCCTGCTGACTACTCAATCAATTATACAATCATGCAAAGACTGCCATAAAAGTTTAAAATGACCTGCAAAAATATACAAATTAAAATGATACAGGAGTAAAATTCTAAAAAAAAAATCACATATACAAATATAATGTACTGAAATATAGATAAGAATATAAATAGAAAAATATAAAATGTAAAAATATAAAAATATACAATATGACAATGTGGGACTTTGTATGCATCTTTAAACCAGGGCTGGGATTGAAACGTTTACATTTCTGCGCATGTTTTCAGAAAGAATGAAGAGTGCTGTATTTGTTAATGCTCTCTAAGCACTGTGTCACTCTGTCCCTTGAATAGTCTGTCTCACGGATTTCAGGGGTTCAATATGTCAGTCATCTATTTAAAGCATAGAAAAACACCACTCGACCATCCTCTTGAGAATGTTCCTGATTAGGAGAAATGCGGTGGGATGGGGCGTAGCCTAGTGGTGGGTGTGTACAGATTGTCATTAAGCTCCTGAATCTCTGGATATTATGTTACATACCATGGCGTGCTGGCTCTGCAATGCTGTGATGTGTGGAGGAATTAAGAGAGAGAGATTTACATGCCTCATTTATCTTTGATCTTGAGTAATATTTTGTGGACAAAAAAAGTGTTTTTCTTTCTTTTGTATGGGTAATGTCTGGATTATAATCTGCACAAAGACCTGGGGGAGAGGAAAATTTGCTACCAGGGATAGCTGACAGCTTGGATTTAGGTGTGTAATGCCAATCTTTAGTTGAAGAGGCATGTATCTCTGGTGAGTAGCTAGGGTGTGGAACATGAGGCATAGTGTGGACACTGATAAGTGTGAACATTGCACTTTGAGGATATCAGAAAAACACTTTATTTCTTGATTTGACCTTTATCAATTTTTGTAGTATAAGTGTTTATTTATTCATTCACTTGATTTTTTTGCACACATTCACTATTATGAAAGCTCTGGTGGAGATTTTGGATACATTAAGTATACTGAATGTTAGTGGTGTTTTATTGTATTTATATAGCGCTCCAATTATTTTTTGATATATGATGTATCTGGTTGCTGATGTTTTTGCAGCTACAGTAAATGCATGAATTTTGTTGGCATGATTTGGTGTATTTATCCAAAAGTAAGGGAGTATTTAAAGCAGAGTTCCAGCCATCTTTGTGTTTATTAAAAGTCAGCAGCTACAAAAAGTGTAGCTGCTGACTGTTAATAAACACACATTTACCTGTCACACGATCCAGCAAAGCGGCCGCCTGAAGCCTCACTCCTCTCCCTCTCCTCTCGGCAGCGCCGGCATCACTAGTGTGGGCACCCGGCTGTGACAGCTTGCGGCTTCACACCCGAGTGCGCACTACGCATGCGCGAGTCCCACTGTGCATCCTGAATGGCCGAGCAATCTTCTGGGACCTGTGACGTGCCCCAGAAGATTGCAGGGAGGGAGGGGGAGAGGAGAACCCAAGCGGAAGTGGAAGTGGGTACCTGTCAATAGTAGGTACCCCCCCTCATAAAATGACATGCCATATGTGGCATGTCATGTGGTCAGGAGTCCTTAAAGCAGATGCTCCACTTTTGGAAAGTGCATATCAAACTGTAAATCAAACTGTACATTAAAAAAAAAAAAAAAAAAAACTTGCTTAAAAGAAAAAAAAAATAGTATTCATATATTTTCTTAAACAAGGGGTTAGTAATACTTTAAATATTGCTGACCAGTATGGGCTTAAAGCTGATCTAAATGAACAAAGATACTGTCCGTATTAACAAAATATTTAATCCCTGTTATTTCATTATTTTCTGTTTATTATCAGCAATACTTTATTATTATCTGCTCATTATCTACAATTGTAGTTATCTTGGAATATTGATATTAGAGAAAAGTTCAGTAGTGCTGTTCAAAATGTTTTGACAGTCCTATTTGCCTTTGCCCCTTTTCCACAAAACAAGTTCTGCTCTGATTTTATAATGTACTCTGGGCAATATACTGCATGTGTGTATTATCATGCAAAAAATAATTTAGTGATAACATTATATACAGTATATATGTATATATATATATATATTTTTTTTTTTACCTAAAGCGTAACTCAATTTTTGTCGAAAAAAAAAAAAAATATTCCCCTCTGGGTGATCTACAGTATGCACACTGCAAGGATTTTAACAAACTTTGCTGCAGATTCATAACTTTTGTTATTCTGCAGAAATCCCTGTGTTTTTGTCTGTATCCATGTGGAAAAGTGGGTCTAGTGGGAGTGGTTTCATAATTATCAATCTGCGCACCTGCAGAGCTCTAAGGAGGAAAGCTACTGGGCCTGCATTCCTTTAGCCCTATTGGGAGTATCTCACCAAAATTGACATTTTTGTTGTAGGGGATGCCTGCAACAAATATCTTAGTGCAGACTTCTGGGAAAATTCGTGAGCCAATCACACAAGCAGGAAATTATACTTGTGGGGGTTGTTCTGTACACATTCTGTGTACATAACACCTCCAGGTAACCATATTACACTGCATTTTTAGAAAATTACAGAGCTGCATATTGAAAAGGAAAGGTATGCTATTTTTTTCCCCACAAAAGTAGAGTTACCTTTTCAATTTTAGTTTCAATACTTTTTTTTAAGTTTATGCAACGAATAAACAAAAGGATAAGGTATATGGTATAAACACATGGTTGCTATGCGTAGAGTACAAAACAAAAGATACATCAGACTAGATGTCAATGAATATACAGTAATATACCAGAACACTGAGGGTGTGCTCGTTCATGAAATACATTATTATGTAATAGAAAACACTCTCCGGTATCACTCAATCCAAGGTGACTATTTTTGGGCTACTGAAGCTAAACGACCTTCGCTAGAAGCAAACATACATTCATAGGAGCTGTGGATAAGCACCAAGGTAAATACTACGTTTCTGGAGAATAGGTCAGGAGTTTTCCAGTGGTGGACAATAGCCTTGTTACCAGCAGAATGTGAATGGTTGTGCATTCAAAGGAAGTAGAGATGTTCTCGATCCCAATACTCAGTAGAGCAACTTCTGGGGAGGGTTTAATAGGTAAGCCAATAACACCAGACAGGAGTTAGATTATTGTTCTTCATTCCATAGGGTGGGTACCTTGTTGCATTGCCACAAAATGTGATAAAAATGACCTAACTCCCCACTAGGGATGGGCGAACAGTTTGGCTTGAGCATGAGGTCGGGCCAAACAATTGCTTGTTTGGCATTTCACTGAACACCAAGATTTTCAGGGTGTTCGCCCCGACGGACACCCTGTAATAAACTGAGCACTGCAATCAGGGCACAGTGAAGGCTGGTTGTTAAGGAGCAGGGCTGGGAAGCTGGCTGCGATGTCCTTAGCAACCGATGAGGCATCAGTTTTCAATGGGTTTCCCCACTGACAGCTGAATAAAAAAAAAAATTGCTGATAAAAAAAAAAACGGCATGAGGTCCCCCCCAGTCCTTCCTTGCTTATATTAGAACTGTCATAGCACAGAGCAGGCAGATGGCAGGAGGCCTCCCAAGAGGCAACAGCCTTTTTAACTTTTTTTTTCCAGGTTCGGTGGACTTCATGATTGATGATGGATTGATGATGGAGTTACATCGAGGGACAATATTTTTTTATTTTTTAACAAAGGACTTGTCAAAAACTGTTTCTTGCGGTTATTACTTTTTGACACTTTTTTTAGTGAATGGGTAGGGGTACAATGTACCCAATACCCATTCACATAGGGAAGGTGTTGTTCCCTTGTTAAAGGGGACTTCAAGATTTGAATAAGCCCCCCACCCTCAGACCCTGGCAACCACAGCCCAGGGTTGTTGTTAGGAACGCTCCCTGTGCACAATGAAGTGCTGTCATGAATCTGCCACTTAAGGGTTAACCTAGTGCAGACTAATTGCAATAATTGGCAACAAGCAGCCTTATTTAAACACCTCAGCAGCACTGTGTCTTTGCTGTCTTGTCTGCAGCTTTACCTGTACTTCCTGATCCTGAACTTGCTGTTTCCTGTTGACTCCCGGATCGATCTCCCGGCTTGTCCACTACTTCGTCTGCTTGCTGCCCGCCCTGACCTTGGCTCGTTCCCGTGACCACTCTCCTGCCTTATCCCTGTCAGCTTATCTGCTTCCGGTTCTGCACATCCTCCTGGTGGGGCAACCCCGAGGACCACGACCTGGTGTTCAGCACGCAGAAAAATCCATCCTAACCATCAGAGGCTCTGGTGAAGGCCTGCTTTCACTTAGACTCCGCACCTCGGGCTAGCCCGTATCTACCACCAGTGTGACCCATCCATGACCCGTCCATGTTCCTGTTTTACCAGATCCCACGAGGCTACCTCTGCATGTCAGGCTGAGCCATCAGCACCATTACAGTTGTCCAGAAGAGGCTGGTGCTGGTTAAAAAAAAAAAAGAAAAAAAAAATGATGTGGGGCCCCCCCAAAATCCATACCAGACCCTTATCCAGGCATGCAGCCTGGCAGGTCACGAAAGGGGGTGGGCAAGCATGCATCCCCCCTCCTGAACCATACCAGGCTGTATGCCCTCAACATGGGGAGGTGGGTGATTTTGGGCAGGGAGCACCCCAATGCACCTTGTCCCAAAGTTGATGGGGACAAGGGCGTCTTCCCAAAAAGTAGAAAAGACAAAAAAGAAAAAAGAGGGGCGCACCGACCTAGTGCATTACCATAAAACCATTTATTTAAAATATTAAAAGATGTACAAAGTACTCACAAGACTGGTGTGATACAACACACATCAAAATAGCATATGCAATCTCCAAGTAGCCAAGGTCCCAAATGTAGAGAATGGACATGCAGATGGTCGCATGGGGCTGCTGTGGCTAGGCTGACGCGTTTCAGGGGCGAACCCCCTTCCTCAGAGCCAGAAAGAATGCTGCTGGTTCACATGCCGGACAGCCGTAGACTAAATGGGAGCTGGCTCCACCTCTTCCTGCTCCGCCCCAAACCCAAAGGCGGGACAATGAGGGTATTCCTATATTTAAAGGAATCTTTAATTTTTATTGTTGAACTTTAAGCATATTTAAAATTACTGCTCTTAAAAAAAAACATTGTTTTTATATCATGTCCCCCAGGGCAGTACCCAGACCCCCCATACCCTTTTATGACCAATTACTTGCATATAAGCTTTCAAAATGGGCACTTTTGATTTTTTTCTGCTCTGCTCCTATAGACTGCAATAGGGTTCGCCGTTGAGGTTAGAACATTTCCCCTGTTCGGGAGTTCTGCTGCAAACTAAACAGGGGGGTGTTTGGCCTAACCTTACTCCCCACATTTTCTCTAGTAAGACAGTGGTACTGCCTGATCAAATGTATGGGTTTGGGTTGGGGTGAAATATCATCTGAGGTTGATTTTGTGGACAAGTTCCAATAGATTACAGGAGCGAGTTTCCCTGAAGCTAGCTCTAAAAGCTAGTAACTACTGGGGGGGGGGGGGGGGGTTTCATATTAGACAGTGGGTTACTTGAATGTACTTGTAACAATCAATGGAAGCTAGGGAGAAGGACTGTTGCAAGGATGTAAAAGATCTAAAAATGTTGTTGGTGTACAAATCCAAGATATAGTGAATGCCTTTATCTTGCCATGTATGCAGCAACAGGATGGGGTTAAGTAAGAAAAGTATAGAAAGCGGCAAGGGTATATGTGAAGGCCAACATTGAGCCAATTAGAGTGGGGGACAGGGATGCATTTTTAACTTTCACTTGAGGTGAACTAAGCAACAAAGTACCTATGTCATAGCCAGGGACCTGGAGAACTCAAGTTCATGCAAAATACACGTTGTGCTAGGCATAAACCAGGCTTTAAGTTGGGCAGAAATAGTAGCATTATAGTAATCCTTAAACTTCTTGAATGCTGCTAACCTACCTGACAAGACAGTGCTAGCTTGGAAATGAGCTTGTGCTCTCTTGGTAAGGCATTAAAGATGGGGACGAAGTTGGCCTGAAAAAGAGAGTACCGAGCTGGTCAATTTGATTCCCAAATGAGTTATGGAATCTGAGGTCCAAACATAGGGGTATTCACTTCTTAATGAATTGTGTTGCTCTGGTGACAATCCCAAACAAAGAATATAAGATTGGGAGTCATTTACCTTAAAATATGAAACATTCTAAGAGACTGCATTGTACTTAAGCCAGGGAGGATGCCGGGTTGGTAAGTAGCAGGATAACATCATCCGCAAAGAGATTAATTTTACTGTATGTTCTCTAGTGCCAATAAGGAAGCCTGATATGTCACCCGGAGATCTAATATTCTCGGCCAAGGGTTCCATGACTAGATTAAAAAGTAGGGGGGATAAGGGACACTTATGTCTGGTGCCATCACTTATGGTTGAAGGGTGTGGACAGCATAGAGGGACAGTACACTTAGGCTGAGGGATGGGAGTAACGTGCTGTTATTGCAGAGAGGTTGGAACCAGAATTTTGTAGAGTCATGGAAAGATATCACCAGTGCACCTTGTTGAATGACTTCTCTGCTTCCAAAGATAGGAGCAGAGAAGGCACTCTATGGCTGTCAGCATAATGGATATTGTTAATTATTCTGCGGGTGGCGTTAGACATCTGTCGGCTCTTTGTAAAACCAGCCTGTTCACTATGATCTTTGCATACAGGTCCACATCATGATTAAGCAGGGATATGGGACAAAACGTTTGCGGGGAGGTAGGCTCCTCCCCTAGCTTCAGTAGAGTGACGATTAAAGCTTTTAACATTTCCTGTGGTAAGGAGGCCAAAGAAGCAGCAGTATTGAATACATGGGTAATATGATCAACCAGAATATATTTAAATTGTTTAAAATATTCCCCTACAAACCCATCTGGGCCTGGTTATTTATTGTTTAGTAAGGAAGCAATGGCTTTATTTATCTCTAAGACCGAAAAGGGAACATTTAGAGCTTCCAATTGCTCAGGGCACAAACATGGAAGGTGCACCTAGTCTAAATAGGATTGAATCACTGAAGGTCCAGGTTGTATTAATGCGAGCTTGTTTTTTAAATTATAGAGGGTACTGTAATAAGTGCTGAAGGCATCTGCTATGGATGATAAGTTTTAAAGGCATCTGCTATGGATTGTAGGTTAAATACCTTCTCTTTGGTAATGGGGTGGTGAAGATATGGTTTATGTGATTTGACCCTTCGCCCCTTAATTTGTTGAGCTAGAAGTTTCCCTGCCTTGTTTCCTGAATCATAGAAGTTCATGGGCCGCAAACTGGTATTGAATGTGATGAGTAAAGCCTTCATATTCATGTTAAGTTGTCTGCGGCGTTGCAAAGTGTGTTGGGACAGATCCCCATATAACTGTAGTTGTGCATATGGATCGAGCAGGGTGTCTGGGGGTCTTACTTTTTGCATAAGCTGGTCTTTTATGTGAAAAAAGTGGATACATAAAATGACATCCCTGAGGACTGACTAGTTTGGTGTTTTTCAGATCAGGTAGTAAAGTTTCAATTAGACTTTGAAACATAGAGGGATAATTCAGATGCTTGTACTGTTTCTGGTATGCCGCCTATTTTTTTCATTTTTTTTTTTTTTTTTACATATTTTTTTGCATATTTTTACATTATTATGGCGGGATCTGTCTTCTATGTCTGCTAACTTGTCTTTGATCTATTTATGTTCCTCTGCATGGTTGTCATGTGCATCAACTACATAGTTCATTAACAGTGGTAGCCATGTCTCCTATATTAGCTTCAATGTCAAATAAAGATGGTATATTGTGATCAAATTTCTGTAGGAGAAGGGAACATGTCTTATTGGAGAGCTTTTCAGAGACATAAACATCTCCTTCAGTGTGGTTTCTATAACAGGCTTCCCCATGGTGGGATATGAGGCTATGGGATCTGGATGGGGGCCCTTGTGTGCTATGTGCAGTGATTGCAAGCCTTACCTCCAAGTTGTCAGTGCCAGGGAAATCCATCCTCATTCTCAATTTGGCTGGGCTGAAGGCAATGGGTGTGCCTGGTGTAGTTGTACCAGAGTTCGCCCTGTTGCCTGGAATACTGTCCTGCTCATCCTGTGTGAATGATCTGGGGACAAGCTGAAGGGGAGGGAAAGCATCAGGCATGGCCGTGGATGAGGCGGCCACGGTGCCTCTCTGCTGGCTGATACATAAAAGTGGTGATTTTCCTTGGGTGTCGATCGTCCTTTCTCTTAGGCGACATATTTCCTAGGAGAGGAGAGTGTGCGGGTGCTGCCATTGGGCTGCTGTTGAGCTGCAAGAAAAGCCGCGGGTGTGCTGACAGATGCTGGATATTGGTGCTGGTGAGAGGAGCTATGAATTAAGAATCCATCTTGCTCGCTTGCCAGCCATGCCACCTTTTACTTTGACAAACATAAGTCAAAGTTTGTATAGCACACAAAAAGGCAGTACAGAGTTATTGTAACCAAGTATTTATGAACGTTGCTTATGTAACAGATTTGAATACGATGAAGATGTGATCTAAGGAACACCTAAGAGTAGCCAACCTGTGTACCAATATACCCCAATAGGAGCATATGGGGCACACAGGTTGCTAGGGCCAACAATGGCGCATGATATACACATTATAAACTGAGTGTGGAAAATAGTAGGGAGCAAAAGTTGAACCCTGAATGTAAGTAGAAAGATAGGTATACATATCAAGAGTCATACAGTAGACAAATATCTGGGTACTGTGTAAAGTTGGATATCATCAACAAGAAGTAACCAGAATATGTCTATGAGAACATTAAAAATAAAAATAGCCAGTCCTAAGATCAAGAGGCAATAGAAAGCCCCAGCCACAGCACAACTGGTGTACCTGTGGAGGCTCCTGACATTACATAGCAGATGCTATGATCTATGAACAGAAATGGTATGTGGATTTTGTAGACAGTCACCACCACCAGCTAATTTGCTAAGTGTTTTGACATCATCATATGACAGTCATAGTAATGTAACTGCAGAAACATTTCTTGCATTAATACCTGCTGCATTTTAGGTTTATAGAAACATTTTTGTAACAAATGTAGAAAAAAACTTTAATAAACAATTTAGCTAAAAAAAAAAGCTCATTACTCTTAAACATGCTTGTGTAAACCTTACTGTTTCAGTTTGAAATGAATTCCTACATAAACTGTTTACATGCAGTAGATCTTCCTTAGTGAGAAATTTGGCAAGAAAAATGAAGCTTATTTTAGTTACTTAAACTTATTCTGACCTTTTCACTGCCGATCTGTGCTTCAAAATGCCAACAATCTGCTTTATTTTACATCTTTGTAAACATTATTAAAACATTTATCTGCTTCTTGTACAAAGATGCTGATTGGCATGTAAATGGAAAGCTGCTTAGAGAAAAGTGAGCAACACATTATTGCTTTGCTCAGTTACCTGTGTCTGATGTTTCCACTATTGGTGTGTATATTAGTAATGAGGACAAAGGAAAATGTTTCTCCCCTTATGTCAAAGCAGATTGAAGAAATAAAAATAACTTTTTTTTTCTTTATACAGAAAACATATTTTTGTGAGTATTGCTCAAGTATTCTAAATGATCAACAATATAATTAACCTATAATAATCTAAAATGTAATGATGGTGAACTAACTTTACAGAGGGAGAGCATGCGCCATCAGTCATTAGATAGTGCCAGATTTTTAAAATGTGTTTGTAGTAGTTCAAGAGCTGCTAAGCCAATGACCACTGAAGTATGTTAGTAAAAACTTTCCTATAAGTATTAACTAACTTATACCAACACAGCACACTGCAGTCTGGGCCTCAGCAATATATTAGGAAGTACCTACATTGCAATGTGGGTTATGGTGGAGCTTTATCTTAGCTCCTACACATGAGAAAGTTAGGGTTTGCTTCCTGGAAATTTGCAAAAGTTCTTATAGACAAGGTTTTTTTTCTTTAATTGCAAGGGCTTCATTATTGCAAACATCACCTTCAACACTATACAATAAATGCACAGGCTTTGTTTCTGGCCCACAAATGCCAATCTTTTGTGTGTAAATAAGTAAAGTTATTTAAGGGCTCCTAATTTTTGTGGGCATTTAGAGAACAAAGTAGGGATGAGCAGAAATGCCCTGGGTTTGGTTTGAAAAGGGTTTGAATAGTATAAAAGGTGTTTGAACGGCAGTACTGAACCTCTTAGAAAAAATTGGGAGCCCAATCTGTCAAACCAAAAATGTCTATTATGGGCAAATAGGCAAAGTATTGTAAAATAAAATAACATTGGGGAGTGGGCACTGCCCTGGGAACATGCAAAAAAAAAAAAAAATACATTTCATGTAGCCATGAGCAGTAATAAAGCACTGACTTTTATTAAGGTAAAAATAATTTGCTGGCAAATTACATTTTCCTGATAGCTTATTTTAAAACAAGGTACACCGACCCCTCCAAAATTCCCTTAAAATAGTTTTTGAATAATCCTTTAATGAAAAAAAAAAGTCCCACAATGTACATCCACTGATGTAAAACCATGTCTGTCATGATGCCTAAGAGCCAACCCTCCTAAACACATCCAGTCCATTCAATGCACTCCTCTGAAAGACAGATTGAGACAGCAGATATATAAAAGGAGAAAAAGTCTCCCAGGTAACATCATATGACCATATTTGTCCAATGAAATCATGGGATCCCATGGCATCATTTACCATTTATGGTCATGTACATATACTTTATATCAGCTGTCATCCTCTGGACCTTTGACACAAGGGAAGTGACATAATAAGCTGTTGGTGGCACATTTTTTCTTTTGACAGGTTGGTGGACATTGAGCATAATGACTGATGTGAATTTACATTGCTGGGTGACATGATTAATTGTAGAAGTACATTATGAGCCTTTTTTTTCAAATTTATTGAAGAACTTGTCAAAAACAGTGTCTGTGTCTTTATTTATCCTTTTATTTTTGTGAATGAGTAGCGGTGGTATGTAGCCCTTAGTCATTTACATAGTAAACTAGTATCTGTGTGCCCCCTTAATGCTAAAGAGGGCTTTCAAATTCCAATAAGTGCACCACCCACAAACCTCCACAACCACCAGGTTAGGGTTGTGTGAAAGAGGTCCTTGTCCTCATCAACTCGGGGACTTTCCTTAGCAGGGTTCTCCCCAAGTTAAGGTCACCTTAAGTACCTATCTTGGCCAACCAGGTTGCATGCACAGAGGAGGGCAAAGGTCTGATCTGGATTCTTAGAGGAGACCTCACACTTTTTTCTTGATTTTTGCATGGAGTGAGTTCCCTTTTAAAATCCTTAAAGACCCTAGGGGCCTGGTATAATATTTATGGTAAAGCTCATGCCAATGTTTTCATTTTTTTTTTTTTTTTTGCACAAGGTCCCCTGAAATTCATACCAGGCATGAAGGGCATTTTTTCAGCTCCTGTGCTGTGCTTGGATTTTTAGTCATGTAGGTGAATAGGGAAAGCAACATCACTGGTTTTTAAAGACTCTGCAGTGCTTGCACCCTTAACAACCTTTTACAGCGTAACGCTGCCATGCATAATACTGCAGACATTATACTGCTAATATACATGAAGTTTAGCTCCCACTGAATAGGTAAATGTTTATGTTTTCATTCAAACCCGACCAGTCAAAGTTTGATTTGAACTTGTTTACAGACTGAACCTTGGGCTCTTCCCTTGTGTTATATTAAGGCTGCCCTTTGAGAAATTCACAATTGTATATGCATTAAGGTGTTCTGCATTCAGGTAGCATTGAATAAGCTGGCAGCATACTCCAAAGAATGAAAAACTGTAACAATTTGCAACTTGCAAAATTTCAACACTGCAATGCAAAAAAAAAAAAAAAAAGATGCAGTATTTGCATTTGCAGCCATTGTATGTGTGCAACACAATGCAAAAAGTACCATGTAATATGCAACACAGAAGTGGTAATATTATTATTCTATTCTGCCTTTATGTATACCTACATGCACATGGTGTAATTATTGCCCCTTTTTTTAGGTCATCTACAACACAGCACAGCACATTTTATCAAAGCAAGAAATTACAACATTGTTATGTATATATATGTATATATATATATATATATATATATATATATATATATATATATATATATATATATATAATAAATAAATACTGTATATACATAGATGTGTGTTTATATAGTATATGTGTGTCACACATCAGTAATTTACTAGAGGATACAGTCTTGATCTCACACCACTTCCTCAAACCAAAACCGAGCTTATAATATTCCCCCCATGAGGTTCAGACTCCTTATTGCACCTAAATGAAACAACTAAGACTTTGACATGGAGAACGGAGAAGCACCATCAAACAGGTGAACTCCCATTAGTAAATGTCAAGTCAGGATAGTCACTTTTCCATAACAGAAAATGCTAAATGTGGTCCCTAGAGAGAGTAGGACTGCATGATTTAGCCAAAATCCCATCTGTGTGTAAAAAGAAACAATTGGCAAGTGTGATTTCTTGTTTGGCTACTTTTGATACTAAATATATTCATTTTATTTCCTGTTTTGTAGTGTTTTTTTTAAATGTTCTGCAAACTAGTGAATTTTTAATGAATGTTACAGAGTAATGCATACTTTTCTCTGATGTTAAATATATCTATAAAAATTCTAGTTATATCTCTAGTACATGTCAAACTAATTTTCATGTCTAATTTGAATTTTTTTAGAATATCTACTTATAATTATATATCTTCATTTTTAAATCATGGTACTACTATATATTGTAATGAAAACTATGAGTGGCACAGTGGCTTAGTGGTCAGCATGTCTGTCTAGCAGCACTAGGGTCATTGGTTCAACTTCCAGCAATGACAACAAAAACCTGCCTGTCTTCCAAATATGCACATGGTGCAAAAAGCTGTGGCTGGTGTAGGCAGGCTATAAGATATCTCTCCACATTGCATTAAAACAAACTATAGCTTTAACCACATCTCTTACCTTTACAGAAATTTCACCTTCCCCACTTAATTTGACCACCTCTTTAGTGTGTGCATTTTAGTTTGCTCATTTTCAGCTGCCTGCATTTATACAAACATACTCACAATGTGGGACTCACCATCCCTGGGAATAGCAGGCCAAGCAGCAGATCTTTTCCTAAAATTCTGACTTGTAGTCCAAGTTTATTTACAAGTTTGCACACAAAACAAACAAAACAAATCAGAAAATAAATCCTTGCCATCAAGGGATCAACTTTTCCAAACCTTTTCCTTTCTCAACCGGGGATTTTACACATGCAGCTCTCAGGTTGCTTCCTGAGTCCCAAGCTAGACCAACCTCTTGCTCCAGCCCTTCCTTATTTATGTAATTTGCTGCTGGTCACACATGGGAAGCAAAACCCAGTTTGGATCCACACTGCCAAGGTGACAGAGAAAATCTGGACCGGATTCCACCTTAGTTTCCCACATAAGAAAGCATTCCGTCCCTTTATCACCTGACCTTTGATTATGCCAATATATATATGCACATCTTGTAAGTAGTGGGATGTTGTGTAACTTCCTGTTTTCAATGCATCACAAGTTCATATTTGTTTTTCTGAGTCATCAAGCCTAACCACTTGACCTCCTGAATGTTTTATCCCCTTCAAAATCAAACTTTTTTCTGCTATTCTGTACTGCGTGCGCTATTTTAATAGGCAATTGCACGGTTATGCCGCACTGTACACAAATAAAATGTATATAACTTTTTTATACATGCAGAGCTTCCTTTTTGTGGTATTTGAACACCACTGGGTTTTTTCTTTATATATAAACATAAAAAGACCAACATTTTTGAAAAAAAAAAAACAATATTTCCTAATTTCTGTTTTAAAACACATCCAATTACTGTAAATGAAATATCTTCATAAATTTAAGACAACATGTATTTTGCTACATGTCTTTGGAAAATAAAAAAAATCCCTATCAGTGTATATTAGTGGGTTTGTGTGAAAGTTATAGCGTCTAAAAACTATGGTATATATATCTGAAAATTGATCATTCCTGAGGTACTGACCCTACCTAATTTCCTAAGGTCCTTAAAATGCCAGGATAGTACAAATACCCCCCAAATGGCCCCTTTTTAACAATTAGACAGCCTGAGGTACCTCATAAGAGGCATGGAACATTTTTTTGTTTTTGTCACAATTTTTGTAAAATTAAGAAATTAAATACATTTTGTTTTCCTTTTTTTTTTTACATAATGTCACCAGTGCAGTACAGAATAATTATATGACTGGTGTTGAAGTGATCAGGGATACTGACTGGTGACCGTATATTAAAAAATTTGTTGCAAAAAAAGATATTCCAATATCAATCATGTGACTGTGACTTTTTCGCTCAGTTTTTTTTTTTTTTTTTTTACCCTAGTATTTTTTCAACACAATATTAAAAATAAAAGTGAATTTTGGGTAAATTGGTGGTATAGAATTTGTGGGTACCAGGTGGGAGGTTTGGGACTCAAGACTGAGAAGATTTAAAAACAGGTTGCAAAGAAAAGCTTCACAGGTCAGGTATTTTTACTCTGTAATATATACATATTTTTATAGATTTTTTGGCCATAAAAGTAATTTTTTCTCTTTTAAAATTAGTATTTACAGGCCAGGAATAGCAAGAGTTTGGATCAATGTATAAAAAGTTTAGTAACTTTATGAGGAACATATAACATTTAGTAAACATTACCGTATTTTCCGGCGTATAAGACGACTGGGCGTATAAGACGACCCCCCTATTACATGATCTACCGGTAATACTTATACTTAGGTTACCTTGGAGATATTATACTCGGCGTATAAGACGACCTCCCATTTTTGGGGGATTTTTTTGAGGTTCAAAAGTAGTCTTATACGCTAGAAAATACAGAACTTTAAGCAATCACAAATGAATGGTTAAAACATGCATTGAATAATAATAATAATAATAATAATAATCTTATATTTCTATATACCATATGAGATTAAGAAAGCTCTGTCAATAAAGATAATATACAGTACATTGTACATTAAAAAGAAAAAAAACTCACTTTAGTCTATCCTGTTACATCTTGTAAATAATATTTGAAATACAGAGGTAGAACTTTGCTTTGGTTTTTTGATACAGAGTTGGTTTCCTTAAATTATTTACTTCTTTTGAGTTAATAACAGACCTTTGATCCCTTTGTGATCCTTTGTTTAATCCATGTTGAACATTTGTTTTTGTACTGGACAAGCTGTACTGCAAGGCAGACATGAAAGAGCTGGAATTAACTTTCCCGGATGATTCAACTTTCAATATTTAAAGCAGGTATTAAAGAAAAGACCAGAAGCAGATAGTAAATGTGCCTTTGACTTTGTAGTTTAAAGGCTATTCCACAACAAGTTTATATGGTTTAAAGAACTTCTTTTACATTATGCTTCTAAATCCTTCAGTCTTCATAGTTATGGAATTCATCTTATATCAGATATTCCAACAGGCTATCCGGCCAACTGGAAAACAGGGTCAATATAAAGACAGAAGGGTTAACAATAATTCACAGTGTGCAAGCAAACCCAAACATCCAGAAAGTGAAAAATCTATTTAAACTGTTTATGTAGAAGTAAATGTTTTTCTACAGTTTCAGATACAGTAGGGAGGGGCGGGGGTTGTAAGACCCCTGTCTAGTTACATTTTTGCTATCTGCAAAGTAAAGGAAAATCCCTTTTTAACAGTTGTCATTGCAATAGCTGTCCCCAAAGATGGGAAATTAACTTTCACCCCTTCCATTGTTGACAACTGTAAAAATGTAGGTTTCTCTTCGCTTTTTGTTTTGATGATACTGGCCACCAAGATCAAGGCCAGCATTAGAAATTACGGGGCCCCTGTACAGCTTTTGAGGCTTACTTTGGCAGCCAGACGACAAAAATGAGGTAGCGAACACAGTGTGCTGACAAACTGTCGATGTAGTCAGATTGTTTGTTATGTACAGATGTTTGGAAAGTACAAAAATCAAGTTTCATATGTGTGGAATGTGCAAAATGCAGGAGTAAGAAGCATGAAATGTACGTATGGAAAGAGAAGCAGATGCACATGCCCTGCTCTGGGTGGTATGGGCCCTCCTATCACCCATACATATCTACTGCCCAGCACCCACAGATAAAAGCCAGCAGGATGCAGGGATGCATAAATGAAGAAAGGAGAGGATCCTGGGTCCCTGGGTCTCAAGGAGAATGAACACACACACACACACACAGTTAAATGGGTGACCTCTACCCCTAGTCCCCCCCCTCCTCCAATCAATGGTAAGTGGGTGGAAACCAGACTTTCTCATTTAACTCTGAAGTTTAAATGGGTTATCCCCAGCATCAGCCACCTCCAGTCAATGGCAGGTGGACAGGGTTGTGGGTGAGGCCTAGAGTTTTGTTCTCCAAATTTTTAAAGGATGATTCCTGCCCCCATCCCCTCCTTTTCCAATAGGATTTGTGTTTTCCTTCACAGTTGTCCTTAGGTTCCCTGGTGCTGCAATTACAATGGATGCACTGAGGCTGTAAAATGTGAGCAATTTGCACAATCACATTGCATATAAAATAGTAAAAATTAAAACAATGTGAGAATATAAATCTAAATAGTGAAAAAAATGTGTAATCAACACACAAAACATTAATCACAGTCCAACAGGGGTCTCACATTGTTGGAGCCTGATCACTGCTTCCTACTGATGAAGCTTATACCTCAGTGTATAGGAATAGAGAGCCACATGCACCATGTCATTCCTAATGGGGTGATGATGTTTCCAGACCTATGGTTTCTCATGCACTGTTTGTGTTTTTGTGCTACTGTACTTTTGTATTGAAATTAAATATATATAGAGAGCTCTATTTGTCCCTCATTTTTGCTTTACATATGCCACCAAAGGGCTATGAGAAGTGAGCCAAGTCATAACTGATGAATATTGTTTATTTACTACAGACCATTGGAAATCTCTAAATTCAGCAATAGATAATTTCAAGCGCTATTTTTGTCATTTTTGCACATGGTATTTACATGATTTGGTTACACCTAGGAAGAGAATATCACCTCAGTATTGCACACTGTTTATTGGAGCACAGGAAAAAAGACTAGTTTATGGACATTTGTTTTCTTGAAATGTTAGGCTGCACTATTGTTTGTATTGAGGCTGCACTGAGGCTGCCCACAGCTGCCTCTGGTGCACCCAGGAACCCTATGCTGACTTGAAGGGACCATACCCCTCTATCGATGGCCCTTACTAGGACAAGTAAAGGGGTAAATCTACCTAGAGGGGACACAGCAATTAAAACCTGTCAGCAGCAATTCTTTGCCTACTTCAACTTAAAATTATTTAAACAATTTAGCTATACATGCACTTTAAACCAACGGAATGCTGCCCATAAATTTAAAAAGTATTTATACCTTCCTTTTACTCATACAGTACATATGTAAATCACACAGACGTTTAGCATAGGTATTCATAATTTTCACTTTCAAACATTTTTATTAGGGTTTTAAAGGTATAAATTCATAGTCTTGAATAGGTCGTAGAAGCATGTGTTATCAAGAATAGTTGTGTGAAAGTTGTGTGAAAGTTGTGTGAACAGTATTTTCACAAAACTCCAGGTGGGAAGAGAGCAGATGTGAGGGGTCTTTAATGTATCAGGTCTTGGTCCCTAGCAGTGATCAGAGAAATTCATATTTTTATTAACAGTCATAGACAACCTGAGTTGGCTGAAAATATTCAACACCACTGTCTTCATCTTTAAAGTATACATAGCTGTTATTGCCTCTGATGCTATTAGCAGCCTTGAAATATCATTATCAAAGCCTTGACACACTACATTGTAAGCATCAGCAAGCCCACTAAAGTCAGAGGCATTTTCTGATAGCAGTAGGCCTGTGTGCAAGATCATAAGTTGGGTCCTCCTGCCTGAAAAAAAGAAAGTGTCATGTGCACAGCAAGCCATGGCAAAAATCGGGTGTGGTTTTCATTGTGCTGAATATTGACCATGCAGAGTTTCATTAGTAAGTGAGGCAAAGTTCAGGGGTTAGTAATAAATGATGCAGAGTTCAGGGGTCAGGAGTAAGCAATGCAGAATTTAGAGGTTAGAATGAATGATGCAGAGCTCAGGTCAGTAGTAAGTGCCACAGATTTTATAGGGTGTTAGTAAGTGACACAGAGTTCAGAGAAGTAAGTGTCCGTCTATCCTACAGTACAGCTACACAACCCTCTCCTGCACAGCTTACTACTATTCCTGCACTTATGACGGTTCTTTCCTTAGTGCAGCCTCTCCTACTCCTTTTCCTTGGTCCAGTAGGTGGGTATGGCATGATCGTGATTAGCCTTAGCAGTGGCTAATCACAGTCCTCCTTTCCTGGAAACCGGAACCTTCTTCCCAACAGACTGGCATCCAATTTCCAGCACTGAATGGATCTTTGCTGTGGCTGCAAGTGACAACCACAGCTACAGCAAAGACAGTAAACCAAACAACCATTTCCCCATGTTGTGCAATGTGTGGGCACAGTGGCCCCCCACACCAATGAAGGATACACAACAGAAGTATTGGAGGGGCTAATTTTTGCCAAAGATTGCTCATTTACAGGTGGATTTGTACTCTGCAAGGGAATTAGCGCTTAATGAAAAAGAGGAAGCTCTGCTGACTTTCATATCCCAGTCATGCTGTTTTTTCTTTCTACTTTTCTTCCACTTAATTGCATATTCTTTGCAAAGTGAAGCTTCACCACATTCCACATAGAACTTGCACATTTGCATGTATAGTGGCCTGATTAATGTAGGTCACAGAAATTACGACCACTATTCAATGGCCCCAGGACCTCATATTTTGGTCCAAGGACAACTGAATGGGATGGGGCAGTGTACGTTAGTCATGATGAGCATTATAAAATAGATTAATATTACCATAACTTAAATTTCTTCTTCCATGTGGCAACTAAAGTAGCTAACTTAATAAAGGAGCATTTTTTTCTCCAAAGTTTTGTACCTTTTATAAAGGCACAAAAAGCACAAGAATTGAGTGTTTGATACAAAGGTTTTTTTAACGTGGTACTACAAAAATTAAAAAGCAAATTTAGGAAGTTTACATATAAACAGTAAAAAAGAAGAGGATAAATACATAAATGAATAAAGAGCAGCTCTCCCAGTGTAATTAGCAGAGCTCCGCTGGTCCACTGTACTCAGTTTATTGAGGAGGTTGTCACACTGACATCAGAGTTGCACTCTGTAAACTGAAGGACTGAACCATCAATTTGATAGCCTCATCTGGCACAGAAATGTTCTCAAAACTGTGTTCTCAAAATTCCTGAGACTGGACAGGTTTTTTGAACTGAACACTCTTGTGTTATTCTGTGCCTCAGACCCTCCCCACTGTGGGGGCCACTGGTAAATATATTTTCAGGGTTTCCAACCAACTGACGAGGGTTATACTAGTATTTAATAATCAATGGTACAGTAGTCTCTTTCAGTTTTACTTCCATAGCTAGTACATGGTATTTCAGTTTACCATACGTAGGAGATTTTTGGAGCCCTGTCAGTTCAGAGAGGAAGATAGTGATAACAGCAGTTACTGCAGTGTTAGTGGTCTGTATATAGTTCTTTTTAGGAGTAAGGATTGTTGGTTTGATATTGGAGATTGTGGTTAGTAGGAGATACATTTGGCTCAAGGGAAGATTTTACGTATCATCACTGGAACGTATTTATACACCTACCAATAATTTGTGTCTATATGAGATTTAATGCCTTGGGTTTATAGATGATAGATTTATGGATTTTACTTTCCTATTCTAAGAGGATTGTTTCGGTAGCATGAGATACACTTTATGTTGTTTGCAAACTACTGTACATCTATAGATAAAAACATTTGGTCATTGTATATAGTATGAATGATGGGTATGGACTGAACTTCTTCTTTTTGTTGATTGTGAAAGCTGCTGTATGACAAAGGAAAACCTGGTGCTATGTTAATATCCTATGTATGTATGTATGTATGATATTAAAAAAAATATTGTAAATTATAGAAAATATATATATATATATATATATATATATATATATATATATATATATATATATATATATATATATATATATATATATATATATATATATATATATATATATATATATATATATATATTATATTATATATATATATATATATATATATATATATATATATATATATATATATATATTTATATATATATATATATATATATATATATTTTTTTTTTTTTTTCAATTTTTTTATTGTCAGCTGAGTCATACAAACAAAGAGATTACATAGTGACTGAAAAGAGTCACATAGAGTTTTACATTTTTCCATACGTTAAATAGTTACCAACATTTCTAAATTGAACACCAACAAAAGCAAAAAGTGTAACGGTTTGAAGTTCAAAGACCGCATAGATCCTAGTGTGTGTAAAAGAAGAAGAAATAATGTAATCATATAATGAACAATGTAATCTATGATGAGAAATGGATGGATCTCAGACATCAAGATAATAAACCAGGGGAGGGGAAAAGAGTTGCACATCGACCCGACTGGGTTAGAGCATATCCACAAAATTATAGAGTTATAACAAAAATTAAGCTAGAATTTTAAGGAAAGAAGGGGATGGGGGGGGGGGGCAGTCACTCACGAGGCTGTTATCAATAGTAATGGAGAAGATTGGTTGATAAGACCACTAGAGGATGTTCTCCCCAGCGTAAAGTTTTTGAAGACCTTGAAGATAGAAGGGTTCATCAAAAGTGGCGAGTTCCTTGCTGGGTATAATCGCTCTCATGAAGGCATCCCATCTCTTGTAGAATATTTTCCTGGGCATAGTGAGAGAAAAGTCAATGATCAGTATTTCCTTGTATAGTAAAAGACATAGCTCTTTTTTCATCATGGAAATTGTTGGGCGAGAAGAAGTTGTCCAGTTTTTTAGAATGACTCGTCTGGTGACAAGAAGGCAGATTTGGATCCAAGACTTGTGTACAGGTTTTGTAGCGATGGTTGAGTAAGTTATGGTAAGTAATGGTTGATTAAGTATGATCGTTCCAATAGCCAAAGATTAGGAGGAGTGGGATTTTGGGAAGTTGCACAAAGGTAATTCCATAGATGAAAGATAAGGTCTGGTCCCAGAACTTTGAGATGACTGTTCAGGTCTAAAGGCAGTGGGAAAGAGAGGGTCTCGAATGGAGACATAGAGAAGCTTGTGGGTTTAGTTTGTCCAAAAGGAATGGAATATACGCCAGGTGCATAATTTTCATCTGAGTTTCTCCCCATTGGTAATTTGAGATAAGGTGAAGAACACTATTATATCCTTGGAGGATTTTATCCGCAATGTCAGACTCATTAAAATCCTTGCTCCAGTTTGCTATAGGGAATGAGGCTAGTGGGGGGGGGGGGGGGAATTTACTAATCAAGGATTTATTTATTAATTTGTTTTCCAAAATCAATCAAGGATTTATAGATGTATGAGATGGAGTATGTACCTCGAACTAGAAAGCTGTCCAAGGTCGAAGCTTGAAAGCGTCTGGTAGGGTTTTGGCAGAGGGAATGTATATAGCTTGTACATAGCGCATGAGATAAAGGTAAGGAGAATTGTGCAGCTAGGTCCATGAAGGTGATGGGTGACCCTTTATCTGGGTCATAGAGGGAAGAGAACTTTGTAAGACCTTGACGGCGCCAAAAGTGGAAGGCTTGATGATCCAAACCTGGAAGAAACTAGGTGTTTCCTTGGATAGGTAAGTGTCTGGAGACATGGAGGGAAAGATTACATTTTTTCCGGACTTCCCTCCATGCAGTGGTAGTGTCCTGTAGTAGAAGATTTTGTTGTATGTCCGGGTGAAGAGATTTCCACTTAGTATGAAGGAGAGCTTCCAGAGAGTAGGGATGTACAGTACCATTGCAGATTAAATTTGATAGTTTAAATATCCGGATGATTTCTGTAACCAGTCTAGCCCTGACCTTAGTAGACATGCTAGATTATAAGCCCTAATGTTGGGGAGGTTAATGTCCCCTTCGCTCCTGGGGAGATATAACTTGGAGAGTGCAATGCGAGGGCACTTTTTATACCATATAAAATGGGTTCTTGCTTTATTCAGGGTTTGAATATCTTTATGCTTTAGTAGAATCTGCATAGTTTGTAGAGGATACAACAACCTAGCAAAGCTCACAATTTTAAATAGGTGACATCTCCCCAAGAGTGACAGAGGCAGATCCATCCAATTCTCGAGTTCTCATACAATTGACTTAATAAGAGGAGGATAGTTTAATGTGAAAAAAGGAGATTTGCCTATCTTGATGCCCAGATAGGTGACGTGAGATTTGGCAACCGAAAAGAGAGCTGTGCATGACCAACCAGGAGGAGAGGATCTACCCAAGGGGAGAATTTCACTTTCATTATAATTTATGCTTAAACCTGAGCCAAGTCTAAATTAAACAAAGATTTTTTCAATAGAGGCCATGTCTGAAGACGAGTCCTTTGTGAAAATGAGGATGTCATCTGCAAATAGGACAGTGCAGAGTTCTGTTGCGCCTATATGTATCCCGTGCAGAGGGGCCCTTTCAGTTAAGTATATGGACAGGGGTTCTAAAGCTAAATTAAACAGTAGTGGCGAAAGGGAGCATCCCTGTCTAGTGCCTTTGTGGAGTCTGAAGTCCTTAATAAGCAGGCCTGCCACCACCAATCTAGCTGTGGAGGAGGTGTACATCGATTGTACTAGGTGGTGGAAAGGTCCACTAAAGCCCATTTTGACTAAAACCATAAAGAGCCATGTAAAGGCTAAGTTGATTATGGCAAAATCCCCGGCTGGATTTGCTTTAACACGTTCTAAAATCGCCAAAACCATGCAAATGTTTAGAGTGGCAGTTCTCCCTTTTACAAAGCCTGATTGGGCAGGGTGAATCAGTGATGGAATGATATTTGCTAGTCTGGCCGCAACAATTTTAGAGAGGATTTTGACATCTAGATTTATAAGGGATATGGGTCTATAGGAACTTGGTTCCAGCGGATCTTTACGTTTTTTGGAGAGCAGCTTAATGATGACCTGATTACCGGTAGCTAAGTATAAGCCTCCAAGCCAGATTCCTTGATATACTTTGTGAAGAATAGGCGCAATTTTTTCTTGAAGTGTCTTGTAGAATTTACCATAAATCCGTCTGGGCCAGGGGCTTTATTAGGAGCTAAGTTCTTAATTGCCAAACAAATTTCAGGCAGGGAAATAGGGGCATTAAGTGTATCTAATTGAGAGGGAGGCACTTTTGGGATGCAGGTTTCATCCAAAAACCTCCTAGCTATATTTTTGTCTATGGGATCAGGTGCATATAAAGAGGAATAGAACTGGAGCATTGTCTCATTGTCTTGGAATTGTCTTGGAATCGAATCACTCCAGAGGAGTCTCACAGAAACATAATATGCATAGGGCGGTGAGGTCCTTTACAGTCTTCCCAAAAGCTTGCCCAGTTTGTTTCCAAACCTGTGATAGGTCGCTTCGTTGAAAGCACTTTTGATTAGTTCAAGTTTTTCTGCCCAGGAGTCAAAGGCATGTTTAGCAGCTTGCCAGTCTGCCCTGTGTTTTGGTGTGTTTAACCACTTGCCGCAGGCTATTTACTGCGGCAGGGCGGCTCGGCTGCATCCAGTCACGTAGTACTACGTGACTGGAGTGCATGTGATTCTGGCGGCGCTAAGCTGAAACAGCATCTCTCTGTGCCTGTCACAGAAACCCCCCCTCCCCCACACACAGTCAGTAAGCACAGTAGGCATACATTTAACCCCTTTGATCACCCCAGTATTAACCCCTTCCCTGCCAGTGTAATTATTACAGTAACAGTGCATATTTTTAGCACTGATTACTGTAATAATGTCACTGGTCCCCCCAAAAGTGTCAAAAATGTCAGTCAGGGGTCCAATCTGTCTGTCGCAATGTCGCAGTCCCGCAAAAAATCACAGATCGCCGCCATTACTAGTAAATGAAAACAATAAAAATGACATAAATCTTTCCCGTAGTTAGTAGATGCAATAACTTTTGCGCAAACCAATCAAAATACACTTATTGCAATTTTTCTTACCAAAAATATGTAGCAGAAAACAAATTGGTCTAAAATGTTAAAACATTTTGATTTTTAATTTTTTTTTTTGAGAACGTCATATAACAGAATGTGAAAAATATTGTTTTTTTCAAAATTGTTGTTTTTTTTTTGTTTATAGCGCAAAAAATAAAAATCGCACAGGTGATCAAATACCACCAAAAGAAAGCTCTATTTGTGGGGAAAAAAGTCGTACATTTTGTTTGGGTACAGCATCGCACGACCCCGCAATTGTCCGTTAAAATAAAGCAGTGTCAAATTGCAAAATAGGGCCTGGTCAGGAAGGGGGCAAATCCTTCCCGTCTTAAAGTGGTTAAAGAGGAGAGGGAGCATTGGGCAAGCTGGAGGCAATTGCTCACTTCCTGATATTTGGTCAGGGCATGTTTTTTAAAGGAGAAGGTGTAAGAAATAAGCTTTGCACGCTTCCCAGAAAATATTAGAGTTAAGTCTAAGTGAGATGAGTTGGCAGAGAGAAATTCCTCCCAGGCAGCTTCCATAGAGGATTGGAAATCTGTGTTTTTATAGAGGAAAGATGGGAAGCTCCATAAACAAGGGTTGGGTTGGATGGCAGGGTCCATGAATGAGATGGAGATGGGGGCACGATCAGAGATAGCGTGATCAGAGATATTGTGAATTTCTGCTACTGAGACTAAAGGGATAGTGGTTTCTGTGTCAAATATGTAGTGTATTCTGATGCAGACTCTATGAAGTTGTGAATAGAATGTAAATTCCCTATCCACTGGGTGAAACAGCCTTCATAAGTCAGTGAGATGCAAGGAGTCCATCGTAGAAGCCAGATCAGTTTAATCAGGGACCTTTGAGGGTTTTCTGCATTGTTTTGGAGCAGACCTGTCATCTGTGAGGTGCATCACTGCATTGAAGTCACCTCCAACTATGTGGGGGATTTGGGGAAGCTTTAAGAGTCTAGATGACAGGTCTTTGTAAAATCTTTCCCCAGGATTGTTAGGAGCATATGAACAAGTAATCAGGAAATCCTTATGTCCTAGGCACAGATGAGCAGTAATATGCTTCCCCTGAGAATCTGTGTCTGTTGCTAGTACTTCACAAGGAAGGTGTTTACGAATCAAAATTAGTACCCCAGCTTTGCGACCTACGGAGTCAGACCCTAATACCGTGCCCATCCAAAATGTTTTCATGCGGTGAAAGTCTGAAAACGTGAGGTATGTTTCCTGTAATTATGCAATGTCTGTGTGTAGTCTCTTTTAAGATGACAAAGAATCTTGGATCTTTTGACAGGGGACCTAGTGCCCTTAACATTCCATGAAAGAATTCTCATGAAGGGATTTTGGGAACGTGAGAGACATACAATCTAAAATAGTCTTCAAAATAGGTGTGGGAGAGGACTAATGGGTTGCCAGGTGAGTGAAGTGTAGGAGGTAGATAAAGTCTGAGGTGTAAGTAGGTGAGCGGAAACATTAAGCATACAAATAGGAAAGCAATGGTAACTTATGGTAGGTTGAGAAATTAAAGTGGAAAAATAAACCCAAATACACAAATAATCGCTGGAATTCACTTTTTTCCGCATGGGGTCACTACATGAACCAGCTCCCAAGAACTCACCCAATCACGGAAAAATAGGTTATTGCCTGTTTGGGTAGAAATCTGCATCTACATGGAGATAACGGAAAAAAGCTGAGCCCAGGTGAGTAAATGCCAGTAGCCAGAGGCTGATTAATGCCAACAATAGCAGCTGAATATAAACATTGGAGAGAGTGAAAACGTGTCGTTTACCCCACCAGCCACAAGTAAGAGTAAGTGTCACGGAAACATTCAAATTCATCAGCTGATACTGGATTGAAGTCTGATGATCTTAGATGTTTCGGAGGGTCTTTTCTTGGGCTTCACTGGTCCAGAGGACGCAAAGTGGTTTGGGCTTTTGTAGTTGAGTTCAGGTGAGCATCTGGTTTGAGAGATCGAAGAAAAGATTCTGTTTTCGACGGGTCCTGGAAAGAGAGTTGTTCCCCATTGGGAGCTTTCAGCAGGAGTATGGTGAGAAATGCCAGTGTAAATTAAATTTGATGACTAAAGAACTCTGTGCATATCTGCTGGAAGGCTTTGCGCTTTTTGGCTACCTCTGCAGAATAGTCAGCAAATATCAGGATTTTTACCCCGTCAATTTGTAAGGGGCCAATTTGTCTACATTTTTGTAGGATTGCAGCCTTTTCTGCATAATTAAGATATTTGGTGATGATAGGATGGGGAGAGGTGCGCTCGGTTGTTGGGGGTCCCAGGAGATGCGTGCATTCAACAATGCAAGGAGATGTGAAACCCAGGGCTTCAGGTACGTGGGTGGTGCAGAATTCTAGTATAGCAGAAGTGTCAGAATGTTTACACTGCTCTGATAAGCAGTGTCTATTTATGCAAATAAGCAAGGATGTATAAGTAAGGAGATTCTCAACGTATTTCCATAAATCAACAAAAACTCAAGATCGTTTATTGGCACTAACCTGAAGATAAGAGGAATACAATTTTGTGCAAAAATATACATATTTATTAAATAAAATCAGTGCAGAATAATGTAAAGAATATAACTGGTAATAAACACAAAATGACGAACAAAATTCAATAATATGTGTCACACAGGTAATGTGAGAAATGCAATCAAAGGATATTATTACAGAATATCAAAGTAATCAAAACACATAACTTCTGGAATATGATTAATAGCTTCTCATGAGCTCACAAAATATGGAAACAAAATTTGACAGATTTGACACGTGACCTCTCTCAGCCAATAGATGTTCATAACTCAATGTTTAAAAATAATGCATGGACAAAAATTGTTGCACCATGCACCAAAACTTGCTAGAAGTCAAGATTGTTTTTAGTAAAATATTAGTTAATTTATTTTAGGAATACATCACAACTGCACTATTTACTATGGACTGAAATCAGCCTCAAGGGGATAGAATGCATATGTGTATACATTCCCAAGATTAAAAATATAGACCAGTCATACTGCAGTTAGAATGACCCAAATTCAAATCTTGATGCTATAAGGATGATAATGGTTCAGTCAGATGTATGTGGCAAGCAAATTGCCTATAGAAAATATAGAAATGTATACTTTACCAAAAACTTCTACGTGTCAGAATCTCATCTGAGCATCCTACTTCCTTCTTGATCTTCTCCAGTTCTTCTCTCTCCTTTTTTTTTCGTCTCTGACTTACAATAACTTTTATCCTATAGGAATGTGGGCGTGGATTTTGTTTTCCACATGAAAATACATCAGATAAGGGCCTCATCCTCTATATGGCCCTACCTTGCCATTATCAACAGGGGGCACTGTTTGTCTGTATAACAATTTGGGGAAAATTGTTTAATTCAACTATTTTCTCAAAGATAACCTACTGACCTAAGCCTTGGAGAAAAAGATAAATCCTAATATGTTATCTACTATCTCACTTCCTGTCAAGAATACAGACTCTCCCAAGATATATATTACCTGGATAGGGTCTGAACCACAGCAATTAACATTCCTTGAAAGTGAGGCAGCTTAAGCGGGATCCATATCCCATTCACTTCTTTACACATAAAAAAAACAATGGTAAGCTTATACCTACTATATCCATGGTAATACACATATAATTCAAGGAGTACCTCCCCCAATTTATAATGAATATCAGTTGAATATTATAACATTACATATATATAAAACGTTCCTAGAACGTATTCAATTAAGTAGGCCTATGTATATGCTTCATATAATACAATGACATAATAATGTTGTTGCTAATACAATTACTACAAATAATAATAATGTTTCCTCAAGCAGATTTTTTAATGAGCCCTAAAAAAAAAATGAAACATTCTGATCTCTTGTTCATTGTTGAAATCCAGACAATAATGACATCACTCTCATTATAACCCAGCCTGGCACCATGGCTGGTCCTTATCTTGGTGTGTTGTCTGGGCCCCTTTAATTTATTGGCTTGAGAAGGTCTTTGTTAAGACTCTAAGATTTTCTGTAAGAATCTTTACCCAAGGACAGTGAACTTACATTCACCTCATGACAAAATGGCTGCCAGGCTGCCCAATATAACAATATGTATAAAATAATATGTATGGGCCTTATATGATTCTTTGTAGCCCCAATAGTTATGACAGAAGCTTACAGAGATCCTGGAACTCCTATAAAGCGCAAATTATTGTGTGTAGCCCTGTTTTCCAAATCATCAGGCTTTTGGATGATGAACTGTTTTTTTTTTTTTCTTGTGCTAGCTCTGTGTCTTGAGCTTGGTACAACTCATCCTCCACGTTTGAGATCACCTGTTCAGCCTCATTTAGTCTGAATGAGTGTTCCCCCAGCTCCTTCCTAATTTGAGCCATGACTGCCTGTACTGCCTTTTCCACTGAGGCAACTATAGTTGGGGCTAAGATTGCAGCCACATCATCAGTGATATGCTCAGTATTAGTATCTGCAGATTGAGGAGAGGGAGAGGAGGGGGCAGCACTGACCTCCATGTCCTGGACCTCCGCCATGTTGGAGAGCGGGGCCATCACTGGTGCTTCTGTACTGCGCTGAGCGGGAAGCTGGTGGGTGCCACTCTTGTCCAGGAACCTGTCCATAAGAGACAGGGAGGAGATCTGTGTGTCAGGCTGCGAGGCTGGTCCAGGTGGCCTTGTATGTCAGTTTATCAGTGAGCGCAGCGTGAGCTGAGCTAGAGGTCAGCTACTCAATGCGGCACAGGAAACAGAAGTTCCTAAATATATTTTAATACTTGTGTTATTTCCTGATTAACCCACATTTTGAAATGTCATGCAAATATTGCTTGTAGATAGGAAGCAGAAGAAAAATAAGTCCCAGGAGAAAAGCAGCACTGAAATGCAAGAAGTTTTTTTTAAAAAAAGACAAGATAAGTGTTTTTATTTAAAAAAAAAATGCTAATTGTTTCTAATAAACAGTGCTTCAACAAGCTAAATGTCATTCAGTTTACATCCACTTTAAGTAACTGTTTCATTTGTTTCCTTCCTAGCTTTCTTTGTTAGAAGATATTGGGTTCGGAGGAGTTCTTATTTACCTTGACCCATGTGATCTACCAGAGGGGATAAATGCAAAAGACAAATCATTTATGGTATCCTTGAAATATGGTATAAACCAATTTGTCACTGAGTCTTCAAAAACAGGTAAGCTGTTTCTAAACTTAAAATGAATAATCCATCTCAGTCCTAATAGCATTAGTTTTCTGTTACCAGTCATTTTAATGTATACAGCATGTTACAGTTATTTCCCAGGCAAACATTATTTGATTCTGCTAAACAAAGTCCACTAATGAAGGTATGTTGGATAATACTAAATAAATGGTTGGCATAGTTAACAATATTTGTAAAGCTTAGTGTAGAACTCACCAGACATGAGAACCTTTGTCATGGATCGTGAGTCTACATATGTTTGCCAAAATAAAAACAAATACCTCAGAAAAAATATGCTATCAGCCAGCTGGGGATCCAACTTCCACCTGTCCTGTCAGATCATTATTGTCACAATTACCAGCCGCTGTTAGTACAAATCCAAGAAGATCTGAAAGCGGGGGATAAAGCATGCTTTTCCTGGTTTGGGAGAGCTGCAAATCAAAATTGAATGTTCTACCTTGTCTACTTTATACACTTCAAAATATCCCTATTTCTTTGCCCACCACCTATTTCTTTTCCCTGAAGACCATGATAACTGCTTTTCTTTATGTCAGAGGAAAACTCATGGACTAAGCTTTGCTCTTATGCTGCCTTCTAAACATAGGCGAGGTATTGGCTTTCCAGACATTAGAAAGTACTAGTGGACCTGTCATCTAATGAGAATTATGGACTAAACCCTGCACCAGTCTTTGAAAGATTGGATATTTGTGAAAGTGAGAATTATCAACATTCCCACTGGACAATGCCTTTTTTGTCATTGTTGACACACTGTCTCTCCAAGCTCTGACAACTCATTTGCTTATTGGTAATACCCTTAGCATTTTCCCATTTACATGTGATGCCTCTTCCATCTCTTCTCTCAAAGGTCCACTCTTGCAGCTTTGGTACAATCTGGAATTCCCCTCGCTAAGTGGGAAATTTCTGTAAGAATATTGGCCTAAACCTAATTGGCTTGCAGGTCATTTCTTTAATAGGGACCACTTCTCGGATCGTATGGCATTACCATCTCAATCACCTACTCAGCCTACATTTTTAAGTCAGGTACTTTTTGAATGTCTCCTTGGTCAGATCTTTATATGTTAGGAACCTTACTCTCGTCAAATCAGTATGTTTGTCGGGTGCCCCCCCCCCCAAAAAAAAAAAAAAACAATGATTTCTTTTAACTGTCTTAATTTATTTAGAAATTTGTCTTCATATAGGAATGCAGCGAGCCTAAAGTGGGAACGATGGTATTGTACGCCATCCGCAAAACATTCAGTTCTATCCTGAAGCAACTGACAAATGCTGGTAATGCGGATGTGGGAACCCTGATTTACATTTGGTGGCAGTGCCCCTCTTTGTGTCCTTAGTGGGGGGAAGTTCGCCACATACTGTAACTTTGTCCATTTCTGCTTGCTCCTTGGACTGGGCTCCTCCTGCCCAGTACTTGCTACATCACCAGTTTGTCTAAGTGTCAATATTTTAAATCTCTAATGATGCAGATGATGGGCACCAGCAAGGATGTGTGTCCCTCTTTGCTGGAGAAAAACACAACCACCAATGATTTAGTTATAGTTTAGTTTATATTAACAAAATTGCAGATATGGAGGAATGGATACATACTCAAGATAGGGTTACCCACTACATTAAGACCTGGGTATGTTGGTTACAGTATAGATCCACAGCTGAATATGCTAATCTGCAACATGATGTTTTAATACTTTTTAATGCTCTTGTGTTAAATCACTTTTGGATGCTCCCTTGCTCAGATTTTTATGCTTTCTTACTGTCCCCATGATATGCCTCCCCATACCGTTTTTTCTTTATTCTTTCTTCTCATTCTTCTTGTTCCCCATTCCTTCCTTCTTTTACTAATACTCAAAGAAATATGAAACCCAGGAGAGACTTGTCTCCTTCTCTCATTTGTGGAGGTACCTTTTGCAAAAAGAGACTCACCGGTTGAAGAAGTGACTGTGCTTTATTATTTTGACTACATTCCTGTGATAAATGTACTCTCTGTTATGTTTATTTTGTCTCACATTATATTTTGGTCACTATGCTTGTTTTTGCCTTGTATGCCTTGAAAAAAAAATCCTGAAAAAAAAAAATAATAATACCCTATGAGTTTTTCATGTTTTTACCTTCTGAGGAACAATTTAAAGAACTAATTTAAAATACCTAACAACTAGACCACTTATTCATTAGTGTTTTAGATGACAAAAGGCTGTGTTTGAGCATTGTATAAAGCTTACTAAACTGTTTGTTTCTGTATTTTAGTTTTAGACAATTTGAGAAAAATGTGTAAATGTACAGATAAAATTGCTTAAATTAGAATGTAAGACAGGTAGGCAAGCAGACAACCATTTTCTAATTCTTTTACTGTGCTACTTAAAGACAAAAAATGATGTTAGAATCATGTTGATACTATAAAAGACCAGACACTGTGTTAACATTTATTTCTGCAAGGGCTTACCTATATCTAAGTATCAATTTTGGCATGACCATTAATAAAATATTAATGTAATGCAACTTGATTGTATCAAGATTTTCCTGATTTTTTAATAAAATCAACTAAAGCCGCAGGAAAACCTAAAGCCAGCTGAGAATGGAAGAAATTTTGAAGCCATTCATGTCTGTCAGACAAGGGTGTTAGATATTCACAGCATGAAGTACCTTGACAGCTCAGTGGGAAAATAATTGTACATTTTTTCAATATCTTACTATATCTGACCTGGTATTCTGTGAAGTGTCCTGGGAGTTCTTGAAGTAAATACAAGATTGTTGTTGTGCCCTTGCTTAGCTTTGCATTGTATCAGACATGTACCTGTTCATTTTTTTATTTTTGCATTAATGGCTGCAAAAATAATAATACTGTTTATATAATATTGTCATATCAAGGTTAACTGAATATAAAGTTACAAAGAGATGGAAGTTGCTGTATACAGGTGTGTACAAAAATTGCTATTTTAGTTTTGGGAGGGTGGAGAGTAGGGAAGGATATCAATCTTGCTTCCTTTATCTTTAAGGTGGCTTACAATAATGATTGACAGTTCATATAATAATAATGTAGGCTAGAATATGGAAGGGAAGCTATTAAAAACTTGGGTTGATTTTTTAAAAGAGAAAACATTTTATAAATCATGAGGATTTATATCTGTGTTTATACTAGCTTTAAAAAAAATCTTTGTTCTCTATGTAAACTTTTACTACAGTATGAACCTATCACAAAAGATTAAGGCTGGCCATACACTATACAATTTTCTTATTCAATTTCCTTTAGATTTACCTTTAACTATGTAGTGCAAGGGCCTGCCTGATTGCATACAAATTGAAAGTGTTTAGGTTTGACCCTATATTACATGGTTTTGGTAAATCTAAAGGAAAGTTGAACAAGAAAATTGTATAGTGTATGGCCAGCCTAACAGAGCACTATAGGTTTTCTAAGCAAATATTATTGCAGAATATGTTGGCTGTTAAGCTCTCCCTCTCTGTCTGAACCTTTAGAGAGCCATTTGAACTAGCACACAGGACTGCTCTGTTTAGGGGGGAAATTGTAGGAATTGAGGACTAAGATCGGGATGTATTTTCATCATTCTGTGGAATAAATGGACTATTGGACAGGGATATTGGACTACAATGATTGCTATCTTTTGGATTCCTATTAGAAACCATGGACAGAACAGGTGTGTCAGAGTCAGAAGAGGCCTACAGAAGTCTTGGCTGACTCTTCCTTTGTAGAGCGGAGAAGGGATGAAAACAAGTAGTCACTACTCTGATGCATCTATTTTCGTGTATACATTTTAACTTGAGTTACTGTTCTAATGTAAACAACGGGATATTTTTTCAGCATTGCATGGAAAACAAGGAGTTTGATGCTTGACCTGGTAGTTAAAAGGAGAATACCATAGATCCCCTTCGGACTAAAACCACCTGCGAAATGTCTGCCATGGCTTAACTGGAGCTCTAATGGGGAGTCAGAATGGTGGCTTATAAAATGTCAGTACTCCCCCAATTCTTTACCTGTTTCGGGCCCTCCCAATCCGCTTCCCCAATACGTGTCTGAAGGCCCTAACGGCTGACATGCATAAATTTGTATGGTACGGTGGGAATGCTAGGGTGGCTACTGCCACCTTGGCATTGCCTAAGCATATTGATGGTGCAAAGTTTCCGGACCTTGGCAATTACTACTGGGCCACACACCTTGAACAAATCAGAGGCTGGTTTTGGGGTGAGGAAGCTCCTCTGTGGTCAATCATTGAAAGATCTCTAATACCAACTGGGGACCCCTGCCTGCTTTTTCTGGGTGACCTCTGGCTCCCCTGGAACGTTTATAAGCTTCCCCCCATGGCTCAGATTTCCTTGATCACCTGGAGGAGGCTGGGGGTTGCACGGGAGGGGCAGGCAGTGGTGAGCTTCGCCCCAGAGGCTTCACTATCGCTGACTTTACTGGAATCACACATCACCTCCTTTAGAGTGTCTTCACTCTTCCCTTTCAGAGTGACAAACATTTCCCACTTCTACTCTGGGGGTGCTCTACGCCGCTCAGATGAGATGATGTCCTCCTTTCAATTACCCTCCCATTTATACTTTAAAATTCTGCAAATTTGGTCATTTTAAAAAAAAACACCCCTTCAAACAACCCCAAGTGCCTCTCAAAGTCTGGCAATTCTATCACTCAGTGGGTGAGACGACTAAGGGTATCTCCTTATTTTACGACCTTCTTCTGCCTACGAGCGGTTCCCTAAACCCCCCCCCCCCCCAATGATAAGATGGGAATCCGATCTAAAACTTACGTTTGACCCTACTCAGTGGTATATTGCCTCTCGTTCCACATATAAATACTCTCCCTGCACGTCCCATTGGGAAATGATGCAAAAAAATTCTCAATCGTTGGTATTACACAGACTACCGGTTATCTAAGACCTTCCCCGTGCATTCCTCAACTTGCTGGAGAAACTGTGGTCAAACGGGTTCTCTGGGACTGTCCCTCACTTTTTGGCACAAAGTATTCCAATGTATTTCCTCTTGCATGGGTATATTAACCCCTCCTAAGAAAGAGCTAGCCATACTGAGCTTGGGCATAGACAGCTTTCCATCTGAACTTAGACCAGTAGTTGCCCACATCTTTCTTGCTTCCAGAACCCTCATTCTTCGCAAGTGGAAGACAATTGAAGCCCCAAACCTCTCTGATGTCAAACTAATTGTTAATGCAAACTACAAGATTGAGAAATCTCTAGCGTTCAACTCCTTGACATACAATAAATTCTGCCTCTCTTGGAAGCACTGGCCATACCTAGACTGAAAATTTTTCCCATTGTGTCTTATCCTATATAACAGATAAACCGCCCTCCTTTAGGGGGGACCCTCCCTCCCAGGGCACATTATGTTCCCATTGGGGTCCCGGGGAGCCAGGTTTCTCCCTCCCATGACTCTACTCCCTAGATCCGCCATGCTGTTACTACTCTTACCTCACCATGACATTCTAGGAAAGTATTAACAGACTTGCTACCTTTCCCCTCATTTGACGGCATGTTGCAAATTGTTTTTGATTGTTGTTACGTTTCTGTTGGTTCTTACAATACTTTGCACTTGATACGTGCTCTTTATACTCAACTGTTGACGTTGATTGTTCTGTTCCTTATAACCCAATAAAAAATATTATTAAAAAAAAAGGAGAATACCAAAAATGCATATGCAATATTTCAGATATACTACTTCAGAGTGGATGACAACATTTTTTATACACAGTATTATATTTTTTAATCTTGACAAGGGTTGAGCGAACCCGGACTGTATTGTTCGGGATCGTACTGGACTTTTGGGTATTCGGTACCCGGACACGGACCCGAACATTTCACTCTATGCTCGGGTACTGTCCGTTGATCGGTAATGTTATTTGATGTTTTGGCGCGGTTTTAATGGCGCGGTTTCAACAGGTGCAAGGCAGCCAATCAGCAAGCGTTCAACTAGTGGGCCCTTAGAAGCCATCACAGCCATGCCTACTAATGGCATGGCTGTGATTGACCAGTGCAGCATGTGACCCAGAGTCTATATAAGCTGGAGTCACATAGCGCCGCACGTCACTCTGCTATAACTATACTAGGGAGAGGTTCCTGATGCTACTGAGGGAGAGATAGGGAGATTATTGTAGGGCCAGGCTGGAAATTGCTTTGAGGGAAAGCATAGGAAGAATCTTCTTTAATCAGACAGCGATCTACATTGAGTTGATTGTGTGCAGGTGCAGTGCACAATCTTTTTGCCGGAGGGAGAGATAGAAGATTATTGTAGGGTCAGGCTGGAGATTGCTTTGAGGGAAAGAATAGGAAGAATCTTCTTTAATCAGACAGCGATCTACATTGATTGTATTGTGTGGGGGTGCAGTGCACGATCTTTATGCCCTGACCTGAGCCCAGTGAGGTGGAGAAAGGAGGAAAAAAAAACTTTTATCAGTCTGTTAGGTGTGCGGCGTGCGGTGCTGCAAATTTAATGCAAGCTCAGTGCATATGTGTCTGCTTAATCTGCATTTAAAAAAGAAAAAAATGTTTTCCTTCATATTTTACTTTGACATACAGTGTTTAGACAGACACTGCTTTTCTAACCTGCTCTTCAAAAAAAACCAATGTAAGGGGAAAATAATTATTTTTCAGTATTTAGGGGAAAAAAAATATTTTTCAGTTTTTCATTCAAATATTTCAATTATTCAATAGTGGAATAGAACAACAACAGTATCCAACCTGTTAGGCATGCGGTGTGTAGCGGCCATTTCATGCAAGCTGAGTGCATATGTGTCTGCTTAATCTGCATTTAAAAAATAAAAAAACTTTTTTAACTGTGACTTACAGCGTTTAGACACTGCTATTCAAAAAGCACCAAATAAAGGGTCAATTATTTTTCAGTATTTCATTCATACGTTACAGTGCGATACACCCATTGCATATAGTTGTTGTATTCCGCTTTGTAATAAAAACCCATTTAGGGGGAAAAAAAGTTAATTGCGGCCTAGTCTGCATATGGTACAGTGAGATACACCCGTTGCATACTGTTGTATTCCGCTTTGCAATAAAAGCCCATTTTGGGGAAAAAAATAAATTGCAGCCTAGTTTGCATATGGTACAGTGAAATACAACCATTGCATACTGTTGTATTCCGCTTTGCAATAAAAACCCATTTAGGGGATAAAAAGTTAATTGCGGCCTAGTCTGCATATGTTACAATGAGATACACCCATTGCATACTGTTGTATTCTGCTTTGCAATAAAAACCCATTTAGGGGGAAAAAAGTTAATTGCGGCCTAGTCTGCATATGGTACAGTGAGATACACCCATTGCAAACTGTTGTATTCCGCTTTGCAATAAAAACCCATTTAGGGAATAAAAAGTTTATTGCGGCCTAGTCTGCATATGTTACTGAGAGATACACCCGTTGGATATTGTTGTTCTATTCCGCTATTCAATAAACACCCATTTAGGGTAAAAATATTAAATTGCGGCCTAGTCTGTATCTGTACGTGTGAGATACACCCGTTGTATATTGTTGTTCTATTCCGCTATTCAATAAACACCCATTTAGGGAAAAAAATTAAATTGCGGCCTAGTCTGCATCTGTACGTGTGAGATACACCCTTTTAGATACTGTTGTTCTATTCTGCTATTCAATAAACACCCATGTAGGGGAAAGTAAGATATTAAATTGCGGCTTAGTCTGTATCTGTATGTGTGAGATACACCCTTTATATACTGTTGTTCTATTCCGCTATTCAATAAACACCCATATAGGGAAAAAATATTAAATTGCGGCCTAGTCTGCATATGTTACTGTGAGATCCACCCTTTGGATACTGTTGTTCTATTCCGCTATTCAATAAACACCCATTTAGGGTAAAAATATTAAATTGCGGCCTAGTCTGTATCTGTACATGTGAGATACACCCTTTTAGATACTGTTGTTCTATTCTGCTATTCAATAAACACCCATGTAGGGGAAAGAAAGATATTAAATTGCGGCTTAGTGTGTATCTGTATGTGTGAGATACACCCTTTGTATACTGTTGTTCTATTCCGCTATTCAATAAACACCCATGTAGGGAAAAAATATTAAATTGCGGCCTAGTCTGCATATGTTACTGTGAGATCCACCCTTTGGATACTGTTGTTCTATTCCGCTATTGAATAAACACCCATTTAGGGTAAAAATATTAAATTGCAGCCTAGTCTGTATCTGTACGTGTGAGATACACCCGTTGTATATTGTTGTTCTATTCCGCTATTCAATAAACACCCATTTAGGGAAAAAAATTAAATTGCGGCCTAGTCTGCATCTGTACGTGTGAGATACACCCTTTTAGATACTGTTGTTCTATTCTGCTATTCAATAAACACCCATGTAGGGGAAAGAAAGATATTAAATTGCGGCTTAGTCTGTATCTGTATGTGTGAGATACACTCTTTGTATACTGTTGTTCTATTCCGCTATTCAATAAACACCCATATAGGGAAAAAATATTAAATTGCGGCCTAGTCTGCATATGTTACTGTGAGATACACCCTTTGGATACTGTTGTTCTATTCTGCTATTCAATAAACACCCATTTAGGGGACAGAAAGATAAATTGCGGCTTAGTCTGTATCTGTACGTGTAAGATACACCCTTTGGATGCTGTTGTTCTATTCTGCTATTCAATAAACACCCATTTAGGGGACAGAAAGATATTAAATTGCGACTTAGTCTGTATCCGTACGTGTGAGATACACCTTTTGTATACTTTTGTTCTATTCCGCTAGTCAATAAGCACCCATATAGGGAAAAAATATTGAATTGCGGCCTAGTCTGCATATTTTACTGTGAGATGCACCCTTTGGATACTGTTGTTCTATTCTGCTATTCAAAAAACACCCATTTAGGGGACAGAAAGATATTAAAGTGCGGCTTAGTCTGTAGCTGTACGTGTGAGATACACCCTTTGGATTCTGTTGTTCTATTCTGCTATTCAAAAAACACCCATTTAGGGGGAAATTAATAATTTTGCAGCGTTTGCTGATTATGTTACTGTGAGCTACACCCTTTAAATGTGTTTGGTGCATCTCCTTTCATGAGCAAGGATTGCAGGGCGCTTTATTTTGCCTCCTGTTGCCAACTCTTCCTACTCCGCTTCTTCATCCTGATCCTCTACTGCCTCCGAATCCGGAGCAGTGATCATTTCCAAGGTTTTTAGGGCAGTCATTCACAAGTGGCTCCGAGTTTGGGTTCCTGCACCCACAAACACCAGGTACACAATTGTCCAGCAAGGGCACAGTTCTGGAGTTCTGGACGAGGTGGAGGATGAATAGGAGGAGGAGATGGAGGAGGAGGAACCATGTTCACAGCAGGGTGGCACCCAGATAACTGATAACAGATACTACACTTGATCTTAGCCAAAAGGTTGAGAAGCAATGCTGGTGGCATTCCCACCTGACAGCGGTGGCACAGTGGAAGCACAAGGCGAAGACAGAGGAGGAGGAGGAGGTTGCCAGGGCACCGCCAGCACCTCATAAGGCAGGGTTAGCATGTATGAAATGTGGAAAAGCTTTGTCTTCACGCCACAACAACCAGGACCACCAGATGTTTTTCTTTTTTTTTTAAGCCCGTGGTGCACACCAAAAAAGTGAAACACAAAAAAATAAAGTGCACAGGGTGTACACATGGTCCTTGCCCCTGATCCCCCGGGGCGCAAGGCTCCTGACAGGGACTGGGGTACTTACACTGGCTAACCTGTTTGAAGCCAGGCAGCCCCGTTCTTTAGGAGGTCTGCTGAAACAGACCACCCCAAGTACTAGGTGGGGCTCTCCCAAAGAGAGACCCCATGAGAGAGGGCAAACCAAGCAAGAAGGCCATATCCACCCCCTCCCAAGACTTTCAGGGACAGGCCCAAGGACCTACACCCTATTAATCACGCTGTGCAAAATAAAGTGTACCGCCACAATAAAAAACACAAAACATGAGACACACAACACATAAAAGTGGGGAAAGGGATAGTGGAGAAGTGCAAGGTTAGTGCCACGTTGCAATACTATGGCAGGCCCTTCGGCCAGGAATAAAAAATTCCTCTGGTCCAGACTCCTGACCAAAAGGCCCGGCCCCAGAGGCAGGTATGGAAAAACGTGTGTAGGAAGTGCAGTGTCCTTGGTGCCATACTCATAGTGTTGCCATCCACCGTGAATTATGACACCCCTGGACTGCCACTCCAGGGGCACATACACCACAGGCTTTTCAGAATCCCAGTCCCTGGCAAGACCAGTGCAGCCCCATCCCTACGAGAAGGTCTCAGAACTAAGACCGCTTTAGGAGAGCCTGGCCCACAACCAGGGACACATACCTTTTCCAAGGCCAGACTCAACCCAGAAGGGGGAAAAAAGCCCCCCCGCCGCCATCACTGTTTCTTACCATATACCATATACAGATCCTTACCGTTCCTTACTTACTATACACGTACTGAATGATGGGTCTGCCCCCTTCAACTTCTGGGTCAACAAATTTGGCACATGGCCTGAGCTTGCCCTTTATGCCTTGGAGGTGCTGGCTGCCCTGCAGCCAGTGTATTACATGAACGTGTATTTAGCACGGCTGGGGGCGTTATCACAGACAAGCGCAGCCGCCTGTCCAGAGCCAATGTGGACAAGCTCAAGTTCATTAAAATAAACCAGGCATTGGTCCCACAGGACTTGTCCGTACCTTGTGCAGAATAGACATGTATACCGGCCATACCCAGCCATTGTTGTATTTTTGATCTTTCTCACTCTTTTGGGGTGTACCCTAATTTAAAAAGAAATAAAATTAAAAACAAAAACCAGTGTTGGCTACCTTGTCCTCCTCCACCGCCGCTTCCACTTACACCACCACATCCACTGCCACATCCACCGCCACCTCAACCTCCTACTCCATATGGGCCTCATCCTCCTCCTCCACCACCGCCACCGCTTCCACCTACACCGCCAAATCCTCCGCCACCTCAACCTCCTACTCCATATGGGCCTCGTCCTCCTCCTACATCATTCAAGATGATTATTCTTTATTTTTCAGTTTTTTATGTTATTTTAAGTTATTTCCCTATCCACATTTGTTTGCAGAGCACTTGCCATGCTCATAAGATGATTTCGATGCCATTTGCAGCCCTCTAGCCTTTTCCATGTTTCTTTTAGAGCCATTTTAGTGCTCAAAAGTTCGGGTCTCCATTGACTTCAATGGGGTTTGGGATCGGGGTAAAGTTCGGGTTAAGTCCAGGTCACGAACCCAGACTTTTTTTTCAAGTTCGGCCGGACCCGCCAAACCTGGACATCCAGGTGTTCGCTCAACTCTAATCTTGACCTTAAACAAATAAAAGAACATTTATGCAACACCATTATACATCAAGAACAATGAAAACAGACATCACAAGTCTGAAACATTTTCCTATCCTGTAATCGATGTTCCTTTGGGAAATATGGTAATTTAATAATGTCTTACATTGTAAGTTGTTTGGGTACAGAAGAAAAGCATTCTTTCAGTTTTTTAGTTTTTTTTGTTATTATTATTTTCTTTATAAAAAATAATAATAAAAACATTTATTTCAGCCTACTGATATTGCTCTTTGTCAAAATAGAAGGTCTCTGAATGGTCAGATAGCAGCTGCTGTACTTCCAAAAGATCTTACCACTTTACGACCGCCCACCGCAGTTACACTGTGGCAGGCAGCCGCTTATGCGCAAACCGCCGTAGGTAAATGTCGGTCGCACACAGGGAGCAAGCGCGCGCCGCAGGTGGCGCATTCTCGCCCTGCTTATCAGCGGGGAAGCCAATGCTCGGGGCAGGTGGCTCTGATTGCCGCCTGTCACCCACAATCGTTCCCTGCTGAGAGAGAAGATCGAGCAGCTGTTGTAAACACAGCTGACCATTCTTCCCCCTGGAATGATCATAGAGCCCCTGTGATCCTTCTATATAGGATCGCAGGTCTCTATGGTAATTTCACAAGCCATGCACCCCCCCACAGTAAGAATCACTCCCCTAGGCTCACATTTAACCTTTTTGATCACCCACAATGTTAACCCCTTCCCTGCCAGTGTCATTATTACAGTAACAGTGCATATTTTTTCCACTGATTACTGTAGTAATGTCATGGGTCCCCCCAAAAGTGTCAAAAATGTCAGTCAGGGGGTCCGATCTGTCCGCTGAAAAATGTGGCAGTCCCGCAAAAAATCGCAGATCGCCACCATTACTAGTAAAAAAAAACAATAAAAATGACATAAATCTTTCCCGTAGTTAGTAGACACGATAACGTTTGCGCAAACCAATTAAAATACGTTTTTTTTACCAAAAATATGTAGCAGAAAACAAATTGGCCTGCAATGTTAAAAAAATTTGATTTTTAATTTTTTTTTTTTTTGGGAATGTTATATAGCAGAATGTGAAAAATATTGTTTTTTTTTTTTTTTCAGAATTGTCGCAATTTTTGTTTATAGCGCAAAAAAATAAAAATTGCACAGGTGATCAAATACCACCAAAAGAAAGCTCTATTTGTGAGGAAAAAAAAGGACATCAATTTTATTTAGGTACAGTTTCGCACGACCGCGCAATTGTCCGTTAAAGTAAAGCCGAATCACAAAATATGGCCTGGTCATTAAGGGGGCAAATCCTTCCGGTCCAGAAGTGGTTAATAAGTCACTAAATTGACACTCCCCTTCCATCTCTACTAGCAAAAATGATTACATCTGATTACTTTGTTTTTGACTGCTAAAAAGCAAGTATAGATAATAAAGATTACATACAATTCAGAAAAAGGTAAATAAACACCAGTTCATACATTTCCAATCTTTTGAAAGATGACATTGATCTAAAAACATTTTAGTTTATCTTTATTTTACATTTTTAATTTAATTTCTAATCATGTTCATGTTATTATTACTCTTTTGAATCGTTTATATTGGAGTTTTAGTGAAATACAGAAATATACTGTCAGTAATCATGTTCACAAGAGGTACATGCAGGAACCTCTGTATTAACCACTTGCCGATTGCTCACAGTAATCCTACTGCGGCAGTGCGGCTACCCTAGGTCCATCGACGTAGACCTACGTCGCTGGACTCCTAGTGATTTTGGCGTCGCGCTCCCACTGTGTTTAGACACAGCGGGAGACGGGCCGGAGGAGGAGAGACGGCGATTGCGGCCTCCCTTCCCTTATCATCGGGGAAAGTGTGAGAAGACCCGCCTGCTTATGTAAACAAAGCAGGCAGATCTTCTCAGTGACAGACAGGAGGAGATCACAGGATTCAGCATAGCTGAACCTGCGATCTCTGTCGCTGTCACAGAACCCCCCCCCCCACACACACACACACACGTCAGTAAGCATGAGGCATACATTTACCCCATTGATCACCCATAGGGTTAACCCCTTCCCTGCCAGTGTCATTATTACAGTAACAGTGCATATTTTTAGCACTGATTACTGTAGTAATGTCACTGGTCCCCCCATAAGTGTCAAAAATTTAATTTAGGGGTCCAATCTGTCCGCCGCAATGTCGCAGTCCCGCAAAAAATTGCAGATCATCCTCATTACTAGTAAAAAAAAAAAAAAAATAATAAAAACGACATAAATCTTTCCCGTAGTTAGTAAATGGGATAACTTTTGCGCAAACCAATCAAAATACGCTTATTGTGATTTTTTTTTACCAAAAATATGTGGCAGAAAACAAATTGGTCTAAAATGTTAAAAAATTTAGATTTTTAAATTTTTTTGGGGGGGGGGGGGGGAATGTTATATAGCAGAATGTGAAAAATTTTGCTGGATGATAAACAGTTCTATTTTACCTAATTTGTTTGGTTATCTTGGGGATAGTGCTAGACATCTAATTGATGCCTTTTAGATGTTAGAAGTGGAAAAAAACAAGAACTTTGAGAAAGTAAGTAAACTTTAAGCTTTGCAAAAAAATTAAAATAAATGAGTCTATCTATTGTGTTAGATTCATTAATCCAATGGTATCAGAACCGTATACATTTTTTAACGTTAAGCTTCTGATAGCTTGAAGAGATCATCCCAGAATCTCCATTTAGTTTGAAATAGTTTTAGGCCTTGGTTGTTGATTGCTAGAAATTTCTAGTAGTGGGAGTTGACCCTTCTAATGACTTCTGATATCTTTAGTGCTTTAGATGACTTCCACACGGATGTGATAGTCAGTCTTGCTGCGATAAGGATATGAGGCACTATGGTTTTGTATTGTATAGAAAAAGAGTTTATCGTTAGACCTATTAAAGCTAGATGCGGTGTTGGAGTAGTTAGTATTCCAGTAATTTGTGACAAAAAAGGAGAAACTGAGTGTATGTTACAGGTTACCCACACTGCTACATTGGCGCCAGCACAAGGGTGACGCATTAGAGTGCCATTTAGATAATGCATATGGTGTGAGGTAACTCGTAAAAAGAATTTTTAAAGCATTATCCCAATGGTTTTCACAATGGGAGACACTTATATTACTTGTTAGTGCCTGTTGCCATTCTCTTAGCGAGAAGGGTCTAGAGAAATCTTTTTCCCAGCTAAGCATCTGTGGGGTTTTTGCAAAAGGCTCTGAGATTTGGAGGTAATCAAAGAACCAAGATATATCTCCTTTGCAAGGGTTTTTTTGATTGAGATATTTGCCAAAGCTTGTCTTCTATGGCGATACTCATGGATGTGGTGTATGCGGTTAAAGTTGCATAGTCTAAGGTAGGAATATACTTGGAAGCACTAACTTTGCTTTGTTAGATCTTTGCAGGATGTAAGTCCTTTTCTAAGCCACTGTGAGGCATTTAGTGAGGGTTTGAGACACTCGTAATCTCTTAGAGGGATGTCTAAGGTTTCCCATGGGTGTTTGATATTAGGTTGATGTAGGCTAAGTTTCCATACCTCAGAAGTAGTTTATATAGAGGGGAGAGGGAAATTGGAACATGGGGTGGCAATAGCCCCCGCCATCCACAAGGAATGAAGGTCGTGGTTCTGGACCATAGCTCCTTCTATATTCACCCATTATTTATCTAATGGGGTAAACCAGGCTATGAGTTGGTCTAGTAAGGCAGAGTAGTAGTAATTGCAAAGTATTGGGAGTCCTATACCACCCCTAGATTTATGTCTACCTAGAATAGAATGCGCTGTGTGGGTTTTTTTTTCCTTGCCATATAAAACATTTAATAGTTGTGTCCATGGCGCTAAAGAAACTTCTAGGGACTTGTATAGGGACTGGTCGAAAGCAATATAGAAGTTTGGGTAGAGTTAGCATTTTAAAGGCGGTTGCTGAGAAAGCGTGAATTTCCCTATGAGGGTGAAGTCTTTTACTATTAGTTTCAGTAAAGCCCTAAAGTTAGCTTCGTAAGTCTGAGATGAAGGGTAAGTGAGATAAGTGACTAAGTATGAGAGTTTTTGAAACTCCCATTGATAACTAAATGAAACTCTCAGGTCCCTAAAAGCTTTCCCAGTTATTTATATTGGTAGAGCAGATGATTTAGTTATATTGAGTTTATAATCGCATACTTCACTTAATTTATCCAAGACAGAGTTAACTGCCTGGAGAGATAATAGTGGATCAGAAAGGGTAAGGATCGCATCATCTGCGAATAGCCTAATTTTATGCGCATGTCCGCTGACTATGATACCATGAATTTGAGGGTGTGATGTGTTAAGGGCTGCCAATGGCTCCATAACTAGGGTAAAAATTAGTTTGGACAGGGGACACCCCTGCCGTGTATCATTTGTAATATGTAAATGGTCAGACATTACGTTAGATGTAAAGACTTGGACGGAAGGGCTGGTGTAAAGAGCAGATATAGCTTGTTTGATAAGGCCCTGAAAACCAAATTTAGTTAGTGTGGCCTGAAGTTATCCCCAATAGACCCTATCAAATGCCTTCTTCGTGTCCAAGCAAGGAAAATTGCTGGAGTTTTGTGAATTTCTGCCAATCTTAGTAGATTAATTATGCATCTTGGGCAGTCTGCAGCTTGCGTGCCCTTCATGAAGCCCACCTGATCAGCCTGAATTAAGGTAGGAGAGATATCTAACAAACTGTTGGCTAATATTTTTGTATAAAGCTTCAAGTCCGAATTGAGTAAAGAGATTGGATGAAAGTTTTGTGGGCAATCAGGTGTCTTCCCTGGTTTAGGAAGTGTGACTATTATAGCCCTCAGCATTTCTGGAGGAAAGGAGGCTAAGTTCGCAGCCCTGTTGAAAACTTTGTTTAATTGTGGAAGCAGTATTTCAGTAAACTCTTGGTAATGTTCAGCTGAGAATCAATCAGCTCCTGGGGATTTACCTTCTGCCATTGTTTTTATAGCAGATACAATTTCCTCATTCAATATTGGACTATTTAAGGAGGTGAGTTGCTGGGGGGTTAATGACAGCAGGTTTAAATTAGCTAAAAATTTTGTTAGGTTATCTAGGGAGGGTTGAGGTGTCTCCGAATCTTCTTTTAGGTTTTATATCCGGGTGTAATATGATTGATAGGCATTCTCTATTTCTTCGGGGTGGAATACTCTCTTTCCTGTAACAGGATGTATTAGTGAGGACATTTTAGTTTTAGATTGTCTAGCATTAAGATAGTTGGCCAATAAACACCCTGCTCTATTGCCTTGGGTATAATATGTTGCCTTAGAATGCTTTATAATTTTTGTTGTAATAATAATAGCTGTCTGAGGTCCAATCTACATTTTTGTAATTCATTTAGAGTTTGCTGGGATAGGTTTTGTTTGTGCTGAGCTTCCAACACTTTAATTCGATCAAGTAGCTCAGAGAGGGCTTATGACCTAAGCCTCCTCTCCCTTGCTGACATTTGTATCAATAAACCTCTGCAGAATGCCTTGTGTGAGCATCAAATGGTAAAGATGTCCATTTCTGTATTGGTGTTAGGCTAGAAGTATTCTTTAAGCTGTTCTTTTAACCTTTGCTTGGTGGAAGGCTTAAAAAAAAATAAGGCGGTGTCATTTCGCCAACGGTATTTAGGGGAGGTTGTGCATTTTTCTTTGATAGTCACTGACATTGGGGCATGGTCCGACCAGATGGTGTTATATAAATCTGCATGCATGGTTCTACGGAGTAATTTGAGATCCATCAGAAAAAAGTATATTCTTGAGTAGGACTGATGCCGGATAGAAAAAAGGTGTAGTCCTTTTCTGATGCATGCAGACATCTCCATGGATAGTGTAGGTTATTGTCCTTTAAAATGGTGGAAAGAGTATTTCTATGAGATGTTTTTTTTGGGGGGGTTGAGTCTAATTGAGGGTTGCAAATGGAGTTGAAGTCTCCGCTGAACAGGAGGGGTCCACGGCGGACCTTGGAGTCCTTTTTGTGGAAGGTGTTCATGAACGGGAGTTGTCCAGTGTTTGGCGCATACAGGTTTACTATGGTATAGGTGGTGTTGTTAAGGTCACAGACCAGGATCAGGTATCTTCCTTGTGAGTGGGTGGTGATAGAGTGTAACAGTAAGGACACTGAGTTTTTTAATAGCTATTAATACCCCCCATTTTTTCATCTCAGCGTTAGCGATGAAGATATAGGGGTAGAGCTCGTGAGAGCACTTTGGGGCTTTCTGGGCATGACAATGAGTCTCTTGTACACACACCACATCCCCTTGTAGTTTCTTAACACCATTCCATAAGAGCTTTACCTTACATGGACTATTGAGGCCATGTGCATTAAGAGATATTACTTTCAGTCCTATTTTACTATTCTTTTCATGAGATGGGAATTGGAGCCCCCCAGTGGAGGATTTGTGGTGGTTATCACTGGGGTGTATATTAGACAGTAGAAACTTACAGTTCTGAAGAACATCTGGAGCTTGTGGAGACGGTTCTGTACGCAATCTTGAAGCATTGCGTATATTTTCAACGTGGGTATCTCACCAGATAGTAGCGTAACAAACATAAAAAAAGAAAAGTCAGAAACCAGTAACACCTATAAACAGTGGTACAATTTTAGGTGTAAGATAAAAAGGACAGCAAATGGCTTTCGCCACAACATTAATTAGGTGGTAATCCTCTGAGAGCTTGGAGCAAAGTCCTGCTTATGGATAATTGTAAAAGTAAAAATAATATGAAACTGCTACTACAGCCACTTCTCAGCTATGGTCTTCATGACCCTTATGGTTAGGAAAAGGTGGTCGCCCCTGAACTTGTTCCAATCCTGACAAGACCCTGCTAGGTAGGAAATGCAGGTGGCAAAGAGGTCTTGTCATTAAGAAGCAGACCCTATTTTTTAGCAAACTTAAGGCCTTCCTCCTCGCTGCAGATCGCAATTGTGTGGTGATCTCTAATGACTAATGACTAATATATTGGCGGGGAAACCCCACCAGTAAGGGATGTCATGATTGCGTAGCAATTTTGTTCAAGATTCAAGTTTCTTCCTCGCCAGTAGGGTATGTTGAGATAGGTCAGCATATAAGGAGATGTCACCGTAGGGACCAGACAGGGGAGAAATTTTCCTTGAAAATCGCATCAATGCATCTTTGACATGATAGAAGTGAATTTTAGCGATTACATCCCTGGGTATTGTGTCAGTGGGATTGGAATGGTTGTGGGAGCCTGTGGGCCCTGTCTTCTACAATTTATTTTTCTGGTGTATCAGGAGGTAGAGCGGAAATCATTTGCACAGATCTTCTTAGGTCTGATGTTAGCACGTTCTTAGAGATCCTGCGGAACTTGATATTATTCCTGCAGGATCGATCTTTAGGATTAGGCAGTTTCAATTTTATTTCTTTCATGTCCTCATCAGCCTCATTGTGAGCATCAACAAGCCCATTATGTGCAGTCCCAAATTTCCCCATTTTTGACCCCATGTGGCTCACTCTATCTCCTAATGTTGACACATTCTCCTTAACTTGTGTCATGAAGGAAAGCAAGTCCCTAGGAAGGGAGCCTTTAAAGGAGAGCAGAATATCTTTAATATTTGTCGCAATGAGAGGGAGGTCTGTAGTTTGAAAGTCCTCCAGCTGCTCAGTAAATTCCCTGGTAGTGTCTCCAGAGAGGGTGTTTTCAATATTATCACCAACCTTTTCTCCTGAGGTGTAACTCTGCCTCGATTTCTGAGGGCTACAGATGGGGGAGTTCCTCGGTGAGGTTCCGTTCAGCCTCAAGAAGGAGCGGCTCCTCTCCTGTGGTGAGAAATGCTTATCCCCGCGCTGGTTGTTAAGCTGTGCCGTTGGAGATCTGTTGGATCCAGCACCATCTTGAGGAGAGGAGGCCCCTGACGGTGAGAAGGACTGCGTCAGTTTGTGAGGCCCCTCTCATCCTTTTCTCTTCCCCATCTGGCGTACAGGCTTCACCTAGCAGACGGAAGCGGTATCGTCGCTCTGCAGTAGCTGATGAGCTGCAGGACCTAGCAGGCGCTTTAGGAGCTCTTTTTATATGCGGCAATCTTCTCGGCTGCAGGCCACACACCCCCATTACATTATGTTTTAATTTGTCAATACTCAACTAATTAGCCTTTGTGCAAGTTTTTCACATATGGAATTCCTTTGCCAAACAACTTTTCGGGTTTTTTTTAAATGTACACAAAAGGGATGAATTGAAATCAAGTTACCTAATATCTAAACACTCTCAAACAGAATATTATTTATTATTTTTAACCTAAAATGTTTGCTTTAAAATTCCTGTGACCTTTAAAAATCAAGCAGAATTATCTAGAAAATGTGAATTTGACTATTTATTTTGTTATTAGCAATATTACAGCATAAAAAAAACTTGTGAATGTAAATGTGGGCAAGATTTAGTAACTCCCTACAAAGAAATACATTTAAAAAAAAATAGGGTTTTCATTTCCAGATATGTTGCTGTAGACCTGGAGATTTTAGCAAAATGTGGTATTTTGGCTAAATGCATCAATGGGAAATGTCCTGGATCTGTTTTTATTCCAAAAAATCCTCCCCCACTTAATTCATGATGTTTTTTTCACAGAAGGTAAAAAAAGCAAGTGGAATAGGTAAAATTAAAAAAATAAAATAGAGTACACAAATAATGATCACATTCAAAAAGGTAAAATTGGGTACTGGGCCTCCCAGACATCAAGCTTTACTACTAGGTCACAGAAATGGCATGTATATTATGCACAACTTAAAAGACAAAATTCCCCCTAAACAAAATCAAACCAAAAGTCAACATACAACTCAAAAGACAATCTTTAGATAGCAGAAGCTCACCTACTGTTAGACTTCTTAGCCTCCTGCCCTGAATTCCAATTGACAGGCATTATATTCATATAGCAACCTCATCCCCCACTCAATATACTGTATATCAAGGGACCAATTTCTAAAAATATACTTTGCAAATGCCTTTTCCCATATTTGTAATTTTTTTGTGTAATAGTGTCATTGTTGCATCAGGCAAATGTATGTAAATCTTTTTAAATTAAAAAACAATTCATGGGGAAAAAAAAACCTAATACGTCACGTTTATTTTTATTTTTTTACCTTCTGAGGAGCATTTTAAAGGGCTCAGTTAAAATACCTAACAAATGGTCTTAGTATAGATGACAAAAGGTTGTGTATGAGCATTGTACATAGATTCGAAAAAAATGCACACACGTAACATGTAAGACATGTAATCCAATAAAGTGATAATTAAAGTACACTATGTAGACAACCATTTTCTAATTCATTTACTGTCCTACAGACATGTTGATATTATACAAGTTCAGACACTGTGTTAGCATTTATATCTACAAGTGCTTACCTATATCTTATCAAAGTATCAATTGTGGCATGAGCATTAATGACATATTGTACAGCAAATTATTTGTATCAGGATTCATTTGATCCTAAATGAAAAAAGCTTAAGGACATTTGACTATGATGGCCATGAGAGCTAATAGGCTAAGATCTTGTGTGAACGGCAGGGTGGGGGACTTTTAAGCACATGTGTAAAAGACACCCTACTAGCTAAATTACTAGAAGGCTGTCAACTTATACCCCACTCTACCTTGCAGAAGTGTAATGTTCCCCCTGCAAATATCTGGAGGTATAGGTAGTTGAAACACTTTTATCCAGTCAGTAAAAATACATTCTGAATTGATCCTACTTTTTTATTTGAGCAGTTCTGGCTACCATTAAATGCTTAAAGGAGTTGTAAAGGCAGAAGATTTTTTTATCTCAATGAATTCTATGCAATAAGATAAAAAGGCTTCTGTGCAGCAGCTTCCCCAGCACCTCCTAACACTTACCTGAGCCCCATCTCTGTCCAGTGATTTCCACGTATCCCTCTGCCATCCGGGACACTCCCTACTGATTGGCTGAGACACAGCCAGCCGCAGGGCCTTTGGTTCTTGCGGGTGTCAATTAAAGTTAGTTAGCCAATCAGAAAAGAGAGGGGGCAGGGCCGAACTGCAGCTCTGTGTCTGAATGGACACAAGGAGCTGCAGCTTGGCTTGGGTGCCCCCATAGCAAGCTGCTTGCTGTGGGGGCACTCAACAGGAGGGAGGGGCCAGAAGCACAGAAGACCCAAGAAAAGGAGGATCCAGGCTACCCTGTGCAAAATGAACTGCACAGAGGAGGTAAGTATAACCTGTTTATTATTTATTTATTTTTTAAACAAGACTTTACAATCACTTCAAGATATACTTTGTTCTGAGTCGCTATAATGCCTGGTTTACCATATGTCACCTGGCACACACAAGCTCCTTTGGGTTTTAAACCCAGGAGACCAATTACAAACTTCTTTCCTTTTGGCAGAAAACCTCACATGTTAGAGAAGTTAGAAAGAACCTGATACCTTGACCCACATCTTCTAATATTGTCATTCCTTACAAGTATTTTAAAAAAAGGTCCATACTCTAATCAAACAAATCAGTAGCCTATCCTTCTCTTACTCTCCAGAGACATACTTGCTACATGTTGTAAAGGAGTCTCTCAACTTAACATCTTAACACTTACTTAGACATCTCATTAATGCCGCACGCACTTTAAACCAACATACTAAAACAATCCACCATTCCGATTCTGAAATACTGGGTGCTGCACATGGATTTTTTCCAACACATGGAATCAATTGTGCATTATACACTGGATAATTTGACTTGGTTTAACGGAACATGGCAGACAGATGGAATTTCCACGTCGGATACATACAAAGCGATCAAAAATAATGAGGCAATAATGGTTGACTGACACTTTTCATCTATGTCGAACCGAACTATTGATCACATAAGATCTAGTGTTTTGCCAATCTCACATTCATTATCACTCCTTTTTTTCTCCTTATTCCCTTACCCTCTTTCTCTTATTATTCCAACCTCTTCCCCTCATCACATACCCCTCCCTGGGTTGGCCCCTTTTTATTCAGACTTCACTCTTAACCTCCTGAGCTTGTGAATTTTTGAACCCTTTAGTTTTGGGGTTTTGAAATGTATTTTTTTCTTTTTGCACTAACCTTAATGTGAGAACACTTAGTGGGTGTGGGATGAGCCTTCAGACAATTGCTGCAGGAGTCCAGGTTTAAAGTTATTCCTTCGTTCTTTTTTATCTAAATTTCTTTTCTTCCTGTATATTTATTTACTCTTCTTGTAGTAAATAAGAACTATAGTTTTTATTTCATTCTACTCCCTCCTCCCTCCTTCTCTCCACTTCTGCTCTGTCTATATTTTCTCTATGCACATCTACAACAACACTTTAAACAAGATTTGAATAGGACTAGAACAGTCCTGGTTGAGAAACATTCTCTTAGAATACACTCGAGTACATTGCAGCTCTCTCTTTATGACATATTTCTCTATTTACTAGTAGATTATGTGTAGTTGTGTGTAAACCTAGCAGGTTTCAGGTACACTCATCTGTTGTTTTACTGATACGTGTTTTACTGCTTTGGGTATGCCTACCTGCTATTCTCTGTAAGGTATTTTTATATACATGTGAAGTTTTTCTGAAAAAGTCTTTTTTTTTAAAAATCCAAATAAAATAAAGAATGTTAAAAAAAAAAAATACACACTTTTTACACTATCCAACTGGATTCTCCCCCAGGCTAGCAGTAGAGGGAAACCAACTAGCCTAACCAAATGGGAAATTAAAATTGGAGTCCCTTTCTTGGCAAACCAATGAGCAAGGCTGATGAAACTAATATACTCCATATCTTCAGAGGCTTCAGAGTACAGGAATTTTTCTGTAAACATTTTGCTAGAGAGGGTGTGAGGGGTGGACTCATTTTTGCATAATTGATGGGACTGTCTCCTGGTAAATAAGGTTCAGTGAATAGAGCGAGAACATATACAGAATATTACTAGTACACTCCTACCGTGGAGCCCCTGGGTTCTGCTATTCTATGTGACTCCCCTGCCTGTGTTGGAGTACAGAAATGCTATAATCCCAAATGTGAACAAATAAAAAACGGAAAATTTATATCAAATATTTACCGTAATTTTCCTTTCCTGATGGACTCCATGGCACGTTTGGGTAGCCCCGCCTCCACTCCTACCCCATAGGACCCCACTCCCATAAATCCCTGCTCCCTTTCAGCATCCGTGTTCTGTAACTAGCCTACTCAGGAACTGGGAGGGGACTCCTGCTGCCATGGAGTCCATCAGGAAAGGAAAATTACGGTAAGTATTTGATATAAATTTTCCGTTTTCCTGACAGACTCCATGGCAGCATACGTTTGGGAAATAACTCGCCAAAACACAATTGGGTGGGCAGATGCTGACAAAACTTAATTAACACCTGAAACTGATAACACTTGAGTACCAAAACCAACAGAGGAAAGAGCCGCCGGCTCAACACAATAATGTAACATAAATGTGTGAATGATCGACCAAGACGCTGCTCTGCAGACCACATCCGGAACGACATGTCTTGAAGCTGCCCATGAAGTAGCGACACCACGAGTAGAATGCGCAGTCACCGCTTTAGGAGGAACCAAGCCCTTCTCTCTATAAGCCCACTGAATCGCCTCTACTATCCAGGAGGCACGCATCCCTTTGTTCTTCCCAGACAATAGGACAAAGAAATAATCTGTCTTCCAGAAAGAGGCTGTAGCTTCCAAATACTGTTTGAGCGTGTTGCCCACATCCAGTGGATGGAGTTCCAGAGGTTCGGCTGACGAGTTGAAAGTAGGGAGAACAATTTCTTGATTCTCGTGAAAGACCGAAGTGACTTTAGGCCTTGATCCAAGCATTGGAATAAGGACAACTCTATCCGGAAAAAAGGTCAGGAAAGGTTCCTTACTTCCTAGACTTTGAATCTCTGAGACCCTCTTCGCAGATGTGATAGCCACTAGAAAGACTGTCTTGAGGGTGAGATGTTTCACAGATATAGGTTCTTCAGGGCTTGTGCCAACTGAGGACAGGAAATAAAGAACCAAAGGCATGTCCCACTTGGGGAAACTCAGCTTCTTCTGTGGCCTTAGCCTTACTGCCCCTTTAAAAAGTTGCCTGATCAGAGGATGCGCAGCCCAGGAAACGCCTGTGAAAGCTGATACTTGCACTCGCAAGGCACTTACTGAAAGAGGCAACTCCAATCCCGACTGAAGAAAAGACAGAATATCTTGCACGGAAGGAGATGACCAGGACTTTCCCTTGGACTCCAGGAAGTAAAACTAGCCCAAATTCTTTCATAGGTTTTATTCGTGCTTTGTCTTCTAGCACTCAAAAGAGTTGGTATGGCTACTTCAGGACATCCTAACGCTTCCAGCCTTCCCCTCTCAAAAACCAGACCCGAAGGTGCAGACGGGCTGGGCATGGGTGAAAAATGGAGCCCTGGGACAGCAGATCCGCTCTGAGAGGAAGAGGGACTGGGTCGTGGTAGTCAGCTGAAATAGCAGGGGAAACCACGGTCTGTTGGGCCAGAACGGGATTACTGCAACCACCTTCACTGATTCCATCTTGATTTCTCCGCAGGAATTAGAAGATGACTGGCACTGGGGGAAAGGCATAAGCCTTGTGAAACTTCCAGAAATCTGTCAGGGCATCTACCCCGAATGCTCTGGGATCTCTGTTCCTCGAATAGAACTTCTCCAACTTCCTGTTGTGGAAGGAGGCAAATAGATCTACCTCTGGGATGAGACCACTCGTTGTTGTTGAGTTGTGTTCTCGAGAGAAAATCTGCTTGTGTATTCTGAGCCCCTGGTATGTATACTGCTGACAGATTGACCAGGTTTCTCTGAGCCCAGGTCAATATCGGCTCTACTTCCCGAAGCAGGGATGCACTGCGAGTTCCGCCTTGTCTCCTCACATAGGCTACTGCGGTCATGTTGTCTAACCTCAGCATGACTGAGGTGCCCCGAATAAGGTGGCCGAAGGCTAGCAATACCTGAAAGGCCGCCCGAAGTTCTAGGATGTTGGACACGATCTGGCGAGACCGAAAGTCCCATTTTCCTTGTGCCATCTCTGTTCCGCAATGACCGCCCCAACCGGTGCTGCTGGCGTCTGATTTCACTATCACCCAAGATATGGGGGCTATGGAGTGACAATTCCGCAAATTCTTCAGCTGTAACCACCAAGGAAGCCAGCTCTTCATGGCTGTGGTTATCACTATTCGCTGAGAATTGCTGATTCTGTTCCATTGTTGAAGAAAACCCCTCTGAAAAGGCCTCATTTTCCAGAGAACCCACTTCACCATAGGGGCTGTTGACACCATTGTGCCGATTATCCTCAGGCAATGTTTGGCTGTGAGATGGGAAGCTGGCAAGGCTAGAGACACCCTGTCCCTGATTACCGGAATCTTTTCTTCTGGCAGAGAGATGGTACTGTTCTTGGTGTTGAACAGGGCGCCCAAAAAGACCAGGGACTGGGTAGGAATTAGATGACTCTTTTCCCTGTTCAGGATCCAGCCAAATTTCTCTAAGGACGAGATGACCAGAGTTAGATTTTCCAGGATGACAGACTTGTCTTGAGCCAGTAGAAGGAGGTCGTCCAGATAATGATAAAGACGGACCTCTCTCAGTCTTATCAAGGCTACCACCGCTAACAAGACCTTCGAAAAGGTACGAGGCGACCTGGAAAGCCCGAAGGGGAAACATACAAAGTGTAGATGAAGCTGGCCGACCGAGAATCTTAGGTATTGCTGAAACTCTGTGGCCACTGGTACGTGGAAGTATGCATCCTTCAGGTTTACTGAGACCATCCAATCTCCTGGTTGAACAGCTTGTTGAATGGAAAACAAGGTCTCCATCTTGAATTTCTCTCCTTTGATGAAGCGATTCAAGTGCGTCAGATCTATCACTGGTCTCCAGGCGCCGCTCTTCTTGCGCACCATGAAAAGAGGAGAGTACACTCCGAGTCTTCTTTCGGATTCTGGCACTGGAACCACTGCTCCTTGAGTGACTAGCGAGTCTACGTAGGATAAGATAATCTCTCTTTTGTCGCCTGACCGAGGAAGGGAGGTAGGAACAAATCTGTCTCCGGGAATACTGGTGAAGGTCTAAGAATGACCTGCAAAGACCGTGTTGACGACCCACACATTCCGCATTGAGGCCGCCCAGACCCACCGAAAGTGGAAGACACGACCTTCCACCTGACCGGCCTGAGCGGGCCCAATCTCAAAAGGACTTTGTCGTATCTCTATCCCCAGACGGATTTCTCTTGGGGCCTTTCCGAAAAGAAGACTGCCTGGACTTCCAGTTTCTTCCAAACTCCCTTCCTGGCCTATAGCTACGTGCCTCCCTGGCATGGTCAGTATTTTGCTTTCTGGGAGGTAGTCTCTTCTGACCAAGAAGACACCTGTCCTGGGGGAGAAAGCCCGACTTACCACCAGTAGCCTTGGAGATGGCGCTATCCAACTTATTCCCAAAGAGGGATGAACCCTCAAAGGGAATGTGGCACCATACCTGCCTAGAAGCAGGATCAGCCAACCAAGGGCGTAACCAAAGTGCATGCTTTGCTGTAACAGACGATAGCATCCCCCGTGCCAACAGGTGGATAATATCAATACACGCCTCCCCCAGGAAGGCTGAGGCCAGTTTTAACTCTTGGATAGGAGAGTTCTTGGCTGCATCTTCAGAAAAACTTCTGAGGGAATCATCGACATTGTCCACCCATACCTCCATGGCTTTGGACAGAGAGGCCAGGGCTAGGGCCGGCTTGCAAGCAGCTCCTACTGATAGATAGACACGCTTCAGATCAGTGTCTATTCTTCTGTCAAGAGGATCCTTAAAGGAAACCGTATCTTCAAGAGGTAAAGTTACGTGTTTCACTAGCCTTGACTTCCTCTTCCTTGAACGGATAGAGTTTGGCCAACTTTGAAACCATGGAGTTCTTTCTCTCCACCTTGCTCCATTCTTCCGTTATGATTTCCCCTAATTCAGGAATGAATGGATAATTCAGCCGCTCCTTGCTCAGCTGCTTAAAATATTTTCTCTGCTTTGGGGCGGAGACCACTGGATCTTCCCAGTTTAAGGTTTCTCTGACAGCCTTTACTAACGGTGGGACCAGATTGAAAGAAAATCCAAAATTAGGTTCATCTTGATCCGAATCGCTCTCAGACTCGAATACCGAGGGATGACTAGGTTCAGATAATTCAAGGGCTCGTCCGCCAGAGGACTCTCTAACAGGAGAGACAGGTGGCTCTGGTACTGGAGACTGCCGCCTGTTAAGATCAGCCAGGGAGTCCTTGACTATGCGTTTGACCATGGACTCAAGCTGTTGGTCAGAACTTCCTCTCTCACCCGCTGCTCGGGAATAACAGGAGTCGCATATCGATTTTCCCGTCCAGCAAACGAATACCACAGCCCTAGCACTCAGTCTTGCTGGATTGGCGTGAAGACCTAAGAGGTGACCGGTCTTTACTACGGTATCTGGACTTGGATGAGGAGCCATGTTTAGAGGAAGAGCGATGGTGCTGCGTCTTAGCATGGCGATCTTCCTGCGTGCCCTGAGGCTGTTCGGACCTAGAGGAGGAGCTGCAAGAGAGACACATAGAGGAATACAGAAATGAGACTGACCAAATGTCCTGCTCCCCCCTAACTCCAGCCATATGCTTACCTAAGAGAGGGCTGGTCGCAGGGGAGCGGTGATGTATCCATCTGCAAAGCACCAGGTACACTGGAAGAGACCGATGCAGAGATACAGTAAAACTGGCAAGGTACTGGTGAACACGCATAGCAAGCCCCCCCTCATGCAGATCCACATACCTGGAAATCGCAGTGACAAGACACGGGAACGCCGCAATCTACAGTCAGTCCCACCGATTGTGGGACTGACAGCTCTTTAAATATGGTGCCGTTTGTGACCTCATGGCCACGTCGACTGCGCATGCGCGAATAGCGGCAATTGCCGCTACTACGCATGCGTGAACCAAGCCTCATTCTCGTCTGGCCGGCGCGCATGCGCAGAACGGCCGAGAACCCAAAGATGGAGCGCAGAGCATTCCACAGCGTCCATAGAGCCTCCTGGACCACCAGGAAGCATATCGAGAAAAAAGGAGCCGCACACTACACCACCAGGGAAGATAACAATCGACGATTAAGCTGCCAAATAATAAGGGAAAGGTACTTACCCATCCAGGACGATTACCACTAGACACCAGGGAAAACATCAGTCAGCAGCCAGGACACAGACTCCATCGTTGGGGCAATACAAAAGGCCACCCGCAGCAGCTGGGCTAACTGGCCATGCCATACGGCCTGCTTAGTCAGGCATCTTGGGCTCCTCTTCAGCTTGCCCACCCCATACCCCACAGCAGCAAGGGCTTATCTGGGACTCAAATATTGCTGACTCCATTGTCCCTGCGTCTCTTTCTTCTTTAAAAACGATCAATAAAAATGTAGGAATTCAGCACCAAACAGGTGCAGGAGGAGGACAAAAAAAGAACACGGATGCTGAAAGGGAGCAAGGATTTATGGAAGTGGGGTCCTATGGGGTAGGAGTGGAGGCGGGGCTACCCAAACGTATGCTGCCATGGAGTTTTGCAGGAAACAAAACTTTAACCACTTTGCCTCTGGAAGATTTCCCCCCCTTCATGACCAGGCCATTTTTTTGCTATAAGGCACTGCTTTACTTTAAGGGGGAGTTCCGGACACAAAATCAACATAGTCGATTTTGGGCCATCCGCTTGCTATAGCTCCCCTGAAAAAGAAACGGATAGTTACGATTGTTTTTTTTTTTTTTTTTACTTACCTTGTAATTGCATAAAAACATACCCACCTTTCTTCCACTTCCTCCCTCGGCGGCCGCCGTCCGTGCCGTCACTTCCGCTTTGCAATGATTCCTGGGAGCTGAACGTCATCGCTCCCAGGAATCAATGCGCCTGCACCGGCCCCGACGTCAATTCTGGTGCAGGCGCGTCATACCTTGCTAAACAGCTTCTGTGCAGGGATGACGCTGCAGACCCGGAAGTGACAGCGGGGCCGGCGCAGTGCATCGTGGGACTGAAGAGGACGGAAGAGGATCGCACTGGCTTCAAGCTGCCCACACTTGAGATGGCAGTGCTGGAGAAGAAATTTTAAAAGTAAATATTCCTTCTAAAAGGTAAGTGCGAACCGAGACAGATCAGAGGCTAGCCATTGTGGAATGTACTAGCCCTGACTGGCCCGGGGGTATGTATGTTGAATTTTTTTTTTTTTTTGTGGCTGGAACTCCGCTTTAACTGACAAATGCGTGGTCATACAATCCTGTACATAAATTAAGTTTATGTCCTTTTTCCCACAAATAGAGCTTTCTTTGGGTGGTATTTGAACACCACTGTGTTTTTTTATTTTTTTGCCCTATAAACAAAAAAAGACCAACAATTTTGAGAAAAAAAGAAAAAAACTATATTTTTTACATTCTGTTATAAATCATATACTATAAAAACATTTTAAAAATCAAATGTCTTCGTAAATTTGGGCAAGTATGTATTCTGCTACATATTTTTGGTAAAAAAGAATCTCAATAAGCATATACTGATTTGTGCAAAAGTTATAGCATTTACAAGCTATGGTATATATACTGGAATTTTTATTTGTTTTTGTTTTTTATACTAGTAATGGCGGCGATCAATGACTTATAGCGGGATCTGCAATATTGGGGTGGACAGTCTGACACTAACTGATACTCTTGACACTATGTGGAAACCAGTGACACTAATAAAGGGATCAGTGCTCAATATGCAATCATTGTACTAATGTCGCTGGCTGGGAAGGGGTTAAACATCTACGGCAATAATTTTTAATTACAGCAGAAGCGGCGTGCTGGTGGCATGTGCATGCACCCACATATATATACAGTACATGATTCTGTACAGAACGGCTGCCCTGTAGCAATAAATCCGATATAGGGCGGTCAGTAAGTGGATAATAAAGTATGCGCTCCCTTTCCCCCCATGCCCTCTAAATAAATGAGCAAACAAAGGAGATTTTTTTTTCCTTTTTTGAAAATGTCACCTCCATTTACAGTTCTTTAAGCAGATATAAAGAGTTTCCCCTTCAATAATATTTCACCAACAACAAAATTAATAGTTTACAACAAAATCGATTTCACCAAAATCACTATGTTCATCAATGTTCTCTCACAGGTGTAAGTGAATAGGGCTTTTTTTTCCACTTTAACCACTTCAATACAGGGCCCTTTCACCCCCTTCCTGTCCAGGCTAATTTTCAGCTTTCAGCGCAGTCACTTTTTGAATGACAATTGCACGGTCATGCAACACTGTACCCATATGAAATTTTTATCATTTTTTTCACACAAACAGAGCTTTTTTTTGGTGGTGTTTAATCACCTTTGGGTTTTTATTTCTTAAGAAAAAAGATAGAATTGTTTGGAAAAAAAGGTTTTCTTTTTTTCTGAGAGTAAATTTTAAAAATAAGTAATTTTTCTCCTTCACTTATGTGCACTGATTAGGCGGCACTGATTGGCACTGATAGGCTGCACTGATGGGCACTGATGAGGTGGCACTTATGGGCACTGATGGGGTGGCACTGATGAGGAGGAACTAATATGCTACACTGATGGGCACTGATAGGTGGCACTGATAGGCGGCACTCATGAGCATTGATAGGCCTGATGGGCACTGAAAGGTGGCACTGATGGATGGCACTGATGGCCACTGACAGACAGCATTGATGGGCACTGATGAGCAGCACTGACGGGCAGCACTGATGAGCACTGACGGGTGGCACTGATGGGCACTGATGGGCAGCACTGATGGACACTGATGGGCAGCACAGATGAGCAGGCACTGATGAGCACTGACTGGCAGCACTATGGGCACTGATTGTGGGCACTGATTGTGGGCACTGATGGTGGGCACTGCGGGCGCACGAGAGAGGCTGTTCTGGTGCGCCATCATATGGCGGCATCCCAGAATGAGAGCTGCTCCGCTCTGCCGTCACTTGATGGTGGTCGGGCGGCAAGTGGTTAAGGATACTTAAAATGTCTGGCCTCGGACCCGCATGCATGCATACTTTTTGAAAGAGCTCTGTATGGATGGGCTCTGTGTTCGAGTCGAACACAAGCTTGACACAAACATCAGCTGTTCGTGTGTTCACTGAGCACACAAACAAATGGGGCGCTCTGTGGGAAGTTCACCCACCGATGAGCGCCCCATAATGCTTTGTGCTCTTGAAGTGCATTGATTGCTAATGATTGGCCAAAGCATGCACCTGACCTGTATGCTTTGACCAATCACAGCACGATGCACTGTCAAAGCCATGATTGGCCAAAAGCAGAGTGTCTTTGGCCAATCATGGCTCAGGAGCTAAGTCCAAGCCCTACACTATATAAGGTTGCTGTTTACACAGTAGCTGTGTATAGTGTGTGACAATAGAGATTAGGCAGGTAGTTAGTGCATAGTGTGTTCAGTCAGTTTAATGCAGTCAGTGTAGTGTACAGGCATACTCCACTTTTAAAATGATTGAATATGTTGTAGTCCTGGGTCCCCTCTCGGTGCTCGCCAAGTTTGGTGTCCATGTCACTTATGGTTCGTGAGCAGTGCCATGTTAAGCTGTCCAAGATTTCCCATAGATGCCGATGCTAAAGGCCGGGAGCAGTGCCATGTCAAGCTAATCAATATTTCCCATAGACACCAATATTAAAGTGGTTGTAAACTGCTGCACTTTTTTTTTTCTTACCTGAAAGGCAAAGGCATAATGTGCTAGTATGCATCGCATATTAGCCCATTAAGTTAAACTTACCTGAAAACGAAGGGTTCCAGCAATGTGATGCCATCGCTGAGGGCATCGTCCATCCTTCCGGGTTCGTGACTCCAGCTATGTGACTTGCCAGAGCAGAGATGACGTCAGTCATGGCACATTGCTCTGAAGAAATGGCACGGGTGGCCGTTCCTTCAGAGCAGATGCGCCAGTGACGTAACTGGCTGCTATCTCAGTAAATATATCATACATGATGCACGTTTAGGTGATATTTGTACCAGCTTTAAATTTTCCACTTGCCTGCTCGCATTTTGAGAGTGGAAAATGATTGAGAGCAAGTGTAGGGCTGCCTCGGGAGCCGTTCGCCAAGTGATCTCCCAGGGGAAGAGAGAGGAAAGGAAGAGGAAAGCCGGCCGGATCATCACAGAGAGGGGATCGCCCCGCTGCAACAGCTTTCATTTGAATTGCTGGGCGCTCGCCGTCACACACAGTCCCACCTCCTGGCCTGGCTCCTTTTATAGACAGAACACCAGTTCAATGCTGGGACATGTGCCATCTATCAAAGGAGCCGATTTAAAAGGCAGGACTGTGTATGATGGCGAGCGCCTGGCAATTCAAATGAAAGTATTTACAGTGGGGCGATCCCCTCTCTGTGATGATCTGGCCGACTTTCATCTTCCTCTCCTCTCTCTTCCCCTGCACTGGTCAGGCTGCATTGATGGGCACATGTGAGGCTGCATTGACGGGCATAGATTAGACTGCACTGATGGGCACAGGGGAGGTTGCATTGATGGACAAAGGTGAGGATGCATTGAGGGGTACACGTTAGGCTGCATTAAAGGGCACAGGTGAGGTAGCATTAATGGGCACAGGTGAGGTGGCATTGATGGTCACTGATCAGGTTGCATTGATGGGCACAGGTGAGGTTGCTTTAATGAACACTGGGGAGGCTGCATTCATGGGTACTGGAGAGGGGGCATTCATGGACACAGGTGAGGCTGCATTGATGGGCACAATTGAGGCTGAATTGATGGGCATTGATGGACACCAGTGAGGCTGTTTAATGGTCACAGGTGAGGCTGCATTGATGGGCACAGGTGAGGCTGCATAGATGGGCACAGATGAGGTAGCACTGATGGCACAGGTGAGGTTGCACTGATGGGCACTGGTGAGGCTGCATTGAAGGGCACTGATGAGGCTGCATTGAAGGGCACTGGTGAGGCTGCATTGAAGGGCACTGGTGAGGCTGCATTGATGGGCAAGATGGCCCTCACTGAACTCTATGGCCTTGGAGGACCGGAGCGACGTCATACATCGCTTCCTAGCAACCGATTTAAAGAGCCCATTTTTTTTCAAGATGATTTTTTTTTCTTTTTTAGTGTAGATGTGAGATCTGAGGTCTTTTTGACCTCAGATCTCACATTAAAGAGGTCCTGTCATGCTTATCTCTATTACAAGGGATGTTTATGTTCCTTGTAATAGAAATAAAAGTGATCAAAATAAAAAAACGGTAAAAATAAAAGATAAGTGTGTTAGTTCGCGCGCAGAAGCAAACACATACGCAAGTCAAGCCCACATATGTAAACAGTGTTCAAACTGCACATGTGAGGTATCGCCGCAATCATTAGAGCATGAGCAATCATTTAAGTCCTAGACCTCCACTGTAACTCTAAACTGGTAACCTGTAGAAATCTTTAAAATGTTGCCTGTGTGGATTTTTAAGTACTAATGTATGTCGCCATTCCACAAGCGTGCGCAATTTTGAAGCATGACATGTTGGGTATCTATTTACTCAGCGTAACATTATCTTTCACATTATAGAAAAAAATTGGGCTAACTTTACTGTTTTCTTATTTTTTATTTTAAAAAAGTTAACTTTTTTTTTTTAAATTGCGTTTGTAAGACCGCTGTGAAAATACAGTGTGATAAAAAATATTGCAATGATATCCATTTTATTCTCTAGGGTATCTGATAAAAAATATATAATGTTTGAGGGTTCTAAGTAATTTTATAGCAAAAAAACAATATTTTAACCACTTGCCGACTGCCTAATGTAGGTCTACGTCGCTAGCCTGTGAGGCTCTGGGGAGCGAGCGAGCGCGCGCAGCCGAAAGCACGCTCCTGCTCCCGCTCGCTCACGGACCCCCCCGCGCGTGTGCCCGGCGGACCCGATGTCCGCCGGGCACTCGCTATCGTCCGTTAGAGCGGGAGAAAGGCAGGCAGCTAATGTAAACACAGCCGCCTGTCATTCTCCCCTGTGTAAGAATGAAGATCATACGGTTCTACTATGTAGGACCGTTGATCTTTGTTCTTACACAAGTAGCCACATGCAATCACAGTTAGAAAAACGCCCCTAGGGACACACTTAACCCCTCCCTCTCAAATAAAGTTAACCCCTTCCCTCCCAGTGTCATTTTTACAGTAGCAGTGCATATGTATAGCACTGATTACTGTAGTAATGTCACTGGTAACCCCAAAAGTGTCAAAAATGTCAGTCAAGGGTCCAATCTGTCCACTGCAATGTCGCAGTCCCGCAAAAAAAATCGCAGATCGCCGCCATTACTCGTTAAAAAAAAAACAACAAAAATTACAAAAATCTTTCCCTTAGTAAACGCAATAACTTTTGCGCAAAGCAATCAAAATATGCTTTTTGCGATTTTTTTTACCAAACATATGTAGCAGAAAACAAATTGGCCTAAAATGTTAAAAAATTTAGATTTTTATATTTTTTTGGTTGGAATTTCATAAAAAAAAATTTGAAAAATATTGTTATTTTTGCAAAATTGACGCTCTTTTTTTGTTTATAGCGCATGATCAAAAAATCGCACAGGTGATCAAATACCACCAAAAGAAAGCTCTGTTTGTGGGAAAAAAAGGGCGTGAAATTCATTTAGATACAGTGTTGCACGACCGCGCAATTGCCCGTTAAAGTAATGCAGTGCCGAATCGCAAAATAGGCCTTGGTCAGGAAGGGGGTAAAATCTTCCGGGGCTTAAGTGGTTAATTTGTAAACAACAAGTGTCAGAAAAAAGGCCCGGTCCAGAAGTGGATATACTACATATAAAAATTATCTATTACATTCATAAATAACATTTTGGCAAAAGGAACCTTTTTCATTTAAATGATCCCTCTGGTTTAGAATTATTTGTTCTGGAATTTTACATTTTACATAGCTGCAGTTTTAATTTCACATATTTTTGCTTTTTAATAACACAGTAACAATGAAGAGAATATGCAAGAGAATTTCTGCAAATCATAATGACTTGTACAAGTGTTCTGCACAGCCTCCAAACCATCTGTCCTTTCAAAATTGTCAGCTAAATGATATCAAGTTGCTTGTTTATGCTTATACTCATTTTCAATTTCATATCTGTTCATATCTTATTAAAAAATACATTAACATGAAATATCCTTCACTCTTTTTTAAATGCCTATGCTAATGGATTTAAACTCAATGTACTTGATTTTAGTAAGGCTCAGTAAAAAGGTAGGATCCATAACTTAGTCAAGGTCTAGCTGAAAATTATAAAATTTTAAAATTTAAATTTAAAATTATAAAATTATAAAATTTAAAATGTCTAGATCAAGGGTAATTTGTAAAAGAGAAGAATAAGTAAAGTAAACGTTGAGCTTGTACTTACCAGTCAGTTCCTTTCTTTGTCTTCCAAAACAAATTAAAGGCAAAATCTTTACTTTGCTTCACATGCTTTTGATCCAATTTACCTTATACTGATATGGACTGGGTAATGTATTAGGAATGAAAGGATGCCACATATATTTGATGGAAATTAAAATTATCAACCTACAGAGGACTGAATTCAAAGACACCACAAAAATCAAAGTAGAAAAATGATGCAGCAGGCTAGTCCATTTTGCTGAAATGTCATTGCAGCAACTCAAAATGGTCCTCAGTAGTTTGTATGGCTCCCATGTGCTTGTATACATGCCTGACAACGTTGGGGAATGCTTCTAATGAGATGACAGATGGTGTCCTGGGGTATTTCCTCCCAGATCTGGACCAGGACAGCACTGAACTCCTGAATGGACCGAGGTGCAACCTGACGGCGTCGGATGGACCAAAGCATAATGTCCCAGGGATGTTCTATTGGATTTAGGTCAGACGAGCATGGGGGCCATTCAGGGGTATCAATTCCTTTATCCTGCAGGAACTGGCTGCATACTCTCGCCACATGAGGCTGGGCATTGTCGCGCACCAGGAGGAACCCCGCATCCATTGCACCAGAGTAGGATCTGACAATGGGTCCAAGGAGTTCATCCCGATACCTAATAGCAGTCAGGGTGCCATTGTCTAGCCTGTAGAGGTCTGTGTGTCCCTCCATGAATATGCCTCTCAGACCATCACATACCCACCACCAAACCAGTTATGCTGAAGCATGTTACAGGCAGCATCATGTTCTTGATGGTTTCTCCAGACCCTTTCATGTCTGTCACATGTGATCAGGGTGAACCTGCTCTGATCTACAAAAAGCACAGGGTGCCAGTGACGGACCTGCCAATTCTGGTGTTCAATGGCAAATGCCAATCGAGCTCCACAGTGCTGTGAAGTAATCACAGGGCCCGTCAAAGGATGTCGGGCCCTCAGGCAACCCTCATGAAGTCTGTTTCTGAATATTTGGTTAGAGACATTCACACCAGTGGCCTGCTGGAGGTCGTTATGTAGGGCTCCGACAATGCTCATCCTGTTCCTCCTTGCACAAAGGAGCAGATACCTGACGTTTGAGGAGGACTTAGATTTTGTGGGGATAACAGAGACTTGGTTTGACAGCTCTCATGACTGGATGGTGACCATTCAGGGGTATTCCCTTTATCGCAGAGATAGAGAAGGTAAAAAAGGGGGAGGGGTATGTCTGTATATTAAGAACAGTATACAGATAAATATGAGGGATGATATTAATAATGGAGCTATGGACGAGGCAGAATCCCTATGGGTAGAGCTTCAAAGGGAAGGCACAGTGGGGAAGGTAATATTGGGCGTATGCTATAGGCCCCCCAACCAGAGGGAGGAGGGGGAGGCGGACCTCATTTTACAGATAGGATTGGCAGCAAGGATGGGAAATGTCATTATAATGGGGGACTTTAATTATCCTGATATAGACTGGGCAGAAGGAACCGCACACTCAGCCAAGGCTAGGCAGTTCCTAAATGTTTTGCAGGACAATTTTATGGGTCAGATGGTGAATACACCGACAAGAAACAATGCGGTACTTGACCTACTGATTACCAACAATACAGACCTGCTCACGGATATAGAAATACGGGGCAACTTAGGAAACAGTGACCATAGGTCAATAAGTTTCAGTATTAATTACAGTAATAGGAAGCACAAGGGTAATATAAGGACACTGAATTTCAAAAGAGCCAATTTCCCAAAACTGCGATCGCTGCTAGAAAATATCAAATGGGATAGAACCCTGGGAACAAAGAACACGGAGGAAAAATGGGAGTGCTTCAAGAGCATACTTAACAAGGGGATTGGCCAGTGCATTCCAAAGGGAAATAAATTTAAAAGAGCAAAACTAAATCCTGGGTGGCTAAACTCCAACATAAAAATGCATATTAGTGCTAAAGAAAAGGCCTTCAAAAAATACAAGGCTGAAGGGTCATTGGCAGCATTTAAGCATTACAAAGAGTGTAATAAGAAATGTAAAGACGAAATCATGGCGGCTAAAATAGAACACGAGAGACATATAGCGGAGGAGAGTAAAAAGAACCCCAAGAAATTCTTTAAGTATATAAACAGTAAGAAAGCGAGGCCAGAACACATTGGCCCCATAAAAGATGACAAAGGAAATATGGCCACTGAGGACAGAGAAAAGGCAGAAGTGTTAAATAAATTCTTCTCTTCAGTCTTCACAAAAGAATCGGGGGGGCTACACGAACCTAGCTTGTAAGGCCGAACTAAACAACACACCTCAGGAAGTGCCGCCATGGTTAACAGAAGATAGACTTAAAGCTAAACTAGAGAAACTTAACATAAATAAATCACCGGGACCGGATGGCTTGCACCCGAGGGTTCTTAAAGAGCTCAGCCAGGTGATTGCCAGACCATTATTCTTGATCTTTAAGGATAGTTTACAGACGGGTATGTTGCCAGCTGATTGGAAAAAAGCCAACGTAGTACCAATATTTAAAAAGGGGCCGAGATGTATCCCGGGTAACTATAGGCCGGTCAGCCTAACATCTGTAGTCTGCAAGATTTTGGAGGGGATGTTAAGGGACCACATACAAGACTTTAGTAATGAAAACTGTATTATTAGTAGTAATCAGCATTGATTCATGAAAAATAGTTCTTGCCAAACCAATCTATTAACCTTCTACGATGAAGTGAGCTGCCACCTAGATAAAGGAAAGCCTGTGGATGTGGTGTATCTGGACTTTGCAAAGGCCTTTGACACCGTTCCCCACAAACGCTTACTGTACAAACTAAGGAAGGTAGGTATGGACCATAAGGTGAGTACCTGGATAGAGAACTGGCTCCAGGGGAGAGTCCAGATGGTGGTGATTAATGGGGAGTACTCGGATTGGGCGGGTGTGGAAAGTGGGGTCCCCCAGGGTTCTGTCCTGGGACCAATCCTGTTTAATTTATTCATAAATGATCTAGAGGAGAGGATATCTAGTACAATCTCAGTATTTGCAGATGATACTAAACTAGGCTTGCCAATATCTTCTATGCAGGATATGGAAACCTTACAAGCGGACCTGAACAAAATAACGGGGTGGGCAACTACATGGCAGATGAGGTTTAATGTTGAAAAATGTAAAGTAATGCACTTGGGGGCCAGAAATCAGAAAGCAAGCTACTCACTAGGGGGGGAACCTCTGGGTGAGTTTAGGATGGAAAAGGACTTGGGGGTACTGGTAGACAACAGGCTTGGCAGTGGCATGCAATGCCAAGCCGCTGCAAGCAAAGCCAACAAAATACTGGGATGTATAAAAAAGGGAATTCACTCCAGAAATAAAGAGATTATTCTCCAACTCTACAAGACTCTGGTCCGGCCACATCTGGAGTATGCTGTCCAGTTCTGGGCACCGGTCCTCAGGAAGGATGTGCTGGAACTGGAGAAAGTCCAGAGAAAGTCTCTGGAGAAGAGACGATTGAGGGGGGATATGATATCAATGTACAAACACTGTACTGGTGACCCTAGCATAAGGAACAAACTATTCAGAGAAAGGAGATACAATAAGACACATGGCCACTCACTAAAACTAGAGGAAAGGCGGTTTAACCTTAAAGTGCGTAAGGGGTTCTTCACTGTAAGAGCGGTAAGGATGTGGAATTCTCTTCCACAAGCGGTCATATCAGCAGGGAGCATTGATAGTTTCAAAAAACTATTAGATGGGCACCTTAGAGACCACAACACACAGGGGTATACAATGTACAGTTAAAAGCAAACACACACACATCATAGGTTGAACTGGATGGACTGATGTCTTTTTTCAACCTCACTAACTATGTAACTATGTAACTATACCGGTCCTTCTGATGGGTTAAGGACCTTCTATGGCCCTGACCATCTCTCCTAGAGTACCTGCCTGTCTCCTGGAATCTCTTCCTTGCTCTTGAGACTGTGCTGGGAGACACAGCAAACCTTTGGGCTATGGCACATATTGATGTGCCATTCTGGAAGAGTTGGACTGCCTATGCAACCTCTATAGGATCCAGGTATTTCCTCATGCCATCGGTAGTGACACTGACCCTAGCCAAATGCAACAGTCAGAAAAGATGAGTAGGTAAAAAAATGTCAGTGGCCTTCACCTGTAAAATAGAAATGCTGCTAGCAGAAAGATGTGCATTAACCACCTGACCTCCGAAAGATCTACCCCCCTTCATGACCAGGCCATTTTTTTGGGATACAGCAGTGCAGTACTTTAACTAACAATTGCACAGTCATGCGACGCTGTACCCAAACAAAATTGATGTCCTTTTTTTTCCCAACAAATAGAGCTTTCTTTTGGGGGTATTTGATCACCTCTGCAGTTTTAATTTTTGCACTATAAACAAAAAAAAAAAACGACAATTTTGAAAAAAACAAAAAAAAACTATATTTTTTACTCTTTGTTATAAAACCTACCCAATAAAAAAAATGTACACTAACATTCAAAAGTTTGGAGTCACCCAGACAAATTCATGTTTTCCATGAAAACTCACACTTTTTTTTATCAAATGAGTGGCAAAATGAATAGAAAATATAGTCAACACATTGACAAGGTTAGAAATAATGATTTTTATTTTGAAATAATAATTTTGTCCCTCAAAATTTGCTTTCATCAAAGAATTCTCCATTTGCAGCAATTACAGCCTTGCAGACCTTTGGCATTTTAGCTGTCAATTTGTTAACGTTATCTTCAGAAATTTCACCCCACGCTTCCTGAAGCACCTCCCACAAGTTGGATTGGCTTGATGGGCACTTCTTATGTACCATACGGTCAAGCTGCTCCCACAACAGCTCAATAGGGTTGAGATCTGGTGACTGCGCTGGCTACTCCATTAAAGACAGAATACCATCTGACTGCTTCTTCTCTAAATATGTCTTGCATAGTTTGGAGGTGTGCTTTGGGTCATTGTCCTGTTGTAGGAGGAAATTGGCTCCAATTAAGCGCTGTCCACAGGGTATGGCATGGCATTGCAAAATGAAGTGATAGCCTTCCTTATTCAAAATCCCTTTTACCTTGTACAAATCTCCCAGTTTACCAGCACCAAAACAGCCCCAGACCATCACATTACCTCCACCATGCTTGACAGATGACGTCAGGCACTCCTCCAACATCTGTTCACTTGTTCTGCATCTCGCAAATATTCTTCTGTGTGATCCAAACACTTCAAACTTAGATTCAATCTTCCTCTGTCCAATGTCTATGTTCTTTTACCTATCCTAATCTTTTCCTTTTATTGGCCAGTCTCAGATATGGCTTTTTCTTTGCCACTCTGACTAGAAGGCCAGCATCCTGGAGTCACCTCTTCACTGTGTATGTTGAGACTGGCGTTTTATGGGTACGCTTTAATGAAGCTGCCAGTTGAGGACCTGTGAGGCGTCTATTTCTCAAACTAGAGACTCTAATGTATTTCTCCTCTTGCTTAGTTGTGCATCCGGGCCTCCCACTTCTCTTTATTTTCTGGTTAGAGCCCGTTTGTGCTGTTCTCTGAAGGGAGTAGTACACACCGTTGTAGGAAATCTTCAGTGTCTTGGCAATTTCTCGCATGAAATAGCCTTCATTTCTCAGAGCAAGAATAGACTGTCGAGTGTCAGAAGAAAGTTCTCTTTTTCTGGCCATTTTGAGAGTATAATCGAACCCACAAATGATGATGCTCCAGATACTCAACTAGCTCAAAGGAAGGCCAGTTTTATAGCTTCTCTAATCAGCACAACAGTTTCCAGTTGTGCTAACATAATTGCACAAGGGTTTTGTAATCATCAATTAGCCTTTTAACACGATTAGCTAACACAATGTACCATTACAACACAGGAGTGATGGTTAGTGGAAATGGGCAGAAAAAAAGCTATACTGGAAGGGACCAGTAGACAAAAAGAGAGCCTTTTGAGGATGGCTAATGAAAACACAGGGTCACGAGTTGGTCAAATAGAATGTGTTTTATTGGTGTAAATAATACACAGTTTTAGACTATGGTTCAAGCAGAGGAGTATAGAGGTGTGGATAGTGCAAATAAGGGTGTATATAGAATAACACTTGTGGTGTAACCAATGTAGTGAGAGGTGGTAAAAGTGATCAAGTCATGTGATTAACAATACGATTCAGTGAGATGTATAAGTTTACTTATAGATTGCAATGAATCAAACAGTACAGTACAATAAGATGTATAAGGCTGGCCATACATGTTCAACTTTTGTTGTACAATTTTCGGTTAGATCTACCACAAACCACATAATGTGAGGTCAAAGCTAAACAACACTTTCACTTGTATCCAATTGAGCAGGCCTTTGTACTACATACTTGAAGGTAAATTTCAAGAAAATTGTACAGAAAATTGTAAGAAAATTGTATCATGTATGGCCAACCTAAGTTACATATAGATTGCAATGAATCAATCAGACGTCTGTTGGGGGGGATGGCACTGGTAGAGAGATCCCTTTAGGCTTGGTGCCTAGAATAAACCTTGTGGATAATCGGTATGAGGGGGGAACATAGGTAACCAGTGTTTGTTCACCCTTTTTCCAAACTCTTGCCGAGTTTTGCCGACGTAAAAAGATCCACACTTGCATCGCATTAGATATACTATCCCTGTGGTCTTGCAATTGGTGAAGTGTCTTGGCTTGAAAGTGTCTCAGTTTGGCAGTGTAGTGATTGTGGATTATAGAGTTATAGTGAAAAATACTGTGCTAACAAAAAATAGTGAACAAGGTCGCCATGGGTTTTTTTTTTTTTTTGTTTTTGTTTATGTGTTATCCCCATGGCCCGGCACCAAGAGTATGGGGACCAAGATTGTCCTCACTTTACTAACCGGTCTACACTGCCTGACTTGTGATGATCTTGTACATTCCTGTACTTCACTGTATGATTATGTCGTGGTTTGTTTACTCAACCTTATTCACGGTGCATACTGTTGCTGTTTACCTTGCTTTTTTTTTTTTGATGCATTTTGTACTGCCTAAAAATGATGTTCACTTGTTATGTCATACCATTTTACCTCAATAAAATGTTTAAAAAAAATAGTGAACAAATAGCTGCTGACACTCCAATCGACTGTGATGGCATCCAAATGTAACATAAATTGTGCAGCGCTCATAGCGCTGCACAATTTATGTTACATAGTGATTGTGGATTGACAGATAACAGCACGTTGTGCACAATTTCCGCAGGGGAAGGTTTTTTTATCTAAAATTATTTCCTTTTCCTAAAAAAAAACATTTTTCAAGTAATTTATCTCAATTACATGTAATTTATAGAAGCAGCCTTAGTTCGTGATGCGACTTAGAAACCTGGGGAAAACCTTTCACACATGGACCAGACAAAAGAAAGATGTGTGTAACATAAAGCACATTGCATAATTCTACTTTAAATTCTGCATATGTGCAAAAAACTTACAATTCATTGTTGTTTCTAGACATGGTGACTTATCCTTGAAAAAGACTAATACCTATACAGCCGAAACGGGTAGGATAATCTCCTGGACATTTTCCTCTGAACAAAGTTCCAAGCCTGAAATACACACATGGAACAACAGAGACAAATGTTCCTCAAAAGTCACCATTTTTTACCTTGTCACCTACCTTTCTAACTTCTTCACTTCTCTCACCGATGGACCTTAAACCCATCCACGACAAACTTGTCTATTACCTTGTAAAACTTTTTTGAAAATAAACTGTTCAATTTTTATTCTCTGATACTTTACTTTGTTTACTCTTGCCCTTAAAGTCCCAACAACCTTGGTTTGAGGCACCAAACCCAAAACGATTTCACAGGGACGATGGCAAAACCTTACTATAGGGAATTATAGAGATCAAAACCCCTTTTCCAAGCAGCCTCTGTGTCCACAGTGAAAATTGGTGGTTGTGGACATTGTCCATTCTCTGCAGGTGGGGCACGCTTCTCCTGGCCGTGTTATTGATCCACAACATGCAGAAGATTTGGTGGAGTGGATAACTAAGCCACCCTCATCCTCTGTCACCCCGGCTCATACTAGTTTGCCTTCCACCGCAGCTGCCAAAGCAGCCTATTCCACAGGCTCCTTGTCCACAGCTACTCCTTCCATGGCCCCCACCATCATGCACAAAGGAGTCACCTAAATTATTTGATCATAATGTCAGTTACATGATGCTGGAGGATGCGCAGCAATTTGAATGCTCCAATGTTGGTTCCCAGGTTAAGGAAGGGAATAGCGTGAGCCAAGAGAGAGGAAGTGACAATGACAGACAAGAAACTAGCAGTCTTCTTCCCCTATCTACAGCATACTGCCAAGTTTGCTCCAGTGACGAGGAGGGAGGGAATTATGAGGTCACTGACTGTACTAGAGTGCCAGAGAGAATAGAGGAGGAAAGTGAGGAGGAGACACAACTCCAACAAGGCAGGATGTCCTCCAGGGGCAAGCTTAAGGGCCCGCCAACTGCCTCATTTGTGACATGCCCACCAGGTGGAACTCAATATTGGCAATGCTGCAGCGGCTGCACAAGCAGCAGAGGGCCATCAATGAGTACCTCTGTGAGTATGGCACAAGGACAGGCTCAGAGGAGCTTGGTTTCTTTTTGCCACACCAGTGGCTGCTGGTAAAGAATGCATGCACTGTCCTGTCACCATTTGAGGAGGCTAAAAGGATAGTGAACCACGACTATGCAGGCATCAGTGACCCTCTAGTCTAGTATTCCTGCTGGAGAATATGCTTCATGGAATCATGAACACGGCACTTGATGCAGAACAGCGAATGGAAGAGGAGGACTTCCTTTCCTCACAAGGCCCCCTTTATGCAAATACCATTCTTTCAAGGCTGCAAAACACACAGGAGAAACAGGAGGAGGATTGTTGCAGCCGCTCCTCATTTGGCTGAACGATGTCTCAGAAACACGTCCAGAAAATGTTAACCTCCCAGTGTCTGGATAGGTGTTACACACATTTTTTTTCAAGGCCTCCTCAAGATGTTTCATCCTCTACTCCCTCTGCGAAGGCAGGATGCGCTTTGCAACTTTACCCTTGTAATGTGGATCAAGAAGGGTTGCCAACCAGTAATTATCCCTCACCTTGATAGCACGAATCCTCAGGTCCTTTCACAGGCTTTGCAGAATCAAGGAGCCCATGGAATGTACGTTTGAGGAGGCATGAGCTTCTGAGTCCTCTGGGTCACTAAGGATGACATTGTCAGGAGCAACCTCTCCCCAACCACGTACAACTCCTGGGGTTTCTGGGCAATGAAAACAATCCCATGAAGACTGCTGTATGCTATCCTCTATATCCATGCTGCCACAATCCTCCTTCTCCTCTTCCTCCTGTGTGTTTTGTGTCCCTGCAGGCATGATATCTGCATTATGGGGGCCTTGTGAGGAAAGGAAGTCCTCCTCTTCCTCCCACTGTTCTGCCTCAAGTGCCTTGTCTATGATTCCATGAAGCGTGTGCTCCAGCAGGTAGACAAGAGGGATAGTGTCACTAATGCATGCAACGTCCCTGCTCACAATCCTTTTGGCCTCCTCGAATGGTGACAGCACGGTGCATGCATCCTTTATCAAAAGCCACTGGCGTGGTGAAAAAAAGCCAAGCTCCTCTGAGTCTGTCCTTGTGCCATACTCACACAGGTACTCATTGATGGCCCTCTGCTGCATTGCCAATGTTGAGTTCCACCTGGTGGGCATGTCACAAATGAGGTGGTTGTTGGACAGGTTGAATTCCCATAGAATGTCAGATAAATGAGCACTGGCATTGTTTGAACACCAGAAATGGCCACAGACTTTTCTGGCAGGCCTCAGGAGATCTTGGAAGCCTGGGTATCTGGTCAAGAAACGCTGCATATCATGTACCTGAAGGTGAGCCTGAAATGGTGAGGGAAGCCTCTCTTATGCCTCTGACTCAGGGCCCCTGATAGTGCAGACAGGAGGCGCCGGAGTATAGAGTAGCACGAGTGCCTGGTATAAGCTGGAAGCAGGCCGGTGTCCACGGACAGGGATAGCCAGGTAGATCCAGTGGATAAGCAGGTGTGCAGGCAGCAGGTGCTGGAGGCAGGAGTCAGGATAGCAGGGTTGGGTGACAGAACCTTCCCTGGGCAGGTGATCGGATCTGGAGAAGACAGGAGTGTAGTTAGACAATCCGGGTCAGAAGCCAAACAGTAATGCAGTAGCTCGAAGGAGCAGACTGGAGCGGAGGTCAAAGGACAAGCCGGGGTCGGTATAGGCGGAGAGCAGAGGATGGTCAGGACAAGCCAGGTCTGGAACTGGTAAACTGGATACAGGTTGCAGGTACAGGTCAACAAAGGCTGAAGACAAAGCAGCACTGGAGCTGAGCCAAGGCTGGGTTTAAATAGCCCATTTGGCACCAGCATCTGTCAAACGTTGCGTGCTTGCGTTCGTGCATTTGCGCAATAGCCAAGTCTCTGCGGAATTTCACAGGAGCATGTCTTTGCCTATGAACAGCAAACCTCCTCTTACGTTGCCCCCTCCCAATAGGCAGCCTCCAGATGCCCAACTGGGCCAGTCTCTCTGGGTGATTGCGCTTAAATGCTTGAATTAGATCTTTAGCATGGATATTGTCCACTGGTTCCCATGAATTCTCCTCGGGTCCATAACCCTTCAATTTGATTAAGTATTGAACCTTGTTACCCCTCTTCCTGCAATCAATGATAGCTTCAACTTCAAACTCCTCTTCTCCATCAATTAATACAGGTTTAGGAGGACCATTGTTCCTATCCGGGAAGGAGTCTGGTAAAGCAGGTTTCAACAGAAACACATGAAAAACAGGGTGTATTTTAAGAGTCAGGTAACACCAATTCATAGGAGACGTCATTAATTCTTCTTTTAACAGAAAAGGGACCCACATATTCAGGCCCAAGTTTCCTTGATGGACAGGTTAGTTTCAGGTTGGTTGTGGCCATCCATACCCGGTCACCAGGCTCCAATATCAGCTCTCTTCTCTTCTTGTCAAATTATTTTTTATTGTTTTCCTGAGCTTTTGCCATGGTTTCTTGCAACAATATGCTATTGGAAGCAAAAAAGTTTGCTGTGTCTTGGACAGCAGGGACGGGGCACTCGGGAATTGTGGTGATCAGGAAGGAAGGATGGTAACCATAATTGGCCAAAAATTGTGTTTGCTTAGTAGCAGAATGTTCTGAGTTATTATATGCAAACTCGGCTAGCGGCAACAGTGTTACCCAGTCGTCCTGCAAAAAAGAAGAGAAACAGCGTAGATGTTGTTCCAGTGTCTGACCATTGGTCTGTGGATGGTATGCCGAGGAAAAGGACAATTTAATTTTTAATCTTTCACAAAGGGATTTCCAAAACTTAGAGGTGAACTGAACCCCGCGGTCAGATACTATATTGGCAGGAACTCCATGCAGTCTCACAATTTCTTTAATAAACACCTTGGCAGTATCCACGGCTGAGGGTGTACCCTTCATGGGTAAAAAATGTGCCATTTTGGATAACCGGTCTACGACCACGAAGATGGTGATGTGGCCTTCAGATGGGGGGAGTTCTACAATAAAGTCCATTGAAATTGCTCTGTCAGGGACCGGTAAAGGTTTGAGTAAGCCCCAAGACCTGGACCTGGAAGTCTTATTCCGGATGCAAGTGACACTGGTCTCAATATATCTCTTACAGTCCTTCTCCAGGCCAGGCCACCAGAAGGTGCGTTGAAGTAGTTCCGAAGTCTTATGGGTTCCAAAATGTCCTGCAAGAATAGGGTCATGGCAGAGACCCAGAATGGAAGTCCGTAAATTTTCAGGTATGAAGATTTTATTATAATGCCACAAAAGTCCATCCTTAGCCTGTAGGGTTACTCCAGGAGGAGGCAGAATACCTTCAGAAGCCTTCTTAAGTTGTAGTAACAAATTTTCTTGTAGCAATAGGAAGTGACCAGAAGACAAGATCATATCCGGGACCGTAGATCTTTCTGCATCAGAGAACATACGGGAAAGTGCATTGGGTTTGATGTTTTTTGATCCTGGTCTATAGGTGATATGAAAAGAAAATCTGGAGAAAAAGAGAGCCCATCTGGCCTGACGTGGTCTCAAGCGTTTAGCAGCTTGAAAGTATTCCAGATTCTTGTGATCTGTATATTCAAGGATTGGGTGAGCTGCCCCTTCTAAGAGGTACCTCCATTCTTCCAGGGCTGCCTTTATTGCCAAAAGTTCACGATCACCAACGTCATAATTTCCTTCCGCTGGGGATAACTTGCGTGAAAAGAATGCAACAGAGTGTAGCAGAGCTTTGGCTCCTAGGGATAGTACTGCCCCTACTGCAGATTCAGATGTGTCTACTTCCAGGACGTAAGGCAGAGTGGGGTCTGTGTGCTGGAGAACTGGTGCGGAGGTGAAGAAAGATTTCAAAGTTTCAAATGCGGTCTGTGCTTCAGGAGTCCACTGAAACCGGTTACCTTGCCTGGGGTGATAGAGGATATAACTGCAGAAAAATTTTTGATGAATTTCAGATAAAAGTTCGGAAATCCCACAAAACGTTGTACCCCTTTCTTGTCAGTGGGAGCCGGCCAGTCTAGAATGGCAGAAACCTTTTGAGGATCCATTTTAATGCCTTCTGTAGAAAGGATTAGGCCCAAGAATTGAATGTTCTGACAATTAAACTCACACTTTTCAGGTTTTGCGTATAGCCCATGTTGTCTGAGTCGAACCAGGACACTTCTTACATGTCCGTGATGATCTTCTACAGTGGCAGAGAAAGCCAGAATGTCCTCAAGGTAAACAATGATAAATAAGTCCAGGAAGTCTCGAAATATATCATTAATCAAGTGCTGGAAGGTGGTGCAAAGTCCGAAGGGCATTACTAGATACTCGAGGTGCCCAAAACGAGTGCGGAATGCAGTTTTCCACTCGTCACTTTCCCTGATTCGCACCAGGTTATATGCCCCACGTAAATCCAATTTGGTAAAAATGGTGGCAAAGCGGAGTCTCTGAAACAGTTCTGGTACCAATGGTAAGGGGTAACGATTCTTGATCATAATTTTATTTAGATCACGATAGTCCACACAGGGGCGGAGAGTGTGGTCCTTCTTTTCCACAAAGAAAATCCCAGCTCCTGCCGGGGATGTAGATGGACGTATAAACCCCTTTCTCAGGCTGTCGTCAATGTACTCCTTTAGGGTGGCAAGTTCAAGTTCAATAAGGGGGAAGATCCGTCCAAAGGGTATTTCGGCCCCAGGAAGGAGCTTGATGGGACAGTCATATGGTCTGTGAGGGGGGAGAGTCTCTGCTCCTTTTTTGCTAAAGACATCCAAGAAATCATGGTAGATCACAGGAACAGAAGAGCGTGTTTCAGAATCAGAGTCCATGCACAGTAATGGAGACAGCTGGGGTTGTAGTTGGAAGGAGCAGAGCTGTTGACAGTAGGGAGACAGGAACTCAATCTCTCCTGTTTTCCAATTAATACAGGGGTTGTGTGCCTGTAGCCATGGCATGCCCAGAATGATGGGGAATAAAGGTGTCAGGGAAATGGCCGTAGGAGAACTGGCAACATTGCCAGTAATAGCAATGGACATTCCTGACTCAACTGACACAGCCCTCTGCTGGCCTGTCAGGGAAATGGCCTATAAAAGGTGGCCATAGGATCAGACTCATTGCTGGATTATCTCTCAGCTTCCTGTGCTTCCTGTTTCCTGTTTGGATTTCCTGTTGTGACCTCCGCTTGTTCCTGATTCCGTTTGATCTCCTGCTCCTGGCTTGACCCTTGGCTTCTCCCACTAACCTTGCTTCCGTTATCTACTGTGTATGACCCCGGCTTGCTTCAAGACCTCGGCTATTCTGGTTGTCTCCTGCGCATGAACTCGACTTGTACCACGGTTCCCGCTGCCTGCTCCAGTCCCAGACCTCGGCCAGTACCTGTCTCCACTACTAGAGACTATTCCTTGGCACAAGGTAGCCCGGCTGCTTCAGAGCCCTTGAAAGACTTATACCCTGCTGTGATTCCAGCCTGTTCCAGTTCGCTCTCAGATTGCTCCTGATTCTACCTACCTGCAGCTGGTAACCCATGCCACTTGGGGCGCCACACCCTTTGTACCATCTCCAGGGGTGTGCCGCAAGGGGAGCCCTCTCAGCACCTCGGCCTCGGATCAGGTAACCCTGACAGTATAATACAGCCATGTCAGAGGCCGACAGAGGTGCTTCCCAACTCGAGGCTCTGTGCCAGCAGGTCACTGCCCTCACCCAGGCAGTACAGCGTCTGCAGGAAGGATACTTCCAACTGGAAGGTCGACTGCAACATCTGACAACTTCTCCTGCTCCTGCGGATCTCAGTCCTCCATCCACCAGCACAGTTTCTGCTCCACCCCTTACGGGACAGCCAGTTTCCTCCCATACTATGGTGCCTCCTCCTGAGCCACGGGTGCCAATACCTGAACGCTTCTCCGGTGATCGGAAGAAATTCAGGGCCTTCAGAAACGCCTGCCAACTATACCTGGCCCTCCAGCCTAGGACTTTTACTTCAGAGACTGTAAAGGTTGGGTTTGTGATTTCATCACTGTTGGAGGAGCCCCAGGCCTGGGCCCATGGCCTGCTGGAGCAAAAGGACCCTGCTCTCAATTCTATGGACACCTTCTTTGATCTAATGGCCCAACTTTATGATGATCCTCAGCGTGTGGCTACGGCTGAGGCTACCTTGCATTCCCTCCAGCAGGGAAAACGCCCCAGCCACGTTCCAGCACTTCGTAAACTATATTTTCTGGGAATTTCTGGACTATTTCGTAATCGTTTACCTAGATGACATCCTCATCTTCTCTGCTACCCTGGATCTCCACAGAGCTCACGTGAAAAAAGTCCTTGTGACTCTAAGGAAGCACGGTTTATACATTAAAGCAGAAAAGTGCGAATTTGAAAAGACTTCCATCAAATTCTTGGGTCTTATCATCTCTACCGAGGGAATCGCAATGGACCCACAAAAGGTGAAAGCTATCCTTGAATGGCCAGCCCCTTCAGATAAGAAGGGTGTTCAACGATTCATAGGATTTGCTAATTTTTACCGAAGATTTGTAAAAGACTTTTCAGCTATCATTTCACCAATTACTCAGCCGACTCGCCAGCAGACCAGATTCAAATGGTCCCCAGAAGCTCAGGCAGCATTTGACAGAATGGCCTTACGCGAAAATAAATGTCTTTTTGGTACCTGCCACTGTGGTACGGCACATTCCATAAATTTGCGAAAGGGAGCAGAGTCTACCAGATGAAAATTCAGCAATTATAGTGCTAGCAATTTGGCCAAGCTAGCATTAAGATGCTGAGCATGTGGATGGCTGGGACAATATTTATTTCTATGGTTCAGCAACTAGGGTAGTTAAATGTGTCTGCTGCTCAAATCAAGCAGTGGTGTACTGCTAGCATATTGGGTGCAAGTCTCTGTGGCACTCATCCCTCTCAATGAAAGTTTTGAGAAGACATTGGGTATAGTAGGGTTAGAAATCCCAGATGAGGAGCAAGGCGAAGTATGCTTGTTTTTTTCTTGGCTCTTTCAGGTGCTGTTGCCAACAGACTGCATAGCAGGTCTTCATATGTCTTGGAAAGCATGTGGTGCCCAAGCGGCTGGTGTTCTTGCCACGCTTGATTTGCTTCAGACAGATGTTGCCAACAGCAACGCTGCAGTCTACTGCACACGTGCTGAAAAAAAGCCCACACTGATGAACTTTTGGAAGTCCGTGCGGAGTTTGCAGCACCCAGCACCTGTGGAGCTTTTCAATAGATTGGCTACTCCTATGGCTGCCCCTGGAGCACATCCTGCCTTGTTGGAGTTGTTCCTCCTCCTCCCCCTTACTTTTCTCCTCTATCCTGTCAGGCACCCAAGTACCATCAGTGACCTCATCATCCCCTCCCTCCTCGTCACTGGAGCAAACTTGGCAGTATGCAGCAGCTGTGGCAACATGACTGCTAATTTCAAGAGAGAAAGAGAGAGAAAGAGAGACAACTTTATGATGATCCTTAGCGTGTGGCTACGGCTGAGGCTACCTTGCATTCCCTCCAGCAGGGAAAACGCCCCAGCCACGTTCCAGCACTTCGTAAACTATATTTTCTGGGAATTTCTGGACTATTTCGTAATCGTTTACCTAGATGACATCCTCATCTTCTCTGCTACCCTGGATCTCCACAGAGCTCACGTGAAAAAAGTCCTTGTGACTCTAAGGAAGCACGGTTTATACATTAAAGCAGAAAAGTGCGAATTTGAAAAGACTTCCATCAAATTCTTGGGCCTTATCATCTCTACCGAGGGAATCGCAATGGACCCACAAAAGGTGAAAGCTATCCTTGAATGGCCAGCCCCTTCAGATAAGAAGGGTGTTCAACGATTCATAGGATTTGCTAATTTTTACCGAAGATTTGTAAAAGACTTTTTAGCTATCATTTCACCAATTACTCAGCCGACTCGCCAGCAGACCAGATTCAAATGGTCCCCAGAAGCTCAGGCAGCATTTGACAGAATGGCCTTACGCGAAAATAAATGTCTTTTTGGTACCTGAAAGCGGCTGGTGTTCTTGCCACGCTTGATTTGCTTCAGACAGATGTTGCCAACAGCAACGCTGCAGTCTACTGCACACGTGCTGAAAAAAAGCCCACACTGATGAACTTTTGGAAGTCCGTGCGGAGTTTGCAGCACTTTGCAATAGATTGGCTACTCCTATGGCTGCCCCTGGAGCACATCCTGCCTTGTTGGAGTTGTTCCTCCTCCTCCCCCTTACTTTTCTCCTCTATCCTGTCAGGCACCCAAGTACCATCAGTGACCTCATCATCCCCTCCCTCCTCGTCACTGGAGCAAACTTGGCAGTATGCAGCAGCTGTGGCAACATGACTGCTAATTTCGAGAGAAAGAGAGAGAGAGAGATTGTCCTATATATATATATATACAGTATATACATATATATATATATATATATATATATATATATATATATATATATGTACCTGTCACCCATTCACATAGGGTAACAGGTATATATATATATATATATATATATATATATATATATATATATATATATATATATATAGATATATATCTATATATATATATATATATGACATATAGGGGGGCTCCCAGATTCTGATAAGCCCCCCACCCACAGACTCCAACGACCCTGGGGAGTAGAGCCCCCCCTGCCCAAGAGCACCCCCTCATGTTGAGTGCATGTGACCTGGTATCATTCCGGAGGGAGGGGTGCTCGTTCCCCCCTCCCTTTCCTGACCTGCCAGGCTGCATGCTTGGATAGGGGGACCCTACGCCGTTTTTTTAAAATTTTTTTTTAATTCTGGCGTTCGGTTCCCCTTAAAATCCATAGACTGAGGTGGGGGGACCTCTTTTTTCTTTATCTGTATTGCTGGGAGCCAGCAATATATTACAGCCACTAGCAAGATTAAATTACATTTTTTTCTTTAGAAATGTCAGTATTGCTACAGCGGGCTCTATACATTGTACAGAAGTGCCATTTTACAGGCACATTAAGGGGACCCCCCAGGCATGATATTTAAAGGAATTTCTAATTTTTATTGTTTCACTTTAAGCATCAATAAAGTCATCTAAAAAGAGTTTTGTGACCAGGAGCAACCACAGTGGGGGGGCTCCATCCCTAAATACAGGTATATATATACAAACAAAATATATACAGGAGGTCATGGGGCTTTGAGGGAGGCCAACCACTTTACCAAAGAAGATATATAGAGTACATACGTTAACAAGTTGGTTAGAAAAATAGAACAATATAGCGAAAATAAATGCAAAAAAAAAATTCCTGAATGAAGTAAAAATATTTATGTATTTGAGAACTGACATATAACAATTCATGATAGATACAGTAAATACATAATATAATTACTTTATATTAATATATATAAGAAATAAATACATGTTTGATATAGACATAATGAATAAAACCACTTTTTTTGGGCATTTTTTGGGCGTCTTTGGAGGCAAGAATTACATCTGAACTTCTTTATAGGGGTATAAATACACACACATATACAGTATGTATATATACACATACACACATATAGGTGTGATAGGAGCGGAGCCCTATGCCTGCAAATAATTTCATTAGCGCAGGCATAGGGTTCTGCTGCTTTCACACCTATACTGTATGTGTGTATGTGTATATATACATATATGTGTGTGTGTATATATACCCGTACACAGAACTTCAGATGTCATGCCTGCCTCCAAAGACGTCCACAAAAAAGCCCAATAAACGCCTGCAACAAAAACGCCCAGGTGTGAAAGTAGCGGAGCCATATGCCTGCTCTATTGCAATTCTAAGACAAACAATCTTTTTTCTATGGCGGTCACCCTGACATGGAAGAGTTTGGTCACCCTGCCATAGCAGTCAGAGTCAGTTCACCCTACACTACACTACGGTCACCCTGACACTCAACACTTTCCCTACAGAAACTAGATTATTGAATCTAACTATAGTGGAAAATAGTACCCTAACTACACTAGATATCCCTCACACTAATAATTGCTAAATGACACTTTTGAAGCAGGAGTAACAGAACTGCTTCCACTCTCTTCCACAGCCCCTGTATTACAGTGCTAGAGATTTGGCGGGGATATGTTATATACTGGGGGGCGTATTCACTAATGATTGGCCTCTGGACCCCCTAGTCACTCCAATCACATTCCTAGCATCCTCCTGCCCCCTCAATTGGCTTTTACTGATGTTTCTGGTCCAATCACAAGCTTTTAAAGCCCATTTCCTGTACCATTGCATTTTGGTCGGTTCTGGTTGCCAAATTCCGAACTTTTTCCGCAAAAAGTTCGGAATTCGGCCGAATTTCGAACAGTCAATGTGCGGGTCGAACCGATGGTCGACCCGAACCGTTCGATCATCCCTACTTTTTAGATGCTGGTAATTAATTTAATAATAATTATATATATCTCTCTCTATATATATATAGTGCCTTGCAAAAGTATTCGGCCCCTTGAACTTTGCGACCTTTTGCCACATTTCAGGATCCAAACATAAAGATATAAAACTGTAATTTCTTGTGAAGAATCAACAATAAGTGGGACACAATCATGAAGTGGAACGAAATTTATTGGATATTTCAAACTTTGTTAAATAAAAAATGGAAAAATTGGGCGTGCAAAATTATTCAGCCCCTTTACTTTCAGCGCAGCAAACTCTCTCCAGAAGTTCAGTGAGGATCTCTGAATGATCCAATGTTGACCTAAATGACTAATGATGATAAATAGAATCCACCTGTGTGTAATCAAGTCTCCGTATAAATGCACCTGCACTGTGATAGTCCCAGAGGTCCGTTTAAAGTGCAGAGTGCTTTATGAAGAACAAGGAACACACCAAGCAGGTCCAAGATACTGTTGTGGAGAAGTTTAAAGCCGGATTTGGATACAAAAAGATTTCCCAAGCTTTAAACATCCCAATGAGCACTGTGCAAGCTATAATATTAAAATGGAAGGATTATCAGACCACTGCAAATCTACGAAGACCTGGCCGTCCCTCTAAACTTTCAGCTCATACAAGGAGAAGACTGATCAGAGATGCAGCCAAGAGGCCCATGATCACTCTGGATGAACTGCAGAGATCTACAGCGGAGGTGGGAGACTCTGTCCATAGGACAACAATCAGTCGTATACTGCACAAATCTGGCCTTTATGGAAGAGTGGCAAGAAGAAAGCCATTTCTTAAAGATAACCATAAAAAGTGTCGTTTAAAGTTTGCCACAAGCCACCTGGGAGACACACCAAACATGTGGAAGAAGGTGCTCTGGTCAGATGAAACCAAAATCAAACTTTTTGGCAACAATGCAAAACGTTATGTTTGGCGTAAAAGCAACACAGCTCATTACCCTGAACACACCATCTCCACTGTCAAACATGGTGGTGGCTGCATCATTGTTTGGGCCTGCTTTTCTTCAGCAGGGACAGGGAAGATGGTTAAAATTGATGGGAAGATGGATGGAGCCAAATACAGGACCATTCTGGAAGAAAACCTGATGGAGTCTGCAAAAGACCTGAGACTGGGACGGAGATTTGTCTTCCAACAAGACAATGATCCAAAACATAAAGCAAAATCTACAATGGAATGGTTCACAAATAAACATATCCAGGTGTTAGAATGGCCAAGTCAAAGTCCAGACCTGAATTCAATCGAGAATCTGTGGAAAGAACTGAAAACTGCTGTTCACAAACGCTCTCCATCCAACCTCACTGAGCTCGAGCTGTTTTGCAAGGAGGAATGGGCAAAAATTTCAGTCTCTCGATGTGCAAAACCGATAGAGACATACCCCTAGCGACTTACAGCTGTAATCGCAGCAAAAGGTGGCGCTACAAAGTATTAACTTAAGGGGTCTGAATAATTTTGCACGCCCAATTTCAGTTTTTTATTTTTTAAAAAAGTTTGAAATCAAGATGCCAAGTGGTTTTATTCATCATGTCTATATCAATCATGTATTTATTTCTTATATATATTATCATGTAATTATATTATGTAGTTACTGTATCTATCATGAATTGTTATATGCCAGTTCTCAAATACATATATATTTTTACTTCATTCAGGAATAGTTTTTTCTGCTCCTGGAAAATTATTGTTTTAAAAAAAAAAATGTTTGCATTGATAATTGATACATGTCCCCCAGGGCAGTACCCAGGTCCCCATACACATTTTATGCAAATACCTTGCATATAAGCCTTTAAAATTAGGACTTTTTTCATGTTCATGTTCATAGACTTTAATAGAGTTTTTTCCTGTTCGAGAGGTTCTGGTGTGAACCGAACAGGTGGATGTTCGACCCATCTCTACTCATCACCTGATGCTATGGACCTCTTTAAAAAAAAATCAGGTCTACTGTGAATGCAATATGCAGGACTCCTTCTGCTGGGGTTTGACTTATTAGTCATCCTGGTCTCTTCTATGCCCCTACTCCCTCCTTATCTTTGTTTCTTTTCTTCCTACCCCCTCCATCTTACTTGGATATAAACCTTTTCCTTAACTCACCCTGCATAAAACTTCCATTGGTGCTGTGGTGTACCTTGAGGCCTTAAAGTGTTACTAAATTCAGGATCCTGCATTCACTATATCTGGTCTCCCACAGTACACAGAACACAGAAATGCAATTATTTTAGTAAATATAAACTGCTAAATACTTTTTCTTATCAGCAGTATAAAGCAGTCTGGTGACTTCTATCAGTTTCCGGCTGAGCACTGGTTAAAGCTTGTAGGAAGAGTTTTCAATCTGCTATGACTGTCCTATGAGGCTGAATGACCCCTAATGTTTTGTCTGGACAGTGCTGATTGGTCCTCTGCTGATCACATGCACCCCCCCCCCCCAAAACAAAATCACACCAAATTGAGCAAGAGCAGAGTGCCTCCTCTGTTTTATTAGCAGATTGATTGTGGCAGTAAAAGAAGTAGTGGAGGATCAGAGAAGACAGGATCAAACAGCCTTTTTACACAATGCAGAGGATTAACCCCTTAGGTTCCACAGTGAGTATAACAAGCATGCTTTACTGCATATACAGACTGTTTGTTTTTACTGTGGTGGGTTTAGTAACACTTTAAGCTTCATAAATACCACTGGACTGTGCAATACCAGATTGTTTCTACCTTTTTTACACTGTCAGCGGTTATGTTAGTTAGCTATTGTTACAATGGTTTTAGTTTTACCTCTCTTCTTTGAGGTTTATTATAAGTATTGATGACACCCAATGATAGTTGTTTCACAGTAATTTACTGTTGAAACACTTTCTAATTAGAATATATTTAAATAAAATATAGGTAAGTGCATTTAATTGTAAGTTTAAATGAATGTGCAGCCAAAACTTTCTTTTTTGTGGTGAAGTTTTAGAGATCCTGTTTTATTGTGTTACTGGTTGTGAGAATTATTCCTCTCTTTTTATCTTGGTGACTTTTGTCACTGCGACATAAAGTTTTGAGAAATGCTCAATTTTAGAATTGTCACCAACACAATTTTGCAGGGTAAATCCTGCAATAGGATACATGTTCTGGTAACAAATGTATAAGAGGGGTTTACCATAATTTTGGAAAGGCTTTCTCTCACTCAAAATTAGGGATGATCGAACTTTTGAAAAGGTCGGTTCGGCCAGAACATCCGAACTTCCCGAAAGTTCGGCTCGGATTTCAGAACCCCATTGAAATCAATGGGACCCGAACTTCGGTAATCAAAAAACACCATTTTTAAGCCCTAAAACCCAATAAACGCCCCTAAAAAGTGCACAGGGTTCTGGGTCATGCCCCATTAACTATTAATCACACAAAAAAAGTTCTTAAAAATTGTCATTTTTGATAAAAAAGCCAATTATTGAAAAAAAAAAAAAAAAAAAAAGAGAGATTTTTTGATTTTTACTTTGGATTTAGTATCGGGGGGGGGGGGTCTAAAAGGTGTGCATGTGAAGTTTCAGCTCTGTAGCATGTCCAGAACCATGAAAAAAAAAAGATAATTTTTCAGTAGAACCGGGATGTGGGTCGGGAGCCTCCTTTAACTTTAACACCTATATGATCTTTTTTATGGTTCTGGACATGCTACAGAGCTGAAACTTCACATGTACACCTTTTAGACCCCCCAGACACAAAAATCACACAAAAAAAGTTCTTAAAAATTGCAATTTTTAAATTTTATTGAAAAAAAAAAAAGAAAGATTTTTTTGATTTTTACTTTGGATTTCGTATCTCGGGGGTCTAAAAGGTGTGCATGTGAAGTTTCAGCTCTGTAGCATGTCCAGAACCAGAAAAAAAAAAAGATTGTTTGTATTAGAACACTTTCTTTCAGGATAGGTAGTTAGCTTCTCTCCCGGTTTAATAGAAGGCATTTTTTGGGGTTCTTTTCAGTCAGGAAAAACATCTGAACTTGTGTATAGTGGTACTGTGCACAAGTTCAGATGTTTTGCCTGCCTCCAAAACCCCCCAAAAAATGCCAGCAAAAACACACCTGGGCATTTTTTTTTGACGCTAGCGTTTTTTTTGGCATTTTTTTGGGTTCTTTTGAGGCAGGCAAAACATCTGAACATGTGTATAGGGGGTATATATACACATATATGTCTGAATATATACCCCTAGACATATATAGGTGTGATAGTAGCAGAAATATATTACTGTAAATGATTTCATTAGCGCAAGCATTTATTTCTGCTACTATCACACCTATATATGTCTAGGGGTATATATTCAGACATATATGTGTATATATACCCCCTATACACATGTTCAGATGTCATGTCTGACATCAAACATGTCCTCAAAAAAGCACTGACAGTAGCAGCCCCTGCAGCATAAAAAATGCTTGCTGGTGAGAAGCCATAATGGTGTCCCGAAGCAATTCAGAGAAATGATCATTTCTCTATTGCGGTCACCCTGACATGGAAGGGTTTGGTCACCCTGCCATGGCAGTCACTGTCAGTTCACCCTACACTACATTACGGTCACCCTGGTATGGGTTTGGTCAGTCAGTCACCCTGCCATGGCAGTCAGTTAACCCTACACTACATTACGGTCACCCTGGTATGGAAGGGTTTGGTCAGTCGGTCAGCCTGCCATGGCAGTCAGTTCCCCCTACACTACATTATGGTCACCCTGGCACTTCATACTTTCCCTACAGAAACTAAATTTTTGAAGCTAACTTAAGTGTAAAGGAGCACTCTAACTACACTAGATATCCCTTTCCTCACACTAAAAATAGCTAAATGACACTTTTTAAGTAAAATTAACAGAACTGCTTCCACTCTCTTCCATGTCCAGTATAACAATGCTAGGAATTTGGCGGGGGCGATCTTATATACTGGGGGGCGTATTCACTAATGATTGGTCTAGGGACCCCCTAGTCACTCCAATCACATTCCTAGCATTCTCCTGACCCCTCAATTGGCTTTTGCTAATGGTTCTGGTCCAATCACGGGCTTTTAAAGCCCATTTCCTGAAGCATTGCATTTTGGGCGGTTCTGGTTGCCGAATTCCGAACTTTTTGGGCAAAAAGTTCTAAATTCGGCCGAACCTCGAACACCCAATGTTCGGGCCGAACCGATGGTCGACCCGAACCGTTCGATCATCCCTACTCAAAATCTCTCCAAAGCCATAGGAACACATACAAATTCCCATAATGTATCCAAAACAAAAATGAAAAGTCTTATCTTTAGATATGCTTTAAATAAATCTTTGTTAAAGTCAAATATTTATCATTATTTTGCATTATTACATTCTGCTGTGTGTTTATTTGGTATGCATGGAAACATAAAAAAAAAAACATTTTATAGTTGCTTTAGGAAGGTTAAGATTATTTTTCAGAGCAGATGTTAGCTTAAGAAATCATACTGTGACATTTTACTTCTGTGTTAGAACATAACTGACTGAAAGGAATCTAATTTATTGCAGCCATCCAGGCACATTTTAAAAATAGTCTGCACAGCTATACCTTCATTGATGTCCTGTTCATTTCTTTAGATCATCTTGTGAATCTTACTTACAGCAAATATACAAAAATAATATAACCACTGCTGACTTTTGACAGGTCCTTTGAGGGAATAAATACTGTGATCTAAGACTAAATAAACATAAGAAACACAGACATACACACATACACTCTAGAGAAAACACTATATATACTTATTTAATTGTGGATTTCAATATGAAGGATTATATACCTTTAATTTATATATATATAAACATGGGTCTGACACAGGGTTAGCCCAAGATAACTTTTACTAAACTTAAAACTAAATTGCAATATTTTTCGTTTCAGCAAATGGAACTTTGTACAGTAACCAGGTACATCCAAACTTTCTTTATGTTTAAAGGAAACCTACATGGAAAGAATAATATGACTGCCATTGATGACCTTACCTTATGAGAAATACTTTTACCTGGCTCTCATGCTGAAGCAGGGCAGTCAGTGTTTTCTGAGGCACAACTATGCAGAACAGGGGCTCTAATTTTACTCTGATTTTATGACCTGCATGCTAGATTTTGGTCATTAACTAGGAAAGTGCTGAAACCAGAGAAAGCAAGGCAAACGTTAGTCTTCACAGTAAGTTAGTAATAGGAGCTTTCATATTTCTTTAAGTACAAGATAATTTACAGTAAATATGTATTAAGAGAAGTACAGAGGCTGCTACTGCTTACTTCTTTATGAAAATGTTAACTGCCTGGCTGTCTTTGGATTCTTTGCCCCTAGATTGGGGACCATGGAGAAGATTACTCCCTAATATTACTAATAAAAATGAGAAATGGTCAATAAGAAGAAAGTCCCCTACATTAGGGATCAGTGGGATTAAGGTTTGGTGGAAGATTGTCCCTGTCCCTTACGTTGTTGGTTAGTAAGAAAATTGCCCTCTGGAGGTCAGTGGAATGAATGCTACATTTCATTGGTGGTCGGTAAAAAAAATGCCCCCTTACAGACAGCTAAAAAGATTATTAGTGTCAGTGGTTACTTAACTGAGAGGTGAAGGAAAAAGCTAAATTGGCCTTTGGTCACCAACTTTACTGAGCGATATCAGTGCTGGAAATATGCAGGCACTGTCAAGTAAGAGATCAATCTGCCCAAGCAGCCTGTACCCGGACCAGGCATCTCTTTATTGTCTGTATCTAAGAACTGCTCCCATCATTCTATCCTTTATATAACTCTTATTATCAGAGCAAAAATTAAGGTAAATGCTGTCTTTTCCTTCAGTACACATTTACCAAAAGCAGTGCACTAAAGGTATCCGTACTTTGCATGCAGTCAAGCACTGAAATCACACTTAGCAAAGCAGAGTAAGACATCATGAATTTAGAAAAGCTGTTGCAGCCTCTCTGGTTAATGGCTCAGTGCATTATGATCATTTTGGCTTATGACAATGGAAGCCATTGTTTTCAGTGTACATGTATTATTTTGGTTTGCACTTTTTACGATTGAAACATGTACTAAACTCTCTAGAAAATTTGAAGTTGGTTACAATCCCAGGCCTCAACGAGACCCTTAAACTATTCCTTAAGCCTAATAACAGTGATAGCAGTTTGTGTATGGCCTTAGTAAGTAAGACCCTATACTTGGAAATGTGTGTGTGCACCTATGTTTTATTCAGTTTTGTATAGAACTAGTAGAAAATATAATGCAATATTTACAAATTTTCTTCTGTACCCCTTTAAGTACTGTACAGAGGTCAATATGTAAAAAAACTTGGACAGTTTGTTCCCTTACATGTGGGTTTGTTTACTATAATTTCCAGTTCTAATTTTTAGTCTTTACTTTAAAACCTTCAAATACCATACATTAGCTAACAATTCATAATAATAGTGATAAGTCATACTCAGCATCAAAAAAATGAAAATCTATAATAATGACTACAACAATATTCAAACTACCTGTGCTTAAAATTGTAATGCAGTTGCTCCATGCTGGTGTTCTGCTTGTGTGTGTTTGCAGATGATCCTCATGTGCTTTAAAGATCTCAAAATGTATTATCCTCAGATGTGACAGCAAAGGGCAGAAATGAAGAAAATACACAGATACAAGGAAGGGGGAGAAGGGATTAAGCCTGCAGGAGTTATCCAGTGATGTACAATTGTGAGTGGATTATCTTAAAACATCAAAAGTTCAGTTGTGGAATTGTGAGGAATATTGAAAATGCAGCTGTGGCAGAGTATGTGTTAAATTAAAATTTCATAAAGCAAGGGAGTAAAATTACACATATGCTACAAGGTCATAAGCCCAGTGTGAAAAAGTCTGCTATTTTTGGGGGACCTACCAAACATAAATGAATAAAGGATTGTTTTCATAAATGACATGGGCCCTGGGAAAAGATACAGACTTATCGGTCGCCTGTATTGCAGCCTTTAAAATGTAGTACAACAAGGTGCTTTAGATTTAAAAGAAGATATTACTCACTAAACTGGAAAAGATTCCACTTTTCATTTAATCCCCTGCAGAGCTGCACAGTGTGGCTCTATCAAGACAGACAGAGCTCTTTAATTTGCGAATATACAGTCTGGTAGAGGATTATAGGAGATAGGTAACACTTCTGTTCATTTTTTATTATATATCTTTCATGTAATGGAACATGCATTTTAGTTAATATGTTCAGTGATGTATAAATTATATCCGACATATTTAAGACTGAAACTTATCTTTACGGTAATATTAGAGGTAAAATGGCAAACATGCTTTTAAAAAATGACAGAAATATTATGAGTACAACACAGCCATCCTCAAAAAAGAAGGCATTTTGGAATCATTACTTTTATCAAACATTTAGACAACAAAGAGATCATTTTTCACGCAAGAATAATTGCAGAAAGCCATAGAAAGCATTCTTGTTTACACCTTGGCCAAAAGTGCATTTAGTTTTGTTAGGTTATATCATAGATACAGCCTAACTTTAGATAGACACTTATTATAACTTGTGTCCAGCTGTTCAGCTCATGGCAGAATAATAAATTGGAGCCACAGTTTTGTGGAGTAGGTCTTTTTTTTTTTTTTTCTTTAAAAAAAAACATACATTTTATTAAGTAACAATATTAAAATGACAAGCCAACATTGTGCATTAAAATGTACATATATATATATAGCATATTGCATAGAATAATACAATACAACCGCTCTGGACATTGGATGGACCCAAAAAGTAGGAGTAGGTCATTTTAAACAACACTTTATGGACTTTTGCCAAAATGTAATTAAGCACTTCAGTCACCTTTCATCTAGGAATATTGCCGTTTAATCATTGCACCTTTGTTTCTTGCTGCACCAGTCACTTTATCATAACAGTATATGATATTACACCATTTGCTTACTATTGGTAATCGCTTTGCACTTTAATATACTATTTCATTTTAGATTTTTATTTTACAATCCAACCACATATTTCACATGAAGTTACCTTGATTATATTTACAATAATTTTTTATTGTGGTTGACCCACCAATCAAGTGTATTTATTAATCGTGCATATTATTTTCACTACCACCATCATACTGTACAAATTTTATAGATTTGAATTTTATCCTTATTGGCACTTCTTGGCACCTTTACACGTTTGATGTATATGCTTTTTATTGAAAATTAATTGTGGCAATTTTTACTCTGCATAGTGCCTTGTTATATCTGACCTTACCCAGAACTTTTTATTAGGCAGCGCCATTTACCTCACCCCCCCCTTCTATTTCTTGTATATCTCTATTGAGTTATACTTATGAGGTAGGCAACAGCCAGTTATATACATATATACCTTCATCCTTAGCGCGGATTTACCTCTCTTTTCATACCCTTCCTAATATGTTTTCTTTTGCTTTACCTATTTCTCAAGGTTGTATTGAAGCCATCCAGCTTGCATGCTGGAACATCGAATGGGCTTTGTCTTGTTGTATATCTCCATTTTTTTATCAATAAAACATATTGAACGAGAAATCTGCTATACAACAACTTAGAAACAACATTTGAGTATGCATTTTAAATTCCTTGCCATAAATACAGATATTTCTTAACCGTAGTATTGTGGGTCAACCCAAAGTGTACCTACATTAAAACATTTTTTGAGTTGGAACAGAGTAGGGAAGGGTTTAAACTCCATTAGGTTTTTATTACTGTCTGTGTTCTCATGGAAAAATGGTGGCCATTGTCACTAGAAATTACATTGCGGAAAAATCGTCACCAATGGGATACCTGTCCCAGTGATAATATTCTATAAATAAATAATAGGTCTCACTCCAAACAGCTAACACTTTGATTTTCATATATTTATGAAAGAAAGCATCATATAGAGAAAAAAAATAGTACATGCACAAAATCTCCCCACAGTTCCGTTCCTCTGTCTAGACAAAGACAAGCACTACTATGTATACCTTTAGATTTAGATTAGAACAGGGAGGCGATTCAAGCTAAAAGTACAGCAATTAAAAAACATCAATACACATGGATAGATACCAGAAAAAACTCTCAGCTGACATGCAGACACCGGCAGAGGCAGAGGTTGGAATCACAATGTGTCAAAGTAAAAAAAACTTTTTCAAGTGATATTCACCTGTCTGCATTTGGTACTCAAACCATTTAAATATAAAAAATGGCTCCAAAATTAACTAAACCCACCTCTTCTTTCAAACCTATTCCTGTGACAGTTACCTATTCAATGCAATCCCCTCAAATTATAAGGAAACACTGGGGAGTTCTGGCTAGTGATCTCGGTGTCAATAATTTTTATTGAGTTTTCACAATATATAATAACAAGGTATATGAAACATAAAATACATTTCTGTATAAAAGAGTACAGGAGTCATTGTTACAACCGTATACAACCATATAAAACTTGGATAACAGTGGGATGGAGATCAAAACGTAAGGTAAACAGGATAATTGGTCATATAGTAACATATCATCAGGAATTGCAAACAACACATCAGTGATATACAGGGGATAGAGGGGTGGGTAGGAGTGAAGAGTAATGTCTGTGGGAAATCTTAAGGTGGTACTTAGGAGGGGGAGGAGCAGAATCTGCTCCGCATCAAAGGTTGCCATTTGGTGTAGAAGATGGAGCTCTTAGAAATTGAGTATGCATAGGCTTTTTCAAGAGCGAATTGTAAGTTGACTTGGTGTATCACTTCCAAGTGTAAGGGTGGGGACGGTTGTTTCCAACGTCTAGCGATAATCATTTTAGCAGCCAGTAGTATGTGAGTCGTCACCACTCTCAGACCAGGAGGGACACTGTCCATACCCAAGAATAACAACGCTAGAGCTGGATTAGGGGTAGTGATCACGCCAGTAGATTCCGAAATGATCTCAAATATCCTTTTCCAATAACTGGTCAGGCTCTTGCAAGACCAGAAAACGTGTAGGAGGTTACTGGTTGGCCGCAATCACGACAGCAAGGTGGACTACTATGAGAATAAAACTTTGACAATCGAAGAGGAGTTAGGTACCATCTGGTGAGGAGCTTTTAAGTTTGTTCCCAGTGAGCGGTACATTGGGAAGCCTTATATGTGCTATGTATAGCTAATGACCACTGGGTATCAGAGAAGGATATCTGAAGATCTTTTTCCCATTTAAGCACGGGATGAGTTTTAGAGAAGGTCAGTTTAGATTGCATAAGGTTATAGAAAATGGAAATGCCCTTCTGATTCGGTTTTGGAGAGGAGAGGAATTGTCATATTATGGTAGGCAAGGTCAGGGGAGGGGGAGGATATCTAAGCAGAAAACTAGATAAACTATTGTATGTGTACATGGCTGAGTTTTGAAGTGAGAATTCAGCCTGGAGTGATTTAAAACTTTTTAGAGAGTCCTGTGCATAAAGTTGGTCAACTGTAAGGATGCCGGCTGAAGTCAATTTAGTCAGGTTAGTGTAGGGTAGCAAGATTTCCAGAGTTTCCAGGGGAAGGGACACTGAGGTCCGAGGTGTGGAGGTGACTGAGGAGGCCAAAAATGTCCGCCAGGCTTTTATAGTAGCCTGTGTAGGGAGAGAAAACAAAGATAGATGCAAGGGGCGCCACATGTCTGCCAACAGTAGGAGGTATAGGTTCTCCGTTTTGGCTAGAGGTGACTTCACAAGCGTCCATGGGAGGCAGTGAGATCTCGAGAACCAAGATGGTAGAGACGACAGTTGCGACGCCAGGTAATAATTCTGGATATCAGGAAGACCCAATCCTCCCACTGTTCTGTGTCGAATGGAGTGGGCATAGTTGCATCTGGCTCTCCGTTTCTACTATACAAACTTACGGAGGGTTTTAGAGAGGGTCATGAGGTAGCGTTTCGGGATGGGGATTGGAAGTGTACGAAAGACATATAAGATCTTGGGAAGGCACATAATTTTAAAGGTAGCAATCCTACCTGCCCAAGATAATTCGGTCTTTTGATAGATGCCAATATCCGTGAGGATGGTATCTATGAGAGGGTTGAGGTTGGATGGTAACAGTCTGGACGTGGGGAAAGTTAAGTTAATGCCTAGATAAGGTATGGTATAGTTTGCCCACGCATAGGATAGCAAGGTAGAGAGATGTGTACGTGCCGTGGGATGCATACCCATGTCCAGAATCAGCGACTTGGGGTAGTTCACCTTAAAGTAAGAGACCGCGCTGTACGAGTGAAGAATTTGGTGAGCAGACGGGAGTGAAATGAGGGGGTTGGTGAGGCTTAATATTACATCATCCGCAAATAGACTTGGTGGGAACCCTTAAATTTGAATCCAGAGATTAGAGGGTGAGAACGGATTGATTCTGCAAGAGGCTCAATCAGTAGGTTAAAGATTAAGGGTGAGAGGGGACAACCTTGACGGGTGCCATTGGTTTTGGAGAATGATTTTGATAGGAGTCCGGAGGACATGACTTTGGTGGAAGGGGAAGCGTAGAGTGAGAGTATAGCCGATAAAATGGGACCCGTGAATCCAAATTTGAGCAGGACGGCCTTCATGTATCCCCAGTGAACGCGGTTGAACGCCTTCTCTGCATCAATAGAGAGAAGCAGAGAAGGCGTTCGAGTGCGCTCAGCATGGTGGATGATATTATTTATACGTTGTGTGGCGTCTGGGGCTTGCCTACCTTCAACAAACCCCATTTGGTCTGGGGCTATAAGGGAGGGGATAATAGCAGCAATTATGTTGGCTATAAGTTTTGCGTATATTTTGAGGTCCGTATTCAGTAGGGAGATCGGCTTAAAATTAGCCGGGGAATCTGGGGTTTTGCCTGGTTTAGGTAGGATGGATATGTGTGCTTGAAGCATTTCTGCAGGGAGGTGTTGTGTGGACATGGCATTGGAGAAGAGGCGAAGCATGTAGGGGGTGAGAGTGTCTGAAAGGGAGGAATAATATTCATTGGTAGGACCATCTGGACCCGGGATTTATTCACCGGGAGGGCTCGCAATGTGCGGTTGAGTTCCGCTGTTGTGATGGGGCTGTTGAGGAGGTCTATAGAACATGGGGAAATTTTTGGAAGAGTGAGACGTTGCAAGAAGTTGTGAATGTCTGCGTCTGTGGGTTGTGGAGTGGAGGGGTCATCACAGAGGTTGTATAGAGAAGTGGAAAACATTGGGATAGAAAAAGGCGGGGCTTTGCGGGCCAGTGGGAGTAGAAGGATCAGAACCAAAACCAATTGTAAAATCAAAAAAACATTTTATTGTAGCAAGTAAAAAACAAGCATGGGTAACCATGCATGTATGATAGCAACAAAATAACATGCAAAATGGTTAAAATAAATTCTAACATCACTGTTTATATATAAACATATCCCAAAAGGGATTAGAGCGAACAACAAAGCCTGTGTAGGTGGATGATGGGTCTCAAGCTGAATTCGGTCACGGTAGGTCCCCAGCAAGCCGACGCGTTTCGCTTAAGGCTTCCTCAGGGCCTGAGAGACCATAACAGACCGATGTTTCTATGAGTAACATAAATACAAATAATTACATTTCAGTTTACATGTTCAATGATATAACATACATCATGCTGCTGAATGTTTTTATATATATATTTTTGGCTCAAGTTTTGTACTGACCCTTTTTGAACAGTGACTTGTGTTAGGCGACAGGGCTATAGCGATGCATAGGCTGTTCGGAAGATAATACCTCCGTGTATTATCTTCCGAACAGCCTATGCATCGCTATAGCCCTGTCGCCTAACTCAAGTCACTGTTCAAAAAGGGTCAGTACAAAACTTGAGCCAAAAATATATATATAAAAACATTCAGCAGCATGATGTATGTTATATCATTGAACATGTAAACTGAAATGTAATTATTTGTATTTATGTTACTCATAGAAACATCGGTCTGTTATGGTCTCTCAGGCCCTGAGGAAGCCTTAAGCGAAACGTGTCGGCTTGCTGGGGACCTACCGTGACCGAATTCAGCTTGAGACCCATCATCCACCTACACAGGCTTTGTTGTTCACTCTAATCCCTTTTGGGATATGTTTCTATATAAACAGTGATGTTAGAATTTATTTTAACCATTTTGCATGTTATTTTGTTGCTATCATACATGCATGGTTACCCATGCTTGTTTTTTACTTGCTACAATAAAATGTTTTTTTGATTTTACAATTGGTTTTGGTTCTGATCCTTCTACTCCCACTGGCCCGCAAAGCCCCGCCTTTTTCTATCCCAATGTTTTCCACTAATTTTTAACAGGGGTAAGGGCCTATCTTACACGGCATTTTTTTGTTTACAAGTTGTATAGAGAACTGTAATAGTCCGAAAAGGCGCCCGCTATGTCCTGTGGGTGTAGAAGTTTGGCTTTAGTGAATGGATGGTATAAGGAGGTGATTTTGGTTGAGGACCGTCTGGCTTTTAGTTTACTGGCCAAAAATTTGCCGGCTTTGTTATGTGACGCGTAAAAGTTTATACGCGTTTGGGCTAGCAATTTGTGGTGGCGGTCACAGAGAAGTTGTCGCAGATCTGATTGTAGGGCAGTGAGGCGGGCTAAGGTTGGATGGCAAGGGATAGCTTTGTGAAGTGTGTCTAAGGATTTAATATCTGAAAGTAAGTTATCCAGTTTGGCAGTGAAGACTTTTTTCATTTTAGAACCCAATTGAATCAAGATGCCTCGGGAGTATGTTTTATGTGTGGTCCAGAGAAGGGAAGGATCAATGTCAGGAGCGTCATTGTGAGAGAAAAAGTCAGATAGGTGGGATTTCAGTGATTTGATAGTGTCTGGGTTGGAGAGTAGCGAATTATTACATCTCCAAATGAAGGATGAGGGATGAACAGGACCAGTTGACAATGTTAAGAAAATAGCTGCGTGGTCAGGCCAGAAAATCGGGGGAAATAGAGGAGTCCTTAAAATATGGTAGGGTGTTTTTACCAACTAGAAACATATCGATTCTTGTGTATGATTTATGTCTAGGGGAATAATAAGAATAATCTTTTTCTTCGGCATGTTGGTAGGGCTACACATCATGGAGGTCTTCAGATGCAAGGATGTTTTTAAGGGTCGGCAGCCTAGATTGTTTTTTAGAGGATGAGTACATGATGTGGTCCACCACCAAATTGAAATCACCACAAAACACAACATGGCCAGATTTGAGTTTGGCGACATTGGAGCATAGTTTATGGAGGAATCTCAATTGGTGGGTATTTGGGGCATAAACATTCACTATGGTATATAGACAGTTATTCAATGTACAGATAAGAATCAGATACCTGCCCTCTGGGTCCAACACCACTTGAGAAGGGGTGAAGGAGACAGAGTCTCTTATAGCAAGCAAAACTCCTCGTTAGAGGCTTCTGTCCATAAAGAATAGCATTTAGCTGGGTGGTTAAGGCCTCTGGCGTTAAGGGACATCAGTTTAAGTGCCATTTATGTGGTTAGAAAAAAAAGTGTGAGATAAAAACCTGCCATGTCCAACCGAGAATGGGAGCAGTCAATAAGTGGAGCAGAGACAAACTGATAACCTGGGATAGCTGAGGGAGACGGAAGGGACGGAAGAAGATCCCTGATGGAGTCCGAGCAGAGAAGAGTTGATGGAAGTTCCAACATCTTGGATGTGAAGAATCCTGCATAAAGGTTGCAGAGTATGCTGTAGAAACGGCAAAAAGGAAAAGGCAACAAAAAGAAAAAAAAAAAACGAAAAATAAGCACAGGTAAAAACACGGTCATGAGGGACCGAAAAGGCAGCATCTGCTGCAAAGTGGTGAGGGGAGAGAGTACGGTGGTTAGTAGGGATGATCAAACTTTTGAAAAGTTTGGTTCGACCAGAACACCCGAACTTCCTGAAAATTCGGGTCCGGATTCCAGAACCCCATTGAAATCAATGGGACCCGAACTTCGGTAATCAAAAAACACCATTTTGAAGCCCTAAAACCCAATAAATTCCCCTAAAAAGTGCCTAGGGTTCTGGGTCATGCCCCAGGGACTATTAATCACACAAAAAAAAGTTCTTAAAAATTGTCATTTTTGGATAGAGAGCCAATTATTGAAAAAATTATTGGAAAAAAAAAGAAAAATGAGATTTCTTTGGATTTAGTGTCTGGGGGGGTCTAAACAGTGTACCTGTGAAGTTTCAGCTCTGTAGCATGTCCAGACCCAGAAAAGAAAGATCATTTTCTTTAGAATTTTTATTAGCGCAGGGATGTGGCTCCTCTCCTATCACACCTACAGTATATGTGTGTGTGTATATATACCCCTACATAGAAGTTCAGATGTTATGCCTGCCTCCAACGACGCCCAAAAAATGCCCAATAAACGCCTGCAACAACACACCTTGGCGTTTTTGTTGCAGGCGTTTATTGGGCATTATTTGGGCGTCTTTGGAGGCAGGCATAAAATCTGAACTTCTGTATAGGGGTATAAATACACACACACATATATGTATATATATACATTCACACATATCGGTGTGAAAGTAGCAGAACCCCATCCATGCGCTAATGAAATTATTTGCAGGGATGTGGCTCCGCTCCTATCACACCTATATGTGTGTATGTGTATATATACATATATGTGTGTGTGTATATATACCTCTACACAGAAGTTCAGATGTCATGCCTGCCTCCAAAGACGTCCACAAAAAAGCCCAATAAACGCCTGAAACATAAACGCCCAGGTGTGACAGGAGCGGAGCCACATCCCTGCTCTACTGCAAAAAAAGACAAACAATCTTTTTCTTATGGCGGTCACCCTGACATGGATGAATTCGGTCACCCTGGCATACAAGGAGCGGAGTCCCATCCCTGCTCTACTAAGAATTCTAAGAAAATTATCTTTTTCTTATGGCAGTCACCCTAACATGGATGAGTTCTGTCACCCTAGCATAGCAGTCAGTTCACCCTACACTACACTACGGTCACCCTGACACTTAACACTTTCCATACAGAAACTAGATCATTGAATCTAACTATAGTGGTATATAGTACCCTAACTACAATAGATATCCCTTTCCTCACACTAATAAATGCTAAATTACACTTTTGCAGCAGGAGTAACAGAAATGCTTCCACTCTCTTCCACAGCCCCTATATTACAGTGCTAGAGATTTGGGGGGTCTATGTTATATACTGGGTGCATATTCACTACTGATTGGCCTCTGGACCCCCTAGTCACTCCAATCACATTCCTAGCATCCTCCTGCCCCCTCAATTAGATTTTACTGATGTTTCTGGTCCAATCACAGGCTTTTAAAGCCCAGTTCCTGTCCCATTGCATTTTGGTCGGTTCTGGCTGTGGAATTCCGAACTTTTTCCGCAAAAAGTTTGGAATTCAGCCGAATTTCAAACAGTCAATGTTCGGGTCGAACCGATGGTCGACCCGAACCGTTCGATCATCCCTGGTGGGCCCAGAGGTAAGATACATTGCCTCATTTAGCATCTGCGACTAGAGCCCCTGGGACCTTTGGAGACAACCTGCCAGTTGGATTGGACATGAGTAAGCTGTTGTAGCTCCCATGAAGGTGGGTGATCATTTATCTCTGGGACAATACCCCATTGGCGCAGGAGGCGAATTCCCTCGTCAATCGTGGTGATAGTAGAAGAGTGATCCTGGTGGGGGACACACAGCTTGGCTGGATATTTCCATTTGTACACTATCTTGTGATTTCTCATTGCTTTCGTGATCGGGTTGAGATTGCGTCTTAATTGCAGCGTGTATTTGGAGTAGTCAGTGAGAACTTGGATATGAGTCGCATGTTCTGGGAGTTGAGCTCTGTTTCGAAACGCGTCTAAGATCCTCTCTTTTGCTTGAAAAAAAGTGAATTCTTAGGAGAACGCCACAAGGTACTTCCTGAGGGAGGAAGGAGGGCTTGGGAAGTATGTGGACTCAATTGTTAAATCTTCAGCTGTAAGATTTGGGTCAGCTGCTTTGAACAGGACAAAGTGTGGAAGTTGATTATTGGAGACAGATTCAGGTATACCTCTTAGTTTTAGGTTATTACGGCGAGATCTATCTTCAAGCTCCACAAGTTTGGCCGTGATCTGCTGAATATCCTCCCGCTGGGAGTTAAGAGAATCCACTAGGACATTATGGGAGGCTGTGAACTCACACATTTCGTGTTCGACCGTGTCCACTGTATCTCCTAGGGCATGTATTTCTTTCTTGCACAGTGGAAGAGAGGAGAGAATGTCCTGTTGTATGGAAGTATGCAGGGAGTACATCATATCTTTCAGAGTGGTATCAGAGACCGGTTGGCCAGTAGTTTGAAATGAGGCAAAGGGGTCTGACTGTGAAAGTATAGATTGATGTGTGTGGTAGTCATTGCTCACCTCCATGGCAGCTGCATATGAAGCAGAGACAAGTCCTTCCCTCCTTGGCTTCGACTTCACTGGGATCTGAGATGAGGGTGATGGGGGGGGGAAGAATTCCCAGAATATGTAGGAGCAGAGTGTTGGTGTTCTCCCTCTAGAATTGAGGCTTGTGCTGCGGGGTTATTATGCATTTCCTCCGTGTGAGACCGCTCAGGCATTAGAGGGCTGGGTGCCGGGTAGGAGCGTGTGTCTCCGCTGCCATTTTGGCGGAGACCGTGCGAGGCTGAGGGGAAGAATTCTGACATTTTTTTCACTGGGAGCGGGTCCGAGCGGCAGGGTCTCATTATCCGGTGGTGGAGCGGAGCTTCAGGCGTCAGGGGAGCTAGTTGTGCAAGGTGAGCGAGGCTCGTAGCAGGAGCGATGCTATAAAAACTCCAGGCACACACAGAAGCGGCAGAGCTAAGCGGCCATTACGTTCGGCGGTCGCTACACCCCCCCCCCCCCCCGGCTAGTGATCTGAAGTTGGAGGAGATAATTAGAGAACCCCTCTATATTTGCACATAATAATTTAGCTGCATTGACATATATGTTTAATGTGTTTTACCAATAGAAAACCCCTTCTACCCTACCTTTTACCAGGGTGCCTAGGGGGATCTCTAGGTCTTCTACAACATGGTTAAACATGCAAGCCCTAAGCCATTTTCTTATGGCACAATAAATATTATTGGGTTCTACTCTGATATTTAGCATAGACTATTTTTAAAATGCTTGGTATAACAGGAAAACCCATTTTAATTGTTGATTTGCAAATAACTCTTTCAAAACACAAACATCTAAAATCTCACACTATTTGTCATCTGCAATTTGTGTCAATGGCCTCCATTTTTCAGGCACCTTAATTTGCTGATGTTTTTGCCTCTTACCAGAACTCATCAGAGTGAGTGTTTATATATTTGTTCATGTAGCTAAAGATGTACACTATTTAGTGGAATTAATTAGCTAAGTGGCTCTCTACATTAGACCATATTTTTATGTAGCAGGAGCAGTAGTCTCAGCCTGTGCTCAATGAATGTTCTTGCAATATATACTAGTCAATTTAGGTCAAGAGCTTGATTGGATTGTTCCGTGTGATTGTTAAATGCACATGCATCACATTTACACATTGTCATGCAAGGTATGAGAATTCAACCAGGAAAATATTACCTTTACGGGAATTGTGCAGAAAGACCAATATAAAACTATCCTTTGTATACATAAAGGATCATATGTTTAAAATGTGGGGGAGTTTATCAAGTTGTGCACATAAGTCTTTTACCCTTGATAATCTCAAAATGTTTGCCTTAGTTCAATAAGTACAGTTGGTGGTAGATGGCTTGCTTTACATGTGACAATTTAAATGAAAGCTTTGCTCATACGTATCCAAACTGATTTACTTATGAACTCTGCTCTCTTTGATAGAGAAAGCCAACAACCTCTGCTCACGATGAACAGTTTTGAAAGTTTATCGAGAAGTGAACTGTTACAAAGTAGAAGTAAAGATTAAATAAAATAAATATTAAGAGATTAGCACAACCTAGAGTTTTGCCATAGTAAGTGTACCAGGACCTCCTGTTTTACAGAAACACATGCTTTCAAAACAAATGTCACACAGGACCCCCTAATATATATACATATATTTTTTACATAAAAACTCATTATGAATTTTCACAAGTCACACATTACAAGACACAATCATTTTTGCTTTTCATGCTTAATCATAACCCATAGTCTGAAATACATCACTGTACAATTTTAGGAGTCAAATTTAAAAAGATAATAAATAATTGATATAAAGAATATTAGTATTTGCATATAAGGACTTGATATTGTCATCTATAACTATTAATAAAGCATATAATATATATTTCTCTATTATCATAGGAATTGTATTAACATTTTCACTAAATATTTGGACATATCTTGATTATGTTCTATGTCGTGATAACTTACTGCAATTTTTAAAACATTTTATATGTATTTATATTTTAATTGACCATTAAACCTAAAACACATATCGACTGTACGGGGTGAGGGATACTGAGCTCAAAATAGTGCAATATTGCCGTATGAAATCTACTTTATTTCAAATGAATTAAAAAAACTCACACGTATTCCTCAAATAGTGCGCATTAGGCAAACAACAGGGTAGGTCGCGGTCCTCACTTCCGCGTTCATGCGACCTTCCGGTTTAGCGTAGGTACGCGTAGGGCGGAAGTGAGGACCGCGACCTACCCTGTTGTTTGCCTAATGCGCAGTATTTGAGGAATACTTGATTTTTTTAATTCATTTGAAATAAAGTAGATTTCATACGGCAATATTGCACTATTTTGAGCTCTTTAATTTTGAGATCCGCTGACCATCGGGAAAGGATATCAGGCTGATCCATCCTAGGCAGTTTGAAGACCGCCATTCTTTGACTAACATAGTAGGAGTGGAGAGGAGCCCCTGGGATTTCTGATAAGGCTTATTACCTGAGAGATTGAGGTGAGCGACTAGCACACCCAGAGGGGTACTCGTGAGAGAAGAAGCACCCCACTTGTTTTCACACGGTGTTAGGTGGAGGGTCAACACTTGTATGAAATTCCCTTTATCTAGATATATCATTGGACTATTCATTTTTCCACTTGTTAATTTCCTGGATCACCTGCGGCATTGTATAATGGACTAAGTGATCCTATGCACATTTCATTTAATGCACTGAGCACTTTACCTGTCACTATTTATTCAGAGTTTTTTAAGATTAGAGTGTGAATTAAATTTTTACTATTTATTTTATTATGAACCACATCAATTCACTTTACACCTGATGTTGTATACTTGAGATTTGAGTATTTATTTTTTATTTATGGAGTATTTACACTAATACACTTTTGGATTTTTAAACTCACATCATTAAAAATTTTTCCAGAATTCCCTCATTCTTTGAGGGAACGTAGTTTTTACTATATTTTTCCACATTTGTATATTGAACATTTGAGTTTTATTGAATATTTATTGTAAGTCTAATCTTAACACCTCCCAGAAGCGCAGTATCCCCCACCCCGTACTATTCGTTTGTTTACTGAATGGTTTTCAGTACTGATACATGCAGCATCTGGGAAAGGTTTTTTAAACTGCACAATTTCCCCAGACAGCGCGTGACTCTCCCCATAATTTCTATAACATATCAACTGTACTAAAAGTATTAAAATGGGGACATGTCTAGCTGGCAAAAAAAAGACAGCGCTTGCTCATACAGATCAAAAACGAAGGGATTTCCAGTCACTACTTACCAACCAGCCAGCACCCAGCCAAATTGACCTGTCTAACAGTATGCGTTAAAAACAGGGGTTTAGTTGCACACATTTGCAAATACATGCGTAAGCTGCAGGCCGTGCCAAGGCACCCTGATATCTGCAGTCCCTAACTCTACCTTTAAAGAGTCTCCACAATGGGAGCACATGCATTCTGATGAGATAGATGGAGGACAGGTGACTGGAGGGAGCCCACCCCTCCTTAAAGGCGCAGGGTCACACTGAACACCCAGCACATAGCACAATGGCAGCAAAGGTTACCAGTGCGTTGCCTGACCAATATAAACGTTATACGATATTGCAAAAAGTGGCCAAAAGTCTAATCTTAACACCTCCCAGAAGCGCAGTATCCCCCACCCAGTACTATTAGCTTGTTTACTGAATGGTTTTCAGTACTGATACATGCAGCCTCTGGGAAAGGTTTTTTTAAACTGCACAATTTCCCCAGACAGCGCGTGACTCTCCCCATAATTTCTATAACATATCAACTGTACTAAAAGTATTAAAATGGGGACATGTCTAGCTGGCAAAAAAAGACAGGCGCTTGCTCATACAGTCCAGATCTAGCGGTCTGTAGAGCGATGATTCCTAGCAATTTCAGTGCTTCCAAAAGTCTTAGTTAGTGCCTTGAAAACTCACAGATTTATTTTCCCGGTCCGAGGACCGGAAGATTCAAAATGGCACAAAACCGCACAGGTGCCTCACTCCTGCAGACAAATCTTAATTTGAGACCAGCGGCTGCTCCTCTTCTGTTTGCACAGTGGTCTGCCTCTCCACAGCCCAGGATGGTGAGTTCTCTGTTCCTGACAGCCCCATCTCCCACAGCCCAACTAAAGCTAAAAAGTAAAGGCCAGGGGAACCTCTCCATCTTGACACTAGTAATCAGGCACATGGCACCACTCAGATGCTGCAGATGCCATTAGAGAAATTCCCTGCCTCAACCCAGCCTGTGTCTATCTCCAACTTGAAAGATATGCTGATATCACTCAGATATTCTTTACATGTAGACATGGATAACATGCTGGAAAAGGTTGATACTTCTGTTTCGGGACCTGGCTACAGCAACATGTTTGCCACATTGAACATAAAATTAAGGATGTATATGGTGCTAACAATACTCTCGTTGATGCCTGCAATGTATAGCAATTAGCAATGCAAAAAATTGCTGCCAAATTAGCAGACCTCGAAGATAGGTCCAGGCACAACAATATAAACTTTTGTGGGGTATCACAAAAAATCTAACCATCCCAACTAACAAGTAGGGATCATCGAACGGTTCGGGTCCACCATCGGTTCGGCCCGAACATTGGGTGTTCGAGGTTCGGCCGAATTTAGAACTTTTTGCCCAAAAAGTTCGGAATTCGGCAACCAGAACTGACCAAAATGCAATGCTTCAGGAAATGGGCTTTAAAAGCCTGTGATTGGACCAGAACCATTAGCAAAAGCCAATTGAGGGGGCAGGAGAATGCTAGGAATGTGATTGGAGTGACTAGGCCAGGTGTGTTTTTGTTGGCATTTTTTGGGGAGTTTTGGAGGCAGGCAAAACATCTGAACTTGTGTATAGTAGTGTATATACACACATACATATATTTATATACACACCTAGACATATATAGGTGTGATAGTAGCAGAAATATATGCTTGCGCTAATGAAATCATTTACAGTAATATATATCTGCTACTATCACACCTATATATGGCTAGGTGTCTATATACATATAATTATGTGTGTATATATATACCACTATACACAAGTTCAGATGTTTTGCCTGCCTCAAAAGAACCCAAAAAAATTCCAAAAAAACGCTAGCGTCAAAAAAAAAAATGCCCAGGTGTGTTTTTGCTGGGATTTTTTGGGGGGTTTTGGAGGCAGGCAAAACATCTGAACTTGTGTATAGTGGTGTATATACACACATACATATATTTATATACACACCTAGACATATATAGGTGTGATAGTAGCAGAAATATATGCTTGCGCTAATGAAATCATTTACAGTAATATATATCTGCTACTATCACACCTATATATGGCTAGGTGTCTATATACATATAATTATGTGTGTATATATACCACTATACACAAGTTAAGATGTTTTGCCTGCCTCAAAAGAACCCCAAAAAATGCCAAAAAAACACTAGCGTCAAAAAAAAAATGCCCAGGTGTGTTTTTGCTGGCATTTTTTGGGGGTTTTTGGAGGCAGGCAAAACATCAGAACTTGTGCACAGTACCACTATACACAAGTTCAGATGTTTTTCCTGACTGCAAAGAACCCAAAAAAATGCCTGCTATTAAACCGGCAAGGTGTGAAAACCGAGAAGAGAAGCCAACCCCCTGTGCTGAAAGTGTTCTAATACAAACAATCCTTTTTTTTATGGTTCTGGACATGCTACAGAGCTGAAACTTCACAGGTACACCTTTTAGACCCCCCAGATACGAAATCACACAAAAAAAGTTCTTAAAAATTGTCATTTTTGATAAAAAAAGCCAATTATTGGAAAAATTTAAAAAACAAAAGAGATTTTTTGATTTTTACTTTGGATTTCGTATCTGGGGGGTCTAAAAAGTGTACATGTGAAGTTTCAGCTCTGTAGCATGTCCAGAACCATAAAAAAAAAGATTGTTTGTATTAGAACACTTTCAGCACAGGGGGTTGGCTTCTCGGTTTTCACACCTTGCCGGTTTAATAGCAGGCATTTTTTGGGGTTTTTGCAGTCAGGAAAAACATCTGAACTTGTGTATAGTGGTACTGTGCACAAGTTCTGATGTTTTGCCTGCCTCCAAAAACCCCCAAAAAATGCCAGCAAAAACACACCTGGGCATTTTTTTTTGACGCTAGCGTTTTTTTGGCATTTTTTGGGGTTCTTTTGAGGCAGGCAAAACATCTGAACTTGTGTATAGTGGTATATATACACACATAATTATATGTATATAGACACCTGGCCATATATAGGTGTGATAGTAGCAGAAATATATTACTGTAAATGATTTCATTAGCGCAAGCATATATTTCTGCTACTATCACACCTATATATGTCTAGGTGTGTATATAAATATATGTATGTGTGTATATACACCACTATACACAAGTTCAGATGTTTTGCCTGCCTCAAAAGAACCCAAAAAAATGCCAAAAAAAACGCTAGCGTCAAAAAAAAAATGCCCAGGTGTGTTTTTGCTGGCATTTTTTGGGGGTTTTTGGAGGCAGGCAAAACATCAGAACTTGTGCACAGTACCACTATACACAAGTTCAGATGTTTTTCCTGACTGCAAAGAACCCAAAAAAATGCCTGCTATTAAACCGGCAAGGTGTGAAAACTCCTGTGCTGAAAGTGTTCTAATATAAACAATCTTTTTTTTTTATGGTTCTGAACATGCTACAGAGCTGTACACTTTTTAGACCCCCCAGATACGAAATCCAAAGTAAAAATCAAAAAATCTCTCTTTTTTTTTTTTTTGAATTTTTCAATAATTGGCTTTTTTTATCAAAAATGACAATTTTAAGAACTTTTTTGTGTGATTTTGTGTCTGGGGGGTCTAAAAGGTGTACCTGTGAAGTTTCAGCTCTGTAGCATGTCCAGAACCAGAAAAAAAAGATCATATAGGTGTAAAAGGAGGGTCCCACAGCCCTGTTCTACTGAAAAATTATCTTTTTTTTTTCATGGTTCTGGACATGCTACAGAGCTGAAACTTCACATGTACACCTTTTAGACCCCCCAGATACTAAATCCAAAGTCAAAATAAAAAAAAATCTCTCTTTTTTTTTCAATAATTGGCTTTTTTATCAAAAATGACAATTTTTAAGAACTTTTTTTGTGTGATTAATAGTTAATGGGGCATGACCCATAACCCTAGGGACTTTTTAGGGGCATTTATTGGGTTTTAGGGCTTAAAAATTGTGTTTTTTGATTACCGAAGTTCGGGTCCCATTGATTTCAATGGGGTTCTGAAATCCGGGCCGAACTTTCGGGAAGTTCGGATGTTCTGGCCGAACCAAACTTTTCAAAAGTTCGATCATCCCTACTAACAAGCTCCTTACAACAACTTTTGCAAGCCTTAGTGCCGGATGCATGAGGTTACGTGTTTATAATTGATTGGGCACATCTCCTTCCAAAACCTGCTTTTCTGCCCGACTCTGTTCCCCATGATGTTCTAGCTCAAATCCCACTACTACTATTACATCAAAGAGAAAGCAATGTGAGCAGCTAAAAAAATCTGCCACTACCTGATTAGTTTATGAGTATTGATCTATATATTGATTTATCCCAGGCTACTTTGCAATAATCTCAGCACTTTCACTAAAGCACTCAAAAACCTTGATATAGTCTATAAATGGGGCTTCCCAACTGAACTGATGGTTACCTATCAGGGAAAAATATTATCTATCTACTCTCTGAAAGCTGGCCTCAACTATTTAAGCATCTGGCAAATTCTATCACCCGATGCACCTTCACATGAAAGGATCTCCCCCTCTAAGCCCTGCAGCAAATAAACTTAACTGGATCCGACCAATGCTACCACTGGTACTTGAACATCTGAATTCCCTCAGGCCTATAATGGAGTTCCTCTTTTGGAACCTTATTATGGATTTTGTTTATTTGGTTACTGATTTTTTTTCCCTTGATGTATTCGCAACTTTTGTTGCTCATGTTTTTTTCCAGCATTGTTTTTATTTTTTTCAGTTTTTTTGCTGTTTCTTCTCTCATCCTTTTTCAACCTCTTTGCAGATCCAAAGTGGTTTTCTTCAGCAATGGTTCTTGTGGCAGAACACTGATGTTAACCTGCAACAGCCTTGCTACTTGTATGGATGGAGCCCCTTACCCTGTTTAGCGTTACTCTCATTCTATAGCATGTTTCTGCTAGGAGCCACTTTCACAGCTTTCATGATAGTAAATTGCCTATTAAGCTGGTCTCTTTGAATGTGAGGGGGCTCAACAGTCCTTTCAAATGCTCAGCCCTCTTCAGGAAAGCCCATACACTTCATAGCGATGTATGGTTTGTACAAGAGACTCACTTTGCAAAACACAAGACCCCAAAATTCTTCTTTAAGCATGTCTTTTTAGCATCCTTTAAGAAGAAGAAAAAAAACAAAAACAAAAAAAAAACGGGTAATTTTTGATTGCTATTAACTCCTCTGTTACATTTACCCATGTTGATACTATCACTGATCCACAGGGTGAATATCTGATAATCATCTGTACTGTTAATGATGTGCTTAGTATTTTGGTTAATGTCTATGCGTCAAATGTCAAACAACTTATTTTTTTAACTAAGCTCTTCAAACAAGTTAATAAAGTGCACCAAAGTGCCCTCTTTATTGGAGGCCACTCTAATATTATCAGTGACTCCACACTGGACACTTCTGCCCCATGCAGGCATTGTTCTCTTACTTTAAAATCCCTTATTCACTCATCAGATTTGTTTGATATTTGGCAATGTTATCACAGGTGTGTATGCAACTATACATTTTTTTCTATTGCTCACCACACGTATTCTAGGATTGATATGATTCTTACTGACATATTGTCTTCACAATGGGTTACCTCATCGACCAAAGAAACTATATCCTGGTCAGACCAAGCATCTAAAACAATCAATATGGTGGATTATTCTGTTCCAAATACACCACCTATCTTGAGACTTAAAATGCATCTTCTTTCTGATCCCGATTATGCCAGACAAATTCAGACTGAATTACTCAACTTTTTCTTGATTAATGATTCCCCTGATATTGATCTATGGAATTCTTTTAAGGCCTACATTCATTGTATTCTCTTGAAACTATCTGCCCATGCTAAAAAAATGCTTACAGCCCAACTCACTATATACGCGCTAAGGAAGAACATAATAAAAAAACAGCTGACCACTGAACTTATGACTGAAGTTCTTAGGGACAGACACACCCTCCATTGCTTGCTTACTTATCACTGTAAGTGCAATTAACACGAATAAAAAATTAAAAATAAATATATAAAACATTTTATGCCAGCTGAACATTTAAAAGGTATTCACAACACCTAATGACAGCGTGTCATTCAAATAAAATGAAGTGCAACGCAAAATGTCCAATAAAAAGCAAAAGTCTATAGAGCCTATGGGGTGAACCACAAAGCCCAGACAGCAACAGTAAAGAGCTTCCATGTGCTGAAATTGATCCGGAAAACACAGGTAATGCGTGACAATCTTTCCACTTCCAAGATACTTACTCACTCACCTTGAGCCCCTGAACTAACAGGAAGTCAATACCACATGTTCCTTTAAGGGTAATGTATGGCAGGAATGCAGATCCAGATCTCCAAACAATCCCCTAAGTACATGTGAATAAATGAGAAGATCAAAGTGCTCTCTGTTAAAACGGCTCAAGCTTTATTCCAAAAAGATCCTACTTACATTTAAAATGATCAAATCAAAAACATGAACGCAGGACGGAGTAATGTGTACTCTCCATCTCACAGGATGGCAGTGAGTGACGTCATCCAAACGTAGCTACTCCCCCCGTATGCGTTTCGTCCAATAGGATTTAGTCAGCAGTGTGGGGCTACAGCATCACCCATCCTCTCTTATACTAGGCCTGCTGTCACGGCAACGATCAAAGCCTGAAGTAAACAGCTAAAAGATGCCATTACCATGGCTCCAGAAAGAAGCTACAAGCCTGTACCATCTCTAAAAACTGTCGGCGCTACATGCGTCAGACAAAAACTGGAATTCAATTAAACAAGATAAATGAAAAATATATAAAATACATAAATGGGAGCTACAAACAGCCCCACCATATCCACCAATATATTAATCCACTAAGGACACATACATAAGGATACATAATAAGTGATAAAAACTACATCCCTATGGTTTAAAAGTATAGGTCAAAAAAGTACCTCTTTGACCTAAACTCCTCCAACACCTTATAGTAAATAGACACTGCCATCCTTTACAACAATCAAATAATACTAAGAGAAATGTTGTTAATAATAAAAAAATATTAATCAAAAAAATAATAAAAAGATAAATACTTATTATAGTTCATTCCCTAAAATAAACAACATAAAACATGAACACTAATAATAAGACAAAAATGATTTTATCTATCCAAAATAAAACAATTTAAATCAAAATCTACATTTAAACTATCAGGTATCAATTCAAAACCTTTGCTTCAAAAATCCAAAAAGATTCTCTCTGAATGAAGTTCCCTCCCCTCCAATGTCTATCAACTTTTTGGATACCCCAAAATCTAAGCCCCTTGGGGTCCCTATCATGACAAACTCTAAAATGTTTTTAAACACTATGGGACCTAAGTCCCTTTTTAAATTTTGTTAACATGTTCTCCAAAGTGAATTCTAAGCTTAGAACTTGTTCTCCAAAGCGAATTCTAAGCTTAGTCCTCCCATGTATTGGAGTACGCAGTCGCATTGTAACATGTAGACTACACCCCGAGTACTACACGTAATCAGATCTTTGATCTGATATTTTTTATTAATGGAGGATAATAAAAATTCCTTCTGTTTTTTTCACGTTGCACTTGGATTGGCTACATGCTGTGCAATGTTCACTAGCATAAAAACCAGAGAGAAATTAAAAAAGCCTATTCTCCTTAACAATAGGTGGACCAATGACACCAGGGGCTCTTAGAGTAGGGGCTTGCCTATAAATAAATTGGGGACTAGTAGGGAGATCAGTACCCAGCACTGTATCCCTTCTAAGTAATTCCCAATGTTTCATAACAATTTTTTCAAATTGTTTATGCTGAATATTATAATTCAAGATTATCTTGTATTCATGCTTATTATCCTTCTTTGTATTGGAATCGGACACCAATCCTTTCCTAGCAAGTCCACCAATTTTTTTGATCTCTCTATCACCTCTTCTTTTTGGTAACCCTTCTGCAAAAATCTTTCTGCTAAAACTTGAGATTGGGACTCTTAATCAGATTCCGAGGAGCAGTTTTGCCTACGGTGAATAAACTGACCCTGTGGAATGTTACACAACCACGTCTTGTGGTGAAAACGGTCAAGGAGGATGTACCCGTTCATATTGGTGGACTTAAAATATTTTCGTGTCCTAAATTGGGCTCCTTCCTGCTTACTTATCAACTTGAAAAATATCTGAAAATCCATCTAACTCTTGTGCTATGAATAACAAAGCTCTTGTCTTACTTGGCAAAAAGAGGTAAGGGTAAATGGCTCACACAAAAAAATCCCATTTCTTAGAGATCCTAAATCTAATGACAAATGAATGAACCCTAAACTTATAACCAAACCATTCTGACAGTTTTTTGCCTCCCTAAATTACTTATGACTTGATGACATGATTAATCACCCAACCATGGATCAAATCAATTTCTGCTTACAGCCATTGGCCCTCGGTAAACTATCTGATCATCATGTACAGTCACGCGACCTTTATCGCCCGCAGAAATATCTAAGATTATTGATTCCCTTTCTGGGGCTAAATCTCAAGTCCTAGATGGCCTCTCTAACAAATATTACCATTACTCCAAATCTACTCTGCTCTAACTAAGATTACCAATAAAGCCATGACAATGTGATCTTTCCCTACAAAAATGTGCCAAGCTATGATAGTCATCATTCCAATACCTGAAAAAGACCTCTCAGCCCCAGAAAAATTATTTCCTTAATAAATGCAGATATCAAAATCTATGTGAACGCTTTCTCATAGAGACTTATAGATATAATTTCCCTTCTTTTTTTTTGCAAATACATTTTTATTTGAGTTTAAAACATAACAAAGAAGAAATAATGAACATATCTCAACAACAATTGCAGCATCATCACAAATATCAAATACAATACAAGGAGCATGAAGGGAGGAAAAGAATCTCAGAAATACAAGGAATACATGGCACAACGTCTAGTTTGGCAATTTAGCTAATGCCCAAAAATCCCAATCAGCGTTGAAAGATCGTAGTTGCATGTGATTAATTGCAATGGCCTTCTCAAATTGATAATTAGATTTGAGTAGCAGAACTGCATCTGGTAGGTTCGGTGCTTCTAAACTCCTCCACTTGCGCAGTATAACCGTCCTAGCAGCAAAGAGTACATGGGTGACCCAGGGCCTAAATTTAGTTGGGATATCATGTATCCCTATGTGTATCAGGGCTAGAGCTGGTGATGGTGACAGTATACAACCAGTGTGATAAGATATATATGAGAAGACTTGGTTCCAACAGCTTGTCAGGTATGGGCAGGACAATAACACATGAAATAAAGTTCCCACCTGTGAGCAATCCCGCCAGCATAATTGGGAGTATGAGGGTGAGAACCCTGCTAAACGGTAGGGCGTGTAATACCTTCTGTTTGTTATTTTTAGAGTCATCTCCCAATGATTCGCACAGTGGGTGAATTTGTAGATCGCCTGAATAGCCCGTTTCCAGTGTTGAATGGGAAAGGTCGTGCCTAGATCTTTATCCCATTTGAACATATGGGTGGTTTTATGGAATGTCGTATTATCTAGTAAAGTATCATAGTAATGTGAAAGTTTAGGGGGTTTAGGGGTTGGTGACGTGAGAATATCCCACACCTGACCGTCAATTGGAAGTGCACGGAGAGGGTGTTTCGATAAGAAATGAATAATGCGAAATAGATGAAAATATAAATAGCTTGGGAGGTCATGCTTTCGGATCAGGTCCGGTACTGACATGAGAGATCCATCTTTGTAGAAGGAATTAATGGAGGTAATATTCCCTTGGATTAACAAATGTGTGGGTAAATTGGGTATGTATGAGCCCAGAAGCGCAATTGGTAAAGTCGTTATGCGAAGTACATCACGTTCGCTCGATGGACCTGGAGAGCGGCGCCATACCCGCATGGAAGCTTGTATGGTAGGAGAGGATCTGGAGATGTCCCATTCCCTCCATTTGTCACTCAAGAGAAGAATTCTAAGATCCCTCTCCAAGTCCACCCATACAGGCGATTCTGATGTCACCAGCCAATTACGCATCTGGGCTAAAATCGTGGCCCTATAATAAGTTGGTATATCAGTGATGGATGCGCCCCCAAATTGCTTTTTCCTAATTAAGATTAATATAATGCAGCTGGGCCGCTTACCATTCCAGATGTAGGCTGTCATTTGTTTAGAAAATTTGGTAAGATATGTTTCGGGGAAGTGTATGGGGAGTGCCCTGAATAAGTATAGCAGTTGAGGTAAGATAAACATTTTATAAGAGGCTACTCTACAGCTCCACGACAGTTGTTGGTTACTCATGTGGGACAGGTCGTTTTTGATCTTCGTGACAAGTCTATGTACATTGATCTGAAGCAATTTGGATGGGTTGGCTGGTAAATCGATACCTAAATAATGGATACTGTCAGTGAACCAAGGTATTGGGTTGGATGATTGGAGGACGGATTGGACTTGACTAGGGACTTCAATGTTCAGGACAGTGGATTTGGACGCATTGAGCTTATAAAGAGAAACCCTGCTAAAAGATTGGAGTGTGGAATACGCCGCTGGAAGCGAGCTATCTGGTCGTGTAAGCATCAATATGGCGTCGGCAGCGAATAGGTCAATTTTATGATGGTAAGATGGTAGTTGGAAACCTTGTATGAGGGGGTTGGAGCGGATGGTCTCCGCCAGGGGCTCGATGATTAAGTTAAAGATCGTAGGAGATAGGCCTAGTACCATTCGTGATGGAGAAGCTTTTAGAGAGGATACCTGAAGTATACACCTGTGCAGTCGGGGAGGAATACAGGGCCATAATGGCAGTTAATATGGGCCCCTCAAAGCCGAATTTTTGCAAAACCGCTCTCATATACCCCCAATGTACCCGGTCGAAAGCTTTTTCGGCGTCTAGAGTGAGAAAGATAGAGGGGGTTTTGGAGACATGTGCCAAGTGTGAGATGCCCAGGAGTCTTCTCGTGGCGTCTGATGTCTGTCTACCCGGTGTAAAACCCATTTGGTCCCTATGAACCAGTGAGGGCAGTATGGACTGGATGCGTTTGGATAGAATACGGGCTTAGATTTTGGCATCAGAGTTTAGAAGGGAGATGGGACGGAAGTTAGCTGGTGTGACGGGATCATTGCCTGGCTTGGGTAGTATCACTATATGAGCACTCAGTATATCTGTAGGTAGAGAGGAGGTTGTCATTGCTTTGTTATAGACTGCAGTCATTGCGGGGCTCAGGTGTTGGAGGAAAATTTGATAGAATTTGTTGGAGAATCCATCCGGGCCAGGAGACTTGCCTTTTGGAGTGAATCTCTTCCTTCGTAATCGGCAGATTGAGGAGACGTAACTGTTGCTCTGAGAGGGACGGGAGGGATACAGCTGCAAGGAAGCGATTTATGTCCTCTGGCAGCGTCTGGTGTTCAGAGGGGTTATTGCGGAGATTGTATAGAGCTCCGTAGAATTCTGCAAACTCGTCTGCTATAGCTTTTGGGTGGCTGATTTTCGCCCCCCGTAGACAAATCAATCAGGTAAGGGATTCTAGACTTTGCTTGTCTACATTTAACTTGTTGGGCCAAGAATTTACCAGCTTTGTTAGCTTGACTATAGTATTTTTGTTTTAGGCAGCAGAGATATTTGTCTGATCATTCCAGCAGTAACAGTCTAAGCTCCTGCCGTAGTTTAATAAGTGCTTTAGATTTATCGGCAGTGGGATTTTGTTTGTTATCTGCGTCTAAGGCGTGTATGTGTAAGGGAAGATACCTTATCAGTCCTCTGTCTCCAAAGCCGTGCCTGCTGCTGGATGCACACCCCCCTAATGAAGGCTTTTTGTGCACCCCACAGGTCCCACGGGTCGGACACAGAGGGTGTGTTAATGTCAAAGAATTCCTGTAGCTGTTTAGATACCTGGGCCTGACAGTGCTTATCCTGTAACATGCGCAAATCGCATCTCCAAATGTAAGAGCTGGGGCTCCGGGCATCCTCCTCCACGGTCAAAGTTACCGCAGCATGATCGGACCAAGTTATGTCTTCAATCGTGGAGGAGGACGACCTATGCAATAAGAACATATCAACAAGGAACAGATCAATGCGAGAATAGGAATGGTGCCTAGCAGAAAAGAAAGAGTAGTCCCGCTCAGTGGCATGATGGCACCGCCACACATCATATATTTGTTCAGTATGCAAAAAACCTCCCAAGGACTGCTTTTGGCCCTGGGGGGACGCCGAAGTATCCAACCCAGGATCGACAACAGTGTTAAAATCCCCACAGAACAACAAATGACCTTTCTTAAGCTCAGATACTTTGCTTGAATAACCTCCGCGTACACATTAACTAAAGTCACCGGTAGAATATTAAGTTCACAGATCGCAATGATATATCTGCCATCCGGGTCTATGACAGTTTTAAGTATGCGAACCGCTAGGGAGTTCCTGAACGCCAACATAACACCTCTCTTCTTCTCGGTGCTGGAAGCTAAAAGAATCTGCGAAAAATCCCGATGCGTGCATTTAGGCTGGCTGCCCACTTGAAAGTGAGTTTCCTGAACTGCGAGTACATCCGCTTTATGTCCCGTAGCTTCTTTCATAGCGATCGTCGTTTGGCGGGATGATTCAGGCCATTAGCGTTCACCGACAGTAGTTTAATGGTCATGATAGTTATCGGTTAAATCTCGACCGTAAACGTGGATGTAGAAGGAACCAGTGTGGAAACATAAACTGAGGAGTGCCAAGTAGGTTATAATGCCCATAATTGTTGAGAAAAACACGGTAGAGGAGAACTGAGAAAAAAAAGAACAAAAGGTGAAAAAAGGACTAAACTCCAAGAGAGGGCCAGAAGAAAGAACGTCTTTCCGAGGCCGGAAACACGGTCTGCGGGTATCAGAAGTGATTTGGGCTAGCTTGCTTTAATGAAGGCCTGGAGGGCCTTTTACGAGAGGCCATCTGCCACTCGTTTTCCACTTGATGCAAAGGAGAGAGACCAGAATAGATGGTTGGTCTGCAGGTAGGATATTCCCTCTCCTAAGCATGGCGATGCCTTCCTCCAAGGACCTGATATGTGTCGTGGAACCGCCATATGTCACTATAAGAGTTGCAGGATATCTCCATTTGTGTTGTACTTGATGATTCCGCAGTGCCTTAGCAATGGTTGAAAGATTCTGCCTGGCTTGCAATGTGTGCTTGGATAGGTCAGGTAGAAGTAGCACATTACTGTAAGGGTCCGGTAGGTGAGGGGTCTGCCTGGAGGTCAGCATGATCCGATCCTTGACGTGGAAAAAGTGGACCCTCAGTAGCACATCCCTGGGCACCTCTCCCACCAGGAAAGCAGGTTTAGGCAACCGGTGGATCCTGTCGATGAGAAGTTCTGTTTCAGAGACAGAGGGAACCAACATTTTGAAAAGAGAAGTGACATGTTGTAAAAGTTGATCAGGGGGGATCGATTCAGAAATTCCTCTCAGCTTAATGTTGTTACGTCTGGAGCGGTCCTCCAGATCTGCCACTTTACTTTTTAACCAGGAAATCTCCTCCGTTTGATTTTTCAATCGGTCAATTACAGAATTGATAGAATCAGCGTGTGTATTAACCGATTGCTCGACCAGGTCAATTCTGGAACCCAGGGATGCGATTTCAGCGGTAATTTGTTGCGTCTGCAGATGCATGTCAGCCTGCATGGAAGCTCTCAGAGAGAAAAGTAAGTCTTTCATGCTTGATTCTGTGATGGGATTTCCCCCTGTGGGATATGAGCTGAAGGAGTCTGCAGAGGGAGCCTGCATGAGAGTAGGAGCTGTTTGTGAAACAGTAGTGTCCATACCTGTGCCGGCCTGCAGGGATGGTGGGCTGTCCATTCGTTGTTTGTTTTTCGCAGGGCTCCATGAAGAAGGTGACGGTGGAGAAGGTGACCCAAATGACTGGCTGCTGTCTGGATTGCCGATCATTCGGGGGTGTGGAGATAGCGGTGGGAGAGGAGTCAGTTTCCCGGTCTGGTCCCTTGCTTGCCACCTTGTGAGCTGTTCGGGTCTCCGCCGCCGCCATTTTGGCGGAGACCAGGGCTCTGGGAGATGAAGAAACCGGACAATTTGTTAAGTTGCCCTGTTACCTTCTTCTTCTTAGTCATCCCGGATGGTGCAGCAGAGGTTTACAGGGGTGAGAAGCTGGTGTCCGGTGCTGTAGCAGCCCTAGTAGCGTGGCCTCGTGGAGCTGGCTCAGAACACTGCCATCAGCCGCGCGGTAGCCACGCCCTCCATAATTTCCCTTCTTGTTGAAACAGACCAAGTGGACTTTTTTGGGGGACTTCAAGTCCCTGGCTCCATTAGGTGCCTCATTAATGTTATTAGATATGCGTAGAATTACAAACTGCCTTCTCTGTTGCTTTCCTTAGATGCTGAAAAAGCCTTTGATCAGGTGCACTGGGGCTTCCTTCAGGCGGTGCTAGTCAAATTTGGCTTTTCGGGGACCAATTGTGCCCGTGATCTTGGCTTTATATACCAACTCCTTGGCTAAGGTTTATGCTAATTGAATGCTCTCTTGGAAATTTCAAATTTTAAATGGAATGTAGGTATGTCTCTATCACTATTAATTTTCACCATCCTGATGGAGCCCTTGGCGCACCTGATCCCAAAGCACCCTTCCATCTCAGGCATACAAATTGGAAACACACAAAATAAAATTAGTCTCTCCACAGATGATGTCATTTTAATGTTTACAAACCCTCTGGTATCCTTACCCACCATTCACAAGGTACTTTCAAAATTTTAGTGTGTCATCATATTATAAAATTAACGTATCTAACTTTCAGATTTTGGGCCATCAATTATCCCCCAAAACTTAAAAACCTTCTCCAGCAAAGATTTCCTTTCCCCTGGGCAACCCTGTCTTCATAAATACTTGGGCATACATATCTTACACTCTACCAAGTCTTTATATACTTTGAATTTACAATACCTGCTTGCCTCCCTACCCCAAAAACTGTTCACCCTTTCTAAATTTCAACTAACGACTGTAGGCATAATTTCTGCTTTTAAGATGATCATCCTTCTTAAAATTCTCTCTCCCTACTTCCTTATTTACTAAAAAAAGATCCATATTAAGCAAATACTTCTGGACAGGGGAAAAAAAGCATAGTTGTTTATATGCCATTATGACAAAACATAAAAAGGTTGGTGGCCTATACCTACATCATTATTAGTTAGCTACTTAATTAGATCAAGTCCAAGAATGGCGGATCTCAGATCCATATAAACCCTGGGTCCTGATAAAACAATTCTTAACTCCAACATTTCATCTTTGCTCTCTGGCCTTAGTAACCCTCTATGGGTAGCATGCCTATGTTTCTCCATACCTTACTATACAGGCAACTCCTAACACTTAAACATACTTCGGAATCAATACTCCAACTGCATCTCAGTGCCAGTCTATATATATTCTCTTTATCTATTTATTTCTCATCTCCGTTTACATACTTGGATCTCATTGGGTATACATATTTTACATCAATTAAGGGTGAACTCAGTACCTAAACCTTTCCCAACACTTGGAGCAGAATTTATTCTGCCCCACCACGCTTACTATGTGTAATTGAAAATTAAGCATCTCATTCGCAACACAAAATCCCAGAAGTCTTCCAGATTGACCTTGCATTTTTTTTTATATGCCTCACCAACCCCTATGCCCAAGGGCATTTATTTTTTTTATAATAAATTGGGTAACAAGATGAAGTTTCTTAAACCTCCTACTTTTCTGAAATTAGAACATGACATGGGGAAAACTTACCCCAAGCATATGTGGCATCTGGCCAAGGGTAAATGACTCAAACAAAAAATCCCATTTCTTAGTGATTCTAGATCAAATTACAAATTATTGAACCCTAAACTTATAATAACCAAAACATTCTGACTGTTTTATGCCTCCCTATATGACTTATGACTTAATGGCACGATTAATACCCCAACCATGGATCAAATCAATTTCTGCTTACAGCCATTGGCCCTTATTAAACTATCTGATCATCATGTACAGTCACACGACCTTTATCGCCAGCAGAAATATCTAAGATTATTGATTCCCTTCCTGGGGCTAAATCTCAAGGCCTAGATGGCCTCTCCAATGAATATTAACATTACTCCAAATCTACTCTACTCAATTATTTAACTGATATTTTCAATAAAGTCATGACAATCTTGAATTTGCATTTTTTTACATTTTATACCTCACCATCCCCTATGCCCAAGGACATTTCTTTATTTTATAATAAATTGTGTAACAAGATGAAGTTTCTTAAAACTCCTACTATTTTACAATGGGAACATGACATGGGGAAAACCTACCATGATCATTAGTGGCATTGGGCTATATAATCCCCTTATAAAGCCATATTTTGTGCCAATTACTGGGAAATGATGCAAAAACTCATACACTGCTGGTACTTAACCCCCTATAGACTTTCAAAAATGTTTCCTGATCATTTTCCTCAATGCTGGACAGATTGTGGCTCCACTGGATCCCTGAGTCACATATTTTGGTACCGTAAGTTCATCAAATCCTTCTGGGCCCAGATATTTAGGATAATAACTGACATAATCAAACAATATATAAATCTTACCTTTAATCTAGCAATCCTGCACCTCACTATCACAGATTATCAGGTAACATTTTAATAAATTATATTACACTTCCTGCTTATGGCTAAATCACATATAGCCCAAAATTGGCATTCATCTACTCCACTGAACCCAATGGAGATCATTCAAGATGTTAATCTCCAATGTGCATATGAATGCATTTTTGCCCTCAAAAGCAGGGCCTTCTCTTTTGTTCCTCTGTGCTTGGCAGCAATGGCTTTCTCACCCACTCTGTACACTATAGAGCCTAGGTTACATCTATGGTTTATTTTGTGACATGGTCTCCCTTTGCAGGTCTTTTTCTTCTTCGGAACTGATATTTTCAGTTTATTGGCATTGTTGAACTCTTATGTTTGTTAGTGCTCTACTTTTTTTATTATCCTTAGGAATGTCTAGCTGGGTACTCTGTCCTGCATACAAGATTTAATAGCGAGTATAAGATTTTTGCTTTGTTACTATAATGTGCTGAAATATCTGCTCTAAGATCTGACATTGTTTATACTGGATATTTCCTATCTGGATATTTCCCTTTTCTATCCCATCTCTTTTGAAACGAATGTTCACTTACTAGCTAGGGCTTATGCTTAGTCATTTTATTCTTAGGTCTCTCCATGCTGCAGAGGATCTATTTTAATATATTTCCCACTGCAATTCCTCCTGTTGGGTGGCTATGCTGCCTTGTGGGGCTCCCTATAGCTTCATTATAGTCATCCATATGTGCATTTTACCAGCTGGGATTGTAGCCTCATGAGAAGCCATAAAGACAGGCTGCTGAGAATCAAAGATCATGCATGACCCAGAGCCAGATTGACAGCTGTGAGAATCGAGGAACCAGTTAATGCAAACCCATCTCTAGGCAAGACTCAGCGCTCTGGATTTCAATAAAGTAAAAACATTTTTTAAATTGAAGAAAAATATGGCATAGTGCAGCATTTTAAAGAGTATTTACACTATTCATTGGAGCCATGCACACACAAACCAATTTAAAATACTTAAGCAGGGACCAGATTAATTTGATCCATATTTGGGCAGAGTGATTGTACAAAAGTCAATCAGATTACACTTTTGGATTTCTGCCGCTTGATCAGTGCCGCCGATTTGTAGTGCTGATTAGTGTATTCATCAGTGTACTCTGATGGTGGGGCAGCCTCCCCAATGTCAGAATACAATAGCCCAGTTGGTTATGGGGGATGTGTGGATGGGGGATCGGGGGCATTTTTGTTTGTTCAACCTGCAGGCTGCCTTAGAATGCCTGTCAGCTTTTTCTTGTTGTCAATTTCTTTGTTGCAGATTTCCCATAATTTCCTTTTCTCTCTAGCAGAGCCCTTGATAGAAGTAAAAACTGACAGGGAATTGTAATCTTTTGCCACTTTAACCAATTGTTGACCCGGCCTTTTTCTGACATTTGTTGCTTACAAGTTAAAATCAGTATCAGTAATATATATATATTTTTTCATCAGAAACCCTAGAGAATAAAATGGCTGTCGTTGCAATATTTTTTGTCACACTGTGTTTGCATACCGGTCTTTCAAATGCAATTTGTTGAAAAAAATACACATTAATGAATAAAAAAAAACAAAAAAACAATTGTTTCCCCAATTTTTTGTGCATAACATGAAAGATTATGTTATGCCGAGTAAATAGATACCTAGCATGTCATGATTTAAAATTGTGCACGCTTGTGGAATGGTGAAAAAATGCTGGTACTTAAAAATCTCAATAGGGGAAGTATTTAAAAATTCTCACAGGTTACCTGTTTAGAGTTACACAGGAGGTATTGCAGTAGAAGTATTGCTCTCACTCTAACAATTGTGACAATATCTCACATGTGTGGTTTAAACACCATTTATATATGCGGGCACAACTTACATATACCTTTGCTTCTATGCATGAGCACAGAGAGATGGGGAGCTTTACATTTTTTCTTATTTATTTTATTTTTACACTGTCCTTTTTTTATTTTTATTTTTCACTTTTATTCCTATTACAAGGAATGTACACATCCCTTGTAAATGAAATTAAGCATGACAGGTCCTCTTTATTGAGATATCTGGGGTCAAAAAGACCCAAGATCTCTCATTTACCTTTAAAAGCAAAAGAAAAAAAATTAACAGTTTGACTTTAAGTAAAAAAAAAAAAATCCTTTCTTTATGCCCAAAAACCAGAATTGTCATCAGAGGTCCCTCTGGTCCTTCAAGGGCATAGAGCCAAATGGGGGCCATCTTGCCCTCACTCAACTTCCTGCCCAGAAAACTGCCGCATCGGATCATTTCCGGGTTTAACAGACGGGAAGCGGTAGGAGGAGGGGCACCTCTCCCACCACCTATAAAAGGGATCTCGTGGCAAATCTGCAACTGGGATCACTTTTATCAGAAAGCCGGCCACCTAAGGGAAAAAAAACATTACCAGGGTTATGGCATCTATCTGCAACCATAACCTGGGTATTTAATGTCAAAATCATGAGGTACATTCCCAGTTAGGCGGTCAGTTTAGATGCACAATGCATATTCATAATGGCAAAATGGTATAAGGTGCGTTTGATATAAATATGTACTGTCTGAAGGTACAAAATAAAATAGGGTGTATATCCACAAACATAAACACAACTAATAACACAACCAAATGTGACATGTGCAGTACACAAATATGTTAAAGTCTCTATTGAAAGGAACAGGAAGTTGACAAATGCAAAAACTTCCAAATAAAGTCCAAAAAATAGGCGCAAATATATGTTCTTAATGATGAAGTGCTCATAAATCAGATTGCAGGTGCTGAATACACAGGTCCCTCGTGTCACCAAATTATGAAGGAGGAAAAGGTACCCTTACCGACTAATGACTTGAGCATGCATGATGTTAAAAAACCCATGGAATACTGCAAGGAATCTTCAGACTAAAAATCATTCAACCCCTGCAAACAAATGTGAATGGACTCTTATCAGATGTCACATAATCAATCGCTTAAAGGAAGGGTTAAAGATGGACTTCTCGATTCCTCCATTTATCCATTCCCAGTGGACGCCTTCCTAAGGGGAAATGCGCCAGGTGGAGAAGCCGCGCTATTACTAGTCGCGGACCGCGCTGCAGAGTGGCTGCGAACATCTGTTACCTGTCCAATTTTTTTCCATCCATGTAAGTGTGTTTCCTTTAATAAATTCTGTTGTTAAGAAGATAATGCACTATTGCCTGCCTATATTTTCTTGGCATACAGTGCCTTGCAAAAGTATTCGGCCCCCTTGAACTTTTCAACCTTTTGCCACATTTCAGGCTTTAAACATAAAGATATAAAACTGTAATTATTTTGAAGAATCAACAACAAGTGGGACACAATCATGAAGTGGAACGAAATTTATTGGATATTTCAAACTTTTTTAACAAATAAAAAACTGAAAAGTTTATACCTAATTTTAAGTTAATACTTTGTAGCGCCACCTTTTGCTGCGATTACAGCTGTAAGTCGCTTGGGGTATGTCTCTATCAGTTTTGCACATCGAGAGCGTTTGTGAACAGCAGTTTTCAGGTTCTTTCCACAGATTCTCGATTGGATTCAGGTCTAGACTTTGACTTGGCCATTCTAACACCTGGATATGTTTATTTGTGAACCATTCCATTGTAGATTTTGCTTTATGTTTTGGATCATTGTCTTGTTGGAAGACAAATCTCCGTCCCAGTCTCAGGTCTTTTGCAGACTCCATCAGGTTTTCTTCCAGAATGGTCCTGTATATGGCTCCATCCATCTTCCCATCAATTTTAACCATCTTCCCTGTACCTGCTGAAGAAAAGCAGGCCAAAACCATGATGCTGCCACCACCATGTTTGACAGCGGGGATGGTGTGTTCAGGGTGATGAGCTGTGTTGCTTTTACGCAAAACATAACGTTTTGCATTGTTGTCAAAAAGTTTGATTTTGGTTTCATCTGACCAGAGCACCTTCTTCCCCATGTTTGGTATGTCTCCCAGGTGGCTTGTGGAAAACTTTAAACGACACTTTTTTTGGATATCTTTAAGAAATGGCTTTCTTCTTGCCACTCTTCCATAAAGGCCAGATTTGTGCAGTATACCACTGTTGTCCTATGGACAGAGTCTCCCACCTCAACTGTAGATCTCTGCAGTTCATCCAGAGTGATCATGGGTCTCTTGGCTGCATCTCTGATCAGTCTTCTCCTTGTATGAGCTGAAAGTTTAGAGGGACGGCCAGGTCTTCGTAGATTTGCAGTGGTCTGACACTCCTTCCATTTCAATATTATTGTTTGCACAGTGCTCCTTGGAATGTTTAAAGCTTGGGAAATCTTTTTGTATCCAAATTCGGCTTTAAACTTCTCCACAACAGTATCTCGGACCTGCCTGGTGTGTTCCTTGTTCTTCATGATGCTCTCTGCGCTTTAAACGGACCTCTGAGACTATCACAGTGCAGGTGCATTTATACAGAGACTTGATTACACACAGGTGGATTCTATTTATCATCATTAGTCATTTAGGTCAACATTGGATCATTCAGAGATCCTCACTGAACTTCTGGAGAGAGTTTGCTGCGCTGAAAGTAAAGGGGCTGAATAATTTTGCACGCCCAATATTTTCAGTTTTTTATTTGTTAACAAAGTTTGAAATATCCAATAAATTTCGTTCCACTTCATGATTGTGTCCCACTTGTTGTTGATTCTTAAATCAAGAAAAAGAAAAAAATTACAGTTTTACATCTTTATGTTTGAAGCCTGAAATGTGGCAAAAGGTCGCAAAGTTCAAGGGGGCTGAATACTTTCGCAAGGCACTGTATGGGGAGCTATACTTTGGATGCCTATTGGGAGCCATCTTAAGCACCAGGTTTATGCTCAACACCTAAGAGGCAGGATTTTTTAAGGAACACCTATTCTTGGATAAACAGAGGAATCGAGACGTCCATCTTTAACCCTTCCTTTAAGCGATTGTTTATGTGAAATCTGGTAAGAGTCCATTCACATTTGTTTGCACGGGGTGAATGATTTTTAGTCTGAAGATTCCTTGCAGTATTCCATTGGTTTTTTAACATCATGCATGCTCAAGTCATTAGTCGGTAAGGGTACCTTTTCCTCCTTCATAATTTGGTGACACGAGGGACCTGTGTATTCAGCATCTGCGACCTGATTTATGAGCACTTCATCATTAAGAACATATATTTGCGCCTATTTTTTGGACTTTATTTGGAAGTTTTTGCATTTGTCAACTTCCTGTTCCTTTCAATAGAGACTTTAACATATTTGTGTACTGCACATGTCACATTTAGTTGTGTTATTAGTTGTGTTTATGTTTGTGGATATACACCCTATTTTATTTTGTACCTTCAGACAGTACATATTTATATCAAACGCACCTTATACTATTTTTCCATTTCACATCACTCCATCCAGGTTGGAGTATCGGTAGCAGCTGATAACCCCATCTTTAGTATTGCGCACCTTTTTTCTTTATTTGCATATTCATAAAGCAATGAGTCTGACATTCATCGAATATTCTCTGCAGGAGAATTTTCCAAGCCCATGTGTTTGAAACAGCAGTGATTCATTCTTCACTCAAGAATGTTTGGTGAAAGCAATATGGGACCGTAGGTGGCATATTTAAATAAAACAAACGTGCATAGAATTACTTTAATAAAAAAACAACCAACACTAATAGTGGATTAAAATAGGCCACGGCCTGGTTATTGTTTTTTTTAAATCCATCTTATTCCCAAATCCATCTTATTCCTAATAATAACTTTTCTTCACACCAATAACTTTAATATTTAAAATTCAATAACAAATTCAGCTTAGCCACTTTGATCTAATCTTGTTCAAAGGGGCCCACCACATAAACCTTGGCCGTGGCAGGGGGGGGGGGGGTTTGGGAGAGCAGCTCTTCTCAGTAAACCTCTCCTGGCAACTGGCAATGAAACCTGTGACAAGCTCCTTCTATGGTGCCCTAAGACCCTTCTGGAATGTTCTGGCAGGTCAACTGACCTTGACTGACCTATCCCTAACTGACCTTCCAGAACATTCATGGACATGTGACCTTAATTGCTGCGCCAGAAATACTTAATCAATATATAAACAGGTGATATTGATGGTGTAATAAATATCAAAAGAGTCTAAAATAAAGTCCATAAGTGTCCAAATAAAGGTGAAAAGAAGAAACTTCCAACAAGGTAGTAAAAAAACAAGGTGGTAAGAAAATCATAAAAATTTCTTCACAAACACCGATGTGCATATATCCCACCACCGGCTAGATTGGTCTCTCACCTCAGCCACAGACCCATAAAGGGTCAAAGATCGCATATATCAGCTGTAGCAGCCTGGGGATTATCCTCTCCTAGCTCTCTCAGACAGCCCAACATAGATCACTCAGGTGGGGATGGATGAACTCCAATCAAACTCAGAAATCTGTGTATATATAAAACAAAGGGGACATATATAGTGCTCTCCGTCTGAATACCAATGTATTTATTAGATATAGTAAAAGGTACTCACATTTAGCGGCACTCAGCGGTGCACGCAATGCAGACAGATACACATGCAGCTGGGACAAAGGGAAAGTACAACGTCAGGTACGGAGGCTCCACCCCCTATACGCGTTCCGTCAGAGCTAACCAATAGCCTTCAGTAGGGGTCAAGTCGAAGGCTATTGGAAAATATTAATGATATATTAATTATACATTAAAATTAATTATAATTAATTATAACATTATTCCCACTTACGCTGCAGTCAGTGCAAAACTGCTAGAAAAAAGCTAGACAGTGGATTGGAGTCAGTGGACTACTGCTGCAGTAGTGCACCACTCACTGCTGCAATAATTTTAAATCACTACTGCAGTGCAGTCACTGCAGTAGTGCAGTACTGATTTAAAATGATTGCAGTGAGTGAGTGTACTACTGCATCAGCCAGCAGTAGTCCACTGACTCCCCACTGTCTAGCTTTTTTTCTAGCAGTTTTGCACTGACTGCAGTTTTTGATTTAAAATGATTGCGGTGAGTGCACTACTGCAGCAGTAGTCCACTGACTCCTCCAATCCACTGTCTAGCTGTTTATTGTTGTCTAGCTTTTTTCTAGCAGTTTAATTGGCACTGACTGCAGTAGTGATTTAAAATCATTGCAGTGAGTGGAGTGCACTACTGCAGCGGTAGTCCACTGACTCCTCCAATCCACTGTCTAGCTGTTTGTTGTTGTCTAGCTTTTTTTCTAGCAGTTTAATTTGCATTGACTTCACTGCAGTAGTGATTTAAAATCATTGCAGTGAGTGCACTACTGCAGCAGTAGTCCACTGACTCCTCCAATTCACTGTCTAGCTGTTTGTTGTTGCCTAGCTTTTTTTCTAGCAGTTTAATTTGCATTGACTTCACTGCAGTAGTGATTTAAAATCATTGCAGTGAGTGCACTACTGCAGCAGTAGTCCACTGACTCCTCCAATTCACTGTCTAGCTGTTTGTTGTTGCCTAGCTTTTTTTCTAGCAGTTTAATTTGCACTGATTGCAGTGTTCAAACATTAACGTGTTCAGTAACATATTTGTGTCGAAATTTGTGTTTATTTTGCAAAACTTTAAATGTTCAAAATATCGGCGCACATTGGCTGATACCGATATGCATTGGCCAAAATATCGGTATCGGCAACGAAAAAACGATATCGGTCGATCACTAATTTGAACTCTTCTTTTGGTTGGTCTGGTGCTCCTATCATTTGTACATATTTTTTCCACCTTCTTTTTGTCCACTGGGTCTGGATAAGTGAGCCCAGCGGGGGCCTTTGTGGGAGAGGACAGATGGATAGGCAGAGTCAGATTCCTGATGCCAGTTTTCCATAACAGCAAGTACAGTGTAATAAAATAGTTGGTGATAAACAGGTCATGAACTCAGGTGAGCTTGTTACAGACAGAGCAGATATTCTCCAGGAGACATAAAAAGGGAAGCAGGTTCTTGAAAGTAAGGGGATAAGATTTTTAAGATTATGCCTGCTGCCAGAGTAAGGGGGGTCCAGTTGTGGCAGTTGAAGTTTAGATGAAGTTAGAAGCAAGGAGCCATGGTTAGCTGTAATATTCCCAGAAAACAGGAGAAGCAGGAGGATGAGGGAGGTAAGATTAGTAAGTTAGGTATTAGGTATTATGTTCGGACTAGTTTGAGCCAATTTTGGACAGTCCAGAAGACGTTAGCTCTGTATAACAAAAGAAAAGACATTTCATGTTATTACAATCTAGAACTGCAGATGTGACAAATTCATAAAACCAGACTTGTATCTTAGGAGAGAGCTGCCTGTCAAATTAATAAAGACATGTCACGTAATGTGAATATACGACAGCTATCAAGTGTGAGCTACAGATGGATATTAAAGTAGAATGTTTCCCGTTATCTGAACTGACTCAAGTATATGATCTTGCTTATGGCTGCACAACTTGTTTGCACATATTATTAAATGTAGGACGATAGTTGTTTTTCTTACATGCCTCAGGATCTTCAGCTGCAATATTTAAAAGTGCTAAGAAAGGGTTTTTTTTTTCTTCTGCTCTTTAGCTGTTGCTTAGGCTATTTCCAGTGCAGTCAATATGCATAGTAAATGCAAATATGTGTTAAATTACTGATAAGCATTCATGTTTTTTTTTCTAAGTAAAGCCAAGTCTTAACCATTAACCACTTACTAAATACTAGAAAAACATAAGATGTTTCTAAAAATAAAATGTTATATTGTAACTAGGTATCCATTTTCCTGCTCTATCCTTCAATTGGCAAATAGATATAGCTGTAATCTTACCGTTTGCTCTGAAAAATACATGATCTTTTTTCCTCAATTTTCTTAAGACCATTCCAAACAACGTATATGTTGTAGCTAAATGTTGCTCATAAATCTTTGGGAGTATAGGATATTAACACACTTAGACATGTTAAAAAAAAAAGTTGCAAACCTGAGTTTGCAAACAATGGTATTTAAAATGTACCTGGTGAGTTCCTGATAATCTGTTAATAACCTGATGCGTGGGTTATTCACTGTCATTATTGCACAAAAAAAAACAAGCTACCTACAGCAGGAATTCATAGCAGCGAGAAACCCTTGCATGCCACAGGTTTTAAAAGTGTTAGAGGTTTGTTTAGTAATATCTATCAGAACCAGGGGTATTTGAAGCAGTGTGATATTAAAAATTTATTTTTGTATCAAACTAGGTATTGAACTGAACTAGTTTAGAATGCACTACAGCCAGGATTAGAATTCACAATGTTTACAGCCTGTTCTTTCCAGAAAAATGAGATTAGCTGCTACTCTGACCAATCAGCTTATTACTAAATTTAGGTTTCTGGAGTGCCTCCAAAATATGGAAGGTGCCTTACACTAAGGAGTAGCTATCATCAAGCTGAGCAGCATTAATGAGCAGCTTACACTTTTTTTAATTAGGATAACATAAGTCATCATATTGATCCTCAAACTCAGCGGCTCACAGTGCAAGATTGTCCATGAAAGCCTGCTGAGTACTAATTTAGAACAAAACTTAGACTGCTATTCTTATAATTAGGATATATTTGAACATTTTTTGTGATGTGTTAAACAATCTAGCTTGTATCGTCCATGTGAATGAATGATAATATGTTTTAAACACACTATTGCAGCTACATGGGTGCGAACGCAGTCTTATTTTAGTATATAGCATAATCTTATAGGCACAATATATGCTGTAATTTTGAATACAGCAAACATGCAGTTATTAATCATTTTGAGCAAACCACATTTGACCATTTTGAGCAAATCACATTTGACCAGTCACCTCACTATGACACTTATCAGGCAACATAATGAAGTACAAAGGCAATATAGTATTGTTATCAATTGATTGACCACACAAAACAATAAACCATGGGGGGCATCGCTTGGAGTAAAGATGCTTGTTGCTGGAGCTCCTGATTCCCTACCTGCCTAAAACTGCTGTTATGTCAGCTTTCTGCTCGCCGTGAGCTACCCTAAACATTGGAAAACTAGAGGATCATCCAAAGCCTCATCCTCAACTATCAACTGTTTTTTCCATGACAATTTCATATCTTCCCCTGCAGCGTTTCAGTTGGCCCCATGTGGCAATCCGCGGCCTGCTGCCTCGCCATCTGCTCTGTCCATGACTGCCTCGCAGACGTCGGTGCCTAACTCACTTGCAGGCATCTCTGCTCTCCTAAGCCCCTCGCACCAACCCTATCCCACCCCAGGGCCCTCTATGCAACCCTCTATAGATGAATCAGACATTAGGGCCCTGCCCTGGGCCCTTCCCTTGAAGACCGACATGGAGACACTTGTGCTCTGGCTGGAGGAACAACACCCCTGGGACTTTCAACAGATCTGCTCAGATGTGCGCATTCTCAACAATCGGCTGTCTAAGTGAGAGACTACATTAAGCACTCTGGAACTCCGAGTTGCTCAGTTAGAGCAGGGATATGAGGCATATCATGACTAACTGGCTGAGGTGTAGATCTATTTGGAGGACCTGGAGAACCAGAGCCATCCAAAACAACTTGCGGCTCCAGGTTCTGCCGGAGGCAAAAGGATCAGAGAACTCGACTGCTACCATTTCTGTGATCTTCCACAGGGTTCAGGAGTCCAGCCCCCTGGTCAACTTGAGGTTTGATAGAGTACACAGAGCATCGGGTCTGAAGTCATGAAGACCATCCACGGGACCTGATCTGCCGATTACACAGGTACATGCATAAAGAATTGGTACTTCGCAATGCGTGGTCTAAGGGTCCAATAGAATTTTATGGAGAAAGGCTGTCTATATTCCTGGATGTTTCTAGAGCTACCTTACAACATAGAGCAATGCTGAAACCCCTGCTAGAGAGGGTGCGCCACATGGAACTCACACACCGCCATGGTTTTCCCCTACATTTGACCATCCGCAAGGGGAGCTTCTTCTTGGTGAGATGCTACGCTGATCTACCAGATCTATTCTTGTTGCTCGAAATTGAACCGATACTGCTACAGGACTGTCTGCGCCCATTGCCTGGCTGTGACCCTAAATCCACCTTTCCTGTTTCCTGGTCTGGGTTGCCACGCCACACACCCAGGCAGAGAAGAGAGGATCGGACCTTGGCTTCAGGGATTTCTCCAGAACTGTAAGGTCCTGACTGCTGTGTGATAAGCTCTCTATGTCTTGAGCCAGGACGGGCTCAGGCCCTTCTCTACAATTCCCTGACTGGTATGAGTTGTTGCACACCCTTCCCACTGTTTGAGACCAATATTTGGTGGTTCATTTTTTTTTATTTTTGTACCAGACCCCCTTCCCCCCCCTCCTCATGACTTTGAGTTGCTCCCCCCAGGGCCATGCTCAGAACTATCCCATGACTCCCTTTTCATACGATTGACATTTACTTTTTTTTTCTGGAGTAGACATGTGGAGTTTATTTGTGGGACTGGGACCATCACCCCTGTTTCAAGTCATTGCGGGGCTCCTATTCTTCACGATGATGGAGGTGGCAAGCCGCGGGAGATGTTGAACTCACATACTTTACCTCCTTTGTGTGGGAGGGGGTGGCAGTGGAAAGAGGCACTGGCTAAATCACGATTGCCTTGCTTAATTTTTTACTATTTTGTGACAACTTAGTTCATTGTTTTTCTATATATGTCCTATTGCCTTATCTATCTACTATTGTCTCTAGGTCAAATGTTATGTGTAGAGTGGAAACGGGCCTCCTATCTGAAATCTGAAAAAAATGATCAGTGTCTACTTCCCTTCCCTTCATTATTTGTGATTGGTCATACAGTTGAGGGCACATCCTGTGCAATATATGCACCCCTAAAACAGTAATTCCAGAGTGAAAATTACTTCAATAGGTATGAGTGGGTTGCTTATTTGGAATCTCAGGTTCTACATCTTAGTGAGTCATTTTCAACTATGAGAGCCTTGAGTCATGGTGCAAACAATGACTGGAACCAGTAAGCGATTGGCCGGGGTTAGGCTAATTCAGGATCAAGAGTTATGTAAAAAGTTGTGGTAAATAGAAAAAAGAGTGATAAACTCTGAACTGACACCCTCCAATCTTTGGGGTTTATTTAGTAAAGCCAGAGAGGGTAAAATAAGTCACAATTCTGCAGAGAAACCAATCAGCTTCTAACCTCAGCTTGTTTAATTAAGCTTTAGCAATAAAACCTGAAAGCTGCTTGGTTTCTCTGCAGAATTGTGACAGAATTCTCCCTCTCTAACTTTAGTAAATAAACCCCAATTAGTCTATTTATCATACATTGGGCATGTGGGTTCAGAGTCACTAATGCTGTGGCACGATATGCCTTCCTGCATCTAAGTGAGTGGCTGTTTCATTAAGAATAGTCTGGTTCCAATGGTCAAACAGGTGCTGGCTGTACAGGACTATACAGTATTATCAGAGGGACAGCTAGGGTTTTATTTGCTAAAAGCAAATAGGGTGGGGGGCGTGGTCTCTGCATTAATGTGTGAGGACGCACCAGCCTGGAGCTCCCAGCTCGCAGCCCCTCAGCAACCTTATCTTTTAGTGATCGGATGACTCTCTTTACCTTCCTCAGCTCCATTTATGAAGAAGAAGCCATCCCAGTCCTACTCGGGTCTCTCGGTCAGCATGGAATGATATCTGGCAGTCAAAAAACACATCGCATCCACACCGGACTTATCCAAGGTTGGGCCTGTACCAGCTATGGGTGCTGATCCAGGGCTCCACTCAGACGCTCAGGTGAATGATACGGCCAGTCCTACTCGAGACCTGCCTCCATTCTCACCACCCAGCAATCTCTCCCCTTGACTGCCTCGCTTACTGTCACTTTCTGCACTTGGCAGCTTCTATGGAGAGGACAGCGGCTGGCTACAGGAGACTCCAGCCATGCTAAGGTAACCTTCTGGTACTCGATCCACTGGTCCCTGCTGTGCTCAGGAGGACAAAAATCCGACAGCAGCATCTTCTACACTGGCCACAGGGAGTACTGACTTGGCTCTTTCATCCTCTCAGGGGCTTTCTCAGGGACACATGTCAGAGCATTCCCTGTGGGTGTTATTACAAAAGCTGCCCACCAGAGATGATCTTGATGCACTGGCTTCTCGCATGGAGTCTGCTCTAAGAGGGGAACTGCAAGGACTTAAGCATGAGGTGGCAGACATCCCCGCACGAGTGTCCTCCGTAGAGACCGACAACGCAGTCTTACATCACATGGTCTCCACCTTGCAGTCAGATTAAATTGTCATCACAGATCAAATCACTCAATTGCAGTTACTCATTGATGATGTGGAGAATCGTAACTATAGATGCAACATCGGAATCTGAGGCCTTCCTGAGGCAACCTCACAGGCAGACCTCAAAGACACGGTTACCACCATATTCAACACAAACCTTGAGCACCCTGCAGACTGGCCATTGCCATAGACAGGGTCCATAGGACTTTAGGCCCCAGAGAGGTCACACCAGACAGACTGAGGGATGTCTTATGCTGCCTACACAGTTACACCACAAAGGAAGGCATCCTACAACACACATGGCATAAGATAATGGTGGTTTTTGACGGTACCCGGATTCTTTTGCTACCTGACGTATCGCGACGGGCTCTCCAGCTGCTTGAAACCGCTTTTGGAAAAATTTGTGGAACTGGGCATTACCTACAAATGGAGTCACCCTTTTCATCTGATTGCCCGTAAAGGCAACCGATCCTACTCATTACGCCACCCATCTGAGTTACCGGACTTATTCAACTCTTTAGCTATGGATCCTATCCAGCTACCCAATTGGCTTGCTTTACATTATCCCATATGCAGCAGAGCCCAGCTCCCACAGGCAGACTGCAACGATCTTGCAGGAATCAACGTTCCCAACGGAGAATGCGTCAAACCCCCTGGGACCATGAACTTTAATAGTTCAATACAGAACTTTGCCAGTGGTAGATACATTATTTTGCTGACCACCACCTACTGTGTCCAAGGCTCCTAATGGAGTAGACTTTTCATGTCAAAATGTCAAAGATCAGAGGCCATGGGCATGTCTACTCACGACTCATGGGTCACTCTAGACCTCTCCTATTACTGATAGCAACCCTGTTTGCCTTTACTTTAAGATCTGGTGATATTGCAGCAGTCCTTGCATCAACTTGCAAACCCCACACTAAGCTACTCTGATACAATGTTGATGAACCAACCTCACCTATGTCATAATGCTTTGCAACCTAGTCTGACAGGTCTTTTCTTGAGGGTCCTCTTAAAAGGCAATTAGCCACTCACAGGAAGTGCAGGCATTAATAATATGGTAGGTGTGGTCCTGGCCCCTTTGTTCAGACGGCTGTCTTTTGCATGAACGCCGAAAAACATCTTTTCTGTTCTGCATCCTCCCTAGAGTTTTCTTGGCCCATTGACGGTCATACTCAAGAAATCTGAACTCCTGGGGAGGTGACGCGGGTCTGAGGAGATCAGGATGATACCACTAGCCTGGTCAGGGGGTTTCCTGACTAAATCAATTCAGATATGGTTTACCTTGGGATTACTTGGAGGCTATCCTTGCCCACCTCACTTGTTAGTCTCAACATATTTTATTTGTCCTGCCTTTGTTTATTGCATTCGTTATTTGTCTGGGGGTGTGTGCACGAGGTGGGATTGATTCAGTAGCAACTTTTTTTTTTCACCCAGCCCTATTTTGCGCCCCGATGGGTTTTCACATTGGTGGCGGGTCCTGTCCCCCTTGTGAACGCTCCCCATCTCATTAGCCTGGTGTCTGATTGCCAGACATGGGAGTAAGTCACACATGTGCAAGTCACAAGCAAGTCTCAAGTCTTAACCTTCAAGTCTCAAGCAAGTCCCAAGGTACTGTGGCGAAAAGCAAGCAAGTCAAGTCGAGTCCCTGCTAGAAGTCAAGAAAGTCAAGTCAAGTTATTTATTCTGGTCAAGTCACAAATCAAGTCAAAATACTGATCCACCCCAATTTTCACCTTTAAATCAGTTAAAAGTCAGTGGTCAGGCTCAGGAAAAGTTTTGTTTTATTTTCAACATTAACAAAACTGCTTAGTGCTTTTTTCTGGGATACATACCAGCAGCCCTTGTGAATCGCCTAGTGACGTAATCGCCTATAGGCGGCCGGACCCGCAAGTGTGGATGAATAAAGAAGAAAAAAAGGTATTTCCTTGCAAAATAAATAAATAAATAAATAGTTTACATTGGTAAAAGCATTTTTAAAGGGGATTACGTACATCTAAACGTATTAAAATGGGTGGAACTCCGCTTTAAGTATTTACATTGTTAAACAGCCAGTGTCCTAAAAATCAGAACACACTGAGGTGTTTTAAGTAACTGTGGTGTCAGAAACATGACAGGCACATCAATTTTGCTTGAACACATCTTGAGAAAATGCAAATATTTAATAACTTAAAAAAGTAAAGTCATTTCGAGTCATATGTCTCAAGTCATGAATACCAAGTCAAAGTCAAGTCGAGTCTTTTATTAATTTTAGTCAAGCAAGTCTCAAGTCCTCAAACTGGTGACTTAAGTCTGACTTAAGTCAAGTCATGTGACTCAAGTCCCCCACCTCTGCTGATTGCACATATTTTTTGTTTTTTACTCTGTTTAAATTGCCTCTGATCGCTGCAGCGGAAGCACTCCACTTCGTTTCCCCTAATTGCTATTTATGGTAATAGACATTCACAACACTCCCTAACTTTCAGTTTACCTTCCCCTGGAAGAGAAAACATTAATATAGGTTGTGTACTGCTCGTGAGTCAGAGCCCCATTTAGCCACGTTATGGTCATTACATGGTGGTCTCTACTCCTGTGACCCTCCACAGGGACAAGGTTACCCTTCAGTCTAGAGGGTTCCAATTAAAGGGAGTGCCTCTGCTGCAACTGAAAGATACATGGGTTTGACTATGAAATCGTGACCTCTAGTTTTAGGGTTATGGACAAATACTAGGCTACACCCGATCATAGTGTTCATCTTCTGTATGGACGGTTGTGGGTTTTGTTTTTGCTTTCACCCTCTGTTACCTATTTATCCTGTTATTTACCCTAGGCTACTGATAGCTGATTTTTCTCATACAAGATTCTATCCCCTTGCTCTAGACGACTTGCCATCCCCTGCTGGTTCTCCGCTGATGTGCCCGACCTGGATCATGAGATTGGTTTAGACTGGGGGCTTTGGGTAGAGTTCTCGGCGCTCCAAGGGGGAGCATGGGGGTTCTGGTTGTTTTTACTTCCCTCAATGTTTCTGCCATTACGAGCACCCTTTAAATAGTTTTAATGTTGTTGGGGGTTGCGGGGGCTCCTGTGAGTTGCGAGCACCTCCCAAAAGGAGTGCCTTACCTACAACCCCCACTAGGCCCTTCCTGCCATATCAATGGTTGTTTTCCCACATGGAGAATCTAGGAATCACCTCTACCTCTCCTCTTTCCAATCTTCAATCCTTTTCTCACTCCTCTCCTGAGGACTTCTTTACCTTTTCTTCTTTAACCCCATCTTACCCTTTTTCATCACACTCCTTCCCCTCCCTCTTTTGGGATTTTTTTTCCTCCCCCCTTTTCATGCCACGGTGGGTGCTGTCTTCCTGTCAGTAACTTCATCATGTCCTTAAAAATTCTGTCATGGAATGTCAAGGGCCTTAACGCCCCCAAAAAAGATCTAGTTGCCTCTCTGACCTCTGAAGACAACGTTCCCACATAGTGTTTTTACAAGAGACCCATATCAGAGCTGACAAATTATTAAACTATACAAAAAAACACTTCCCAGTGGTCTACCATAGTGTGTCTCCCTCCTCTAAATCAAAAGGAATGAGTGTACCTCTTGCCAAAGATCTTCCCTGGCAATACTTAGATCTTTGCACTGACAATGAGGGCAGATTTGTTTTCCTTAAGGGCAAGATCCAATCATAGACTTTTACCTTGGTGAATTTATATTTACCTAATATATTGTAATTTTCAGCCTTGAAAACGTTCCTGGGCAAATTAGAGGCTGGCTCTAAAGGGTGATTTTAATCTCTCCATTACCCCCCACTGGGATTTCTCCACAGGCTCCTCCTCTTTGACCCGTAGTTCACAGAGCAAACTTAAAGACTTACTCCATTCACCTTCTGCACCCACAGGAAAAGGACTATTCCTTCTTTTCATTGACCCACCGTTCCTTTTCTAGGATTGATCTTTTCCTTGTCAAACATTCTGCCATTCCGATGGTTTCCAAAGCCATCATCTGTCAAATTGCCCTATCAGACCATGCTCCAATCTCTATGTTAATGGCATTATCACATCCGACAGCTAGATCATCATCCTGGCATCTGAATGAGACACCAATAAAAGACCCCGAAATTAAGGCCGACGTTCTTCGGGAACTTCACCTATACTTTGAAACTAACAAGGACTCAGTGTCCAATCCCCCTTCCCTATGGGCAGCACATACGTGCTACATTAGGGGAATTTTCATTAAACACGGCCACAGGGTTAAACAAGAAAGGGAAAAAACGTTAACGGAGTTGTTAACCAAGCTGCATGACCTTGATAAACGACATAAGACCCAACTTAACCGCACAACAGAAGCTGAACTCACTCGCATTAGAAAACAGATTAAAGAGCATTCCTTATTTCATGCCAAAAACAAACGTACAAAAGTCTGCAGATTATTTTATGAATATGGGGACAAATGTAGCCACTCACTAGCCAACGCTCTTTGCTCTAAACAAAACCTACCATATAATCCAGCCCTTTCTACCACTTCGGGTTCCAAGATATACTCCTCCTTGGAGTTGGCAGACATTTTTTACTCCTTTTACACTAAACTGTATAATCTAAATTCCACTACCCCCTTGCGTCTGATGAGGACAAGATCACTGCGATAGACGTGTATCTTAGAGAGGATGATTTGCCCTCTCTTACAGAAGAAGAGATTATTTCATTTTCCTGTCCTATTTCTCCTGAGGAATTTGCTATGGTGTTAGCCATTTCTCCTGTGGGCAAGGCTCCAGGTCCAGACAGATCCACAGTGCCCTAATATAACACTTAAAATGAGTATCTGGTGTCCCACTTCACGCCAGCATTCAATGCGATTCTTAAGAGCCAAGCCATGCCACCTGACCTTCTTCATGCTAGTATCATGTTTATCCCTAAACCTGACAACGATCCACTGCAATGTGCTAGTTACAAGCCCATATCCCTACTTAACTGTGACCTCAAGTTATTCACCAAGATTCTGGTGGAAATATTGAACATTATTCTGCAGCGAATAGTACCTCTCAATCAAGTGGGCTTCATCCAAACTAGGGAGGCCCCAGACAATACAATCAGGACCATAAATGTAATAGCCAAGGCTAAACGTACTAACACACCACTAATCCTCCTGTCCGCTGATGCCCAAAAGGCTTTTGATAGGGTGGATTGGTCCTTCCTACACCAGGCCCTACAATACATTGGCATGCCTGACTCTTTCCTGAACTGGGTGACTGCTCTCTATTCGTCTCTCCCCGACACGGTCATAGTGAATAGCTTGGCTTACAAACCCTTTGTCATTGGTAATGGCCTTAGACAGGGATGCCCCCTATCTCCGCTGCTTTTCGTGTTGTCTTTGGAACCCTTATTACAACATGTCTGGAATAACCCAAATATCAAAGGTTTGGAAACTAGCAAATACCACCATAAGGTTGCAGAATACACTGCCGATTTGCTTTTCTGAATTTCTGACCCAACCGTTTCCTTACCTGTCTTACTTTTGGAATTTCGCTCCTATGGAAACCTATCAAACTTCAAAATTAACCTGCAAAAATTAGAGGATCCTAATATTAAACTCACTTCACATTAATCTCTCTCATAATTTTCCCTTTTGGTGGGCCTCGCAAGCCATTCAATACTTGGGAACTAAAATCCAATCTAGAGTATTTTTAAATAAAATTTTCAGCCATTTTATCTTCCTTAGCATTGGATTTAGAGAAATGGAAACCTTTAGTCATCTCCTGGTTCGGTAGGTACATCATACCAAGACTCTTGTATCTCCTGCAGGTTCTACCCATTAAAATACCTCAAAAGTTTTTTCAGACAATCTGATCGGCATTTATTAAATACATTTGGCATGGGAAAATATCTCACCTATAGAGGACCCTCTTACAAAGACCCAAGATAACAGGGGGTGTAGGCCTCCCAGACCCTGCCCTATACTGCACTGCGATACACATTACTAGAGTGATTGACTGGTGCAAGCACTCCTCCCATAAGCTTTGGGTATCTCTGGAACACGGCTCAATATCATTTCCCTTAGGTGGTATCCCCTGGACAGGCATTTACCTACCTCGCCTTCATCAATCATATCCCCTAATAGAACCAACGTTATTAGAACTTAAAAAGTATTTTAAATTAGCAGGCATAACCAGCTTTCCCAATGTCACCTTATCATATTATCCTGTCATGTTGTGTTAATTTGATGCATATCTTTAAATAAAGAATTTAAAATATCAAATAGGTTGTTCACTTTGTAAGCTAATGTTCCATTAGCTTAGTGAATGAGGTGAATCTTTGCTGACTACTATTTTCCAATATTTTTCCTTGCACATGATTGGGTATTCTTTGCAAACAAACTATTTTTCTTTGGTAAGTCATTCCCTAGTGTCAAGAATGTGAATGCTGAACAGTGCATTTTCTCCTAGGTACTCAGGGTCCACATATTGTAGATCAGTTAAAATAGATTTTTGGGTAGGGCTAGAGAGGACCCGATAAGGTCATAGTATGCATTTGCACCAAAGACTGAGTCAGAGGAAGTTAAAAAGTCCTCAAATATTACTTTAATGGTTTCAATCTTCAGCCCCTGAGGCAGTATTTACAATGGCAGTAGGGCCACATAGAGAAATTAAATTACTTTTTTATTTTGCTGGAATTATCTACATTTTAGTAAAAGAGCTGTGTGAGTGTAAAAATTGTTAGAAGGTTGGAGGAGATTTTCTATAACAAAGTAAACGTGAGGGGGGAGAGTAAAGTTAGAAAATAAGGCAAGATAGGGAAGCTATGCTTTTGGAATTATTAGACAGTTTGAGTATATACAGAGTGAATAAAAAACACATAATCTGTTCAGTATTAAACCAATCCACCATGAGTGTGTTTACTGTACGTGATAAATCTTCTACTGTGATCTCAGGTGCATTAACCATGCCCACCAAGACAACCAAAGTGAAGGCTTACCAGATGTAGTGGACCCAATAAAGTTTACACTTTTTAGGTCATTCAGGCTTGAATAAAGTAGTTAAACTGTATGGTAGTATATCCTTCTAAGATCAGGTGGCTCTATCCTTCATCCACATCCTTTGAAAAGCAATGGCTCAATCTTTCAACATCCTCATCATCCACACATATAGGGTATTATAACTGCTGGTGATAAGGGCAACAATACTTCCTCCACTGGACACTCTTCTGCTGATACTTCCAGCAACGTCTCCTCTATCAACCACTTCCCACCCAGCCAATGTACATAAACAGTCGGGTGGAAGCTTCACGTTCTGAGTGGATGTACCCGGACCCGCCATCCTGTGATGGCTGTGATCTTCCAAAACAGCCAAACACAGATTGGGATATGGGCGCTGTGATTGGCCTTCCCGATCACGTTATGGCTGTGTCTCGTCACAGCCTTCATAGTGTAAACAGAGACACGTGTCGCTGTGACAGTTCTCTGAGCGAGAGCTGCAGGGGGGGGGGGGCAGCAGGGGAGGCTGACAGCTCTCTCTGTAAGGGATGATTTTACACAGAGAGCTGACAGAGATCACATAGACTGCAGGTATTCACACAGTACACCAAGCACCACTGTCCCGTGAACATCTGTCCAAGTTTCCCCAGTGCACAAAACATCTGTCGATGTCCAATCCACATCTGTACCAGTGCACAAAAATCAGTCACAGTGTACATGTCCTATCAACATCTGTACCAGTGCACAAAACATCTGTCAGTATCCAATCAACATCTGTACAAATGCACAAAACATCTGCCAGTGTCCAACATCTGTACCAGTGCACAAAACATCTGTCAGTACCCAATCAACATCTGTACAAATGCACAAAACATCTGCCAGTGTCCAACATCTGTATCAGTGCACAAAACATCTGGCGCAGGGTACATGTCCCATCAACATCTGTACCAGTGCACAAAACATTTGTCACAGTGTACATGTCCCATCAACATTTGTACCAGTGCACAAAAACATCTGCAATAGCATTCCTTTGCAACATCAACATCTGTCAGTGTCCACCGGTAGACAATCAACAACTGTCATAGTGTACTAGTGTGCAAAAACATCTGTCAGTGTGCCAGTGTCCACAAGCAAATAAATACTTTTTAACCAAACAATTTTTATTAAAAATTAAAAGGTCATATACAGTAAAGTACAAGTATTGCATTTCCATCCAACAGTAGTCTTCACAGTATACAAAACAAGAGTTACCATAGATAAGGTTATCATTGAAACAGTTGGAACAGGTAGAATCATTACATTAGTGGTCACATTACCGAGCATCAAATTTCTAACAGGTATGTACAACCCTTATAAAATGACACCCGTAAAACATTCCTTTTGACCCGTTGAGATCTCAGAAGGATATGCCAGGAGGAGCAGTATTATTTAAGAGAGTTACCCATCACCCCAACGGGAACAAATTGTGAACAGGTATCTCTAATTCATGCCGAGAGGGGGGCGAGCCAGCCACAGCTCACCTCCCTGTCCTAGCTTATGACCAGTCTAATCTGGAAATCTGCTGTAGTTCTGAGAACCACTGAAGCAAACAGCAGTGTAAAAAAGTGTAAAGGATCCAATGATATCAGGAAGGATGGGAGTAGCCCAAAGGGGGGTGGGAAGGGTAGGGAGGAAAGGGGGGGGGGTTCCTACCACTAGAGGAGATAAGTCCTGTCGGAACTCTTAGAGTGTCAAACTATTAATAACCAACAGGGAACCTGAGCGGTTAGAGGCAGACCTTCGTTGGACTATTAATCAATAATAGAGGTTGCAGTGAGCCAAGTGTCCCATTTCTTATGGAACACCTTGGCCCTTCTTTCCTTATAGGCTAACATTCTTTCCATTTCACAATGCAAAGACACCCTCTGTTGGATCTCGTGTAGGCTAGGAATTACAGGAGTTCTCCAGTGTTTGGCTAGAGCTATTCTTGTGGTAAACAGGATATGTGCAATTACCGTTCTGCTGTGTGGAGGCAGGTCATTCACGCCTATGCTCAAAAGTGCCAGTGCTGGATTCAAAGTGCAGTTTTTCCCTGCTATACGTGAAATTAATGAAAAAGCCTCTGGCCGGAGAGGGCTGAACCATTGGACAGTACCAGAGAACATGAGATAGATTTCCCCGCTCCCCACATTCTCTCCAGCACAGAGGAGAAACACTCGGGTCCATGACATGTAGTTTGGATGGGGTCATATAGTACCTGTGCAATATCTTTTGAGCGTTGTCCCAGTGATCAACACATGCAGAGGAACGGGCATTGATCCTAATGGCAGCCATCCATTGTGATACGTGAAATTATTAGCACAGATCCTGTTCCCACTTTATCATTGACTTAGATTTATGAGAGATAGTGTGGTGGTGAAAGATTTTATAAAAAAGCGAGATACCTTTGCATTTTGGGTCTAGGCTATTTATGAAGTACTTCCATATTGGGATTGGCAAACGGAGAGGAGGGAGAGAATTGGTTCTCTTAAAGGAATTCATCTGATGAAGGGTAAAATTGTCAAGCATACTGGTCTGCGAGATTGTGTCCGATGGAAAGTTTATCCCTTGCTTTTTCCAGAGGGTTGTGGGAATCTCCGGAATCAGAAAGGGGTAAACTGCAAGGGGTGTAGAGAGCGTCTTACACAGTGCATCACCGAAATCGCATTTGAAAAATGTTCTCCAAGATATAACAGAAGCTACAATAGTTGGGAATTGGGGCCCCCGAACTTTGTGATCTATGCAGGAGGCTATTGTTAGAGCTGGTAGATCATGCCCCTCTGTAACCTGCCTCTCAATTTGGTTCCACCAGTTATCTTTTTGGCACGAAAACCAGAATTTTGTCTGGCTGAGTACTACTGCATGATAATACGCCTGTGCGTCAGGGAGACACACCCCACCCGTGTTCTTAGACTCGTACAATTTGGACAGGGAGATCCTGTTTTTTTTCCCATCCCATATATATTGCCTCAGCTTAGAAGCAAGCCTCTCAAAGAATATTGGAGGGATTGGGATGGGTAGGGTTCTGAAACAGTAAAGTAGTTTGGGGATAACTTGCGTTCTATAGGCTGCTATCCTTCCCAGCCATGATAAATGTACCTTTCTAATTTGATGGAATTCAGCCTCAATTTGGGATAGCAGCGGCAAGAAATTACTTTTGTAGAGGTTGGCTGTAGGAGCGGTCAATTGGATACCTAGATATGTTATAGAGGGGTTGTCCCAGTCACATGCAAATAAGTGTTTATGTTCCGTCAATTGAGTTTTAGGTATACAGACAGGTAAAGCGGAGCATTTTGTCTTATTAACCTTGTATAGGGAGACTCTGCTGAAAGTTTCTAATAATTGTTGAACTGCAACTTGGCATACTGCAGGGTTAGATAAGGTTAGGATAATGTCATCTGTAAATAAACCCAATTTATGTTGTGTAGACCCTATTTGAATGCCAGTGATCTTGTGGTTGGATCTAATAGCTTCGGCCAGAGGCTCAATAGCCAGGGAGAATAAGACTGGGGATAGTGGACACCCCTGTCTCGTGCCGTTTGTGTGGCCAAACCATTGTGAGAGCAGTGCATTGGCATACACTCTTGCTGATGGTGCAGAATATAGCACCATGATAGCCGAGTGTATATTGCCTTGGAACCCAAATTTTGTGAGAGTGGCAGATAGGTACCCCCAATGGACTCTGTCAACCGCTTTTTCAGCGTCAAGCGCCAACAGAACTGAGGGAGTATGATGAAGCTCTATATGTGACAGTAAGTTTATCATACGCCTTGTACCGTCTGGTGCCTGTCTACCTTTGACAAGACCCACTTGGTCTAGTCCTATAAGCGACAGGGTTATTTGGAGCAATCTATTAGCCAACACTTTAGCGTAGATTTTAATGTTGAAATTGAGAAGAGAAATGGGTCTAAAGTTCTGGGGTGTGTCTGGGGTTTTGCCTGGTTTGAGGATCATAATTATTACAGCTTCTAGCATTTCTCTAGGGAATGTACCTGTAGAAAATGCAGCATTGAAAACTTTAGAGAGATGGGGGGCTAAGATGTGGGGGAACGCTTTGTAATACTCCGCGGAAAAGCCTTCTACTCCTGGTGATTTATGGAGAGGCAGAGATTTTATCACTGTGATTATTTCGTCCTGGGATATTGGGACATTTATCGTCTGGAGTGTGGGTGTGTCCAAACTGGGAAGTGTCAGTGTGTCAAGAAATTGCTGAATGGCTGATGTGGAGGGTTCATTAGAAGAGTCAGATTCAGCAAGGTTGTAGAGGGATGCATAGTAGTCCTTGAAAACTTCCGCTATATCAGTGGGATTACCGAAGACTATGTTCGTTTGGTGATGTTTGATATGAGATATGCGTGCTTTAATGCGTTTCTGCTTAAGTTGGGAAGCTAATAGTTTACCCGCCTTATTATTATTAGAGTACCATGACATCTTTAATCATTTGTAGTGGAAGTCATAGTCAGCTAGTAATGTTCTTTTGAGCTCAGCCCTCAAGGTGGTGAGTTTCGATAGAGTCGCTGCGCTCCCTGCAGGTGATCGTTTATGTTGGCGATCAAGTTCAATGATTTCCTCCTGTAGTGATTTAATATGTTGAGTTTTTTCTGTTTATCCCTAGCTGCCTGTTGGATGAGAAGGCCCCTAGCTACAGCCTTGTGGGCGCACCAGATTGTGGTGGGAGAGCAGGAGCCATCATCATTTGCCTCGAAATACTCTGTTAATTTCTTATTCAATTCTTCACTGTATTGCGGGTGTGACAAAATATACGTGTTGTTGAACCAGAGGGGCCTGCGAACTGTGCTGGTGTTCGTCGCTATTTCTATGGTGACCGGGGCATGGTCGGACCATGTGATGGGGTGTATGTGGGCTTTAACTATTTTTTGGAGAATAAACTTATCCGTTAGGAACATATCAATTCTAGAAAAGCTACCACGTACCCCAGTATAATATGAGTAATCTTTTTCAGTGGAGTGGAGAAACCTCCAGGGGTCATATAAGCCTTCTCCATAGCAGTAAGGACCAATATTTGGTCTGCGCCTCTGCCCCACTGAAGTCGATATCAGCGTTCATAACAGCATTGAAATCCCCACATACAATCAAGGAGCCTTTCTTTAGGCTATTAGCAATTGTATCATTTTCCTAATGAATTTAACTGGCTTTTTGTTAGGGGCATACATGGTCAGCAAGGTGTAGAGGGTACCATGAATCTCAGCTACCAATAAAACATACCTACCAAATTGATCAGATTGTTCATCAATTAACTTGAAAGAAACTGTGTCCCTTATCGCAACTAAGATGGCCGCTTAGTATGGCTGTAAGGGACCCGATGTGCAGAGCAGAAGGATCACACTTCCATCAGCTCAAGCTGCCGGCTCTGCCCCAGCAAATGAATACTTTTAAAGCGCCCCCTCCCTCCGAACGTACACATTGGTCCCATATGCATATGTGTACGGTGATTGCACCACACCTGTGAGATATCGCCGCAAACGTCAGAATGAGAGTAATAATTCTAGCACCAGACCCCCTGCATAACTCTAAAATGGTAACCAATAAAGGCTTATAAAGCATTACCTATGGAGATTTTTAAATACCAAAGTTTGGCGCCTATTCACAAGAAAGCTCAATTTTAAAGTGTGACATGTTTGGTATCTATTTACCAGGCACAACACCATATTTTATCTATTACCAAAAACTTGGGCATTATATTGTCTTTGTGTGCATTGCAATTCATTAAAATGTACAGTGTAAAAAATATATATTTGATCCCCTGCAGATTTTGTAAGTTTGCCCACTTACATAGAAATGAAGGGTCTATCATTTTTATTATAGGTGTATTTTATCAACCAAAAATCCAGAAATTGTAATGTTGAAAAAGATAGGGTTTTGCATCTTGATTGTGTTAATAGAATGAACCTTCTATACCTTAGAGCAGGGGTCTCCAAACTATGACCCTCCAGTTGTTCAGGAACTACAATTCCCATCATGCCTAGTCATTTCTGTGGGTGTCAGAGTTTTACAATGCCTCATGGGACATGTAGTTCAGCAACAGTTGGAGGGCCGTAGTTTTGAGATCCCTGCCTTAGAGGGTAACTCCACTTTTGTGGACACAAATGAGGCAAATAAAAACAAATAATATAATATATACAATTACAACATAAGCCATATTGCAATTTCTTGTTAAAAAAATTACCTTTCCATTGCAATCTGCAGCATTGCATGTAATATGACAACATGCAGGGCTTCTATACACCATTGGTGTGATTGGTTCATTAATTTTACTAGAAGTCTGCACTAAGATTCAAGCCCAATTTTAAAAGCATTAATTTGAATTTGATACTCCCTAACTGCAACTTTTCTCATCAAAACACTGAAAGTGCACCAGCTGTTTATAATGAACACATACCCTCCCATTCAAAATCAGTATCCGAATAACATGTTTTAACAAATAATTAAATCTTCATGGCAGGAATCTGCAACAAAGTTTGATAAAATCATTGATATGTAAATGATTCACACAGAAGAGATTTTTTTCTCAACAAAAATGGAGTTACTGTTTAAATAGAATAAAATTAGGGAAAAAAGTCCCTAGAGAAGGTCAGTTAGCTATGATATGAGCAGCCTTATTCAATGCAAAGTTGAATATACAAAAGCAAATATAATCTTATAATATATCATCTTATATTTAGGGATGATTTTGGTGGATTTGATTTTGCCAAATGTTTGGCTTTAAATTTGCCTAAAATCTTCCATGCTGACTGCTTAGGCAATATTTTTTGGTAGCAACCCTAACAATGACAGTAATCGTATCTCATAAAAGTGAACTAAGTGTTTCCAAAACCCTACACCTAAAAATATATTCAGGAATCTAATGAAAAATTCCTTTAAATATCGTGCCTGGGGGGCCCCCTTAATGTGCCTGTAAAGTGGCACATTTGTGCGATGTTTGTAGCCTGCTGCAGCAATACTAACATTTTGAAAGGAAAAACTGTCATTTAAACTTGCTCCCGGCTGTAATTTATTGTCGGCTTCCCACCAACCGCAGCTCATGGTTGTCGGGAAGAGACCCCTGTCCCCACCAACATGGGGCGAGGTGCTATGGGGTGGGGGGGTCTGGTATTTTTTTTTTTAATTATGGCGCCGTTTTTTTCAGCAATACTGACAAACTGATATAAACTGAAGTGCCTATATATATATATATATATATATATATATATATACACACAGTATATATATATATATATATATATATATATATATATATATATATATATATATACAACTTTTTGGTATAAACTGCACTATGTAATCTCAACAAACTATAAAAGGCAAAAAGCAAAAATCTCTCTCTCTCTGCCAGCAATGTATTATTAATTAACAATAGAATTCCTCCTTTAAATCACTTGCTGGCCGAGGGATTTGAACCCACAATTTCTGTCTCACCCTACACACAGTGGGTGAGATAGAAGTTAGTCAGTTAGTCAGGAAGAGTGTGTTCATCCTAAGCAGGCTTGCTGGTGGCGTAGGTGTTACAATACCAGGCTTGCAATTGAGATGGTTGTGGATTTGAATCCCTTGGCCAGCAGGTGATTTATAAGTGGAATCAGAGGTCAGAGTCCATGCTTTGGCCAATCACATAATGCACTGCCAGTGCGCAGTGCATTATGTATGTGGGAACTCGAAGTTCCTGCGAAGAAGCCCATTTGTTCGCCATTTGACGAACAGGCGAATAGCCAATGTTCGAGATGAACTCGAAGCTCATCCCTAATGTTAACCCTTATAAAAACACTTACAATACCTGTGTGTTACTAACATGGGCATACATGGCTTTATCAATGTTGTTTGTTTTCATAACATTTTCACTAAAATATGCCTGCTTAGGTTGTATAAAAAAGGAGATATAGGAATTTGAGACAGGTATAGTCCTTGCTTTGTAGAAGCTAGTTCTAAAGATGAATCTTGAATATGGACTAAAGTTTTTGGTAGCCAAATTAGCAAATGTGTTTGCAAACCTCAATCATAACAATTTGAAAAAAAAATAACGGATTTATTTAGTTTAGGGAAAAAGAGTGACTTTATCTAATTAATATGTATAAATATACTATATTACCAAAGGTATTGGGACACCTGCCTTTACACTCACATGAAATTTAATGGCTTCTGGGAAGGCTGTCTACAAGTTTTCGGAGTGTGTCTATTGGAATGTTTGACCATTCTTCCATTAGCGCATTTGAGAGGTCAGGCACTGATGTGGACAAGAAGGCCTGGCAACACAGTCTGCGCTCTAATGTCTGTACAATAGTTTTTATTGAATTAAACAATGCCAGATTACGGGCCTGAAGAAATTAAAGGCAAAATGGTCCCTCACAGGGGAACAAAACATCACATTTCATGTAAATACAAACAAAACACTTTTTCAAAGTTTAAAAGCGAATAATAAAAGCATCCGGTTCAAATGCCGAAAGTGGTACTGAGTAACTGGGCTCGAAGGTCCAAGACATGGCGAGAAAAAAAACAAAAAATGGGGTGGGATTGTCATTTCTTAGTGTAGGGGAGGGGGTAAAGGAGAGATAAAAAAAGTAGGGGGAAGAAAGGAGATGTAGCACTAGACAGGAGGAGAGAAGGAGGAAAAGTCAAGACAAAAATGGAAAAGTAGGAGATGTAGGCTTAGACAAGAAGAGAGAGCGTAGCCTGTGGGTTGGATAGTATACTAGAGTTATCCAGAACACCTAAGCTGGTTGGGGGCAGGGTGGGGACAGCATAGGACCACCATGGGTTCCATACTTTGAGGAACTTAGCATGAGAGTCATGAAGTACACTGGTTATCTTCTCATGCAGCATGAGGGTAGTTAGAATGCTCTTCACCTCTGCAAAACTAACTGAGGGCTTCCTCCAAGCTCTGGAATCCCCAAACTATTCCCACAAAGTTAGGAGCATAAAATTGTCCAAAATGTCTTGGTATAATGACCCCTTAAGTGTTTCTTTCACTTTAACCAAGAGGGCCAAGCTCAACCCCTGAAAGCGACCCCACACCATAATCCCTCCTCCAGCAAATGATTTAGACCAGTGCACAAGGCAAGGTCCATAAAGACATGGATGAGCAAGTTTGGGGTAGAGGAATTTGACTGGCCTGCACAGAGTCCGGACCTTAACCTGATAGAACACCTTTGGGATGAATTGGAGCGGAGACTGCAATCCAGGCCTTCTCGTCCAACATCGGTGCCTGACCTCACAAATGGAAGAATGGTCAAACATTCCCATAGACACACACCTAATCCTTGTGGATAGCCTTCTTAGCAGAGTTGAAACTGTTATAGCTGCAAAGGGTAGGCCAACTCAATATTGAACCCTAAGGACTAAGACTGGGACGCCATTAAAGTTCATATTCGTGTAAAGGCAGGCATACCAATACTTTTGGTAATATAGTGTATATCCCAGTATAAAGATTTTCCAGAAAAAAAAAAAACGTTTTATCCCAAAAAACTGGGATAAGAACTAATGAACATAGCTAGGTATAAAGGAATTTGGATTTTACCATCAGTGTGGGAAAGAGTTCTTTTCCCACATTCTCTGGCACGTATGTAACACCATTGAGATTAGAAAGATCTGGATATAGACAGTTTTTCTTTTTCTCTTTTTTAGATCAGTGTTTTGACTCTGAATTTGTTATCTACCCCTTTTTGAGTCACTCTAAGCAGCAATGACATAATGCCTTGCTGCCATATTTTGGACTGTACAATGAAATTCCAAGCTTCTTCCCAATCTTAAATAAGAATATCTAAACGAAAACAAAATTTATGGAAAAAAAATCATTATTTCTATCATTATGTCTGTTTATATATGTGCGATCAGGCTTTAAGGAAGTTTGGAAACAGAAAATGTTTTCTTTCCTTTTTTTTAAACAAGTGAACCTTTTAGCTGTCAGAATTGAAATCTATCTATGAATTTTTTTCACATAGACTACATGAGTCAAAATGTTTTTACAAAGCTAGTATGGCTGCCAAATGCAATTTCACCTACCTTTTATATGTGGTTTATAAACTAAACAATTTTACAACATTACATCATTGACTAGTGTTTAAAAATATGTTTCCTCAACCGAGAAATAAAGAAGTGAAAAAAGTTGAATGCTATCAATAAGATTACAATGCTTTTATCACCTACTCTTCAGCTGAAAAATATGTTGTACGTGTGAATTTCTACAGGGACCAGTAGTTATTAGTAAGAGTAGATTGAAGAAAGCATCACCAAATAGAATTTTATTTTCTCTTCTAAATCCCAGAATGAATGTTGTCATGCTTTGTAGAAGTTTCAAATTCAGGTCTCTGATAGCATTTATTTGCTTCATTTAAGATGTGTGCAGTATTATTGGTGCTTATGATTAAAACTTAGAAGTGACAATAGAGCATTCATTGCCTTTTTATTACCAGCAATGTTTTATTGAAGATCTCCTAATGGCAGCGTTACAGGATAGTGATTATAAGTAAACTGCCATGTCTAATTATTCCTTTCAGAATACGCTGTTTTGCGAACTCTCAACATATTTCCTGAATGATGGCAAAACACCCTTATTAACAGTGCCATCAAGTCAATTTCAGCTTTGTAAGCTTCACTACCTGAAGAAAAACTGCATTTAAAGGCGCCTGACTAAATCATACAAAAGTAGTTTAATTTTTTTAATGTTTTCTACCTAAATCAAATGTAGTATGAGAGTTTGTTCTATAGAATGTTTAAATTATTAAAAAGTCCCTACTTTAGGCCCACATGTATTTGAAAATGGCGTTTGTCACTACATCTACCATACTATTGAAATTATGTATTTATTTGTGATTATAGGGGGGGTTGCAAAGATGGAAAGGTTCAAAGACGTTAAAAATACCCTTGTTGCATATTTAATAAGCAGTAAATATTACATTCTCCAAACATTCGCTGGGTTTACATTGCAGCAATGTACACATTAGTGGGCATGTTACCACAACATGCTAAAACATGTTACAAACAGTAGTAACATAGTTGGTAAGGTTGAATAAAGACACCAGTCCATCTAGTTAAACCTGTGTGGGTGTGGTTGTTAATGTCAAATACCATACCCATATCCCTATATACTGTGTTCACCCATATGGAAGAAAAATATATTTCCAATATATTTAGGGAAAGATTTTTTGGAAATATATTGAAAAATGGCCAAAATTGTAGCATTTCAAATATATTTCCAATATATTTTGGAAAAATAAAAAAATGTTTTTTTTTTAAATATATTTTAAATATATTTTTCTTCCATGTGGGCACTAAGATGCCTATCTAAGAGCATTTTGAAACGTTACTTCTCACTGGCACCACCGATTGTGGAAGGGAGTTTCACATCCTTACCGCCCTGACAGTGAAAAACCCTTTACGTAGTTTAAGGTTAAAATGCTTTTCTTTCAATTCTATTGAGTGGCCCGTTGTCTATTTACACTCCCTGACACTGAATAGCCTATTCCCTAAGCTATAATCACCATTAGGATATTTGTATATTGCTATCATATCTCCTCTCAAGTGTCTCTTCTCCAAGGAGAATACATTTAGTGTTTGTAGTTGTTCCTCGTAAATGAGGTCCTCCAGTCCCCTTATTAGCTTGCTCACCCTTCTCTGGACTCTCTCTATTTTCAGCAGATCCTTCCTGAGGATTGGTAAACAGAACTGGACAGTATACTCCAGATGTGGCATTGCCACCAGTTTTATAAAGAGGCAGGATTATAGTTTTATCCCTTGAGTAAATCCCCTTTTTTATGCATGCTAATATTCTGCTGGCCTTGCTTGCTGTAGCTTGGCATTGCATGCCATTGGTGAGTCTATCATCTACTAGGACCCCCAGATCTTTTTTCTATCCTGGATTCCCCCAGAGGCTCTTCCCTTAGAGAGTAACTTGCATTCATATTTTTAGCCACCAAGTGAATTACTTTACATTTTTCAACATTAAACCTAGTTTTCCATTTATTTGCCCACCCCTTTATTTTATTTAGGTAATTTTGTAAACTTTAAATATCCTGCTGTGAAGTTATTGCCCTGCTTAGCTTTGTAATATCAGCTAACACTGAGATTGAACTATTTATACCAACCTCTATATCATTTATAAATAAATTGAACAGAATTGGTCCCAGAACAGAGTCTTGTGGTACCCCACTTACCACTTCAGACCAGTCTGAATACACACTATTTCTCACTATCCTTTGGACCCACCCCTCTAACCAGTTTTCTATCCAGTTACACAACTTGTGGTCCATTCCAGCAGACCTTCATTTTTAAATTAGGCATTTATGTGGCACTGTTATGGGCTGAGGTGCTGTTTATTTTTAATGGCACCCAAACAAACTTTGCAATTATGCATGCATTTTGGTGATCTGCATTACGAAAATTGGAAATGCTACTTTTTTTATATGTTTTGGTGCTTTGGACAGCTTATTCAAAGGAACTGTCTGCTGTATTAATTTGCATGTAATTGTGTGAATCAAAACTTTCTGTAGAGGAGTCAATCACTTTAATTTAAAACACATGCACCAGGAGGATGCTCTTACAGCAAAGGTTTGGTGACCTATTTGTCATATGATTTTTTTTTACATTAGATTTTTTGTTGTCATACCTACACTGAGGTAACTGTTTTATTGAGTAAAGTAATGCAAAGAGCAATAATGGAATCCAAGAAGTACCTCTAATATGTACCATCCATTGAAGCTAGTTTTCGTTTTCAGATCAGTAAAAGAAGAGTTCATTTTTTTTAGTTACATAACAGTTACATAACAATAATGTCTCAGATATTGTGGGTTGGAAGTCTTTTCTTAGCTAAAATCCCCTGTGTAGTTTAAGCATGTTATAAGGGAACATTTTCTGAAATTATGCAGTGGATTTATAGTCCGTGAAACATGACCAACATACACAATACAGCAGTACATTTGTACTGAGTGTCAGTAGTTTTATTTGAGGCACCAGGAGATGTTGCTTTTACCTTTCCAGTATACCTTTGACCCATGATCTGCTGGTGGATAATTCCATATCTGCTGGTGGATAATTCCATAATCCCTATAAAACTATTGAGTTTCTGAAACAAAAATGCAAACTGTACTGCCACTGCCCATGTGGGGCAGCTTAAAGGGCTGGAAATCGACTATTTAATTGGTTGGTTTACTAAATGCAAAGTGAATTTGCATTCACCAAGCTAAGAATACCCAATCATATGCAAGATCATTTTTAATAAAAATACATTTGCTTGCACATGATTGAAAGATGGAAGTCAATAGAGCTTCATTTTATTCACTTAGCTAAGCTAGGGGAAAATTATTTTGTAAAGTGAAAAGCCTATTTGCCTTTATAAAATCAACCTCAACCCATCAAAGTGCTGTTGTTAAGTTGTGAAAATCAGAGGTAAGTGTACTCTTCCATACTCTTCCATACCTAATACTACAGATTTCCTTTTTTCTTTTTTTTTTAAACAAAGGATCCAGTAGCATAAAGTGTTGTGGTAGAGCAGTGGAAAGTTAGAAGAGGGCACCTTACTGTATGTTTTCTTTCTAAGTTGCAACTCATTAAGTAATTTTTTAAATAACAAACATTATACGGTTACCTGCCCTGTGCAATGGAATTGCACAAAGCAGCCCCAAACCTCCCCTGCCAGCACTCCTTGCTCTTCCTCTTCTCAGTGTGCCACAGTAGGAAGTCGCTGTAACTGAACCGCAACCCACACTGATTGTGGACTTCCGTCAGTATACGGCTTCCTACAGTCTTGAACATAGATACTGTATCAGATATTCCAGTCGCCCTCCATACAAAACTAGCTGACAACTTAGCTTGTAGGTGTCTGAAAACAACTAACTCCTTTATTGAACAACACACACAGTTTTTATACAGCACGGACATCCCCCTCCTTATCAGATTACCACACACAGGTTAGGGGTTGCCTGATTACATTATCATATGCAGATGAAATTGTATACATAATTATAATTACCATATCTAAGGAAAAACCAACACAAACTGTATACTATTTCCACTCAGCAACTAATAGATTACAGTGATTCAATCAACCTGAGCCAATTAACTAGTGGACTTTCCGTCCTCGAGCTCCTGCAATAGAATACACATTATCATAAGTGTAAACACTGAGAACCCACCATAAACAATAGATGAGCAAATCAGCATAATTTACAATGTGTGGAAGACAGGTGGCTGAGCTGATGATATTTGTATCTGCTAGGGGTCTGACTGTGTGAAGCCTTATTGGCAATAGGCACCTAGACCCAGAGCCTCAGAGTCTTTAAATATTATTTCAGTTATATTGTTGACAAATATTACTGTCACATTTGAGTAATCCAAACCATATTCTGTGTCCATTAAGTCCGTCATTTTCTTGGCCACCCTGTGTCCCTAATAGACACAGGGTGACTTACACATAAGAGGGGCCTAGGGACCTGAGACAGGGATTTCCTAACCTCTCTAAGGTAAGCTGGGTTCCACAGGCCCCCCAATCAAAGTGACTCCTATCACAGTCGCCTCCTATTGTGACACAACTGTGGGCTTGGCCCCACCCCCTGCTCCCTCGTCATAGGATTTGACTGACAGCAGCAGGAGTCAATGCCTTCGGCTGAATCAGAAAAGTGTGTTAAAGAGGGAAGAGCTGCTACAGATAAGCACAATACTGGATCGAGTGAGGGCTCAGGTAAGTATAAGGGTGGTGAGGGGGTCATATTGCTACCAAAACCTTTTTTACCTTAATAGAGGTAATGCATTAAGGTAAACATGTTTAGGCTTTAGAACCATTTTAAATTACTTTTTCAATGCTATTTATCAAATAAATGTAATTGCCAAAGGTTTGGATATTGTGTAAGTTATCTTGGGGCATCAAACACACTAGATAGCTGTCAGCACTACTGGTGTTGTGAACATTTTGGTTATTTTCACCCAAAAGTATACTGTTCCTCATTGCAAATATCCTCAATGCAAATACTTACTCTGTATTGGAAGTGTATGGTGGAAGTTTGGAGTGTGTGTGTGATGGATTAGGGAATCTCTTCCCACTAGTGGATGGGCTAAGCAACCAAGAGCTGGTAGCAACAGCTGAGATAGGCAGTAGCATTGATCACAGAGGAGACACAAGTGGCTTTGAGCAGCCTAGGATAGGTTGGACACCTGAAGGCACTGGTGGAGAGAACCCAGGGTGCCTGCACAACAGGGAAAGGGAGAGCCCTCTAAGTCACCACCTCGCCAAGGGTGATGAAAAGGGGGGCAACAGAGGAGGAAGGGGAATGAGGGGGAAGGAGGGCAGGGGTAGAGTCGGGTTATAGGAGAGGTGTAGGTAGGAAACTAGATGCAGCGATACATATGGAATATCAGAGGTACATTAATCAGCAAATATAAGGTGAAGCTGAACTTTAAAACTTCTCACAGTTGCAAACAGATGTTACAGACACTTGTGATGACACTCGGTTTCCAGACATGACAACAAGCAAAGTATGGAAGGATGTGTCATGTCTAAAAGTCGAGGTGTTCGTGGGTAGACAGGTAGGGTCTAGGTCAGAGCAGGAGTAGAAATCTCATCCCTGGAGGGGAAGCAAGACCATTTCTGGATGAAGCGTATGTAATTTTTACTAGGATCCAAGGACAGGCCCGTTGTCTCCTTTTCACGGAGAAAGTGTAGATCATTTTTCAATTCGATGATGGAGGGGGGAGAGGTGTCCATCCAGTGTTTCAGTATAAGTCTGTGAGCCACCATAAGGCAGGACACCACCCATTGCTTGTGTTGTATCAGAATTTTCTTAGACTGACTTGGTAGACCAAGATTAGTAGAGTCCAAGTATCCAAATAATAATAGATAGATGTCCTTTGGGAGTACCAGACCTGTGTATCTGGCCACATATCTCAGGAGCTTGTCCCAAAAGGAAGAGATCTGGGGACATTGCCATTGTTTATGAAGGATGGAGGGATAATGTTCTTTGCATAGCGTGCATGAATGGTGGATTGTGTCTTGGGACCAGCGAAGATGTGGGATGTACGCCCTATGAAGGATCTTGAATTGCTGCTCTCTCCAGAATTTATTGGAGATATATTTACGTGTAGTAAGATAACCTGTCAGTATCTTTGCTGGGCAGTTTCAGAGTGGAGAATCTGGTTCCAAGGTTTCGCTATGACGCGTGATACTCCTCTAAAAAGTTCCTTGTGGAGAGGCTTATATAAGTGAGATATCTTGTGTTTGCCTAGTTGCATCCATGAGTCCACAAGAGATGGCTTGAAGCGGTGGCAGGAAGTTTGGCATATAGAGTTCACAAAGCTTACACATTGCAGGAAGTAAATGTAATGTCTGGTGGGAAGACCATAAGTATCCGAAAAAACTGTGAATGATATTGGTTTACCTATTGACACATCAAAGAGCTGAGAGAATTGTTTCACCCCCCATAGTGACCATTCCCCATAAGCGGAATATTGCTGCGCCTGTGGAAACATGGGGTGATTCTGGATGGGTAGGTAGCGAGAGAGACGTTGAGGCGCACCCACTCGCTTTCTCCCCTCCCTCCCAGCCACCACGATATCTTTGATTAAGTTGTTGTTTCATAGGAAAGAAGGAAGATCCCCAGTAACCACAGTGCAGCCAGATCACAGGGAGTGGCCATATGGGTTTCTAGGGAGAGATTGGTGTATCTCGACTCATGACTCAACCAGTCTAAACATCCCCTCAGGAGGCACACAATTGCAAAAGGAATAAATTGTCTATGCTTTGCCACATATCATGTCTAGTGTCCTCCATCCCTGTAATCATATACATAAAAAATAAAAACAAGAGTGTGGGACTTTAAATGAGGTTAACTGGACAAGGAAATTTATTAAAAATTGCAAAAACATATAAGAAAATATTTTTGCAAAGACATACACGGAGATATAACAACCAATCAAGGTACAATATTGATACAGGTAAGTACAAATAAATTATACAATACATTTCTCGGATCATAACGGATCTCTCTGGAATATATAGGTACAATGAAAACTCATAGTCTCTGTGTGGACATAATGTAAGTATATCATGATACTTTGGACTAATTGAGTAATTATAGGCTCGACGCGTTTCATGGACCTCCGTCCATTCATCAGGAGCTTAAAGATTTATCTATGAAATGAAAATATGGAATAAATTAATGTATTAGTTAAGACCTGAATTAATTTGGAAGGTATAAAGAAAAAGACACTACCTTGTGCAGTGTCAGAAATCATGAGCTGTCCAGTCCAGGGATGGGGGATCAACTGAAACCCGGAAAAAGCCTGATCCGGGGCTGAGGCGCGGAATATGTCACAGCAGGGGGACAACAGGAGGGGAGGGAATAGGACCATGATCATAGCTACTCAGAGACTCCTGGTGCGTTGCTGAAAATTGTGTTGGTAAAGGCACGTTGTAGGCCAAAAGGCAGGGTCTGTAAGTATGTATAAAAACCTTCAATAAATATATTGGAAAAATTAATTAGATATACTGAGAAGACATCTCAGGGACACATTTGTCAGCGGTATTGAATACATGTACTAAAATGAATAGACCCAAAACAAAATGGTGCCAGTAAGAAAAACCATAGAGAAACCACCAGGAGAAATGAATTATTGGAATTGGATAGGGCTTAATAGGGAAGCCCATCACGAAAAAGTGCCAAAAGAGAACCAATGAAGAACCACCAAGGGGGTGTGAGTATGATAAGAATGAAGTAAGCAGGACTTACTGATGAAGTCCATAACAGGATCCAAGTGCAAGAGAGAGTAGGAGGAGAAAAGAAGAGAGAGACCCAAGAGAGGAGTATATCTAATTAATTTTTCCAATATATTTATTGAAGGTTTTTATACATACTTACAGACCCTGCCTTTTGGCCTACAACGTGCCTTTACCAACACAATTTTCAGCAACGCACCAGGAGTCTCTGAGTAGCTATGATCATGGTCCTATTCCCTCCCCTCCTGTTGTCCCCCTGCTGTGACATATTCCGCGCCTCAGCCCCGGATCAGGCTTTTTCCGGGTTTCAGTTGATCCCTCATCCCTGGACTGGACAGCTCATGATTTCTGACACTGCACAAGGTAGTGTCTTTTTCTTTATACCTTCCAAATTAATTCAGGTCTTAACTAATACACTAATTTATTCCATATTTTCATTTCATAGATAAATCTTTAAGCTCCTGATGAATGGACGGAGGTCCATGAAACGCATCAAGCCTACAATTACTCAATTAGTCCAAAGTATCATGATATACTTACATTATGTCCACACAGAGATTATGAGTTTTCATTGTACCTATATATTCCAGAGAGATCCGTTATGATCCGAGAAATGTATTGTATAATTTATTTGTACTTACCTGTATCAATATTGTACCTTGATTGGTTGTTATATCTCCGTGTATGTCTTTGCAAAAATATTTTCTTATATGTTTTTGCAATTTTTAATAAATTTCCTTGTCCAGTTAACCTCATTTAAAGTACCACACTCTTGTTTTTATTTTTTATGTATAGGAGGCACACAATGTTATAAATCCTTGTGTTAGGGAGATCCATTCCCCCCTCCCGTTTGGACATATGTAGCTTGCTGAGCATTTTCCCTTCCAAATAAAGTGTGAGGCCGCCTTGTGTAATTTGTGGACATCTGAGTGTTTAATAAGTAGAGGTATTGTTTGGAGAGGGTAGAGGAGTTTTGGGAAAGTAGAAATTCTGTACAGATGGCATCTACCAATAAAGGATAAGGGTAAATTTGCCCAGTTCCGTAATTCTGCTATCATTTTATCTATCACCGGGGTGAAATTCAACTGATATAAGGAAGATGGGAAGCGACCTATTTTGATTCCTAAGTAGGTGGTATGGTTAGTTGTGAGGCGTAAGGTAGAAGAAGAGGCCCATGACGGGGTGTGAGTAGTGTTTAAGGGAAGAATTTCACTCTTGGTAAAGTTTATGCGGAGACCCGAGCACTGACAGTTTTCGGCGAAAATGTCTTGTATAACAGGTAGGTCATGTTCGGGGTCCGATGTAAAGATCAGAACATTGTCAGCGAACATAGCCATCCGTAATTCCTCTGGACCCACTTTGATGCCCCGAAGCGCAGGATGTGCCAGCATGTATCTCGAGAGGGGTTCTAAGGCTAGGTTAAATAGCAGGGGTGAAAGAGGACACCCCTGACGTGTCCCCTTATGTAGTCGAAAAGAGGCAGAGATGTGGCCTGTTATAACGACCTGCGCTTCGGGAGAGTCATACATGGTCCTAAGCAAGTGGAGGAAAGGGCCAGAGAAACCAAGGTGTATGAAAACTCGATCTAACCATTGTATATTGACATTGTCAAAGGCCTTTTCGGCATCAAGGGTGATTATTGCAGCATTATTATTTGGATCTGCTTTAGACATCTCAAGCGCTACAAGAACCTTCCATAATTTGATGTGGCCAATCGTCCTTTGGTGAAGCCTGATTGGGCCGGATGTATGAGGGAAGGAGGAATGGATGCCAGTCTATCTGCCAGAATTGTGGAGAGTAGCTTGGAATCCACATTCAGTAGCGATATAGGTCTATAAGAGTCTGGGTCTTTGGGGTCTTTTACTTTCTTATAAATTAATTCTATGTGGGCTTGGTAACCCGTGGGTAAATAGGACTAGCCAGAAAGGATGTGGTTAAATACTGACTGCAAGTTGGGGGCGATGGAATCTATGGCTAGTTTATAAAATTCAGGGGTGTACCCATCAGGGCCGGGAGATTTACCCAAGGCTAATTGCTTTATAGAGTCCGGGACTTCCTCTAGGGAGATGGGAGCATTTAAGAGGGTCAACTGGTCCTGAGAAACTTTCGGGAGGTCAACTGAAGAGAGCCATCTCGTGGCCATTGTCTCATTGCATGGTTCGTGGCTATATAGTGTCCTATAATAGTGTTCAAAATAGTTTCTTGCAATATTGCAATGTCAGCCCTCAGACGTTTCAAATGCCTGAGGACAGCCATTTGTTTATGAGGGGACCTAAGACCCTTAACATTCCATGAAATTACTTTCATGTGGGATCAGATACCTGGGGAAGGGTCATGAGCCAAGATTTAATGCTAAAAAGTATCTGTAAATGTAGGAGAAAGACCAGCTTGAAGTAGAGAGGCCATCTAGTATTTAAGGTAAGTAGTGATGCATCTAAGAAGATTACCGGGAGAGGTGGAAGGGATAACAGCCCAACGGGGGCTCGGGAAAAAATTTGGGGAGCAATAACCATAAGAAGCCTGGACTTCGCTTTTTTCCTCATGTAAGAACACATACGGATGGACAGCGTTACCGGTTTTCCTTATGTTTGACGTCCACGTCAGTCACGGCGCAGTAGGTGAAGTCCGATGGAGCGATGGCTTTAAGTGCGGACATGGGAGACCTGATATAGCGCCAAGCTCCGGAAAGTGATAAGGCTGTGCACCTGGGGAGAAAGCATATCTCCCCTAGGTAAGTGGATTAGAAAATGGAGAGAATAAAAAGAATAAAAAAACAAGAAAATAGGGGCGTGGCGACAGCTGGTTAAGATGGCCGCTTAGACTTTGAGCTCCTGCGTGTACCCGATCATCTCAGCCTCTACAGCCTGCCACAGTGACGGTCAGTACCTCTACTGAGCGAATACGGTTTTCTAAACCTGCCCTGCATCCTCCGGCCATGACCAAGAAGAAATTGGAGGCGCCTGTTGTGCGGAAACTTTCCGAATTCTTCAAGCCGGCCACCGCCGGTCTACAACAAGGCGCCGGAACCTCTCCTCTACCTCAGCGCGTCAGCCCTCTTGCGGCATCGCGCATGGATGACGCGGCTTCCCCTGCAGCTCCCAGGCTCTATGCACAGCCGATACCGATGCGGCCCTCTCGCTCCTCAGATTCCTCACCCTCCACACTGTCCACGCAGAGCCCGGCCAAGTCTCGACCTAGGTGGGCAGAAGCAATGCCGGCCCTGGAGCATCCGCATATGGAGGTGAGCGCTGCCGCAGTTCATAATGCTGACGCTGAGGCCTACACTCCCTCCCCAGACCCATTAGCCTCCCTGGTCACCACGGGTCAGCCTGTGTCAGATACGGCTTTAAAGGACATGATGTCCATGCTACACACATCTCTGCAAGCAAACATCACTGCCTCAATCACATACTGCCAGAAAGAACTCCATGGGCTAGGGAACAGAGTACATACTATTGAAGACAAAATGGGTGAATTTACAGCATCTTATAACACCCTAGTAGACTCCCACACAGCAAAACAAAATGATCTTCACCACATTCAGGCCAAATTGGTGGACCTTGAAGACCGTTCAAGGTGAAATAACTTGAAAATCCGCGGTATTCTGGAGTCAGTCCTCCCTAACCAATTACCTTCTTTTGTGAGGGATCTTTTCCAGAAATCCGTTCCTGAGCTTACTAATGCAGACTTAACAGTTGATAGGATACATCGCATCCCCAAACCTTCCTTTCTCCCACAAGAAATCCCCCGGGATGTTTTGCTCAGAGTGCATTTCTTTCAAGCTAAGGAGAAGATTCTGGAGACATTCCGACGCAAGGATCACCTACCAGACCAAGCTGCAAATCTCCAGATCCTCCCTGAATATTCCCAATACACCCTATAACAGCGACGCAACCTTAACTCCATGACCAAAACCCTTCGAAATCACAAGATCATATATAAATGGAAGTACCAGGCCAAAATTTGCATCACCTATCAGGGAACGACTTCCCAAATAACCAATATCGATCAAGGGATTCGTATGCTCCGGCAATGGGGCATAGTTCCAGAGCCTCCAGACAACTCTTCAAGCAACAGCGCCCCACCACCGCCTCATCATGTCCAACCGGATTGGCACGTCGTGTCCAGATCGTCCAGATCATCTAACCGTCATAAATGACTGTCGCATGTCTTACACCTAATGGGTACACCCAGCCCCGATGTCTTTGATGGACACCCACCACCGTGTCCATGAACCCCGCAATCTATGCAATCTAAATTGCTCGCCTGGTCCTAACGGACCAAGTCCTTTTTACCTTCCCTCCATGCTTTGTTTTTTGTTTTTTGTCTTGTCTGTCCCCTTTATTCTTTTTTTTTCTACAGCTCCGGAACATGACTCCAGTTTTGGCTGCGTTTACTGCTCATATTTCCGGACTTCTCCTGCTAATTTGATCCAGTGTTGGATGCGTCCCTGCCTTCGGCCCTCTGATAATTGCTGTGCCTCCTGCATCCGCTCTACAGTGACTACTTTCCACTCAGGTACTCTCAATCACCTTGCTGCTCTCCCACACACCGTGCCATGGCCTTGCTTTTTTTTTCTCCTTTTTTTACCCTTGGTTGATACCCACCCAAGCCCCGGAAGACTGTCTTACTCCACAGACCCTGGCACATTTGCGTTCCCTCCATATGACACCATGATGCCCCTACATTTTCTTTCAATGAACTTTAAGGGCCTCAACCACCCGGCAAATCGCTACTTTATGTGGCAAGAAGCACTATCCTCCAAGACAGACGTTCTAGCAGTCCAAGAGACACACTTCAAGCTGGGCAGCACCCCCAAATGCTCCCACCATGAATTACCACATGTTTTTCTGGCCTCCTCCAGCGAAAAGAAGAGGGGGGTCTTGCTGGCATTCCGTGCCTCTGTGTCCTTCGCCTACTCCAGGGTGGTGCAGGACATGGAGGGACGATACCTTATTATCAATTGTAATTTGGATAACTGTCCCTATACGATAGTGAATGTTTATGCGCCTAACACCCACCAATTACGATTTCTACGTAAACTGTATGCCAAGGTTGCGAAATTGACTGTAGGTAAGCTGATCATAGGCAGTGATTTCAACTTGGTATCGGACCACGTCATGGATTCCTCCTCCAGGGTCAAATCGAAATTGCCTACCCTGGCTGCACTTACACATGCTGAAGGACTCCATGACGTGTGGAGATACCAACACGCGGAAGAGAGAGGTTACACTTATTTTCTCCTTGCCACAACACATACACTAGAATTGACATGTTCTTGATAGACTCTGCCACCTTACCCCTAGTCGTGGACACTCGCATTTCCCCTATCACATGGTCCGACCATGCAGCAGTACACATGACCATCTCCACCAGCCCTGCCAACCCATCTTCATTTATTTGGCGCTGCAATAACTCCATTTTGTCTGACCCTGAATCCCTTAAACACCTACAGGCACGACTGCGGGAATTCTTTGATGCCAACGACACCCCTGAAGTCAACCCTACCACCCTTTGGAATACCCACAAAGCGTTTATTAGGGGGATCCTTATACAACTAGGCTCTCGCTTAAAAAAAGAAATACCATAATAAATTACAGGCCCTTACTGCAGAAATCCACTCTTTAGACTCCATCAACAAAACTACACTCTCTCCCGCCAACGCTTCCAAACTCAAGTCCCTATGCTCGGATCTTTGTCGACTCTTGATTAACCTGCATGATAAAATGCTGGCTCGACTGCGTTTAAAGTATTACTCATCCCACAACAAGGCAGGCAAATTCTTGGCTTCCAGGCTGAAAGCTAAATGAGTGAAAACGTGAATAGATTCCATTACTCACCCCCACACCGGCGAAAATCGGACCCACCCCCATAAAATCGCTGACGCCTTCGCAGATTACTACGGCTCCCTCTTTAACCTAGACAAAGACAGAGACACCCCTCAACCCACTGAATCTGACATAAGGTCATTTCTCGACCGCCTTGCCTTGCCATCGCTGTCCGCTGACTCCCTCTCTCATCTGAATCGTCCCTTCACAACCCAAGAATTGGCCAAAATACTACAAGCTCTTCCCACTTCACAAATCCCCAGGTCCAGACGGCCTGACAAACAAATATTACCATACCATGCAAGATATTCTAATGCCACACATGCTGCCCTTATTCTCTGAAGCGGTCAAAACCGGTAGTCTCCCGCCAGAAATGCTCCAAGCCAATATTACTACCCTCCCCAAACCCGGTAAACCACCTTCCACTCCCGCCAATTTCAGGCCCATTTCACTATTAAATACTGACGTAAAAATGTTCGCCAAACTAATAGCCAATAGACTCACAGTAATCCTTCCCACATTAGTTGGCATGGACCAGATGGGCTTTGTAAAGGGTCGACAAGCTCCGCACGCTACCAGAAGAGTAGTTAATTTGATCCACCTTGCGGAACGTACCAGAACGCCTTCTCTGCTCCTCTCTATAGACGCAGAGGAGGTGTTCGACCGCGTCCATTGGGGCTACATGAAATTGGTCTTGCAGAAGTTTGGCTTCTCAGGTCCAATAAAGGGCCACACTCACCCTTTATTCTTCCCCATCGGCCAAAGTCCTGTCAGCCGGAGTTCTCTCTAAACATTTTTTTATAACTAACGGTACCTGTTAGGGCTGCCCCCTATCCCCCCTAATCTTCAACCTTCTCATTGAACCACTGGCAGCTTCCTTTAGACAGAGTTCCCTAGTCTCAGGCTTTAAGATCAACCGCTCGAACCATGTCATCACGTTATTCGCCGATGATGTGATTCTTAGTATCACAAACCCTATTGTCTCCCTCCCAGCAGCACACGATATATTGCAAACCTTCAGCAAACTCTCATATTACAAAGTAAACTTTGGCAAATTGGTTATTCTCAGTATGGGCATACATAATACTGCACATACTCACCTACAGTCTACTCTCGCATACACTCGGTCTACATCGCCACTACGCTACTTGGGCATTAACCTCACATTTCCCTCTGCTTACCTGGTCGCCTATAATATAACACCTCTTATTTCGACTATCTCTGCAGACATTGCCAAACTCGCAGCAGCTGAATTATCATGGACTGACAGAATTTCTGCCTTTAAAATGGTATGCTTACCCAAAATTCTGTACCTTTTTCGCACCCTTCCAGTCTACATTTCCCCGAAATTCATTAAACCTCTCACGTCGCTCCTTCGCGCCTTTGTTTGGCAAAAAAAGAGGGCGAGATGCTCCTACGCCCAAATACCCTGCCACAAATCAGTAGGAGGCATTGGTCTGCCCGACCTCTTGGATTATCACTCTGCGGCCCATCTTACCTCCCTTCGCCACTGGTTCACTGAACGTTCCGGTCTCCCGTGGGATCCTATAGAAATGGCACTCTCCAAAGTGGACACTCTTAGTGATTTGTTGTTAGCAGATAGGTGGAAACAGATTTCCCTTCACACACTTCCCCTACCAACACAAGCCCCCCTATTGTTGTGGAGATTGTTGTCCTCGCACCTTCCGGGATCTCCAACACCTATTAAAATGCCAATCCCGCTTGCTGCCCTTAGAGTTCTCCTCCCCTGTGTCAACATTTCCAAATTCTACTCGGCAGGTATCACCTCCATCTCAAAGCTCTACCAGGGTGAAACTCTTAAACCGTTCACGGCATTCAAAAGTGAATTTTCATTATCCACACAAGCCATTTTTGCATACAATAGCATTTCCAGCTTCCTGCGTAAACACCCCCCACCGGAGATTCTCCTGTCACCTCAAATATGGCAGTTTATCACTAACCCCTTATGCTCTATGAAGGGCATCTCCTTATTCTACAACACCATCAAACACAAAACATTGTTACACAAATCTCCGCATATGGTCGCCTGGGAAGGAGAACTCAAACAAGTTTTTTCAGACGCACAATGGCAGTTAGCCAGCCGTGCCACATACAAAGCATCCAAATATGTATCACATTGGGAACAGGCGCAAAATCTCCTAACTCATTGGTACTTAACCCCATATCGACTAAGATATTTGATGCTCAAAGCCCCCTCTGCTGGCGTAATTGCGATCAGGTGGGCACAATTGTTCATATCTTCTGGTATTGCAAGAGCTTGACCAGTTTTTGGGGCATCTTTGAGATTCTGTCAGATACCACCGGTATACTACGCAGCCCAGATCCGGCCTTGGCACTCCTTTCCCTGGGCCTAGACTCCTTCCCACCCACTATGCGAACAGTCGTGACCCACATCTTAATCGCAGCCAGAACAATTATAGCCAGATGTTGGAAACAACTGGTTGCTCCTTCACACCTAGAGGCCATTAGACAAATGAATCTCCAATTTTCTCTGGAAAGAGCTTATGCCTTCTCTACCCTCAAGGGTCCTAAATTACACAAAGACTGGTCAATTTGGATGCAAAGTAAATATTTTACCCCGTCTTTTTGACAGTTTCAACTATAGTTATTTTTTTTTGTTGTGTTATGACAGTTCCTACAGCTCCGACAGGAGTTACTCCATTTTGATGTGTTCCATATAGCGTATGTTATTAGTCCTACTATACACAGTTGTTGTACCAGTATATTGTACATGTTGAATTTTACTTAAATGCACAAGGACTTTTGCAATCGTATGTATCCTTCACTGTCCATTATACCTCCTTTTTGTTTACCCCATGTATTTTGTTTTTGTTATTCATGTATTTTGAAAAATTCAATAAACATTATTGAAAGTAAAAAACAAGAAAACATACATAACTAATAAAGCTTGTAAATAGAAATACCAACTTTAAGATCAGTGATGGTCTTGTCAAACGATAAGCAGCATGAGCAAAGACAGTCCGACAAATCACTAAACTGAATGGCAGATGATCCAGTGAGCATGCCGGATCCGGATCTAGAAAAGTTAGGGTAAGGCAAACATTAGACAATCTTATCTATTGATCAGCGCGGCCTGGAGAGTAGGGATGATCGAACTTTTGAAAAGTTCGGTTCGACCAGAACACCCGAACTTCACGAAAGTTCGGCCCGGATTTCAGAACCCCATTGAAATCAATGGGACCCGAACTTCTGTAATCAAAAAACACCATTTTTAAGCCCTAAAACCCAATAAATGCCCCTAAAAAGTGCCTAGGGTTCTGGGTCATGCCCCATTAACTATTAATCACACAGAAAAAAAGTTCTTAAAAATTGTCATTTTTGATAAAAAAGACAATTATTGAAAAATTAAAAAAAAAAAAAAAAAAGAGATTTTTTTGATTTTTACTTTGGATTTAGTATCTGGGGGGTCTAAAAGGTGTGCATGTGAAGTTTCAGCTCTGTAGAATGTCCAGAACCATGAAAAAAAAAAAGATAATTTTTCAGTAGAACAGGGATGTGGTTCGGGAGCCTCCTTTAACTTTAACACCTATATGATCTTTTTTTCTGGTTCTGGACATGCTACAGAGCTGAAACTTCACAGGTACACCTTTTAGACCCCCCAGACACAAAATCACACAAAAAAAAGTTCTTAAAAATTGTCATTTTTGATAAAAAAGCCAATTATTGAAAAATTAAAAAAAAAAAAAAAAAAAAGAGATTTTTTGATTTTTACTTTGGATTTAGTATCTGGGGGGTCTAAAAAGTGTACATGTGAAGTTTCAGGTCTGTAGCATGTCCAGAACCAGAAAAAAAAAGATCGTTTGTATTAGAAAACTTTAAGCACAGGAATATGGCTTCTCTGCTGTAACACCTTGCCGGTTTAATAGCAGGCATTTTTTTGGGTTCTTTGCAGTCAGGAAAAACATCTGAACTTGTGTATAGTGGTACTGTGCACAAGTTCTGATGTTTTGCCTGCCTCCAAAACCCCCCAAAAAATGCCAGCAAAAACACACCTGGGCATTTTTTTTTTTGACGCTAGCGTTTTTTTGGCATTTTTTGGGGTTCTTTTGAGGCAGGCAAAACATCTGAACATGTGTATAGGGGGGATATATAGACATATATGTCTGAATATATACCCCTAGACATATATAGGTGTGATAGTAGCAGAAATAAATGCTTGCGCTAATGAAATCATTTACAGTAATATATTTCTGCTACTATCACACCTATATATGTCTAGGGGTATATATTCAGACATATATGTCTATATATACCCCCTATACACATGTTCAGATGTTTTGCCTGCCTCAAAAGAACCCCAAAAAATGCCAAAAAAACGCTAGCGTCAAAAAAAAAAAAATGCCCAGGTGTGTTTTTGCTGGCATTTTTTGGGGGGTTTTGGAGGCAGGCAAAACATCAGAACTTGTGCACAGTACCACTATACACAAGTTCAGATGTTTTGCCTGCCTCAAAAGAACCCCAAAAAATGCCAAAAAAAACGCTAGCGTCAAAAAAAAAAAATGCCCAGGTGTGTTTTTGCTGGCATTTTTTGGGGAATTTTGGAGGCAGGCAAAACATCAGAACTTGTGCACAGTACTACTATACACAAGTTCAGATGTTTTTCCTGACTGCAAAGAACCCAAAAAAATGCCTGCTATTAAACCGGCAAGGTGTTACAGCAGAGAAGCCATATTCCTGTGCTTAAAGTTTTCTAATACAAACGATCTTTTTTTTTTATGGTTCTGGACATGCTACAGAGCTGAAACTTCACATGTACACTTTTTAGACCCCCCAGATACTAAATCCAAAGTAAAAATCAAAAAATCTCTTTTTTTTTTTTTTTTTTTTTTAATTTTTCAATAATTGGCTTTTTTATCAAAAATGACAATTTTTAAGAACTTTTTTTGTGTGATTTTGTGTCTGGGAGGTCTAAAAGGTGTACCTGTGAAGTTTCAGCTCTGTAGCATGTCCAGAACCCCAAAAAAACCTCATATAAGTGTAAAAGAGGGGTCCCACCATCCCTGCTCTACTGAAAAATTATCTTTTTTCTGGTTCTGGACATGCTACAGAGCTGAAACTTCACAGGTACACTTTTTAGACCCCCCAGACACTAAATCCAAAAAAAGTCATGCCTGCCTCCAAAAATGCCCGATAAATGCAGGAAAAACATCTGAACTTGTGTATAGTAGTACTGTGCACAAGTTCTGATGTTTTGCCTGCCTCCAAAACCCCCCAAAAAATGCCAGCAAAAACACACCTGGGCATTTTTTTTTTGACGCTAGCGTTTTTTTTGGCATTTTTTGGGGTTCTTTTGAGGCAGGCAAAACATCTGAACTTGTGTATAGTGGTACTGTGCACAAGTTCTGATGTTTTGCCTGCCTCCAAAACCCCCCAAAAAATGCCAGCAAAAACACACCTGGGCATCTTTTTTTTTTGACGCTAGCGTTTTTTTGGCATTTTTTGGGGTTCTTTTGAGGCAGGCAAAACATCTGAACATGTGTATAGGGGGTATATATAGGCATATATGTCTGAATATATACCCCTAGACATATATAGGTGTGATAGTAGCAGAAATATATTACTGTAAATGATTTCATTAGCGCAAGCATTTATTTCTGCTACTATCACACCTATATATGTCTAGGGGTATATATTCAGACATATATGTCTATATATTCCCCCTATACACATATTCAGATGTCATGTCTGACATCAAACATGTCCTCAAAAAAGCACTGGCAGTGGCAGCCCCTGCAGCATTAAAAAATGCTTGCTGGTGAGAAGCCACATGCCTGTGCCGAAGCAACACAGAGAAATGATCATTTCTCTATAGCGGTCACCCTGCTATGGAAGGGTTTTGTCACCCTGCCATAGCAGTCACTGTCAGTTAACCCTACACTACACTACGGTCCCCTGACACTTAACACTTTCCCTACAGAAACTAAATTTTTGAAGCTAACTTAAGTGTAAAGGAGCACTCTAACTACACTAGATATCCCTTTCCTCACACTAAAAATAGCTAAATGACACTTTTAAAGTAAAATTAACAGAACTGCTTCCACTCTCTTCCATGTATAACAATGCTGGGAATATGGCGGGGGCGATCTTATATACTGGGGGGTGTATTCACTAATGATTGGTCTAGGGACCCCCTAGTCACTCCAATCACATTCCTAGCATTCTCCTGCCCCCTCAATTGGCTTTTGCTAATGGTTCTGGTCCAATCATGGGCTTTTAAAGCCCATTTCCTGAAGCATTGCATTTTGGGCGGTTCTGGTTGCCGAATTCCGAACTTTTTGGGCAAAAAGTTCTAAATTCGGCCGAACCTCGAACACCCAATGTTCGGGCCGAACCGATGGTGGACCCGAACCGTTCGATCATCCCTACTGGAGAGGGAAGAGGGGCCATTGATGCATTGCTTTTTAGCAGGGTCTTTCCTAGGGCTCCATTGTTCCCTGGCTCCCTTGGGACGTTGCAGTGAGGGGGTAGATGGAGGTTCCAGAGTTACGTTAAATTGGTGGTGTAGAAATTGATTGGCTTCATCTGGATGCGTGAAGGACTTTTGCTCCCCAGATAAGTCCGTGAGGTTTAAAGCGGAAGGATAGGCCATGGTGAATTAGATGGCCTTTTGGTACAGGGCCTGGCATACTGGTTGAAAAGCTTTTCTACGCCCCGGAAACTTCCTGAGAGTAATCGGCAAATACCAATATCTTGTGGCCATCAATTTGAAGGGATTTTGAGTTGCGGAAAGATTTGAGGATATTCTGCCTGTCCATACAGTTGAGATACCACACTATAACAGGTCGGGGGGTGCGTCTCTCATTTGATGGAGCCCCCAAGCGGTGAGCTTGCTCCACAGTGCAGGAGGTATTGATCCCCAGGGCCATAGGGAGGCGAGATGCGGCAATGTCTATCAGGGTGTAAGCACCGTGGGACTCTGGAAGTCCGATGATCCGGAGGTTATTCCTCCTGGATCGGTTCTCTAGATCATCTATCTTGTCAAGGAGAAAACGTTGGGTCTGCCTGGCTTGTTGATCCATAGAGAAGGATCCCTGCAGCTCTGTCAGATACTCTATGCTTAAAGCGGAGTTCCACCCATTTTTAATAGGTTGGATTACATAGATGTATGTAATCCCCTTTAAAACGACTTTTACCAATGGAAACTTTTTTTTTTGCTAGTAAATACCTTAATTTCTGCTTTATTCCTCCTCTCCTCACTTCCGGGTCGGCGATGGCGTCATTCGGCGATTCGCAGTGTGTGCTGGGATGTATTCCATTCCAGAAATCTCGCAGTATTACCCAGGAGCTGTACTGTGTGTATTCAGGCCGTGACCTGCCCCGCCTCCACCCCGCCTCCTCTCAGTGAGTTGTACTGTATGCATTGTATTCAGGCCGTTCTCTGCCCCGCCTCCTCTCAGTGAGCGAGGACTGAAAGCATTATATCCTCACTGAGCACACTGAGAGGAGGCGGGGCAGAGCACGTCCTGAATACAATGCATACAGTACAACTCACTGAGAGGAGGCGGGGCGGAGGCGGGGCAGGTCAGCTCAGCTCCTGGGTAATACTGCGAGAGAATGCATCCCAGCACACACTGCGAATCGCCAAATTACGTCATCGCCGATCGGACCCGGAAGTGAGGAGAGGAGGAATAAAGCAGAAATTAAGGTATTTACTAGCAAAAAAAAAAGTTTCCATTGGTAAAAGTCGTTTTAAAGGGGATTACGTAGATCTAAAGTTACGAAAATGGGTGGAACTCCACTTTAAGGTCAGTGAAGGACAGTGAACCTGTGTGAATGTTCCCCCATCTCCTTTTTCAACTGGGCTATCCCCTGGGAGATAGCCTTGTCCACAGCTTCGGTAATGGTAGGAGAGAGCAGGGCAGCTACTGCCTGGGCCAGTGAGGCTATCTGCGTGTCAGGCAAGGGTGTGGGTGGCTGACCTTGAGAAGCTACCGTGGGCGGGAGAGTGACATCCGCCATGTCCGCTTCTGAGGAGGCCTGAGTTGGAGCCGCGGGCTTGAGTTGCGGCGTGACGGAGGTACCACCGTGATGTAGAAAGCGGTCCATCCTGCTTGGTCCCCAAGGTAAGGCTGAGGTTACCGCCGGGTCAGAGGGCTCGTACGGACTGCGAAGAGAGGTTTTGTAAGCTGGTGATCCCAGAGCTGCAGTCCTGCGCTGCCTCTTACATGGGCGCCGGAACCAGAAGTGTGCATGAGTGTTTTTATGTTTTGGGTGATACAATTATTTTCTGATAAACAACCATTAAACATCATCTCAGACAGAATATGACAAGTAATAATTTTGATCACATATAAAAATAGTATCCATAGTTATCAATGTAAATGATTTGTTGAGAATAGTTTCCACAACTTATATACTTTCCTTTAAGAAACATGTTTCCTAATTTTGTATAAGCTTTGGCAATTCAGATATCTACCCCACAGTTCACCTCCAGGTATTTCAAGCATGTCTTTATTAACAGCATGAAGAACTGTTCTTCCAGATATTACATGAAGCTCCCAGCAACCCTTTGATAAATATTAATGTGAACTTCTTTTCTTTGATCATTTTACAGGCTTTGATAAATCTTTCCCATACCCTCAAAAGATGTTCACATGAGACCCTTTCGCTGTTCAGTAAATTCAATGGTCATTAAGGGATAGTCTTAGGTCTTGCTAAAACCATAAACTAGCCATTTGTGAGCATGTTCACTCTGTTCTAAGTTAATCAGGTAATTAGCATCTTTGATTTCTAGGGCTCTCTGGCAAGTGATCAGAATTAGCATTTACTCTTCTTTTTTTTTTTATTTTAAGAAATGGATACCAAACAGAATTCTATATACAATTCTGTTGTTTCACAGAAATATGACATATACGAAGACAAATTAATCTTTTGATTATATATGCATATAAATATGTATTTTATTAATCAGAGGAAACAAAGCTTGCCTTAATAGAATACTTGGGAATTAGAATGCGGCTGCCTGTAATACTGTAAATCAAAGTAAATTATTTGTTTTTGTGGTAAATAAGAAAAAGTTTGAGAGATTGTATGAATATTTTTCAATTTATTTGGAAATAACCATGGATAGCTAACATGAGTACAGGGAAACATTGCTAAGCTACCCATACAGTAAGTCCATAGATAATATTTGGCAGTAGATAGCCATTGCCTGTTTGCAAATAGTCCTCCCCTAAAGATACAGCCTGTTTTACACATTCCATTAATGCTTCCAATGAGTTTTGAAACCTATGTGGATGGCAGACACCACTAAAACAGAAATAGTTTGGAGACATAAAAATATGATGTGTTTTCCACTGGACTAAACTTGGTCATATTTTAAAAAGGTTAATGTTGAGGTTTTTAAATCAACTTTATTACTACTTGTAGACAATGAGGTTGTTTACGAAAAAATAAGAGAAAGGAACGTTTTCCTTCAAAAAGTAGATCTTGTACTTAACCACTTTAGGACCGGAGGATTTTCCTGCTTTACGTCCAGGCCACTTTTTGCAACTTGGCACTGTGCGAATTTAACTGACAATTGCGTGGTCATGCAATGCCGTGCCCAAACAAAATTTACATCTTTTTTTTCCCCACAAACAGAGCTTTCTTTTGGTGGTATTTGATCACCTCTGCGCTTTTCATTTTTTGCGATATTACTAAAAAAAGAGCGACAATTTTGAAAAAATAACAATATTTTTCTACTTTGACAGTTAAAAAATATCCAATATATTCAATTTTCGTCATATATTTAGGCCAAAATGTATTTAGCTACATGTCTTTGACAAAAAAATTCTAAATGAGCGTATTTTTAACAGCTTTAAGACTGGAAGATTTTACCCCATTCCTGACCAGGCCATATTTTGTGATTCGGCACTGCGTTATTTTAACGGACAATTGTGCGGTCGTGCGACACTGTACCCAAATTAAATTTATAGAGCTTTCTTTTGGTGGTATTTGATCACCTGTGCTATTTTTACTTTTTGCGCTATAAACAAAAAAAGACTGTCAATTTTGAAAAAAAAAAACAATATTTTTCAAATTTTTTTATATGAAATTCCCCCCAAAAAATGTGAAAATCAAAATGTTTTAACATTTTAAGCCAATTTGTTTTCTGCTACATATGTTTGGTAAAAAAATCGCAATAAGTGTATTTTGATTGGTTTGCGCAAAAGTTATTGCAGCTACTAACTACGGGAAATGTAATAATTTTTATTGGTTTTTTTTAAACTAGTAATGGCGGCAATCTGGCGGCGATCTGCGATTTTTTTTGCGGGACTGCGACATTGCGGCAGACAGATCGGACCCCTAACTGACATTTTTGACACTTTTGGGGGTACCAGTGACATTACTACAGTAATCAGTGCTATAAATATGCACTGTTACTGTAATAATGACACTCGCAGGGAAGGGGTTAACTTTATTGGTGATCAAGGGGTTAAATATATGCCTGGTGCTTACTGACGTGTGTGGGGGGAGGGGACTGTGTGACACAGGCACAGATCGCAGGTTCAGCTATGCTGAATCCTGTAATCTGTGTCTGTCTGTCACATAGGAGATCCGCCCGCTTTGTTTACACAAGCGGACGGATCTCCTCACTCGATCCCCGGCGATCGGGGAAGAGTGGCGGTGATCACCGCCTCTCCTCCCCTGGCCCGACTCCCGCTGTGTCTGAATACAGTGGGAGCGAGCCTCCGGTGGTGCTCATGCGCCGCCCACAAGAGGAGGAGTCCAGCGATGTAGGTCTACGTCGCTGGACGATAACGAGCCACTTTGCCGCAGTACGCTCCATGTGAGCGGTCGGCAAGTGGTTAAAGCTGAATTCTAGGTAAATATACCTACACAAATGCAATGTTTTTTTTAATGCAAGTAGTATAAATGGAAGTTAATTTAACCTAGTATCAACCTCTTGTAGTCCTTGTATAGCAAACTGGAGTGTGAGCGTAAGAAGCTGTATAAAGAATCAAGGGGAGTAAACTCCCATGTATGATTGTTACCTATAGGTAAGCCCTTTAATAAAGCTTACCTATAGGTACAGTAAATATCTCCTAAACGTGCATGGTTTAGGAGATATTTACTTTAGATGCAGCCGGTGATGTCACTGCTGCACGCGCTCTAAAGGAACAGCATACCAATGTCATACCTTTAGAGTAGTGCTGTAAACAATGACACATGCACACGAGAGTGACATCTTTGCTGGCTCTGCCATTCATATTGCTGAAGCCTGCAAACCCGGAAAAAGGACCAGATGAAAATGGAGCGCTTTCAACGGAGACAGCAAGCTGCTGAAGGGCTTCATTTGCCCTGCCTGGGGCTATTTACCATACCAGAAGAAGTGTATGATGTAAACCAGGTGCTGATACATTTCTTCTTGACGCATTTTGTAAAGCAAAGTTCACTTCTTCAGAAGACAAATATAATTCAGGCTGATAAACAACATCTGTAGAGAGACCATGTCATTAAATCAAATAATGTTGAAACAGATGTGCCCACATAACGGGGACACAATAAATATAATCGGCTCAAGTATACAGAGCTTGCTTGCCAATAAGAAAAAATAATCAAAACCATACTTACACATCAATCACAAAATCAAAAAATGGGATTAAAGTCATCTCTCACAAGGTGACAGGTGCCATGGATAGGCACCACTGGGACAGTATTGCCTGCAAGCTGTGGGTGGGACAGACCACCAAATGGAGGAAGCACCAAGGATATAGTCTAAAGGCCAGTGGATATAACAACAAAGGAATGTAACCTATGTATAAATTAACTAAAAAACTTGTATAATATATCTTCAGGGCAGGGATCGACTGATATCGTTTTTTCATTGCCGATACCGATATTTTGGTCATCGCGAATCGGTATCAGCTGATATGGGCTGGTATTTTCGTACATTTAAAAAACATTTTTTTTTTTTATTTGACAGGTACTCTTGTGGAGGGATATGGGGGTCTAAAAGACCCCAAACCCACCCTCTGCACTTAAAAGCATTAAAACACAAAGTTTGGCTGTTTTGAATGCTGTAACTTTTTTGGATCTGGCACCAGTACCCGGAAGTGATGTCATGACATCACTTCCGGGTATTTGCATGGAGACCCAATCAGAGCTGAATGCGGCGTTGATCGGGTCTTCAGTGGCTGTGCAGGCTGGTTGCCCGGGTCTCCTGGTGGGACAGGAGACCCGGGCGAGCTGCAGAAGATGGCGGGAGGGGGGGACTCCTTCTCAGCCGCATCGGTTGTCATTACAAGAAAGCCAACCATCAGCTATGGACGCCAGTACCTGGGTGATGCCTCTAGCTGCAGGCATCACTCCGGTACAAGCACTTTCCGAAATATCAGTAATATCGGCCACCTTGGTGGCCGATTCCGATATATCGGGGAAAGTGCATATCGGCCCTCGATATATCGGCTTTGCCGATAATCGGTCGATCTCTACTTCTGGGATCTACCAGGGTGATAAAGTCAATCAGGCTAAACCACCATGAAAAGAATCAAACAGAGTATGCAAGAGGAGAGATACAAGCCATATGGTTACCTACTCTCAATAGATCAAATAGAGAGATGTGCAGCTGTCTTTGACCCAAACCACCATGTTAAGAATCAAAGGGACCTCTCTGGGGCCCTTTCTATATTTTCCTCCAATGGTGGGAAACCACCCACCCACCGTCATGTGGGGAAGGGCGAGACCCACCTATGCCACAGCCGCTAAAAAGTGGAAGCGGCAGGGAGGCCACTTCCAAGATGGCAGATGGATGTATCGAAGGTGATGATGCAAGCGCAATGACATAATCACATTGGACGTCTGGCTCATGGGCTGAAATCCCACATGCTAGTTAACACATGATGCTGATACCCCGCACTCTCAAAGGAAAAACCACGGGAGGTGTTGGTAAAGACAAGCCCAGGTGGAAAAAAAAAAAGGCAAAATAAAACAGTAATAACCATCACAGCCACTTCACAGATGGAAGTACCCCGAAAAATGTCAAGCCAAAAAGAGGCATTGCAGCTCCTGGGACAATAAACCGATGCATCCACCTAGGAGGAATAAGTTAGCAAAAAGCTAAAAAATAACAAAAAAGAAAAAGATGATAAATATACAGCTACACAAATGACATGGTGTCTAAACAGTAACAATGCCCAATTATTTAAAGAGACACTATAAATTTTATTTTAAGCAAAAGTCATATACAAAATATCATACAATTTAAATAGGTAGAAAAGGCTTATATGAGGTGGAGTCATTGAACCCAGGAGGGCAAGTGGCCTAGAGCGAGTGAATCCACCTCATCTCCCTCTGTAAAATGCTTCTATCCCAGTCTCCACCACTGGGGTCACATGGGACATGTTCCAGTGCCAAGAAATGAAGCAAAAATGATGGCACCATGTCGGCTGTTGGGGGAATATTGATCACCTATTTCAAAGGCATATGCATGGTCATAGGCCCGGCTCCAAAATTCATGTATAATTTTGCCAACATAAAAGGAGCCACATTGGCACATAAAAAGATATATTACCCCCTGAGTGTGGCAATTATTAAAATGATTTGGAACCAGCTTTTCCTCATTTGGTAAGACCACATTTCTGTTGGTATTCATATACCTGAAATATTCACAGCTGGCACATCTATAAGTGCCCCATGTAAGATTTTTATGAAGAGAGCCAGTGCCTATGAAGTGGCTATGAACTAACTTCAGCGAGGAAAAAGGGTGGGCTGTTTTTGATTTCTGCAAATTCTAATGCACACTGTGAGTAAGTATTTTCTGTACATGAGATGAGCCTTTACAACTGTGTAAGACAGAAGGTAAAGCTGGATTTCAGCTTTAAACATAGCCTTCTGAATACACTGTGACACATTGGGGGTTCTTAGCTGAATAGTAGCACCAAGGGCTACTGTTTCAGGGATTTTCTGCCCAATTTATTTAAAACAAAGCAAAAAAAAAAGATCACACTTGAATAGTTTCCCATGCACGGGTTTCTCACCATAAATGCCAAACATAACATTCAGATTCCTGGCTCTCTTTGCAGATTCACTGCTCAGGCCTCGTTCTTTAGTCCTGCAGACCATCAAACACACAGTCCCAGTGCTCTTGCACAAAACGCTGTACCTTTGTCAGCTTGACTGTTTATCCTGCAGCTCCCAGCTGCTACATCCTCACAGGCTCGGGCCTTTGTCTGTCCTGACATGGACAGTAGGGTGAGATGTGGATCTCACAGTTTCCCTCACACACCTAGCCCCTCAGGAGGGTGGGACCCTGAGTTCTAACCCTGGCTCCAACATGAATATAGCATACACCTGAGCCATTAGTGTGCTTTCTTTCCAGGAAACGTGGCCCAGACTGGCATTTCAAACAGCACTACAGGCTTGACCTTCCACAACCCTTAAACCTTCATAATTACCAAAAGAGTTACATTTATACTATATTCCTTTGTTCAGCTCTACAAGAGCTCTTTGATTGCCTGTTTAATTCATTCAATGAACAGGTACACTATAGTTGCACATGTTTGTAAACCTATACAGAAAATGATCTGTGTTAATGGTCTTTCCTATGCATGGGTATAACCGTTTGTATATTTTGTCTGCATGTTGAAGTGAGGGGTGCAGTTTAATGTGCCAGATACAATATTGATAAGACAAGTGGTCAAACTAAAAGGGAAAACATAACTTAGGCCTTCCAAAAAGGGTATGTGTAAATTGGGGCTTACTAGTGATAAGCCAAACTGCCTTGGGTTCATTTCCAGCAGGGTTTCGCAAACTTCAAAGAAGTTCAGATAATGAACATGAACTCCATTGAAATCAATGGGACCTGAATCTGTCAAACAAAAAATCCCCACTTTCTGGGCTAATAGGCAAGGGAGAGTAAAAAGATAGCAGGGGGGAGGGAGGGGGTGTGGGCACAACCTTGGGGAACATGCACCAATGCAAACATAATATATATATTTAATTCTATTTGGCCAGGGACACTGAATTTTTAAATACTCAGTGGAACAATACAATTTCCCAATTACATTAAGTAACATGCCTGGAGGACCTTCTAAAACTACATCACACTGACATATAGAAAGGAAAAAAAAACATTTAAAATTGCCAAGGGTCTGCTATGTAGTTTTGGAGGATGTTTAGACGGTATTGTGTACTGTTTTCAATTTCAACTGTATAATATTTTTCTTTGTAAACAATGATGCCAAGACATGACCGACATGTTTGCTTTCCCGATCAGGACCGCCCATTGTTCTCTATGGGGAGGCGGAATGTGGCCGTTTACACCCACCTGCATCCAATCCGATACGGGCTACCCAAAAAAGATAGATGGGGATCCGTTCTAGTGGATCAGATTGGATGAAAGTCGGATGGAAACAGACAGGGGGTCTTTCCATTTCCATTCAACCACCCCATAGAGAAGAGCGGGCTATGTCTGTGTGTGTATATATATATATATATATATATATATATATATATATATATATATATACATTTAGTATATTATGAAAAGTTACAGTACAGCAGTACATTGCCTATTAATGAAGTTTTATTAATAGGTAAGCTTTGACCAAAGGCTGATAACATATTTGTTAGAAGCTGTTTATATATTTAGATATAGAATTGTTCATAAGTCATAAATAAAGGAAGTACAGTAAAACCTTGGAATGAAAGCAAAATGTGTTTCCGAAACATGCTTGTAATCCAAATCACTCTTATATCAAAGCAAATTTCCCCATAATAAATAATGGAACCTCAGATGATTCGTTCCACAACCATTTATTTATAAGTCCTTCAGTTTATAGTTCATATAAAAAGCTTATAGTAATGTGATATGTTGTGTTACCATAAAATGTCCATCAACAACTGACAATTCACACATACGGACCATTCGTACAGATATCAATGCATTCCTATAGATAAACAGATGTGAATGGATGATCCTCCATTTTCATCCGTTTTCATCAACTTTCGGTTAACATCAGTTTTTTTGAAGGGATGAAAGCCCTATTTTTCATCTTTTAAAAAATGGATCAGTAAAACTTGTTGAAATCCGCCTTTTACTTTTGTAAACGCAATAGGTCTATAGTACGTTCTTCAAACACTCAAAGGGTACAATTCCCACTTCCTTACTGAAATAGTCGTACTTCATATGCACTTTTTTTGTTACATGTCTATGTTAATTGTTTAAACTGTATTCGGCTTTATGTAGCCAAAGTTTGATATATGTTACTTACATGTATGCATTTATAAAAATCCAATAAAAAGATTTGAAAGAAAAAAATGGATCGGATGAAAATGGATGACAATGGATGACAATGGATGAAAAACAGATGAAAAACAGATGACAATGGATGAAAAATGGATGTGTAACTGATGTTGACTGAAAAAAACTGATGACAAAAAAATGTGACTGAACTGATGAAAAGGGCCTAAGTGTAGCAATATGGTTAAATTTAATGAAGGTTCAACATTTAGCAACTTACATGGTTGATGATTAAAATAGGCACATCTAAGTATGCAGGCATCTGGGGTAAAGCTGTCCAAATAGACCATTCTCTGCACTGCTGGCATTCACTGCCATCAGTCTGCAATTGTGACCGGTAAGACCCTGCAATAGAGTGAGCTGAAAGTGAGGCTTGAAGCTCTTGTGGAGCACAGTGTGGAAGGGATGACGTCGATGGCGGTGCGGAGGATGGTCTGTGTGGACAGCTTAACCCCAGATGCCTGTTGTATTCATCAACCATGTGAGTTGCTAAATGTTGTACCTTCATTAAATGTAACCATATTGCTAAACTTAGAGGCACCTCTCTTCTCTTTTATACTCAGCTCTGACATGACGCTACTTGTATATCAAGATATTGCTTGTATATCAAGTCAAAATTTATTTATAAAATTTTGCTTGTCTTGCAAAACACTCTCAAACCAGGTTATTCTCAATCCAAAGTTTTACTCTGTATTACATTTTGATGCTGAAAACATCACCATTGTTCTTGTTGCAGGATTTTGATGCTAAAACACTTTCCTTCAGTTTTCCCTAAGCCTAAACTATCCCTAATGGCAAAGAACAACTTTTCACTTTTTCCCTATTTATCTGAATGCTTACCCATATCCTCAATATGAGCCCAATACTCTGAACTCCAGGTAGAAATAAAATGTACATATTAATGCAGTTTTGTAGTAATTATTACTTAACACATCATTAAATATAGACAGAAAGTAGTGTAGGTATCTGAATTTGACTTGGTATCAGCCTTATACAGGTTACTGTACAGCAGCATTTAGACAGATGTAGAAAGAAGCAACACAAGAAGCAAATTAGGTATGCTGCAGTGCAAGGAGAATTCTGGTAGGAGAAGAAATCAGAGAGACAGAGAGATGAGCTCACCACATATTCACCAACTGTCCTTGATTTGCCGGGGTAGCCCTGGTTTTAGGTTATAAAAAATGCACAATGAACTCATGTGCTGCTATGTATGCTATGTGAATAAATTAATACTATTAAACTTTGTGTATAACAAACTGCTGCATTCACCAATCAAATGCAAATTAATTAAGCAGTGATGCGCTGTGCAAATGCTTTGATTAATCAATGGGTGCATATCATGTGCAAACATTCAAATCTACTGTGATCATAAATACTTTCTGATGACAAAACATGCGGTTAATATACAAACAATTCAGAATGTGCCACCACTGTGCAAAACTAAATATATAAATGTATCAAATGCAGTAAATAAATGTCCATAATATTCATACTCCAAAATGGGTGCTTTAAACAACAGTCCAAAATGTCCAAATGCGGGAAAAAACGTGACTTTTCTAAAGCTTGCTTGCAACCCCCTTATTACCGCTGGGTGCAGTGCACGCTCACTCTAATGTTATTGCCAAAAGGTCAATATTTGCAGTTTGGATAATAAGTAAAATTGGTTAATTTTTTGCTCCTCTGGTCCTCCTCCACTTTTGATTATCCCTTTAAGGGGATGACTCCTTTCCACGGTCAGGCTCAAGACAAAAAAGATCAATTCATCATGCAATATGTCATAGTATGTGTGCTTTATTAAAAACTATAACATATACACTCACAATTTGAATAAGGCATGAAGTATAATAAATAACAAGTATTGCAAAGACCCTCAGCTAGAATCGCTTATGGGCCATACACACTATAAGATTTTCTGAAGACTTTTTCCTTTAGATTTACCAAAACCATATAATATGAGGTCAAACCTAAACACTTTCAATTAGTATGCAATCTGGCAGGCCCTTGCACTACATAGAAAAGGTAAATCTGATGGAAAAAGTCTTCAGAAAATCTTATAGTGTGCATGGCCCTTAACTGATTTCCGGGTCTCGGAGACACTGGAAATGACGTCAGGTGCCTTCTGATGCGTTGCTTCACTAGTCGCGTGACTTCCTCAGGATAGGAAGTCAAGTGACAAGCGCCGGACATTACAGGCAGAAATTGTGTACAGACACCCATGGTGACTTTTGTAACCCTGCAACATCGTAAGTTATACAACCTAGCAAACCTTTCAGTGCATTAATATGAGCGTCACCGCCTGCACATATAACTAATCAGTAATTGTTGCACAGTCCTCCTACTATACTGGACACTATATATTAACTGCAGCATTATATCCACTAGTAATAATGCCAGATAGCATACAATAAACAATTGTCACTATACTAGTTAAAAAACATTCTGAACATTAATGATACATACAATAAATCAAATCCTTACATACAATACAATAAAAAATCAAATTAAAATAACGTATATATCTATGTGAGTTAAATAGCTAAAAGAAGGCATGAAAAACAATAAAACCCCATCTAGTGGTAAAATAAATGTAATACCTGAAGGTTGTTAATTGGAAATAGAACAATTTAAATCAAATTCTATGTCATTTTCTTTTGGGCCGAGTATTCCAAGAGTATCTAACTGAAAAATCAATTTTGATTTACTCTTACTTAATTCTTTGATTGTATTGCTCATCTATATTGTGGTTTGTATTTTTCTATAGCCCAGAACTGTAGCAGTGTTGGATTCCTTTTGTGATGTTGTGCAAAAAGTCTTAAGATACTGCATTTCTTAAAATCATTTTGTTTAATTTGAACATATTCTATAATCATTTTCTACATTGGTCTCTTGGTTCTCCCAATGTATTGCTTTTTATGTGGACATTGGTGCACATAAACCACTTCCTTAGTTCTACATCATATAAACTCTCTAATGTGATACTGTCTCCCTGCAGTATTTGAGATAAGGTTTTCACATTTTATTCATTTTTTTTTTTTCTGACAACCATTGCACCTTCTACATGGAAAAAACCTTTTCTCTGAAAGAAAGTAAAACTATTATTCTTTTTTGGTTGGTCAGTGACATTTTTTCCCAATGTCCCATAGGGATGATGCCATCTGGTTTTAGGTTAGTTTATATGCAATGTATGTATCCTACACTATGACATTAGAAGTGAGCTCAAAATTCTCCTCGAAATGATAATCTTGCACTGTTGGGTGGAGTTAAAACAGTGGAGTCTCATTTTCCTATTCCTGTGACCAGAGATGGGACTCTTACATTCCACGTTCTGCCCACTAGCATGCCATCTTTCTTTATTCATTATTAGGTGAGTGGCAGAGTTCACTATCCATGCCCCCAATCCATTGTAGCCAGAGGAGAAGTATTGGGTGCAGAGGAATCTATCTTTATGGGATGCAGCACAGAGGTAAGAATCTTCTTCCTATGTACATTGTGACATCTAAGCAGAGCTCTCTTGGGCCCCTCACTGGTGTCCATTAACCCTCTATTCACCCTGAATATTTATCATACAGTATCATAAAAGATTGTCTGTACTGGTCACCATAGGCTTTTTGGTTCCATCATCAAAGCTGAGGGTGACTGCAGTGGGAGAATGTGAAAATATCAGTAAATCACCAGGACCTTGCATGTCACACTAGTAGCCAAGCTGTGGAAATGTCGGAAGCTGCATATGCTAAAGCTTTTGTTATCTACAAATAGCAGCTATTGGGAAACAACCTGCAGGAGCTATTTTCCCATTCATTTTACAGTTTATCTGCATGTTACAAATACACATTATCTCATGGTACATTTTATCCAATGCTGTGTGTATTACATGATAGTACAGGATTACTGGATAGGCATGAGAATTTCAACCACTATAGGTATTTTTACCAACTGTCTATGGTGCTGAGACCAGTACTGGGACAAGGTCATCCAGCGCCCAGGGTGAACATGCCAAGCTGCACCCCCCGATGACCAGAGTAAAGTGTAGAGGTCAGGATTGGAAAAACTACAAATTGCAAAGGTCAGAAGCAAATATAATGTACAGCATCCAAGAGTCAGGAGAGGAAACATACAGAGTGCAGAGGTAAGGTGTATGTAATATACAATGTGCAAAAGTCAAGAGAGGGTAAACTACAGAATGCAGAGACCAGTATATGCTGTACCCCCTAGTGCACAGCAGTACCCCTATGAGGCATTTATACCTACTTACTGTATATACCAACACATACATAAAACACTCACATATATACATAATACCCATTTATGAGCCTGGCCCAAACCCCCTGCTGAGTGCCCCATAGCAAGCTGCTTGCTATAGGGGCACTTGTGAGGGCTCACTCCTGAGGTGGCTCTGTGTATCCATAGACACACACCCTGCTCCCTCCTCACTGGCTGTGATTGAAAGCAGCAGGAGCCAATGGCTCCTGCTGCTGTCTCTCAGCCAAATGAGGAGGGAGAGAGCGGAGAGATCTGTGTGCTGCCACTGCAATTTAAATATGTTTTCTATATTAACTATGTGGACAGAGCTGCCAATACTATACAGTATGTATCCCCACATATGCTGGTGTATTTTTATTTGAATCAGCATGGCGCTTAGTGCTATATGTGTGCTATCCATAAATGTATAAATTAAATCAAATTTAGTGTATGGTGTCATTTACTCATGTCAAATATGACCAAGTGAATTATATTTCACATGAATGGGGAACGAAAATACCAGTGCTGCAAACAGAATTGTGAGGAAGTGAATCTCAGACTCCCGGTGCTGTAAGAAAAATACCAAAACAAATAAAGTGAAAGACTCATAAATATTCAATTGCAAATCACATGTATGTGGGACGACCAAACTCCCTGCTGCAAAAAAATGTTGTATGAAGTTAAGACTGCTATAAATAAAATGTAAAATACTATAACATGTTTTGTGAATAACTCCCAAGTAATATTCAAGCAACTCTAGTGAAATTTGTATGGTTCATTTTCACTCAGTTTGGTGCTGGAGTTACTACCAAACCCCCAGTGCTGCAAAAAAAAACAACTGTGCAAAGCAGTCCACTAAAAATAAACAGTCCACTAGAGAGCCACTGCTCTTGCGCACATGGCTGGATCTAGATGAGGTTCAAGCAAGTATTAGTGGTGTGTGTGTGTGGGGGGGGGGGCTGCATACTAAAGGCTTTTTACCTTAATGCAGAGAATTTATTAGAGGCATTTTAACCACTTGCTAACCAGCCGCCGCACATATACTGTGGCAGGTTGGCTCTATTACCTGTACGTCGTTTTATGTAATAGCCAGTGGTGGTGCGTGTGTGCCGATTGGCCAGAGGGGGAGCCAATCAGCGGGTCTGGTGGATGCAATGTCTGCTGGCCATCTGCGATTGCTCTCCATAGAGGCAGAATGGTGGTCTGCTTAAGTACACAAGGCAGACTGCTGATCTGCCACAGATGAACACAGTGTTCCTGTGTTCCTGCTATTCAGGAACACATATCTCTATGTTCATACAGTGAGTCCATTTCCCACACAGTTAGAAAACACTCCCCTAGGAACACACTTAACCCTTTGATCACCCCTGTTGTTAACCCTTTCCCTGCCAGTGTCATTAGTACAGAAACAGTGCATATTTTTAGCACTGATTACTGTAGTATTGTCACTGGTCAATGTTGTAGCCCCGCTAAAAATCGCTGATCGCCACCATTACTAGTAAAAAAAAAAATAAATAAATAAAAATGCCATAAATCTATCCCCTAGTTTGTAGACAAATAACTTTTGCACAAACCAATCAACATACACTTATTGGATTTTTTTTCACCAAAAATATGTGGCAGAATACATATTGGCCTAAAATGATGAAAAAATTAGATTTTTTAATTTTTTTCATTGGCTGTGTATTATAGCAGAAAGTAAAAAATATATATATTTGTTTCAGAATTGTCGTTCTTTTTTGTTAAAAGCCGCAGAGGTGATCAAATACCACCAAAAGAAATCTCTATTTGTGGGGAAAAAAGACATCAATTTTATTTGACCAAAGAACAAATTCCCCTAGAGTGAGGGACTTTAATGGCAATGACTAGGACTTGAGTAGTAAGTGTATTTAGATAAGTTTATTAACAAACAATATATAAAAATACATTTCAAAAAGCATAGATAAATAGACAAACACTTTAAAAATAAGTGGCCATAAGTTACATCTCAAGGACTGGAGGTGGCTGAGACTTCCAAAGGAGACCAGACGCGTTTCTGTCAATCGCCTTTCTCAGCGCTCAGATAGGGACAGATCTCAGACTAAGGGTACGAGAACATAATAATCAGTAGCAGACAGTGGTAGTATGTCAAACAAATTTTACATAGTGTACAAAATACAAAGTGTTTATTGTAACAAAGTTATAGCTATAATGTACATTATTCACAGTTAGTGATGTCGCGAACCTAAAATTTGCCGTTCGCGAATGGCGAACACGAACCTCCGCAAATGTTCACGAACCGGGCGAACCGCCATAGACTTCAATAGGCAGGCGAATTTTAAAACCCACAGGGACTCTTTCTGGCCACAATAGTGATGGAAAAGTTGTTTTAAGGGGACTAACACCTGGACTGTGGCATGCCGGAGGTAGATCCATGGCAAAACTCCCATGGAAAATTTTGTAGTTGACGCAGAGTCGGGTTTTAATCCATAAAGGGCATAAATCACCTAACATTCCTAAATTGTTTGGAATAACGTGCTTTAAAACATCCAGTGTGTGTATACAATCAGGTATGATGTTGTATCAATCAGGTAGTGTAAGGGTTACGGTTACAGTGACAGACCAAACTATGACAGACCCAACTCCCCGTTTAACGCACCGCAAACAACCGCAAACAGACCAGAACTGACCAGAATGGGACAGGAACTGGGCTTTAAGGGTTAGGGTTAGGGTTATGGCTTAAGGTTTAACATTAAGGTTAGGGTCAGACCTAGGGCTAGGATTAGAGTTAGGGTTAGAATTAGGGTTAGGGCTAGGGTTAGGGTTATTTTTAGTGCTTAGGGTTAGAGGGTTAGGGGTAGGGTTAGAATTTAGGGTTAGGGATTTAGGGTTAGGGTTAGGGGGGTTAGGGTTAGATAGAGTTTGTTTTAAGGTTGGATAGGGTTTGGGGTTAGGGTTAGGGTTAGAGTTTAGGGTTTGGGTTAAAGGTTAGGGTTAAGGGTTAGGGTTAGGGTTAGTGTTAGGGTTATGGCTTAGGGTTAGGGTTAGGGTCAGGCCTAGAGCTAGGGTTAGAGTTAGGATTAGCATTAGGGTTAGGGCTATGGTTTCGGCTAGGGTTAGGGTTTTTTTAGTGCTAGGTTTAGAGGGTTAGGGTTAGAATTAGGGCTAGGGTTATTTTTAGGGCTAGGGTTAGGGTTAGAGTGTTAGGGTTAGGGTTAGAGGGTTAGGGTTAAGGTTAGATACTTAGGGTTAGAGCGTTAGGATTAGGGTTAGGTTTAGGGTAAGGGTTAGGGTTATGGTTCGAGGGTTAAGGCTATGGTTAGAGGGTTAGGGCTTAGGGTTAGGGATAGATACTTATGGTTAGGGTTAGGGTTAGAGTTAGGGATAGGGTTAGATACTTAGGGTTAGGGTTAGAGTGTTAGGATTAGGGTTACGGTAAGGGTTAGGGTTAGGGTTAGAGGGTTAGGGTGTTACAGTTAGGTTTATGGTTATAGTTAGATGGTTAGGGTTGGGGTTAGAGGGTTAGGGTGTTACAGTTAGGTTTATGGTTATAGTTAGAGGGTTAGGGTTGGGGTTAGAGGGTTAGGGTTATAGTTTAGGGTTAGGGTTGGGGTTAAGGTTAGGGTTAGTGGTTAGGATTAGGGGTTAGTGGTTAGGGTTGGGTGAGGTTTGGGTTAGGATCCATGTACACGGGACGCTGGAAATGGGCGTTTAGGAGCAGTTGGGCGTTTTTTTTTAGAAGCCCCTGAACCCATCTACATTTTCTCTTATCTGTCCATGTACACCAGGTCGTTTGCAGTCGTTTGCGGGCAGTTGCGTTCAGGGACTTTTTTTAGAACGTGTGTTTCCCGGCGTTTCAAATGCAAAAACGCGTCCGAACGCGCCCGAACGCGATCACCCGCGTTTGGCGTTCGCGTTTTTCCATTTTAAAGGGGAATAATTTTTTTGACCTCTAGGAACGGTTCTAAACGCAAACGCCCGCAAACGCCCGCTAAACGTGGGTACAAACGCGACCGAACGGACGTTTCAAACGTCCTAAAAATTCCAACATTCAAAGGGACTTTTAACAACGTCCCATGTACATGGACCCTTAGGGTTAGGGCTTGTCTAGGGCTAGGATTGGGGGTTAGGGGTTAGGGTTAGGGTTAGATACTTAGGGTTAGGGTTAGATACATAGGGTTAGGGTTAGATACCGAGGGTTAGCATTAGGGAGTTAGGGTTAGAGGGTTAGGTTAGGGTTATATACATAGGGTTAGGGTTATATACATAGGGTTAGGGTTCGGATTTGATGCATAGTATTAGGGTTACAGTTAGGGATGATCGAACTTTTGAAAAGTTCGGTTCGACCAGAACACCCGAACCGCCCAAAAGTTCGGCCCGGATTTCAGAACCCCATTGAAATCAATGGGACCCGTACTTCGGTAATCAAAAAACACCATTTTGAAGCCCTAAAACCCAATAAATGCTCTAAAAAGTGCCTAGGTGTCAGATCACTTCTTGGTAGAGGCCGAAATGCTGAGAGGGCTTCCCTTGCAGCTCGGTGCGAATCACCCCTGGAAGTGGGACAGGAGGTGACGCGTCCCAAGGAGCACTGGATGCTTGTGGAGTGCAGGTAAAGGTTCACAAGGATATCCTAGAACAACTTGCAGGGCCTCCAGGGAATCAAGCAATGTGCAGGTAAAAGCCAGGCCGAGGGTCATACACAGGTATCAGTCCAAACAGGTCGCCAAGACAAGGGGATTGAGCAGAAGCAAGTCCGTTGAGCAAGCCGGGATCGGTACACTGGAAGTCAGGCAGAGGACAAGAGAGCAAGGATGGTCACACAAGCCGAGGGTCAAACACTGGAGCAGGATCGAAGGGTCAGACGAAGCCGTGGGTCAAAGCCAGGAGAGAGAGCAGACAGGTCAGAAACAAGCCGGGTCAAACTGGAATCCAGGAAGTAGCAATGCACAGGAAACAGGAAGAGCTGAAGACAATCCAGCAATCAGATGGGCTGAGCAGAGTCCTTTTATAGGCCAGTGAATTAGTCTATGGCCTGAGTCCATTGCAGCCATGGGAAGTACTGGCAAATTTGCCAGTTGCAGCACAGCCATTTCACTGACAATGAGTCTATGGCCTGAGTCCATTGCGGCCATTGGAAGTACTGGCGGAGTTGCCAGTTGCAGCATGGCCGTTTCTCTGACAGTGCCCCCCCCCAAGGGGCAGCCTCCGGATGCCCAACCGGGCCAATCTTTCCGGGAATCTCCTGTGGAATTCCTGTACCAGCCTGGGGGCATGCAGGTTACTAGCGGGTTCCCAGGAATTGTCTTCAGTGGGGTAACCTTTCCATTTAATAAGATACTGTATGAGCTCACCCCTTCTTCGACAATCCAGAATGGTTTCCACTTCATATTCAGGTTCACCCTCCACTGAAACTGGAGGTGGAGGCAATACTTCCCTCCCTGGGAAAGGGCTAGAAATTGCAGGCTTTAGCAGGGAAACATGGAATACAGGATGGATCTTGTATGAATTAGGTAAAGCCAGTTCAAAAGCCACAGGGTTTATCATCCTTTTGATTCTAAAAGGCCCAATAAACCTTGGTCCCAACTTTTTAGAAGGGCAAGATAGTCGTAGGTTGTTTGAGGAGAGCCACACCTTATCCCCGACCTTATACATAGGATTTTCCTTTTTCTTGCGGTCATAAAATTTCTTGTACTCCTGTTGGGCTTTGGATATGGAGTCCTGTAGCACCCGGTAGTTATCCCTGATAGCCATTATCCGGTCTTGCACTGCAGGAACTGATGTTTCTGAGAAAGCACTGGGCAAAAAAGAAGGATGGAACCCGTAATTCACCCAGAACGGGGTCTGGTTGGTTGCAGAATGCAGGGCGTTATTATACGCGAATTCCGCGCACGGAAGTAAAGAGACCCAGTTATCTTGGGAGCAAGTGCAAAAGCAACGTAGGTATTGTTCAAGGGTCTGGTTGGTCCTTTCCGTTTGACCATTACTCTGCGGGTGGTAGGCTGATGATAGGCATATCTTAATGGACAAGGATTTGCAAAGCTCTTTCCAGAATTTGGAAGTGAATTGGACGCCTCTGTCCGATACTATACTGTCCGGGAGACCGTGTAGCCTGACCACTTCTTTAATAAACATGTTAGCTGTTTCCACGGCAGAAGGTGTGCCAATCATAGGCAAAAAGTGCGCCATCTTCGAGAGACGGTCCACCACCACCAGGACAGTAGTGAAACCTTCTGAAGGTGGTAATTCCACTATAAAATCCATAGAAAGTTGCTTCCAGGGCTGTTCCGGGATGGGCAATGGCCTTAACAGGCCCCAGGACTTGGTCTTAGCCCCCTTGTTACGCTGACACGTAATACAAGAACCCACATAGGATTTACAGTCCCGAACTAAATTGGGCCACCAAAAGTGGCGCTGAATGAGTTCACATGTCTTCCTGACCCCGAAGTGCCCGGCAAGCTTGTGATCATGCAAAGTCTTTAGGACCTGTAGTCTGATCTGTGAAGGAACAAAAATCCTTTCTTGGAACCACAAGAATCCCCCGCGTTTTTCCAAGGAAGAGGTCCCAGGCTCGAGACATTGAACTGAGGCTTACTTAATTGCTGATTGCAGATCCGTTTGAATAAGCAAAAAATTTTGAGCCGAGAGGATGGTGTTAGGTTCGGCTGTGTTTGGGGTATCTGGAAACATTCTGGACAAGGCGTCTGCTTTTCCGTTCTTGGACCCTGGCCTGTAAGTAAGATGAAAATTAAACCGGGAAAAGAACAAGGCCCATCGAGCTTGACGGGGTCTCAGGCGTCTTGCTGTCCTGAGGTATTCCAGGTTTTTGTGGTCTGTGAATATTAAAATGGGATGAGTAGCCCCTTCAAGCAAGTATCTCCACTCTTCCAAGGCACATTTGATGGCCAAGAGTTCCCGATCCCCTACGTCATAGTTTCTCTCCGGAGGTGTCATCTTCCGGGAAAAGAAAGCCACAGGGTGCAGAAGAGTCTTCGGGCCTTGTCTTTGAGATAAGATTGCTCCAGTGGCTATTTCTGAAGCATCCACTTCAAGCACATAAGGTAGGGTTGGATCAGGATGCTGGAGAATAGGTGCTGAGGTGAACAACGTCTTCAGTTTGTCAAAGGCCGTTTGAGCTTCCTGTGACCAATGGAAACGGACCTGTTGGCGGGTCAATTGGGTAATGGGGGAGATAATCATAGAGAACCCCTTCACGAACCTCCGATAGAAGTTAGCAAACCCCACAAAGCGTTGAACTCCTTTCTTATCACAGGGGGCTGGCCAATCGAGAATTGACTGCACTTTCTGTGGATCCATGGAAATGCCGTTTGTTGAGATAATGAGACCCAGGAATTGAATGGAGTCTTTCTCGAATTCGCATTTCTCAGGTTTCACATAAAGTCCGTGTTTCCTTAAAGTAAATAGTACCTTTTTAACATGGGTCCGGTGGAGTTCCAGAGTGGAGGAAAAAATGAGTATGTCATCTAGGTAGACAATCAGAAAGAGATCCAGGAATTCCCGAAAAATGTCATTAACTAGATGTTGGAAGGTAGCAGGGGCGTTACACAGCCCGAAAGGCATGACCAGATATTCAAAATGGCCAAACCGCGTTCTGAACGCCGTCTTCCACTCATCTCCTTTCCTAATGCGAACAAGGTTGTAAGCTCCACGGAGATCCAATTTGGTAAAGATCCGAGCTGCCCGGAAACGTTGAAACAGTTCTGGGATAAGAGGTAGAGGATACCGGTTTTTAATAGTAATTTTATTAAGCTCCCGGTAATCTACACAAGGTCTTAGTGTGCCATCCTTTTTTTCGACAAAGAATATCCCGGCCCCTGCTGGTGAGGAGGAGGGGCGGATAAAACCCTTTTCCAAATTTTCGTTAATATAAATCCGGAGGGTTTCCAGCTCCTTCTCAGATAACGGGAATATTCTTCCGAAAGGAATCTCGGCTCCAGGCAGAAGTTCTACAGGGCAATCATAAGGCCTGTGAGGAGGCAGAGCTTCAGCCTTTTTTTTATCAAATACGTCCATGAATTCCTCATAAACTGCGGGGACATTTTCCGGGAGATCATGTACTGGTTGGACGGCCAGGCAAGCAGCAGAAGTATCAGATCCAGGTAGGAAACAATGGTTCAGGCAGTAATTAGACGTGAAGGAGATCCTTCTTTTAACCCAATCAATCTGTGGGTTGTGGGCCTGTAGCCAGGGAAGTCCTAAAATAATGGGAAACATTGGTGAGGAAAGGACGTCAAATCGTAGGAATTCCTGGTGAAGAGAATCTGTCGTGGTGAAGATGGGGCACGTCTCTTCAGTAACAGGCCCGGAACTGGGCAAAGAACCATCAGCCAGAAGAATATGGAGTCGCTGTTCCTTAGCTTGCATGGGGACACACAGTCTTTGAGCTAAAGAACGGTCCAGAAAGCAACTACATGCCCCGGAATCAACGATCGCCAGAAGCCGAATCTTCTTTTCTGCTACCTGTAGGGAGACAGGGAGAATAAGATGAGTAGGGGATGACCCAGCGACTTGACAGTTCAGCAGAGGTCGTGAATAGGACTTACTGGGTCTCACAGGACAATTGCGTAGGAAGTGGCCAGATTCCCCACAATAAAGGCAGAGGTTAGCTTGACGGCGACGTTGTCTTTCCTCGGGGGTCAAGGCAGAACGGATTAGACCAATCTGCATGGGTTCTCCTTCTGATCCCCCGGAGACAGAAGGCCCAGGATGGGGTGAAGCAGCAAGTGGGACTTTCGGGAGTACCCAGGTAGGTCGGGCCCCTTGAAGGCGCTCTGAGCGTCTCTCCCGCAGGCGCCTGTCCAGTTGGATTGCCAGTGAGATTAGACCTTCCAAAGACGTAGGGGTTTCTACCCGAGCTAACTCGTCCTTAAGGGCTTCAGACAATCCGTGACGGTACTGGTACTTGAGTGCTGGCTCATTCCAGTCTGTATCCGCGGCCCATCTGCGGAAGTCAATGGTATAGTCCTCTACAGGACGTTTATTTTGTTGTAAGGCATGTAGGGCTGATTCAGCCGTAACAGTCCGTTGGGGGTCCTCATATAACTGGGCCATGGCCTGGAAGAAGGAGTCTACAGAGTTCAATGAGGGGCTCTTTTGCTCAAGGAGGTTATGGGCCCAGGTCTGGGGTTCTTCTGACAACAGAGAAATTATGAATCCTACTTTGACGGTCTCTGAAGAGAAGGTTCTGGGCTGAAGGGCTAAATACAAGAGACATGCATTCTTAAAGGATCTGAACCTTCTCCGTTCCCCACGGAAGCGTTCGGGTGTAGGTACCCTGGGTTCAGGTGGGAAAACCATGGCTGCCTGCGCAGGGCCGGCTGGTCCTTGCTGAGTGGAGGTGCCCCCGGAGCTAGCGGGCGGTTGATTGGGGTCGGAAGGAGAGGGTGCGCCAGCTAGGTTCAACACTCGACCCTCTAGTTGAAAATAACCGTCCTGCAGTCTCTGGACCGCCTGTGTTAAAGAGGAGACTTGCTGACAAAGAGCCTCGAGCTGGGAAGCACCTCTGTCGGCCTCTGACATGGCTGGATTGTACTGTCAGATCACTTCTTGGTAGAGGCCGAAATGCTGAGAGGGCTTCCCTTGCAGCTCGGTGCGAATCACCCCTGGAAGTGGGACAGGAGGTGACGCGTCCCAAGGAGCACTGGATGCTTGTGGAGTGCAGGTAAAGGTTCACAAGGATATCCTAGAACAACTTGCAGGGCCTCCAGGGAATCAAGCAATGTGCAGGTAAAAGCCAGGCCGAGGGTCATACACAGGTATCAGTCCAAACAGGTCGCCAAGACAAGGGGATTGAGCAGAAGCAAGTCCGTTGAGCAAGCCGGGATCGGTACACTGGAAGTCAGGCAGAGGACAAGAGAGCAAGGATGGTCACACAAGCCGAGGGTCAAACACTGGAGCAGGATCGAAGGGTCAGACGAAGCCGTGGGTCAAAGCCAGGAGAGAGAGCAGACAGGTCAGAAACAAGCCGGGTCAAACTGGAATCCAGGAAGTAGCAATGCACAGGAAACAGGAAGAGCTGAAGACAATCCAGCAATCAGATGGGCTGAGCAGAGTCCTTTTATAGGCCAGTGAATTAGTCTATGGCCTGAGTCCATTGCAGCCATGGGAAGTACTGGCAAATTTGCCAGTTGCAGCACAGCCATTTCACTGACAATGAGTCTATGGCCTGAGTCCATTGCGGCCATTGGAAGTACTGGCGGAGTTGCCAGTTGCAGCATGGCCGTTTCTCTGACACTAGGGTTCTGGGTCATGCCCCAGGGACTATCAATCACACAAAAAAAGTTCTTAAAAATTTTCATTTTTAAAAAAAAAAATGAAAAAAAAAAAATAAAATTATTTGGATTTAGTGTCTGGGGGGGTCTAAAAAGTGTACCTGTGAAGCTTCAGCTCTGTAGCATATCCAGAACCAGAAAAAAAAGATCATATAGGTGTGAAAGGAGGCTCTCTATAAAAAATGACAATTTTTAAGAACTTTTTTTTTTTTTTTGTGTGTGATTTAGTGTCTGGGGAATCTAAAAAGTGTACCTGTGAAGTTTTAGCTCTGTAGCATGTCCAGAACCAGAAAAAAAGATCATTTTTCAGTAGAGCAGGGATGGTGGGACCCTCCTATTACACCTATATGATCTTTTTTTTCTGGTTCTTGGCATTCTACAGAGCTGAAACTTCACAGGTACACTTTTTAGACCCCCCCCCCCTACACTAATCCAAAAAAAGTCATGCCTGCCTCCAAAAATGCCTGATAAATATATAGAAAAAAAATAAATAAAACCAGACTGATATACCAGCCCTAAAAAGGGCTTTTTGGGGTGCTGTCAGGATGCTGTCCTTACAGCAGGAATGGACACAGAACACTGACCTAGCTAATGATTTCCCTATTAATTCAGCAGCAGCACTTTCCCTGCTCTAACTAACACTGCAGCTTCAGAATGAATCTAAGATGGATGCTGCATTTGCTTTTTTATAGGAGGTGGGAGGGTCTGGGAGGGAGGGTATGCTGATTGGCTGGAATGTGCCTGCTGAATGTGAGGTACAGGGTCAAAGTTTGCCTCAATGATGAAGTATAGGGGGCGGACCGAACATCACATATGTTCGCCCGCAGAGGCGAACGCGAACATGCGAAGTTCGCTGGGAACAGTTCTCCGGCGAACAGTTTGGGACATCTCTATTCACAGTATGGGTATTATGTGTATAAATACGTACCACATAAGGAAGTCCTAGACAAAAAGAAGGGGGGGGGCACAAAAGTTTTAAAACCAACAGGTAAGAACCTGTATCTCAAAAGACTGCTGTACTCCTGGTGACTTGACTTTACACTCCGCCTCAGAGGTGGGAGTGCAGATTGCTGTTTCCTAATACAAAAGAAGGGGAGGCCAACATTTTATTTGGGTACAGTGTCACATGACCGTGCAATTGTCAGTTAAAGTAACTCAGTGCCGTAACGCAAAAAATGGCCTGGTCATTAAGGGGGTGGTCATTTACTGGTCCAGAAGTGGTTAAGGTATAAATAGTTAAAGGTTAAATTTACCTTTAACTAAAAAATAATACATTTACATGTTCTTTCAGGTAAACATTGTGCATTTATTAAAATTTAACCACATCTTGCGAATCAACATACCTGTGCAGCTGCAGGAATCAACCTGGTACCATTCTTTAGAGCCGGTGGCCAGCTTTCAGAAGATAACAGCCGATGTGGCTCGGGAGCTGTTTGGCCCTTATAACCACGAGCAGAAGGGGATGTATTCCGTCCCACTGGCATATCCACCAGCTGGTTGGAGTCCCAAACAAAGCCAGATTCGACTTTGATTGGATCTCCGATGTAGTAACCTGGAAGAGACTCCATGACGTGACTTCCGGATTACTTGGCGGCTAACGCCCCCGAATTAAAGAAACTGACGTTATTCAAAAATGCCAATTTTTGCATTTTGAATACTTTGAAGTGCAGTGAAAGGGTTCTGGGAACCCCCGATCTCTCCATAAAGAGTACCTGTCACTGTCTATTACTGTCACAAGGGATGTTTACATTCCTTGTAACAGCAATAAAAGTGATCAGATTTTTTATTTTTTAAAAAGCAGTGCTAAAGATAAAAAAAGGAATAAAATAAATAGGAAAACATTTTTAAAGCTCCCCATTGCCGTAAGCTTGCACACAAAAGAAAATGCATATGTAAATCACGCCCACAAACGAAAACGGTGTCCAAACCACACATGTGAGGTATCGCCGTGATCGCCAGAGGGAGAGAAAAAATTTAAAAAAAAAGACCTGCTCTGTACTCTAAACTGATAACCATTAAAAATGTTTAAAACGACACCAATGGAGATTTTTAAGTACCGTAGTTTGTCGCCATTCCAAGAGCGTGCGCAATTTTTAAAACGTAACATGTTAGGTATCTATTTACTCGGCCAGACATAATTTTTTTACAATATACAAAAAAATTGGGCTAACTTTACTATTTAATATTACAATGACTGCCATTTTATTCATTGCTATACATATATATATATATATATATATATATATATATATATATATAATATTTGGCTGCTCTAAGTAATTTTCTAGATAATAATACTGATTTTAACTTGTAAACAATATGTGTCAGAATTAGGCTTGGTCCTTAAGTGGTTAGAACAGGAGCCTGCAAAGTATTGTACCTGTCATTGGCTGCGGTCAGCTCTGTTGCTTGTACCTCTGTACGGGCTGTCATTTTCTGAGCCGTAGACAGTAAATTAACTTTGGGTGTGCTGATCGAGGGGTTGCAGTTCATTTAGGCTGGGTTCACACTTTTTGTGAACACAGAAATCACATGCGAATTGCACCGCATTGCTGTGAAGATCACATGCAATGTCTGTGCAATTCCACATCAGTTATACAAACTGTATGGCTGAAATCACATTGCATTCACACCAAAATGGTGCAGGACCCTTTTTTTAGTCCTCACTTTACTTGTGAACACCAATGCGACCTGATTCCTGCACCATTTCACAGTTTACACTGCAATCTTAAAACCGATCTAGGGGTGTCATTAACTTTGCATTGACACCCGCAGCGGTTCCCAGATGTCAATGTGAACCATCGGCGATTCAAGTGCAATGCGGGAACCCACACAGGAAACACGCTGGTTCCCGCATCACACAAATGTGAACCTAGCCTCATTCTAGAAGTCTGTCTGCTGTGATGGAATATGGGACTTGTAGTTTCTAATTTCACAGATTCTTGTGAATGAATAATGCAGCTTTATGGGTGAATCCATGCACAGCCGTTTTAAAAAGTCTGGCAGTGGGTGGGGGAGAACTTTTGCCTGTTGTCACACTTGGAAGGGAGGGTGCTTAGGAGGAGAGAGTAGCAACAAGAACATGTTACACTCTGAATATGGGTGTAACATGTAACATATTCTAAAAGCTAACCTTAGCCTTGAAGCTGGTTCATGTGCATTTTTTTTTTTTTTGCTCGCCCACTGGCTGACTTATTCCTCCATCCACACAAGTGGGGTGGATGTGGGAATCCCCCCTTGCTGGGACATTGGGGTTTATTTACTAAAACTAGAGAGTGCAAAATGTGGTGCAGCTGTGCAGGGTAGCCAATAAACGTCTAACTTCAGCTTGTTTAATAAGGCTGGGTTCACACTTATGTGAATTGGATGCAGGTTTCCCCGTATCCCTTCTCTTTACAGCCAGCTGCCGGTCATTGATTTGAACAGGCTGCCTGTATGTCCCTGTCAGGAACACCTGTGAGTCCAAGGCAGAGGTGGCACAAAACTGCTATTTGACAGGATCAAGAAACACCAGGTGACCTTGCCTAGCAGATAAGATCCTTACTAATTCATCCAGTATAACTGTCTGAGACTTTACGGTTTACCCTCTTGGACGTCTGGGAAATCTGTCATAGTCTGAGAAGAAAGATATTATTACCTGAAGCCGTAATCACTGTCCTATAATATAGACAGCTAATATTTATGGTGAGTTAGAATTTCGGCCATTTGGTGGAGGTCTATTGTGCACCAGTTATTTCCTATAGAGCACTCCTATCTTCCATCGTGTTTACTTTTGACGGAATATTCCTATTATCAAGGGCTCTTCATCACATCTGTTTTCACTGTAACAGAATATCTTGATGGAATCCAGCACTCTCTAGTCATATTATTTTAACAGATATGAGCACTTGATTATTTATACATTTTCAGGACTTTAATATTTTTGCATACATTTTTGCTTATTCATTTCATGCTGTATACTTTATTGTGATACATTAATGTTCATTTATAGCGCTATACAGGAGAAAAGAAAAGGGAGAGGAGGATGAGAGAACCTCACGAAATCAGTGGGGTCTCTCGGCCCCTCAAATGTATTGGGACTTTGTAGGCATATAGTACATGCTGATCTCAGTAGGAATATACGTAACCATCATCATTTAATAAAAATAACATTTATTTTACACGAGCATACAAAAATGCAGAAATAGACATGTGTTCAGTAAAACATAGTATATACATGCACTTAAAAGGTATGACATACTCCTATCCCACTGGAACCCTAATGCCTCATAATCCAAAGCAATTCATATAAATATGTTGCGGATCATGATAAATCATGATGAGTGCATGTCTCAAATATGGCTCATATGGCTCCCCTGTTTTGTCCTTTAGTGACCCCAAAAGAACGCTGGTGATCACAAGCGTGGTCATAAGAAACATCCACCTGTTGCTGAGGAGTCAGGTTATCCAAGGCTCCCTTCACTTACAAACAGATGCTCAGGAAATGTATGAGAAAAAAACGGTCCTGTGTGGAGAGAGACAGTGCCAATCTTTCTAGGAGAGGCTGACGATATCTCCACACAGGACATGCTTGTATACATAAATTGGACACCCCGTTCTGATTAAAGGGTAAATAAAAACTGTCCGTCTTTAGACAACTTTTCAGGAATAGCCTGAGGAAGCGATAAAGCGAAACGCGTTGCGATTCCACATCTACCACAAGTGAACCCTATATTCTTTTGACCACTCATCATGATTTATCATGATCCGCAACATATTTATATGAACTGCTTTGGATTATGAGGCATTAGGGTTCCAGTGGGATAGGAGTATGTCATACCTTTTATGTGCATGTATATACCATGTTTTACTGAACACATGTCAAAAATTGTGGTTGTTGGGGTTGGTGCGGACCTAGGATAAAATTCCTGTGTCTGTGTATACACCTAAGTGTATTCAGTAAGTGTTGTATTCACCGTCTGAACCAAAATAGCATACAAGGGAAAAGTGTTCTGCATAGGTTGCAGAAAAAAGTTGGTTATATGGAGGGTGAATGATGCACAAGGTAACACATAAATGATGTGATAATAGGTCAATTTATTATGATAATATTTTGTTAAATGCACACTGTGCAGTACAAGTCATGATGTTTCAACGATAAACAGAAAACAAGACGGACAACATGTAACAAAATTCAAAAAACGGCCGGTACAAAAAATTACTTATCAGGGTGAAAAATAGAGGATGTGGGAAGTTCACATGGAGTGTCTCAATCTTGAGCTTATTCCTCTCACATAATTGTGTATGGCCTGATAAGTTCCTTGTGGAAGCTCGGGTGCGACGGGTGGAGCGATATCACTCAATGTATGATGCAGAGGGGCTGATCCGGTAAGACGGTGGTTAATTGGAGAGGAGTTTGATCCGGATGGAGGATATGCTGGAGGGATAGTTAATCCTTTTGCATATTCCTCTGCATTGCCTGCCAGGGCTGGGCTGTATAGCGGTTGGGTGTCCTTGTATGTGGGGAATGCCTAGAGGGTGTATGCATGCATCGCAGCGACAGTGAGCAGCTGAGTGGCTGGTGTGTATGCAATTGCACTGGTATGGTGCCAGGGTTTTTGGGGGACTTTGTAAGGTACAATGGTCCTGCTGACAGTGTAGCTTATACTCAGTGTATGTACCTGTAAGTTCTGGCTGTGTCTTCGCCCCGCAAAAAGTACCTGTCCTGTTGGATTTCCTGTGCTTGTCTGCTTGCTGAGCTGCTTCTGCTGCTGTCTACCGCTCTCCTTCACTTTCTTACGGTCGGTTTCCTCCTGACTCGGCTGTCTGTCTGTGAGAACCGTGCGCTCCTTTCCCTCGCATCCGCCATCCACTACAGGAGTGTAGTGTGTGTACAGCTGGGCTGATGACGTCAACTAGTTTCGCTGGGCGTGGCGTAGCTTCGTCTGGACGAACACATGTCTATTTCTGCATTTTTGTATGCTCGTGTAAAATAAATGTTATTTTTATTAAATGATGGTTACATATATTCCTACTGAGATCAGCATATACTATATGCCTACAAAGTCCCAATACATTTGAGGGGCAGAGAGACCCCACTGATTTTGTGAGGTTCTCTCATCCTCCTCTCCCTTTTCTTTTCTCCTGTATACCATAGGGATGTGGCAATAGTATACTCTAGAGTGTGTCTCATTCTCTTTTTTCATTTATAGCGCTGCAATTTTTTCTTTATTACATATACTAGTGTTGGTATATTAAACCTAATTGCATGCTGCTGACACCTATATTGGGCGCTGACATCATTTTACCTTCTGTAGTATACCTACTTCTCTGATAGCAAGGCTGTCAGTGCATAGTCCCATGCCTTTAAGGCACATTACTGGTTGTACTGAAAATGTATGATCCACAAAAAAAAAGGATACATTGTTGTATTTTGTAATGCACATATATTCTTCGATTAATGGCATTTTTTGAGGCCAGATGATGTCTACTTAGACGAAACGCGTCAGCTCTACTGCTAATGCCGTCTTTTATCTACTTGTACAAGCACTATACCATCAGGTCTGTGTAAGTGTGTTTCTTCTTTTTTACTATTAAATGATTTAAAAAGATACACAATGTGTGAGCTATTTATTTTTTGAGTGTCCGGAAGAGGATTTCTTGCTGCTCTTACTGCTGTGGCAATAATATTCCATATTAGTGGATGACGTTGAAGGATTGAGCCATTGATCTTTGGATGTGTTACTGGTATAAAGCCCATCTATTTCTTAGAAGCCTGAATGAACCAAAAGGTGTATACTTTATTGGGTCCACTACATCTGGTAAGCCTTCATTACAGTTGTCCTGTTGGTGGTGGTCAAGCACCTGAATTCACAATAGAAGACTTATCAGCATCTTTGCACATCTATGGTGGAATTTGTGGACTTTATACTATGATGAGCATTTCGCTTATGCACTTTTATATATTTTTTATATATATGTTTTTACGATTTTGTGGTCCATATCTAATTTTGCACTTTATTGCCTAGTACTGCAGTAATTTTGTGATTCTTATGCAATTTTACACTTTATGTATTGAAGTATTTAGATATTTCATAAGTTGAACATTTCAGCACTGTAATTACCTGATTTTGCACATAGTTTATGCACTTTATTTTTTTGGCATTACTGGTTGTACTGAAAATGTATGATCCACAATAAAAAAAGGATACATTGTTGTATTTTGTAATGCAAATATATTTTTCTATAAATGGCATTTTTTGAGGCAACTAAAAAAGCATATGATGATCAGAGAATATGATCACATTTTCACTACCTATTTTATGCATATCATTTTCTGAAATGTATTAGCCCCTCACTTAGAGAATCGTTTTTAGATTATCAGCAGCTTCACTATAACCCAGATATAATAAATACTCACAAATATCATGTATTAAGATAAATATTGACAAATGCCATAGTAGTGTCACAGAAGTGTCTTTTTCTCTACTATCAAAAATACTGTGCTTGGGTTAAGTTCCAAGATTCTGAATGCATATGCATTGCAGTTTTACATTCTCATGAATATCTACCTGGAAGCTAGTTTTCTAAAAACCCATTTAGTGCCACAGGAGGTTAGAGTACACTGTAAAACTTAATGTTTTATCATTTTGTAGAAAAAGAAAATCCCTTGTTTTACAAGTTCAGATTTAGCATTGTCTCTTACAAGTTTAATTATGTGTCAGTGAAAGAGCCAACCATCTTAAAAGAAACATTTTGTCTTTGACAAAATGGAAAATCAAGCCCATTGCACATTCTGAACAAGCACTGCTATAAACCATTAATGTTGGCATGAGTGAAGGTTTACATGGGTAAGATTTTCTATTTGGCATCTTGATATGATTAAATAGCAGTGCTACTTTTTCAAAGATACAGCAAGGGGAACCCAGGGCCATCAACAATAGGGAACCCATTCACCAAACTATGCTCTGATGTTACCAGATTTATTTGTTTTTCTGTGCCTCTACTATAATCTTGGATCAGTGTTAATTATAAACTTTGGGCTGCAAAAAGTCTATTAAAAAGAAAAGAGGATGTGGTCAAGCCATGAATGCGCAAATCACATTATTTAAAGTGCACTGACTGTGGAAATTAAAGTGGTTCTAGGTAGAAGGTTTTTTATCTTAATGCATTTTATGCATTAAAGGATAATTTCCACCCTAAAACTAAAATCCCTGCCTCTATAGATCTCCGCGATATACCACTAACCTATCTAGCCCTGTAAAGAAGAAATCAGTATTCTTACATTTTTTGAAGCCGATCCGACCTGGTCTTCAGCGGCAGAAGCTCTGCAGAGGACACGGCCGACAGCGGCTGTGAAAGGAATGGGAAGTGATGTCATCCATAAATTTACTATGGGGCTTCTGTTGTCTTCTGTGTCCTTTGCACCCGCCTCCACAGCAAAGCTGCGGCTAACAGCTCAGTGTGGGATCAGGTCAGATCAGCTTCAAAAAAGGTAAGTATACTGAATTATTTTTTACAAGGCTAGATAGGTTAGTACGGAGGTCTAAAGATGCAGGGATTTTAGTGTTAGGTTGGACTTATCCTGTAGGATAAAAAGCCTTCTGTGTGCAGCAGCCCCCTCAGCCCCCCTAATACTTACCTGAGCCCATCTCGATCCAGCAATGTTGCATGAGAGACTCGGCTGTCCGAGACTCTCCCTCCTCATGGGCTGAGACAGCAACCAATGAGGAGAGAGAGGGGACGAGGCTGGGCTGTGACTCCATGTCTGAATTGACACAATGTTATACAAGTTGAAGGGGCCATAGAGGACCCCTTGGAACAGCTGCAAGAAGGGATGCTCAAACCAACTTTGTGAAATTAGAAAGAAACTTTATTGAGGATCAGAAATGACACATGGTCTAAAAAATACCCCGTCTAAGGGGGACACATTGCAAATATCAGCAGGTATGATGCAAACAACAGAACACATACATGACATTAAAACCAACGACACACATTCACAAGGCCGGCCACACACACACTCCGGAAGATCGAGACAGCAGAGATCTGGGCAGACCGCGTATATTCCGATTCGGAATTTGTGAACGCAGTGTGCTCAAAGATCTACTGACTGGCATGCCACAGTATAAAAATTAAACAATTATTGTGGTGGACCAGGGTGGTTACACGAAATAACAAGGGATCATGACCATCATTAATGTAGTCATTGTAGCAACTTGATTCTACACGGCTGATGCATTGGTGTCAAAAGGTCCTATCATGGACAAGACAATACATTATGAAATTCCAATATTATATATATTCAGTAGCAGGCTAAACCATGACACAGTATTTATGAATACCAATAGACTCGGAATTCCAAGATAATTTCACCATTGGGAAGAAGGTGTCTGAGGGAGTGTCTGCATACCGAGTATGTTGAAAAAATGTAGAGGACCAGTCCCGGGATGATCAAGGGTAAATGTGCTATAAAGGGGTATGATGCAGTTCCTCTTGTATATGGGGCAACAGTGTCAGGCCGACAGACGTTCCTCTGGGGCAGAAAGTCACTTGCAGTATTTAGAAATTGAAGGTGCGGGAGCAGGGGAGAGACGCAGTGCAGTGTGTATACTGCGCAGGCCTTGTGAATGTGTGTTTCGTTGGTTTTAATGTCATGTATGTGTTCTGTTGTTTGCATCATACCTGCTGATATTTGCAATGTGTCCCCCTTAGACGGGGTATTTTTTAGACCATGTGTCATTTCTGATCCTCAATAAAGTTTCTTTCTAATTTCACAAAGTTGGTTTGAGCATCCCTTCTTGCAGCTGTTCCAAGGGGTCCTCTATGGCCCCTTCCACTTGTATAACATTGTAGTAATGTCTTGGCTGCGGTGGCTCACTACTTATAGCTTGAGACCAATTGGATTCCCAACTGGTCTCTTGACGGTTCTGTGTCCCATCTATACAGGACACAGTAGTCTCACACTTTGGGTCCCCCCTTTTTCTGAATTGACACAAGTTCTAGGGCCTAGTATGGACAATATAGATGTTTTTGTGTCCCTTTTTTCCTATTTACTTCTATCATTTGATCCTGTATTTATATTTTAGATACCCACCATCATTGTACACTTATAGTGGTGAGGGGAACCTGGACTTTTTGTGACTCAGTATACCTCAGCCTGTTTAACTGCCCCACCTACCTAAGGAGCTGGCAACAACTGGTCGTAACATAATTGTGTGTATCCATTGAATATCTTTCTATATATGTACTATAGGTATGTAGAGCGATTAATGCATTGGATGAATGAAGCTCTATTAAATAGTTGTAGTGCTGAAGTTGATTAATATATATTTCTTATTATAGAGCTTGGCTGTAGTTCTCTTTCTGATGAAGCGGGCAGCGACCCGTGAAATGCGTCAAAGTCACAGCAAGCAACCTATCACCCGATCTGAGTAGGGATGATTAGTGAATAAGACATTTCTGGCTAACTCTTCCTCATCCTCAAAAAGGGGACTTCTTGTGCATGACCAAAGTCATCCTCCTGCAGCCAGTGACTCATCATGTGATGAAATTGTGCAGTGTCATAAAACGTGGATTACACTAGTAATCTTTGTGTCTTGCAAATTGAACAAGGTTTTCCACTGCTTTTGTTATAAAACAATATTCAGATTTTTAGGTTTCTGGTAAATTAGTTTTTTTTTTTCTTATCTCTCTATGTTGAGTTACTTAATGTGCAGCCTTCTTTGGTAAGAGGACCTCACAAGCACACAAAAAACATACATTCTTTTATTTTCTTGGTTTATGATTTAGTGCTTTCAGTCTTGGGTAAAATGGCATGGGTACAATCACTTCCAGGGGAGGACTGGACTTGGAGGTAGGAGGAACTCTTGAAACCTAGGTCATACATATACTGTAAGATGTGTTGGGCTGCTTTTCCAGAATAGAGATGCTCTTTTAACTGGGGGAAGACAGAGATTGGTGTTCTTGCTTAGCAGAAACATAAGATCTCCATCTTTCCCTCTCACAGAACAGTAGTCTTCCTTGTTTACATAGGCAGGCCGCCGTAAATCCACTTACTGTGGGATGGACAAGCCGCAGAGTAAATAAAATGTCCTTTTAACTTCCATGACTGAACCAAATCCTCCTTCATTTGTGTCTCACATGCTCCTTCTCCCAGACACTGCAGATCACAATGTGGCCATGTGGTGACTGACAAGCTATAGCCTTGTGAATCAGGAATGTCAATGCTGATAGCCTTGTCCCCTGCAACACTTTTCATTCCGATATAGTGCAAGCAGGCACAGCCTACTCGTTTTTTTTTTTTTTAACCCAGGATTTTTAGCCTGTAGGAGAGCTCTGAGGTCTTATCGACCCCAGATCTCTCCATAAAGAGGACCTGTCATGCACTATTCCTATTACAAGGGATGTTTACATTCCTTGTGTTGGAAATAAAAGTGAAAAAAAAATGTAAAGAGAAAGTAAAGAGAAAGTAAAAAATTCATAAATTAAATGAACAATAAAACAAAAAATTAAAGTGCCCCCATCCCTGCGTGCTCAAATGCAGAAGTGAATGCATATTTACGTCGCGCCCACATATGTAAACAGCGTTCAATCCACACATGTGGGATATTGTCACAAACGTAGGAGCAAGAGCAACAAATCTAGTTTAAGACCTCTTGTATAACTCTAAACAGGTAACCTGTAAAAAGCATTGCCTATGGAGATTTTTTAGATACCGAAGTTTGGTGCCATTCCACGAGTGTGCGTAATATTAAAGCATGTCATGTTAGGTGTCTATTTACTTGGCATAACATCATATTTCACATTATACAAAAAAATTGGGCTAACTTTAGTGTTTTTTTTTTTTTTTTTTAATTCTTAAAACTGTTTTTTTTTTTCCATAAAAAAACACATTTAACCACTTACCACATATCAACGCACCAGTACGTCGGGTAACTTTGCGGTAGTATACCGGGATGATGCCTTTAGCTAGACCTGGTACCGTGGTTTGAAGCCGACAGTCGGCTTTCCGTCGGTAACGGCCGATGCGGCTCGGGAGCCGCTCGATCGTTACCCCTCCCGCCACCTTCCGTGGCATGTCCGCCAGCTGGATGGAGTCCCGATGAATGCCGGAAACTGCATCGATCGGGTCTCCGATGACGTAACCCGGAGGCGGCGTCCATGACGTCACTTCCGGGTTACTGTGCTGCAAAAGGCGGCAGATTTGAAAAACGGCTGTATGCAAAAATGCTGTTTTCGGAGTTTTGCATACAGGGAAGTGTAGTGGAGGGGTCTAGGGTCTTTTAGACCCTCGATCCCTCCATAAAGTGTACCTGTCACTACATATTGGTGTCACAAGGGATGTTTACATTGCTTGTGACAGCAATAAAAGTGATCAGATTTTTTTTTTCTGTAATAAAGTTAAAAAAAAAAGAAAAAATAAATAGGAAAAAAAAAATTTAGCCGCCCCCGTCACCGTTAGCTCACGCACAAAAAAAAATGTATACGCAAGTCGAGCCGCGAATGAAATCGCTGTTCAAACCACACATGTGAGGTATCGCCGCTATCGCCAGAGCGTGGGCAATAATTTAAAAAAAGGAGCTACACTCTAACTCTAAACTGGTAAACGTTAAATAAATTTAAAACGTCGCAGATTGAGATCTCTATTGACCGTAGTTTGTCGCCATCCCACGGGGGGGCACAATTTTAAACCGTAACATGTTGGGTATCTATTTACTCGGCGTGACATCATTTTTCACAATATACAAAAAAATGGGCTAACTTTACTGTTTAGTATTTTTTAAATGCAGTGAAATGTGATTTTTCTAATTTTTTCCATAAAAATGGCGTTTTAAAGACCGCTGCGCAAATACCGGAGTGCCAGAATTGGCCCAGTATGGAAGTGCTTAAGTAAGTTAATGGGTCAGTTTAAAGGGCTAGTTCATTTCTTAAGGAAAAAAATGAAAAGGTGAATTAACACCCTACACCTTCCCCACCACCTTTGTCCCTGCTGTACTTACCTCCATGGGTGATGAGCTGTCATGGCCAATGCAGCAATAGCGGTCTAGGGATTTGAAATCCCCACTCTTCTTCTCCTTCTTTCTGTAGGGCTTCTGTGATGGATCAGAGTGATTCTAATTGGTTAAAGTGGTCCTGTGCCGGTGCTGAACTTACACATTACAGGCTAAGTTCACTTTTTTTTTTTCTTTTTTTAGATTCTCCTACGTACCAATTTATTATTAATGTACTTCTTTTGCAGAAATAAAAAAGCTTTCTATTTATCCTCAGTGCTACAAAACGTCTCCATTACTGGACAGATCTTGGGATGTGAAACAGGAAGAACTTTACCAGCTGACCTCATTAGCACACACCCTCCAGCTGCCTCCCCTTTCCAGTAGATCACTACCACGCATCTCCTTATGTGCAGTTTTTTCCAATACAATCAGTGGACACAGTTCTTACTAAAAACACAGGCAGTGATCATTCAGTTGGCAGGCTGTGCAGGAGCTGAGTGATCACATAACAGTCTATGTGGATAGAGCTGCAGTATTGACAACAGGAGAAGTATGTCCTGGTTCTGTAAAGCTCACCATACACTATACAATCTCCTTTAGATCTACCATCAACCATGTAGTGCAAGGGCCTGCCTTATTGAATACTGGTAAATCTAAATAAGATTGTACAGAGATTGTACAATCCGATTGTAAGGTATGGCCACCTTTATACACCTAAAATTAAGTAGTTGCACTTTCTGTGCCATTTTTGTTAATGGCACACCAAACACGGAAGCAAGCACATATTTTGCCATGACAAATGCAGCAAAATGCACAGAAAAAAAATGTGCAACCCGTAACACACCAAAATGTCCCATTAGCTTCTTTGCCAGATGTAGGGCAACCCATTAAAATCAACGGGCTGCCCTATTCGTGTCACAGGAAAAATAAGCCAGAAACCTTTACTCCCACTACCTTAGGCGTGAGTTGGGCCTGAAAGTAAATTTGGTGTGTTTACACAAGAACAACGAGTCTCCATTCACATCTGTGTGTTTCCAAATGTATGGCAAACTGCACAGAAAATGCATGCTTTGTTATGAATTTTAGAAACCCACTGAAAACGCACCAAAAAGCATGGTAAAAATGCACCATACTCCACTCTAAATAAGAAAAAAAGCATATTAGGGGGGTTGTTGCACATAGGGCAACCCATTTAGGTGAATGGGCTGCCCTATGTGTGATGAGTGGAAAGGCTCCAAAAGCCCACACCACCCCCCCCCCCCAAAAAAAAAACCCCTAAAAAAAGAAAACATGTGCATGAATGTGAATTCCTGCTTTTTGAAAATGTGAATGGGGCCTGACAGCTGGGTTTTTACATCCACTCCCTCCTATGTACTGTACTTGTATAAAGATGGCCATACACTATGCAATTTGATTTTACAATATCTGTACAATTTTCATTAGATTTACCAGAACGATGAAATAGGAGAACCCACCTAAACAAGCTATTAAGTTTGTGCCACATCAGGCAGGCCCTTGCACTACATAGTTGAAGGGAGGTCTAAAGGAGCTTGTACAATCAGATTGTAATGTGTATGGTCACCTTAATCACTTCAATACAGGGCACCCTCTTCCTACCCAGGCCAATTTTTACCTTTCAGCATTGTCGCACTTTGAATGGCAATTTTGCGGTTATGCCCAAAGAACATTTTCATCATTTTGTTTTAGACAGGTAGAGCTTTCTTTTGGTGGTATTTAATCATCACTAGTTTTTTTTTTTTTTTTTGCTAAGCAAATAAAAAAAGACCAAAGATTTTTGGAAAAAAAAGTTTTTCTTAGTTTTTGTTACAAAGTTTTGTAAATAAGTAATTTCTCCTTCACTGATGTGCGCTGATGTGGCTGCACAGACAGGAACTGATGGGCTGCACTGATGGGCACTGATAAGGTGACACTGATGAGGAGGCACTATAATGCAGCACTGATTTGCACTGATATGCAGCACTGATGTGCACTGATAGGTGGCACTGATGGGCATTAATGAGCAGCATTTATGGGCACTTATAGGTGGCTATGATGGGCACTGTGGGCGGCACTGATAGGCAGAACTGATGGGTGCTACTGATATGCACTGATAGACAGCATTGAGGGACTGATGAGGAGGCACTAATGGGCACTGAAAGTCATCACTGATGGGCACTGAAAGGCAGCACTGATGGGCACTGATTGGCTTCACTGATGGGCACTGATTGGCATCACTGGTGGGAAACACTGTTGGGCATCATTGGTGGGCACTGACAGGCATCACTGGTGGGGATGCACTAAAAATCATTGCACTGATTATCAGTGCAAATGTCCCCACTGTGGAAAGCCGCTTATCAGCTTTCCCCCTGCGCTGTCAGTGTAATAAAGGAATGTCGATAACTGGCACTTCCTGTTTACACTGTGATCTGCTGTGATTGGACACAACTGATCATATGGAAAGAGCCTATGTCATAGGCTCTTTACCATGATTGGAGATGCTGTGTGTCCGAGGGACCCACTGCACCACCCATCTCCCTGCTGTGGGCACGCATGGGATCTTGTTTTAAACAGCTTATTCTGAAGGACGACATATGACATCCACTCAGAACAATGGAACCCCCACTTGGCCACCATTCTACTATAGGCCAGGCATGAAGTGCTTAAGGGAAGAAGTAGGGCGGTAAAAATTAAACAAGCGGTAGTGGTATAGTAATGAGGGAGTTGAGCGAGTGGTCCAGACTGGTAATACATGCCCTATCACACCCTTTTCTGTAATCAGAAAAAAAATGAGGTTGAAGGATTGTAAGAGGTGCATGAAAGTCAGCCAGCCCCCAGTCTGATGTACTCACCCTACAGTCTGTCACTAACCAAATAGACTTGTCTCTTGGTACAAAGAACAGGGGTTTAGTTGACACACATTTGCAAACGCATGTGAAAGCTGCAGAGACATTTCACGGCACCCTGATAAATCTGCAGTCCTATCCTAACACTCCTAATTTAGTGTCCTCACACTGGAGGCACATGGCTGCTAATGAGTGGATGGGGGAACAGGTGAGAGGGAGACAGCCCAACCTCCCCCAACCCATCCTCATCCATGACTGGCTTTTGTCTCAAAGACTCAAATAATTAGGTTTATAACCATGGTGCAAACTGGAAAAGACCAGCTGAAAAGCATTACACCTCCATTCCCTTTGGTGGATGCAGCATATAGATAGGAAGGGATTTTATGTATGGGGCATGGCCTGTAAAGCACAATGCCTTTGAAATCCCTAATTTCCTATTTGGGACTTTATGTGAGACAAGCAGGTCATGCTATTGGTCTCCATCCCTGTATACGGAAAACACTAAGGTCAAATCAAAACTGCTTCCACCAAAAACGCACGAAAATTGCACGGTGGGACTTTGTATGAGGCACCAAGCTGGACTGCAGATTTAACAGGGTGCCGTGAAGTGGCTGTGCAGCTTTCACATGTGTTTCCAAATGTGTGTCAACTAAACCCCTGTTCTTTGTACCAAGAGACAGGTCTATTTGGTTAGTGACAGACTGTAGGGTGAGTACATCAGACTGGGGGCTGGCTGACTTTCATGCACCTCTTACAATCCTTCAACCTCATTTTTTTTCTTGTTATAGGGATGGAGACGCCGGGCAACACCAGCTTGGGTCTCACTTAAAGTCCCACCTAGTCCAATATGTTTAAGCAACCAGGGATGGAGACGCCTTGCTTACAGCTTGGTGCCTCATACAAAGTCCCACTGTGCGATTTTCATGCGTTTTTGGTGGATGCAGTTTTGATTTGACCTTAGTGTTTTCCGTATACAGCGATGGAGACCAATAGCATGACCTTCTTGTCTCACATAAAGTCCCAAATAGGAAATTAGGGATTTCAAAGGCATTGTGCTTTACATGCCATGCCCCATACATAAAATCCCTTCCTATCTTTATACTGAATCCACCAAGGGGATGGAGGTGTAATGCTTTTCAGCTGGTCTCTTCCAGTTTGTACCATCGTTATAACCTAATTATTTGAGTCTTTGAGACAAAAGCCAGTCATGGATGAGGATGGGTTGGGGGAGGTTGGGCTGTCTCCCTCTCACCTGTTCCCCCATCCACTCATTAGCAGCCATGTGCCTCCAGTGTGAGGACACTAAATTAGGAGTGTTAGGATAGGACTGCAGATTTATCAGGGTGCCGTGAAGTGGCTCTGCAGCTTTCACATGCGTTTGCAAATGTGTGTCAACTAAACCCCTGTTCTTTGTACCAAGAGACAGGTCTATTTGGTTAGTGACAGACTGTAGGGTGAGTACATCAGACTGGGGGCTGGCTGACTTTCATGCACCTCTTACAATCCTTCAACCTCATTTTTTTTTCTTGTTATAGGGATGGAGACGCTGGGAAACACCAGCTTGGGTCTCACTTAAAGTCCCACCTAGTCCAATATGTTTTTTTTCTGTAATCAGCAACATAGTTAATGATGGGGGATGACCTACAGGAAGAGATACAAACAGAAATAATTTTTTAAAACTAAGACAGAAACATTAAATTAATTTCAAACCTTCTGTGAGTGAGGGGGTTGAGAGATAAGAAACATTGGGATAGCTGGGCCAGAAGTAATATTACAAAAGGATTCTATTTTTTATGAAAATGTCATTTCTGTTGAAAAGGTGAACTTAGCCTTTAAGGATGGGGGATTGGAGAATATAACCATGTTTCGTGTTAAGAGCTGTAACATGGAACATGTTCAGTAGAGTTGATCGAACACCTGGATGTCCGTGTTCGGCGGATCCGGCCGAACTTGAAAAAAAAGTCTGGGTTCATGACCCGGACTTAACCCGAACTTTAACTCGATCCCAAACCCCATTGAAGTAAATGGTGACCCGAACTTTTGAGCACTAAAATGGCTCTAAAAAACACATGGAAAGGTCTAGAGGGCTGCAAATGGCAGCAAAATCATCTTAAGAGCATGGAAGTGCTCTGCAAACAAATGTGGATAGGGAAATATCTAAACATAACATAAAATACATAAAAATAAAAAATAATATTCTTGAATGATGTAGGAGGAGGATGAGGCCCATATGGAGTAGGAGATTGAGGTGGCGGTGGATATGGAGGTGTAGGTGGAAGCGCCGGCGGCGGTGGAGGAGGGGACGAGGTAGCCAACACTGGTTTTGGTTTCTAATTACATTTTTTTTTTAAATTAGGGTACACCCCAAAAGAGTAAGAAAGATCAAATACAACAATGGCTGGGTAAGGCCGTTAACGTGTCTATTCTGCACAAGGTACGGACAAGTCCTGTGGGATTCATGCCTGGTTCGTTTTAATGAACGTGAGCTTGTCCACATTGGCTCTGGACAGGCGGCTGTGCTTGTCTGTGATAACGCCCCCAGCCGTGCTAAATACCAGTTCAGATAATACACTGGCTGCAGGGCACGCCAGCACCTCCAAGGCGTAAAGGGCAAGCTCAGGCCATGTGCCCAACTTGGAGACCCAGAAGTTGAAAGGGGAATACCCGTCATTCAGTACGTCTAGGCGTGTGCACACATACTGCTCCACCATGTTAGTGAAATGCTGCCTCCTGCTAAGACTTTCCATATCAGCTAGTGATGCTGCTGTTTGTTGTGGCGTGCTGACAAAGCTTTTCCACATTTTGGCCATACTAACCCTGCCTTCTTAGGTGCTGGCAGTGCCCTGGCTGTGTTGGCGACCTCTTCCTCCTCCTCTGCCTTGGCCTTGTGCTTCCACTCTGCCCCCGCTGTCAGGTGGGAATGCCACCAGCAGCGTGTCTACCAGCATGCGCTTGTACTCGCACATCTTCCGATCACGCTCCAGTGAGGGAATTAAGGACGGTACGTTGTCCTTGTAATGGGGATCCAGCAGCGTGGCCACCCAGTAATCAGCACAAGGTACAATGTGAGAAACTCGGAGGTCATTGCGGAGACACTACAGCATGTAATCGCTCATGTGTGCCAGGCTGCCCAGAGGCAACGAAAAGCTGTCCTCTGTGGGAGGTGTATCCTCTGTGCCCTCTGTATCCCCCCAGCCACGCACCAGTGATGGCCATGAGCTGGCCTGAGTGCCACCCTGCTGTGAACATGGTTCCATCTCCTCCTCCATCTCCTCATCCTCGTCATCCTCCAGAACTGTGCCCTTGCTGGACAATTGTGTCCCTGGCGTTTGTGGGTGCAGGAATCCACCCTCAGAGCCACTTTTGAATGACTGCCCTGAAAGCCTTGGAAATGATACCTCTTTCTCCTCCTCCTCCTCATCCTGTGCCACATCCTCTTCCATCATCGCCCAAAGTGTTTTTTCAAGAAGGCATAGAAGTGGGATAGTTAAGCTGAGAATGGCGTCATCGGCATTGGCCATGTTGGTGGAGTACTCGAAACAGCGCAACAAGCCACACAGGTCTCGCATGGAGGCCCAGTTATTGGTGGTGAAGTGGTGCTGTTCCGCAGAGCAACTCACGCATGCGTGCTGAAGCTGAAACTCCACTATGGCCTGCTGCTGCTTGCACAGTCTGGCCAGCATGTGCAAGGTGGAGTTCCACCTTGTGGGCGCGTCACATATGAGGCAGTGAGCGGGAAGACTGAAGTTATGCTGCAGCGCTGACAGGCAAGCAGCAGCAGGGTGAGAACGCCGAAAGTGTGCACAGACGGCCCGCATTTTCTGCAGCAGCTCTAACATATCAGGGTAATTTCTAAGGAACCTTTGCACCACCAAATTCAGCACATGCGCCAGGCAAGGGATGTGTGTCAAACCGGCTAGGCCCAGAGCTGCTACGAGATTTTGCCCATTATTGCACACCACCAGTCTGGGCTTGAGGCTCACTGGCAGCAACCACTCATCGGTCTGCTGTTGAATGCCCCTCCACAACTCCTGCGCAGTGTGTGGTTTTTTCCCCAAAACAAGCAAGTTTTAAAACTGCTTGCTGTCGTTTACCCCTGGCTGTGCTGAAGTAGGTGGTGAAGGTGTTCCGCTGACCGGAAGAGGAGGCGGTAGAGGATGAGGAAGCGGAGTAGGAGGAGTTAGGAACAGGAGGCAAACTGAAGCGCCCTGCAATCCTCGGTGGTGGAAGGACATGCGCCAAACTGCTATCCGCCTCAGGCCCAGCCGCCACTGCATTTACCCAGTGTGCTGTTAGGGAGATATAATGTCCCTGACCATGCTTACTGGTCCACGTATCCGTAGTTAGGTGTACCTTGCCACAGATGGCGTTGCGCAGTGCACACCTGATTTTGTCACCCACTTGGTTTTGCAGGGAAGGGATGGCTTACCTGGAAAAGCAGTGGCGGCTGGGCACGATGTACTGTGCGACAGCCACCACCATAAAGCTTTTAAAACTCTGCGTCTCCACCAGACGGAATTCAGGGCCAGGGATTGCAGGTGGGTAGGGGGGTACTTCCTCTTCCGCTCCAGTGTTTGGGAGATAGAAAGCTGAACGCTTCCACGTGACATTGTGGAGATGGTTGTTGGTGACCAAGGTGGTGGTGTTGCTGGCAGATCCTCTATTTGCAGGGTGGTAGGTGCCACTGTCACTACAGAGGTGGATGAAGAGGCCGAGACTGCAGCAGCAGAAGAGGAAGCAGGAGGAGCCAGAGACCTTTCTTGGTTTTTGAGGTGTCTATTCCACTGCAGCTCATGCTTTGCACTTATATGCCTGGCCATGCAGGTTGTGCTCAGGTTGAGAAGGTTTATGCCTCGCTTCAGGCTCTGATTGCACAGCGTGCAAACCACTCATGTCCTGTCATCATCAGATTGTCTGAAGAACTGCTACACTAGGGAACTCCTTTGCACTGGCTTTGGTGTGCTCGGTCCCTTGCTGCATTGGGCAGTAGCAGGCGTAGTGTCTAGGGCACGGCCGCTCCGCTTTTGCACCCTGCTCCCTCTTCTGCTGTGCTGGTGGCTCTGTGCGACCACCGCCTCTTCCTCCAAACTACTCAGGTCACCTGCATGACGTTCATTCCATGTGGGGTCGAGGACCTCATCGTCCTCCACATCATCTTCCACCTAGTCATTACCCCTGCCCTCCTTGTCGGTCTCCACAATTCGGAATTTCGCAGGAGTTGGCACCTGTGTTTCGTCATCATCCGAGACGTGCTGCGATGGTCCTCCCATGTACTCATCTTGAGACATAAGTGGTTGGGCATCGGTGCACTCAATCTCTTCCACTTCTGGGGCAGGGCTAGGTGGATGGCCCTGGGAAACCATGCTAACAGAGTCATCAAAAAGAAGAAGAGACCGCTGCATGACTTCAGGCTCAGACTGTTTGGCTGATTTGCAAGGGGGTGAGGTGAAAAATTGATGGACATCGGCTGCTGGTGCCAACTCTGACCTTTCAGCAGAAGACTGGGTGGGAGACAATGTGAAGGAACTGGAGGCACTGTCAGCAACCCAATCTACTATCGCCTGTACTTGTTCTGGCCTCAACATTTGTAAAGGCACATTAGGCCCTACCAAATTCTGCTGCAGGTTCTGTCGCCTACTCACACCTGAGGAAGGTGTTTCACTTGTGCGTGTAGCTGGCACAGATCAACCACATCCTCTCCTTGCAACAGGAGCTCCACCAGCAGCACCACGACCCAGACCACATCCCTTATTTGACCTTCTCCTCATATTTATCTAATTTTGGATCTTCCCCTAAATGGGTTTTTATTGATAAGTGGAATACAACAACAGTATGCAAAGGGTGTATCTCACTGTAACATATGCAGACTAGGCCGCAATTACATTTTTTCCCCCTAAATGGGTTTTTATTGATAAGCCAAATACAACAGTATGCAAAGGGTGTATCTCACGGTAACATATGCAGACTAGGCTGCACTGAAATTTTTTTCCCCTAAATGGGTTTTTATGATAAGCGGAATACAACAACAGTATGCAAAGGGTGTATCTCACTGTACCAAATGCAGACTAGGCTGCAATTACATTTTTTTCCCCTAAATGGGTTTTTATGATAAATGGAATACAACAACAGTATGCAAAGGGTGTATCTCACTGTACCATATGAAGACTAGGCTGCAATTACATTTTCTCCCCCAAAGTAGGTTTTTAATGATAAGCGGAATACAAATGTATGCAAAAGGTGTATCTCACTGTAACATATGCAGACTAGGCCGCAATTAATTTTTTTTCCCCTAAATGGGTTTTTATTGATAAGCGGAATACAACAACAGTATGCAAAGGGTGTATCTCACTGTAACATATGCAGACTAGGCCGCAATTACATTTTTTCCCTCTAAATGGGTTTTTATTGATAAGCGGAATACAACAGTATGCAAAGAGTGTATCTCACTGTATCATATGCAGACTAGGCTGCACTGAAATTTTTTTCCCCTAAATGGGTTTTTATTGATAAGTGGAATACAACAACAGTATGCAAAGGGTGTATCTCACTGTAACATATGCAGACTAGGCCGCAATTACATTTTTCTCCCCTAAATGAGTTTTTATTGATAAGCGGCATACAACAATATGCCTTTTGTTTCACTTGACCCTCCCTTCTAGACTGTAAGCTCTAACAAGCAGGGCTCTCCGATTCCTCCTGTATTGAATTGTACTGTAACTGTATTGTCTTCCCCCACATTGTGAAGTGCTGCGCAAACTGTTGGCGCTATATAAATCCTGTATAATAATAATATGCAAAGGGTGTATATCACTGTAACATATGCAGACTAGGCTGCACTGAAATTTGTTTCCATTAAATGGGTTTTTATGATAAGCGGAATTCAACAACAGTATGCAAAGGGTGTATCTCCCTGTACCATATGCAGACTAGGCTGCAATTTATTTTTTTCCACTAAATTGGTTTTTATTGCAAAGCTGAATACAACAGCAGTATCCAATGAGTGTATCTCACTGTAACATATGCAGACTAGGCTGCAATTAATTTTTTTCCCCTAAATGGGTTTTTATTGCAAAGCAGAATACAACAACAGTATCCAATGGGTGTATCTCACTGTAACGTATGAATGAAAAACTGAAAAATAATTGGTGCTTGTTGAATAGCAGATTTGAACTGCAGTGTCTAAATGCTGTAAGTCACAGTAAAATATGAAGGAAATTTTTTTTTTTTGTTTTTAAATCCAGATTAAGCAGACACATATGCACTGAGCTTGCATTACATGGCTGCTACACGGCGCACGCCTAACAGGTTGGATACTGTTGTTGTTCTAATCCGCTATTGAATAAAAAAACCTTTTTGAATGAAAAACGGAAAAATATTTTTTTTTTTCCTAAATACTGAAAAATAAATATTTTTGCCTTACATTGGTGCTTTTTGAAGAGCAGATTAGAAAAAGTGTCTAAACACTGTATGTTAAAGTAAAATATGAAGGAAAACTTTTTTTTTCTTTTTTAAATCCAGATTAAGCAGACACATATGCACTGAGCTTGCATTACATGGCTGCTACACACCGCACGCCGCCCACCTAACAGACTGATAAAAAAAAAAAAATGTTTCTCCTTACTCCTCCTCACCAGGCTCAGGTCAGGGCAAAAAGATTGTGCACTGCACCCCCACACAAAGAAAATCGATGTAGACCGCTGTCTGATTAAAGAATATTCTTCCTATTCTTTCCCTGAAAGCAATCTCCTACAATAATAATCTCCTATCTCTCAGGAACCTCTCCCTACAGTAGTTAGAGCAGAGTGACGTACGGCGCTATGTGACTCCAGCTTATATAGAGGCTGGGTCACATGCTGGACTGGCCAATCACAACCATGCCATTAGTAGGCATGGTTGTGATGGCTTCTTAGGACACACTAGTTAAAATCAATAAAGTGTACTAAAAACTCATCTTTGTTAATTCAATAAATCAATTAATCAATCAATCAATAAAGTGCCAGTAAGTGCAAACTCTGTGCAAATTAGCAAAAAACCATAAAAACATATAAATTGTGCAGATATTACAATGTAAAACTCATGAGTAAAGTGCAATCTAAGTGCCTGATAAACAGTTTAGTGGATATACTAAGAAGGTGGCTGTGAGCTGCCCGTGGAGCACGGAATCATCCCTTCACCTGACACTATTCCCCAAAGGACTGCTGTTGCGGGCTTACTGGATCACTGCACTTGGAATTAGGATCGCTTCCAACCCACAGCCTAATCAGCCCTGCAGGAGCCAAAGGACACAAACATCAGCTTATTCCGCTTCAATCTCACCACCTAGTGGTAAGTAGATACCCAAAGGGGGATACCCCGAAGCAACAAGAAATAAGCATCAAGCTCCTGTTTTTTACTAAAAGGACTGTTTTATGGACTGTTTATCAGGCACTTAGATTGCACTTTACTCATGAGTTTTACATTGTAATATCTGCACAATTTATATGTTTTTATGGTTTTTTGCTAATTTGCACAGAGTTTGCACTTACTGGCACTTTATTGATTGATTGATTAATTGATTTATTGAATTAACAAAGATGAGTTTTTAGTACACTTTATTGATTTTAGGACATATATTTATTAGCAGCGCTGCAATCACTGACCTCTACTCTCTACACTAGTTAAATGCTTGCTGATTGGCTGCCTTGCACCTGTTGAAACCGCACCATTAAAACCGCGCCAAAACATGAAATAACATTACCGAACAAAGGACAGTATCCCGAACATACAGTGAAATGTTCAGGTCCGTGTCCGGGTACCGAATACCCAAAAGTCCGGTACGATCCCGAACAATAAAGTCCGGGTTCGCTCAACCCTAATGTTCAGAAAGGCGAACTATGCCTTTATTGATTTTTTTACATTAGCTAATATTATAAATCTGAGCACTAGACAGATATAAAAGCAACAAATTACTACAGGTCTGTATTCAACTATAAAACGTTTCCTCTTTTTGTTTCAATGCAAGTGGTGTAGGTACCTTAATTTGATTCAGTGGGCTTGATTCACTAAAGGCAAATGGGCTGTTCACTTTTCAATTGAAGTTGCGCTTTGCAAGGAAATTTGCCCCAGAACAATAAGTGAAGTTCTGGTGACTTCCATTAATGTTGTTTGTTATTTTCTTTGAATGTGATTGGGTATTCTAGAGAAACTTCACCACATACAGTTCTCAGGAAAATTCAATTGCAAATTTTAACTTCCTTTGCAAAGTGAACAGCCTATTTACTTTTAGTAAATTGACTCCAATATCTGCCTCTGAATAGTGCTCAGACTGGGACAAGGAAAAGCAACAAATCAGTTGTGCTATAGTGCTCATGTGCTAACAAGGAAAGGTTGAAAGGAGGATAGAGCAGATTAAAAATAAAATAACTTGATTAGTCTTCAACCCTGCAAGATAGTGCTGTTCTATGTAGCAAGACTGAGTAAATCTCTGGACTGGATGGAGGAAATACAAAACCTTTGGCAGGTAAAACAAACCTGTGTATTTCATCTGTGTTTATCTGTTTGCCTGAAGTACAACTTTAATAATTTGACTCAGTATAAAAACATGAAATACTGCAGAGATTGTGCCATAGCTGCAAAAGTTGAGTTCATCAATATAATTAGAATGCTTTGAAACTTAAAAAGCTTTCATTGTATTAAGTCATTCTGTACATTGTTAATTAATTTTAAAGTATTTGGATTAAAAAAGAAAACATCAGATAGACATCCACTAGCAGGATTCAGTTAGGATGTTTATTGAATGCTAGATAGTCCTACAATTCCGAATCATGTCAATTTGTGCAACATAAATAGATTCTGTTCAAAGTGTGGAACGTAAAACTTTTAGATGAACCCCAGGCAGATGTAAAAAATCATTGTCTGTTCCAATTATGTATTTATTGGAAGCCATTAAATGTGTTTTAAAGAAAACATGCATTGAAAGGAATACGTAGATTTCCTGGCTCTCATTCTATGTGGCTTCAATACTTTCTGAGTCGCTGACCCGGTACAAGTGCACACAGCAGGACTTCATTCACACCTCACTGGTTGCATTCTTGTTGCAGATCAGTGACTCAAAGAACTGACGTTAGATACAGACATATAAGCAACAGGTCAGCAATGGAAGCCTACTTATATCTTTTTTTCAAGTTTTCTTTAAATACATCGTATATATGTACTTGAATCTTTCTACAGTATACAGTATCTTCCTCTAATCTCCTGCAAGGAAACTTAGCCTTAGGTTGACAGCACTATGAGCCACCATGGATCTATTATATTTGACATTGCTGTTGTTAAAACACTGGTGTGTTTTCTCACAGTCATAGAGAGTAAAGTGGTTAAAGTGATAACCTCATCAGAATAGTGATGCTATTTATTTGTCCAATCAGTTCTATTTCCTGGCTGCAGTAAAAAGAAAGGCTACTAACCTGGGTATGTTATTTGGGATAGGTTACTCGTTTTACTTATATTAATTTCAACTGTACTATTTGCATCTATTTGCCTTGCATTGAGTTTTACATTTAATGCATTTTCATACATTTCACCATGGAAATGAAGACCTAAAATAGAAGAGTTATAGCATTTCTGTTTTCCTTAGGACAGCATGACCATATATTTAGCCTGTTTATTGTGCAAATTTGGAATCTTGTGTTTAGTTTCTGTTTCAATGTTTGTATTGAAGGTTTTCACAAAAAAAATAGAACATTGACAATAACGATTCTGAGCAATACGCAATTTCCACCACATGGAACACTCATATATCAACCATAGAAAAAGTTTGCGTGGTTATTCAAAGAAGGACCTTGAACACTATCGGTCAAGCCTTCTAACTCTACAAAGAGGCTACTAATACGAAGATAACTCAATATGGAGAATCATTGGCATAAGATTATTTGGATTGATGTAGTTCAGAATTAGCCTCCCGTTTATGGAAAAAAAAAGAAGGGGATGTCTTTTTGTTACTGGAATTGCATATGCAAAATAGTTCAAACACTCAAATGAAAATGAAAAGATTAAGATGAGAAAGAGAGGGGGGAAACCTGCAACCTGGCATGCATGACCAAAGGTATACTAGTAGGGTATAGTCCAGGGATCATTAGTGAAGTATTGAATCCACGGACCCCAGACATTTTCAAACACTTTCATTTTGTGATTTAGAACTGCCAAAAGTCTTTAATTGATCATGAACCAGGATAGCTTATGCTTGAGATGGTCAAATGGGATGACAGCTGACTTCCAGTTTCAAGTTATGGTGATTTTAGTAGAGACAAAAATAAAAGGGAAGATTCGTTCTTGTTTTTTGAGGCTTTGTTCACCTTGCAACCCAACAGGGCATGTTTTGGAGATTTGGCTAGATTGATTTGAGTCAGGGTAAAAATGAAATTATAATCTCTAATCTGTGTTAATGAGAGAATGCTAACACATTGTTTGAGTTTACTCCTTATATTGAACTTGTTTTTATCCCAAACAAAAAATTCTGAAGAGACAAAATTGTCCCAAAATTTTCTGGAGGCCCCTTTTCTGCACTCAACAATACTAAACTCCCAAGTCCTCCAAGTCCTATAGGATACAGAGATGCAAAATGGCAAACAGGAGGAGTTACTGGTACCCATCTGATATATCCAATCTGACCCCCACCCCCCAAGAAAATATTAAAACTATATTTTGATAAAAATACAAAAATCATTATTAGCAGACACAAATACAACATAACTCACATAATTCCTGCTAAATCTAAAAGACAAAACTGAGTTATTAAAAATGCAGATGAGATGAAAAAAAATATACAGGCTGGGCAGTTGGAGCTCTGGGATCAGAGAGACAGAGGGAGAGGAACAAAGTTACAGAGATAACAAACTTAGGAGCAGAGCTAACATTAGAGCCAGGGCTGGGAGGGGGGCCTGCACAGGGAGGGGGGTTATTGAGGGACAACTGTCTCTTTCTCAGCAGATAAAAGCTGGAAGCAGAGAGAGGGGGAGAAACCAGCTGCTGGAGGAAGAGTTCTGCAATTGTGGTACATCACTAATCCCCCTCCCTGTGCGGGCCTCCTTGTGTGGTCCCCCCCCCTATCTGTGGCCCTGAGTATAAGTTCACAATGCAGTGGTTTTTAGGCATATCTGTTACTTTGTTAATAGTGACCGGTTGTAGAGTGCAAATTTTATATTGTAGGCTTTGGATACTTTTTGAATTAACCAATAATGTGAAACTGGTATAATAAAAATTCTATTTCCTGACAGATTTCCATGGCAGCATATGTTTGGGTAGCTCGCCCTCATTCCTACCCATAGGACCCCACTCCCATAAATTTTAAGGCTGAGCCAGAGGCTTAATTCCTTTTTTGTCCTCCTCACTCAATTTTGTATGAAATGTCCTACCTTTTGGAAGATGTGGCGACTGGGGTCAGCCGTGCGGATATTGGGAGCATCCTGTGGGGTCCTGTGGTGTCCAGAAATTCCAGGATGGCTCCAGTAGTCACCAAATTCCCAGCTAACAGCAGGGTCATGAATGGCACCCATGAGCAGAAGATTAACACTGTCATAATGGAAGCTCTGCCAATGGCGAGCAGTTTCGCTAGGTCGGATGCCCTGTTAAAAGCGGGTGACCTCTAAAGTATGCCCAGCTGACGTGTGCCCTGCTGTTCCTGGGATCCGGGTTGCCCTGTGGATGCATTGATTGCTTTGTGGACAAGGTCCAGGATGTGTGAGTATGTTTGGCTTGAGGTCAGCAGAAGGGACCAGATGCCATGCAGGCTGCTAGGACGTAACTCCTCTTGTGTTAGAAAAGAAAAATAAATAAATAATAACCCAATTGAAAACTTATAGAGGTGTCTATGCTCTAATGTGAATTGTAGCATTTTTATCAAAGTTTGGTGCAGTTGCTTTCTGTCCTGAACAGATATCTGTTTGTTTTAGAAAGGTTTTTATTTCTGTGTCGAATGCTCTGTCTAATGAAATCGCCTGTGTAGAGAAGTCTGCTGTGGTAATATTCCTTTAGCGGTGGTGAACCCTTAGAGGTTTTCTCTCACCTAGAAAACAATTGCCACTTTGTCTCTCTGAACAGCTTAAACAGCTTAAGAAATGTCAGCAGCTGAATTTTGTATTTGGAAGGGTATTTTTTTTTTTTTTTAAAACAAATTTTATTTGGTTTTTCAATAAAATACAAAAACATGTAAAAAAACAAGAACTATAAACCAATGTCGTATCACAATATACCAATGTCATATAACAGTAATAGACCCAAGAGGATAATACACAAACAAATTGTCAAAGACAGCTCGGGCCATAGAGAGAAAGAAAATAGGGAGGGGGTGATGGGAAAAATGCGCATCGATCAGGGCATAATACAAAGGGGTATAGGAAGAAAACTTAAACGGTATAAGGGGGGGAGTGGGGGGGAGGGGGAGGGTTTTTGGGGGGACCTATGAATAACCATAGCTTGTCAACAGTGTATTATGTCCCTGACGTGCAGGGCCGCTGCCGCCCCTATACCACCAAAATAGTGGAGGACAAACAGGCGCCCTGCCCTCCAGGTTTCTTTGACCATATTGCATTACACAACAACTTGGCTGAATGGTTGTAAACGATCATAAAGTATGTTGGGGCATTGATCCATCAGGAAGGGATGGAAAGCATGGAAGGTCAAGGAATTGAGGAGTTCATAACCAGAAAGTTCCTCGAGAAGGCTTGGGTAGCCGTATCGGAGAAGGGGTGTTCTTTTAGGGCTGTCCCATACGCCGTCCATTTTTTCCAAAAGCGTTGGGGATTGGCTTTGTTTATGATTAAGTCCAAGTGTTCCCTAGTAAAGAGAGATTTCAAATCCGATCTAACTTCCTGAATGGTCGGTGGGTTGGATGAAGTCCAATTTCTCAAGATCACTCTTTTAGCAATCATGTAGCAAGTTATAATCCAGGGCTTGTGAGAGTTGATAAGCATTCTAGAGGCTTTGGTATGCACCTTCACTGTTGGGAAAGGTAGTTCACCCATGTATCCAAATATCAGGGCAAAAGGATTTTTTGAGGGTGGAAGTCCAGTGACCCTAAACACCAGGGTTTCGACCTGTGTCCAAAAAGAGGAGACCATTTTGCACGACCAAAGACGGTGATAAAGCGTGGGACGATGTTGTAAACACCACGAGCAGCCTTGAAACGGGGAATGCATAGGTGAAGAGGAGAAAGGTGCGTAGGCATGGTGCAATATCTTTAGCTGCTGCTCCCTCCAGAATTCATTGCAAATAAATGTACAGGTGGAGTTGTAGCCCGCTATTATAAAAGGTTTGGATCTGGTGCAGGAAAATGCTTTGTCCCATGAGGTATACAAGGGATCTTTCTTGACGGATTCAAGCAAGGCTTGCACAGGGTGGTAAAGGTATGAGAGTGAGCGGGGAACCTTCCAGATAATTGAGTCCAAGGCATTGGAGGCAAAGCAATTTGAGGGATTCAAGCACAGTGAATTCACATGGGCAATAACTTGATAAATGTAGAGATAGTGGCTGGGCGGGATGTTAAACTTTTTCTGATGAGTAAGGAATGGTAGAGGAGTACCTAATGTAGGATCATACAATTGAGCAAAGGTTTTCAGTCCCCTTGAGGCCCAGAAGGCATAGACTGGTTCCAGCCCCAGTGTTTGGAGAGCTGGGTTACCCTTGATAGGTAGGTGTCGTGACAGCAATTGGAGATACCGCAATTTTTTTCGTATTTCCCTCCAGGCTACTCGAGTGTCTCTCAGTAAAATATTTTGGGGTAATACACTAGGCAGGTCTTTTTGCCTGCAATAAAGGACAGCTGCCAGAGCAAAAGGATAAGCCAATTGAGATTCCAACGAGTAGTCCGAAAATATAGAGGTGCCGTTAATCCAATCCATACCCACCCTTAGCAGACAGCAGATATTATACAGTCTTATATCAGGGAGGTTTACACCGCCGTTGTGCCTGGGGGGGAACAATTTATGGAGGGCAATTCGGGGCTTTTTGGCAGACCAGAGGAACACAGAGAGAGATTTGTGTAATCGGTTTATGTCGATGTGCTTTATAAGCAGTGGTAGTGTTTGCATAAGGTACATCAATTTGGGAAAGCTGACCATCTTAAATAAGTGGCATCTACCCAGGAAGGAGAGGGGAAGTTTGGCCCAGTTTTCTAGTTCCCTGAGTGATTTTAAGCAGGAGAGGGGTATAATTTATGTGGTATAAGGTGGAGGGGGATTTACCAATTGTGACGCCGAGATATTTTATGTGGGAGTTTGCAAGAGCAAAAGGGGAGGAAGATGTCCAGTGTAGAGTATGAGGCGAGCCTAGAGGAAGGATTTCACTCTTGTTATAATTAATGCGGAGACCAGAACAAAGTCTAAATCTGTCAAATATGTTTTTTATGGTGCGTGCATCCTGGGCTGGGTTTGATGTAAAGAGGAGAATGTCATCCGCGAACAGTGTGGATCTGAGTTCCTCTTGTCCTACAGTGACCCCGTGTAAAAGGGGCATGAAATGTAAGGAAGCGGGAGAGGGGTTCTAGTTCAAGGTTGAAGAGAAGTGGAGAGAGGGGGCACCCTTGACGAGTTCCCTTGTGTAATGGGATGGAATTTGAAATATGTTGAGGAGTAACGATTTTTGCAGAGGGGGGAAGAGTACATTTCCGAGATCAAGTGTAGGAAGGGACCTGTAAAGCCAAATTTGTGGAGAGTGAGGTGGAGCCATCGAAAGCTTTTTCCGCGTCAAGGGTGATTATGGCAAGATTTGAGGAGGGATTAATTTGCTGTTGAGAAAGGACGGCCAGAACCTTGCGGATATTGGCTGTTTCCGAACGTCCTTTGGTGAAACCTGCCTGAGACGGATGAATAAGAGAGGACATTATCTGGGCCAATCTATTTGCTATGATTTTGGAAAGTAATTTAGCATCTAAGTTGATCAGGGAGATCGGACGATACGAGCCCGGATCCGTTGTGTCTTTGCCCGGTTTGGGGATAAGTTTTATGTAGGCTTGGGAACCAGTAGGGAGATAATGTCCACCGTTCATGATGTGGTGGAACATTGTAGTAAGAGAGGGGGACAGGAAATCTTTGCTGAGTTTGAAGAATTCAGAGGTGAATCCGTCAGGTCCAGGGGCCTTACCAGGGGAGAGTGATGATATTGCGGACAATACCTCCTCCTGACTTATGGGAGCATTTAACTGGGATAGTTGAGTGTCTGAAATTGTGGGTAAGCGTATGCTCTGCAAAAATTTGGACGCCTCCGATTCGTCAATTGGGTCTGGTCCATAGAGGCGGGCATAAAAGTTTTCCAGGACAGCGGTTACCTCCTCAAGGGAAGACAACAGAGTACCTGTGTGGTCTTTGAGGGCAGTTATTTGAGTAGGGGTATATGGGGGCTTACACATTCTGGCTAGTAGCGTGCCTGATTTATTCCCAAACTTATGATAGTATAAATCAGAAGCTGATTTGATAAATTGATCTAGGGCCAGTGCCCACTTGTCAAAGTAGGTTTTCGCTTCCTTCCATTGAGCCGTATGGGTGGGAGATGGTTGCTGTCGGAGACGTGCATAAGCTTTTTGTAGAGCCGCGCTAGCTGTCCTATAGTGTTGGGTTGCCTTCTTCTTGTAGGAAGAAGCGAACGCTATAATCCGTCCCCTCAAAACTGTTTTACCCGTCTCCCACAGCAATATCGGGTCATGGGCATGTTGAGCGTTGTCTTGTAAGTATAGTTCCCAAGTTTCCCCAAGTTTCCTGGAGGGCCCTTAGGAGATCTGGGTTGTTAGAAAGATATGAGGGGAAATGCCATGGTGTAGTGTACTTGCGGGGGGGAGAGGGCGAGAAAAGGACAGAAATCGGGGAATGGTCGGAAAGCATTAAGTCCAAAATGAGTGGGGTATGCAGAGATGTGAGCAACAGGGACTTAGTGAGGAAGTAGTCAATCCTGGAAAGTGAGTCATGGGGGGCAGAGTTGAAAGTATAGTCCTTATCCATGGGGTTTGCCAATCTCCAAATGTCAATAAGGTGGAGACCATCTGCAAAAGAAGAAAGAGAGGAAATGGGGACATCTGCAGGGTTCGTCATGCGGGCCGGTTTGTGGGTCTTATCTAAGGTAGGGTCCATCACTGCATTGAAATCTCCTCCTATTAGCAACAGGACGTGGGCGTGCGGGGCCAACAGTCCAGTCAGAGTCTGGAAAAATGGTATGGAGGAGGGTGTAGGTGCATATATATTGGATAGCACGAACGCGTCTGCATCTTGCCCTATTTTGATGAGCTGTATTCTACCGTCGTCGTCAGAGTAAATTGAGGTTACAGCGAGGGTAACCCTTTTGTGAATCAGTATTAGGACACCTGATTTACCTTTGGGTGAGGGGGATCCGAAGACCCCTCCCACCCAAAGTTTTCGCATACGTTCAAAATCCAGCGAAGAAAGGTATGTCTCTTGTAGCAGTGCTACATCAGCGTCTAATCTTTTGAGATGCCTCAGTATTGCCATTCTCTTGTGGGGGGAACGGAGTCCCTTGACGTTCCAAGATATGATTTTTAGATCAGGGGGGATGGTATAGTAGAGGTCTTGCAATGCATGGGTTTGTATACAGTAGAAAAGGGATAAGAAAGATCAGTTTGCAGCCGCTGCATGTAATGTGTAGAAAGAGCAAGTGCCAATTTATGCATAGGGTACGGATTGGATTGGAGGCCAGGGGTGGCTCATAAGTCCCAGTGGGAGGTGAGGAAGGGACCAGGGAAGGGTGAGAAAAATGACATAAAAGAAAAGAAAAAGAACAAAGAACATAACAAATTGTAACTTCACTTTTTTCCGCATGACCTCTCATCTCCGACAGCGTTACCGAAATTAAATAGTGGTCACCGCTCGCTATGAAACAACATGCGATTCGCGCCTAGATTACAGCGGAAGACAATGTTATCCATGCCACCAGAGCGGGCTCACAGCGAGGGGAGTTTTAAAATCCGGAAAGGCTGTATTGGAGGGTAGAAAAACTCTACAACTTAAAAGGCTATAACAATCATATATAGTAATACAGATTCCATCCCAACCATATGAAACAGGGGACAAGGCAGAACTACGGATCTTAGTGTAGTAGCTTTGAGCAACATGAAACAGTAAACAAAAGGCCTAGCTGACTGGGCGGAGTAGGAAAGACCATACCACATTTAGGCACCCTGAGGCCTCAGGGTCTTGCATATCAAGATCAGCGGTGTCTGTCTCTGGTGGTAGATTGGCCGGAGAAATGCGCTCTCTTGGGAGAATCCTTGCGGGGGCTACGGAGGTCTCTGTTAGAGGGTGAGAGGGAGGGAGCAGCAGGTGGTTGCATTTCCATGGAAAGGTGGAGATGGGAGTTGATATAATCCATGGCTTCGTCGGGGTGGGTAAAAGATTTGGATTCACCAAATTGATCGGTGAAGCGAAGCGTTGCGGGGTATGCCAGGGTAAATTTCAGACCCTTTTGATAGAGAACACTGCAGGACGGCTGGAAGGCTTTTCGTCGGCAGGCCACCTCCTGAGAGTAGTCCGCAAACAACAGTAGTTTGACACCATCCAGTATGAGTGACTTGGCATTTTTAAACGATTTCAGCAGGGCCAGTCTATCTGCATAGTTTAAGTAACGTACTATGATAGGGCGGGGTGACCTGCGGTCATTAGAAGGAGAGCCCAGGCTGTGTGCTCTCTCTATAGTACAGACTGAGTTCAGACCCAGCGCCTGGAGGATCCGTGTTGAGCATATGTCAGGGAGCAGGGTCGCATTAATAGATTCTGGTAACCCTATGATGTGCAGATTATTTCTGCGAGACCTGTTCTCCAAGTCCTCTATTTTGTCAAGCAGGTACTGTTGTGTTTGAGCATACCTGGCATCATTTGTGAAGGTCGACTGCATTTCTTCCTCCAGGTCAGATACTCTGTGTTCCACCTCATTCAAGCGTTTAGCATGATCTCCCAATTCCTTCCTAATCTGTGAGACACCAGCTGCCATCGCCCTCTCAACTGCCTCAGCAATGGTGGGAGACAGCAATGCAGCCACCGCCTGTGCCATCTGTTGATACTGCGGGTCCACTGGCTGTAACGGCTGTTGCTGGGCAGAGGATACTGGAACGCTGTCTGCGTGGTCCGCGGCCATATTGCCTGGTGAGAGAGGCGCGCTCTGGGGCTGGAGAGCCTGTGATGTCGGCGCTGGATTACCGGAGCCGCCGTGGACCAGAAAGCGATCCAGTGAGCGATCCAGGGAGTGAGTAGAAGCCGCGAGCGCTGGTAAGAAGCCGATGCGAGCGGTGTTATCAGCCGGATTTATATGCAGGCTGCGGGAGCCACTGTCCCTCACTCCTCGGTCATGCGGCGCTGGAACCGGAAGTTGGAAGGGTATTTAATAAATTACTGCATGGCATGAGTAGCAATTGTACAAGTTACAATATTGTTTTTCTTAACAATGTGGAGTTATCCTTTTTACTAACTGGGATTTGTTTATTTCTGCAACATGTCCTCTACAGCCTTATACCTCTATGCCTTGTCTGCTCTATGCAGGTTATAGCTGAAGGGGGGCAATGTCTTCCTTACTGATACTGTTCCTGGATTGTCAGCAATTCTGTGGGTCTCTTAAAGCTAGCGTATACAAAGCTGACTAATGGACACTTGCTATTAAGCGTCTCCAAGTCTACATGTATTGTGCACACCATAAACTGAGCCTTTGCTGGTCATGCCTTATCTGGTAAAACCCTGTATGAATTTCCTGCCTTGTTCAGGCATCCAGGTTGCAAGATGACAGCGACTATCAGGTTGCCATGGGTAGTCAAGACACTCTAAAGGAGCCTGTTACAACTCTCCCTGTGCAAGGATTCTCTACTTTGACAATGTCAAGCTTTTCCTTGCAGGACCAGTCAATTGGCCAATTTATCTCTCTTCAAACAATTCTTAAAAGAAACGTACAGCTGAGGAAGATCTTTGAGCAGGTTTTTTGGTGCCTATTTTCTTGGTTGTCAGGATGCCTAAAATGGCACAGGTATCTGCAATGCATGTATTTAGCACTTCCAAAGGAGTGCATTACCTTTTTTCCTATGATGTTTAAGCTATAAGATCATTCTTTAAGAGGGGTGTAAATTGAACAGAAGGACAGAGCAGCAGAATGTCTTAGTCGTCAGCACCTTGCAGTACTGGGTTTCTCAGATTCAAACCCCAACCAGGACACCTCTACCTGCACTGGAGGATGTAAGATTAGGGAACTTATGGGCAAGAGGTTTTCCAGCATAATGAGTCACCTGTTTGGTTGATGTGGCCTTCATCAGCTTAGCCGTATACATGGAGTGGTCATTGGAGGATGCTGTTCCCTTCAGGAGTATACTCAATGAACTCAAATAATATTCTATCCTAAATAATAATTCTGACAAGTGGGACAATCTAGTCTGCATTGCAAGAGTTTATTCTGCCCCTTCAAGGGGTAGCTTTATCTTGATGGCAAATAGCTGGAGATGGTTCTACAAATAGAACATTCTTGTCTGCATTGTGAGAGTCTAAACAGTCCCCTTCAAGGGCTAGCCTCATTTGACAGCTAAGAGCTGTGATTAGTCTGGCCTATTTCCCTCAGACTACACGTGTGCTAAATAAAAGAGGACTGCAGTTCAAGAGTCAGTGTCTAATGCCAAAAAGGTTTGCCCCTGCAGTCCAGAGAGAATTGAAGAGAGAAAGAGTCCTCAACCAAATAGTCAGCAAAGAAAAATGGACAGGCGGATCTGAATGGTCCGCCTGTGTGAAAGGGGCCTTAAGAATAAGGCTTCTAACTAGAAAAAAACATAAAGTCAATGATTACATGGCGCTCTCTGATGTTGGTGGGTGGCATACCATGAGGTAAAGAGGTAAAAATATATAAAGTAAAAAATGGGTAGAAAAATATAAAAAAGGATGAGGTGGAAGGGGGGAGGGGGCCCACGAAAAGCAGCTGCCAGCTGGAGCAAGGAGAGGCTCTGAGGAGAATAAACAGAAAGAAAGCAGCACCAGCTTAGTGAAGCATAAGGTTTATTAATACAAAAAACACATAGTGACTTACTCTTAGGTAAGTAACGGCCGGTACGGTAGGTGAATGGGCTCATCCATCTTCTTGTCCTGGATATTGTTGCAGAAAGGAGGGGTGCGGGGTGGTGGTGGTGCGTGGAGGCTGGCAGCCTGTTTGATGGTGCTGTGGTGGTGGAAGACTCTCAGTGGGGCTCCATTTCCTACTTCCTGTCAGCCCGACATCACTTCCTGTGAGGCGGAGGGAAAGATGGGCGTTGCTAGCTAGCAATTTGTTTAAAAAAATCCCAATAAGTGTACATTGATTGGTTTGTACAAAAGTCTACAAACTAAGGGAAAGATTTATGTTGTTTTTATTTTTTTTTTCTACTAGTAATGGTGGCGATCAGTGATTTTTAGCGGGATGGGGGCGAACATATTGGACACCTAACTGACATTTCTGACACTTTTGGGGGAACCAGTGACATTACTATAATAATCGGTGATAAAAATATGCACTGTTACTGTACTAATGACACTGGCAGGGAAGGGGTTAACACCAGTAGTGATAAAAGGGTTAGATATGTCCCTAGGGGGGTGCTTTCTAACTGTGGGAGGATGGGCTTGCTGCATGAACACAGAGACCTGTGTTCCTAAATAAAAGGAACACAGGATCCCTGTGTTAATAACTGACAGAACAGCGTTCTGCCATGTTTCCAATGGCAGACCGCCATTCTGTCTCAACGGGGAGCGATTGCGGGTGCCCGATGGACAATGCAGCCACTGGACCCGCTGATTAACTTCCCCTGTGGTGAATAGGTGCGTGCACTACTGGTCCCGCAAATCAACGTACAGGTATGTCATTGCGCAGGACAGAGCCAACCTGCCGCCGTAAAACTACGGCGGCTGGGCGGCAAGCGGTTAAGCACACAGTGTAAGTTGTCCTAAGCTACATTACTGTAACTAGCCTTGAACATCTCAGGGGGTCTTTTAAAAGCACTGTGATCAACAGCCATTGCAGCAAATAATATACATTTCATTACGCAAAGTGACTGCAGTGGGCATTCTTGTACATAGCTGAAGGGATATAGTTTTCTTTCCTTGCTGCAAGTAATCTTGAAAAATAAATGTATTTCTGGATTAATCTACCCTAGAAAATGATTAGTCCAGGAAATACAAATTATAAATACAAATTGCATTTGGCAATTCCTATTACAGTCATTATTTTTAAAGGGTGGTAAGTCAGATGGAAAAGGTTGTTTCTTTCATCATTTAATAAAATCATTGCCACAAGTAACAGAATGGTATCATTCAAGTTATTATTACAGTGTCATCACTCTAGCACCATACAATTTACAGAAACTGTTTCTTTATGTTGCCATTAGGTGGTGGCACTAATTCCACTTTGCAAGGAAGTGAGAAAGAAATTCATGCAGCTCCCTGTAATGGTGTTACTGATTCTCTACATTTGTTTCACACTGTGTCCTCTAGAATAGATTTGTGAAGTTCTGTTGCAAGTTTCTAATGAACATACGGACGGTAATATAAATCAAGTGTAATAAAATAATGGCAAGAATCATTTAATTGATACCTTTTATGGCAAAGCAATTATTATTAATCAGAAGAAATAAATGTTAATCTTTAAAATGATGCTTAATTCTAAGATAAAATGATGGGTTATAGAAACAAAAGAAGAACAAAAATAGAGAATGAGTGCAATAGTAAAATGCAATCCAAACCAAACATAAAATATATTATATATAAAGAGAATGAATAAAAAAGTGTATGTCTAGCCAAAAAATGTTTTGATAGAATTGGGAAGAACTATAACCACCACTGTCAGGTTTCTACTGTTAAAGCATAACTAATCCCTGTCAGATGTTGCATTGATATACACCAGTCAGCCATAACTTTATGACCACCCACCTAATATTAATTAGGTCCCACTTTTGTCACCAAAACAGCCCCTTTTGTCGCAAAAAAACATGGAGGCCGCTGGACCTTTGAAGGTATGCTGTGGTATCAGGCACCGGGCCATTGGTAGCAGATCCTTTAGGTCCTGTATGTTGTGAGGTGGGGCCTCAATTGTTTAGACTTGTCTTTCCTGCATATGCCTAAGATGCTTGATTGCACTGAGATCTTGAAAATTTGGAGGCCAAGTCAACATGCCAAACTCATTGTTGTGGTCCTCAAACCATTCTTGAACCATTTATGCAGTGTAGCAGGGTACATTATCCTGCTGTGCCATATCATTGTCTGTAACTCTGTCTGGTGATTTGATTGTTTGGTTGTTGGTTTGTTTGACTGATAGTTTAAATGCGGGTTTGATGGTTGTTTTTGTTATTGGTCAGGTTGATTGCTTGGAGTAGAGGTGGATGTTGGTCCAGGTGTGGAGTGGCATCCTCCTGTCCTGTGTCATTACCTATGTGGCAACCTGAAACTGCACCCTGGTGCTGTGTGTGACTGTAGTGATGAAAAGTGAAATAATGGTCAAACATTCCCATAGACACACTCCAAACCTTGTAGACAGCCTTCCCAGAACAGTTGAAGCTGTTATAGCTGCAAAGGGTGGACTAACTCAACATTGAACCCTATGGACTAAGACTGGGATGCCATTAAAGTTCATGTGCGTGTAAAGGCAGGTGTCCCAATACTTTTGGTAATATAGTGTATTTTTACAGGATGCAGACTTAGAGGAATAGGCTTCATCTGTTCTAGCTTATATTCACTTTTGTATGGAGATGTTTCTGGTTACAAAAACTATTAAGGCAAATCAAAAGCCATGCCTGTATGGTAAAGTGAGGGCTCAGCTTAGAGCAAGAGATCTGGCCTTTTAATCAGGTGACCCTATAGCCTACAGGAAAGCTCAGAATGAATTAAAGAAAGACATTAAGGAGGCTAAGAGTAGATATCAAGAGCACACTGAATTTTATTTTTTGAAAATCAAAGGTATTGTAGCATGTGGAAGGGGATTAAAGCAATGGTAGATTTTAAATCTAGCAATACACAGGTTTGTAAAGTACTCCCTGACACCTTAAATCAATTATTTGAGGATTTGAGGATCAAAATCTAAGATGTGAATTCCATAGTAAAAAACGAGTGGAAGGCGACCATTTATTGGTATTAAAAACACATGAGGTCAGATCAAATTTGAGGAAGATTGACATCAGAATGGCAACAGGACTCAAATTTGAGGAAGATTGACATCAGAAAGTCAATAGAGCCAGATGGAATATCAGGCAATATACTGAGGATATGTGCAGACCAGTTAGCGTGTTTTTTTTTTTTTACTGATATATTAAATTTGTCACTACAACAGGCTACAGTACCTTCTTGTTTTAAATCTACTACTATTATCCCAATATCTAAAAAATCAGCAGTAACATGCTTAACCTCCTTAGCGGTAATCCCGAGCGTGACTCGGGGTTGATTTTTCATATCAGGATCGGTAACCCCGAGTCACGCTCGGGGTGGATTGCAGAGAGCGCAGCGGTGTTCTCTTACCTTATCCTGGCGATCCAGCGATGATCTCTCATTGCTGAGATCGCCAGCCGAGAGTCCCGCCGCTCCTCCGTCCCTCCGTCGGTCTGATCACTTCCTAGTTCCGTTCCCTGCAGCAGCAATGCTGCATGGGAGCGGAACTAGGGAGGGAAATTCAAAAAAAAAAAAAAAAAACGTTGCACAAAACACAAAACACATTTTATATGGTATATATATATATATATATATATATATATATGCATATATATGTATATATGCATATATATATATATATATATATATATATGTGTATATATATATATATATATATATATATATATATATATGCACACACACATATATCTATATATAATATATAATGCATGAATTACAATCTAATCAATATAATTTTATTATATATATTATATATTAAATAATAAAATAATATTGATTCGATTATAATTCATGCGTTTGTGTTTCAAATTTATCACATCTGGGATGTCTACTAGAGTCTTATTTTGGTCAGGTTTAAGTCAGTAATTACTAAGAATTGTAGGCCTATAATACATAACGCCAAATTTCCATGAAAAGAATTGTACCGCTTTTGGTATGTAATTCCTGACATAATCATACCGCCAGGGAGGTTAAATAGTTATTGTCAAGTTGCCCTAACTCCTATCATTATGAAATGTTCTGAGAGGCTTGTATTATCACATCTTATAGAAAGCATTCCTATTGATCTGGATAAGTAAGGCTGCATTCACATGTCAGCGTATGATCGCGGGCAGAACCGCCGCGGTTCCGCCCGCGAATTCGGAGATTAATTGCAAATTGCGGGACGCCTAGCGTTGCCCGTTGATTTGCAATAGCCCCCCAAACACCGAGCGATGTTGCCGCGATTTACGCCCGCCGAATCGCGCAACATCGCGCAAACAAAATCGTGGGACGCAATATGCTCCAAAGAAGCTCTTGTACTTTTTTGGAGCGTATTGCGTCCCGCGATTTTGTTTGCGTGATGTTGCCGCGATTCGGCGGGCGTAAATCGCGGCAACATCGCTCGGCGTTTGGGGGGCTATTGCAAATCAACGGGCAATGCTAGGCGTCCCGCGATTTGCAATAAATCTCCGAATCGCGGGCGGAACCGCGGCGGTTCTGCCCGCGATCATACGCTGACATGTGAATGCAGCCTAACAGTTTGCCTATCATGCAAACAGATCCACAGATGATGCAATTTATATTACTTTGCATACTGCCTTGACACATCTTGAGCAATCAAACACATATGTTATGATGGTATTCATTGCATATTACAAGGGAGTTGTCAGGGTCTAGTGAAAAAAAAGTGAAGCAGAGACAGTTTTTCCTTCAGAGAGTGAAGCAGGCTGGATTGCCCTTAAAGCTTCTGGTCAATTTTTATCATTGTACCATTGAGAGTATTCTTATCCACTGCGTTGTAGTATGGTATGCCAGGTGCAGGGCAGAGGACAAGAAGTGCCGGTCTCGTGTGGCGAAAATAGCACAGCGGGTCATAGGTACGGAGCCACTGAAGCCACTGACTTTGGACACAGCATATGCCAGTGATCCAACCCATCCAGGTTACAGTGTGTTTGTCCTGTTGCCATCAGGGAAAAGATATAGGACACTCAAAACGCAGACATTGCTTAAAGTATAGTTTTTCCCTTTTTCCCCTGTCAAAAAATAGGTACCCACCCCCCCCCCCCCCGAAAGGTGCCAAATGTGGCATCGGATGGGGGGAAGTATCAGATAAGCGTAATTTCCACTTTTGAGTGGAACTCCGCTTTAAGGACCTGGTATGGGGAAGAGGTCCTTGTTCTTTCACATTGAAACAAGGTGACTTCCAAGGCGGGGAGGAGGAAACATTGGTTTTATTCATGGTTTTGTTATCAATTTAAATATCCACCATTTTTTACTTGCATGTGCACATTCACATTTAGCCTTGAATCCTCATTTGTAAATATGCAAGGTAAACAATCTCTGAGGCTGGGTACAGACTATTGTGATGTCAGACATCACATGTGATTTGAACCGCATTTTCTTTGCGATGTGAATTCAGCCATACAGATGAATTTTCGCACTGGAATCGTAACTGATGGGTGTTTAAACCTATGGGATCAGATTCTTGCACCATTGGGCAGTTCGCACTGAGAACCGATCTGGGAGTGTCATTAACTTTGTATTGAAACCCGCAACTGTACACCTACGAGAGACATGTGATGCGGGAACCCGCACCGGAATTGCACTAGTTCCCACATCGCAATAGTTTGAACCCAGCCTTAATGCAGACAAATAAATCTTGGGTCAATTAAGTGACTACAGGGATGTTGAGTTCTAAAAACAGAAAATTCAGGCTTGGAATTAACCACTTGACGACCGCCCCATGCAGATTTACTGTGGCAGGGCAGCTCGGCTGCGCAAAATCATGTAGATCTACGTGATTATTTGCACACGGTTTAGACTGCGCAGGCCGCCGAAGACGCGCTCCCGCTGTGATTGGACACAGCGGGAGGCAGACCGTGGGAGGAGTGGGCTCGTTTGCCACCGGCCTCCCGCGATCTTCGGCAACACTGACAGGAGAGCTGTCTGGAATGTAAACAATGTAAGATTGTGTGATTCAGCTAAGCTGAATTACAGAACTCTCTCTGCCTCTGTTCAATCCCCCCCCACAGTTAGTAAGCACATCTAGGGAACACATTTACCTCCTTGATTACCCCCAGCATATTATTTAGAACTGATCACTGTATTAATGTCAATGGTCCCCAAAAAGTTTCACTTAGTGTAAGATTTGTCAGACAATGTCGCTGATTGCCGCCATTACTAATAACAAATAAAAAGTCCACAAATCTATCCCGTAGTTTGTAAACACTATAACTTTTGAGCAAACCAATTATTATACGCTTTTTGGGATTTTTTTTTTTTATACCAAAAATATGTAGCAGAAAAAAAAACGCAGAGGTGATCAAATACCACCAAAATAAAGCTCTATTTGTAGGAAAAAAGGATATTAATTGTGTTTGGGTACAGTTTCGCATGACCGCGCAATTGTCAGTTAAAGCAACCCAGTGCCGAATCGCAAAAAATGGCCTGGTCATTAAGGGGGTAAAACCTTCCGGAGCTGAAGTGGTTAAAATATATATATATAGAACTCACCATATAAGTTTATGTATCAACAGGAAAACATTTGAACAAAATAAAACAACACAATACTATTAATACAACAAGCACTAGAGAAAAATGGTAAATGCAACATATTATGTAGACCCAGCCACAAGGAAAGCATATGTCCCCAATCCTTACCAAGTTATCTGCAAATAGAGATTCACTCAAATAGACATGTTGAAATGATACATATATTCCACCAATCAACTATGTTAAATATAATTTAGCTTCATTTCTTTAAGATGTTTTGACATGTACTTGTGTCATAACAACTTTATGTTCAAAAAATACATCTGCTACTTTAAATCTTTTTTAAATACTTGAAAATGAGACTGACAGTTTTTTCTTACAGTACATTAAATGGGCATTATAGTCATGGGAATTGCACAAAGATGCATAGACGTGTGTTTTTTCATGCTTGAGATGCTTCCAAAAATGAAATGCCTTGAGTTTTATAAAAAGGAGATATTTATTATTATTTATTTATTTATATAATGCAACAGATTTTTTTCAGATATCACACAATTTCAAATGTTCTTTAATACATGTTCCTCGGCTGAGAAGAAACTTAAAAACATGATGAAACAAGTCTAAGTAGTAGTAAAGTGGCATAGAATTTTTCTTTATAATGTAGGCATCAACATAGACATGCAAAAACCTGACACTTTCAACTGTTTCAATGGTTATGCATATACATCATGTGGCAGGGGACTTGCTTAGGTGGTAGCTCTGTGGCATCTATAGCATGCAAACTCTTTATGGAGCATTTTAACACAATTTTATTTTCAGATGCCCAAATATAACAGTTTCACATCAGCCTAAAACAAAATTAAACAGCTGCCTACTTCAATAAGTGTTAGTCCTTGCAGTAAGCTTTCATTTAGTCTCAATGAGTTCCAGACTGGTGGGTGAACCCTCCATGTTCTCTACAGTCCATCAAACTCACAGCACAGTTTTCAATGTGAGCTTCCAGCCCTTTTAATGAGTCATGCATTCAAGCAGGTAGATTTGGGGACTGTGGGTGCCTAAAAGGAGGTGGGCCTTATTCCTCACAAAGCTTCCCTGGAGCCCATAACTGCTCCAATCTGCATTTAGGGTGACATATACACCACCCCATGTGCCAGTTTGGCCCAGACTCCATCACAGTACAAACAAAAAGAAAGCAGCAAAACAAAACCTCCTGCGCTCGAGTTCTGTCTGATGGAGTAGAAAGAGGTGCACTACTAACTCAGATGTAGAGAGAGCTGTTTGGTCTTGCTGCCCCCTTCAGGATCAAGGGTATCCAGAACCACTGATAGAAAAGACAAAAAAGAAAAAGAGGGGCGCACCGACCTAGTGCATTACCATAAAACCATTTATTAAAATATTAAAAAGTGTGGGACCTGGCTACTTTGGAGACTGTATATGCTAATTTGATGTGTGTTGTACCACACCAGTTTTGTGAGTACTTTGTACACTTTTTAATATTTTAATAAATGGTTTTATGGTAATGCACTAGGTCGGTGCGCCCCTCTTTCTCTTAAAAAGAAAGCAGCGCCAGCTTAGTGAAGCATAAGGTTTATTGATACAAAAAACACATAGTGACTTACTCTTAGGTAAGTAAAGGCCGGTACGGTAGGTGAATGGGATCATCCATCTTCTTGTCCTGGATACCGTTGCAGAAAGGAGGGGTGCGGGGTGCCGGTGGTGCGTGGAGGCTGTTGTCTGGCAGCATGTCTGATGGTGCTGTGGTGGTGGAGGACTCTCAGTGGGGCTCCACTTCCTACTTCCTGTCAGCCTGACATCACTTCCTGTGAGGTGGAAAGATGGGCGTTGCTAGCTTTCGGAGCATCCGTGCTCCTTCATCACCGCCTAATGGATGATCCCATTCACCTACCGTACCGGCCTTTACTTACCTAAGAGTAAGTCACTATGTGTTTTTTGTATCAATAAACCTTATGCTTCACTAAGCTGGTGCTGCTTTCTTTTTGTTTATTCTCCTCAGAGCCTCTCCTTGCTCCAGCTGGCAGCCGCTTTTCATGGGCCCCCTCCCCCCTTCCACCTCATCCTTTTTTATATTTTTCTACCCATTTTTTACTTTCTATATGTTTACCTCTTCACCTCATGGTATGCCACCCACCATTAGAGAGCGCCATGTAATCATTGACTTTATCCATCACAGTACATAATGATATAAATGTGAAAAAACTTTCTGTGCTATTTCTGTGTATAAACCACCTATTACTCAACTCGGTATACTATAGAAAGCAGCTAGCACCACTATGCATCCAACCACCTGTACAAAATGCAATAAACATGTATATAGTCACAAAAAAGTGCAGCGCTCTCTTTTAATAAAGTGCATTCAAATTATAGTGTCCAATGATTCAATGTCAGTGAAAAAAAGTGCAGTCGCATACTCCAAAAACCCCTCAGCAATTGATTCTGATCACCAGAGGGCCCCCCACCTATGGGTGTCTTCTCACCTGCTTGAATGGACCTCACTTATTAAAGAGGGTCTATATGCACTTTGCAGTGTTATAAGTGGCACCACTTCCACCAGCTGTACACTCCAAGTCCTTGTCTCTCAGCAGCTCTCAGCATGGTGTCAATCATATAGGAGGCAGGAGGAAAGAACCATAGTGTAAATCGCTAAAAAGAAAGTATTTTTTTCCATGTAAAAATCAACTCACATTTCAGAAGCAAAAAAACGAGCATTTCACGGTGACGTAATGACGCTGACACTACGTGGAGCTGTGTATGCAGAGGATTGTATTGTGAAATCCTTGTTTTTTAATTCTGAAATGTAATTGGATTTTTATATCGCAAAATTTGCACTATAGTTCTTTACTCTTGCCTCTTATATGATTGACACCAAGCTGAGAGCTGCTGAGAGCCACGGAGTTGGAGTGTACAGCCAGTGGGAGCGGTACCACTTATAACACTCCAAAGCACATTATATTTACTTAGTGAGATCCATTCAAGCAGGTGGGCTGAAGGGCACTCTGGTGATCAGAGGCTGTTTCTGTTGTATGGGACTGCACTTTTTTTCACGGACATGAATCATTTTTTAATGAACTGTGTATATATTTAAAACAAAAGATGGACTCCCATAAATTTATTTTATATAGATGATTTTTACACTGTTGTCAGATATTTATTTATGCACTTTCATTTGAACGCACTTTATTGAAGGAGAGCGCTGCATGTTTTTGTGACAGTACATAATGATAACATGGATTAAGTTCAGCAGAGAAGAGCATACATAAGGTAATTTGAACAACTCCGTACAGAAGCATCATTTTTTTTTAATTAAAAATTATATTAATTGGACACCACAGGTGTGTTAAGATTGTAAGGAGTGATGAGTTGAACACACCTGGGTTTGGTTCGAGCAGGGTTTAGTGAACATAATTAAGGCTTCATTCACATTAGCACGTCTCCTTACCCACACAGTTTCCAGTGCAACTTTGAAGCAGCTTTTGATGTGACTTTGATCCCACTTTAAATTTTATGGACCAAAGTTGCATCAAAAGTTGCGCCAAAGAAGTGCATGCGACTTTTCAAAGTCGCTGCAACTGTAAGTTACACTGATTTGAATGGGTGTCATTGAAGAGAATAGGTTTTGACTCGTCATATGACTTTGATGTCTAAAGTCACATGACAAGTCGCTCAAGTGTGAATGGAGACTCACGTTTAAATGACAATAGCTAACCTCCTTAAAGTCAATAGGAGTTGAATGATAAAAATCATTACTGGCCACTTTATAGGTTATCACTCAAGGTATTGTCAAGTGGATATGCGAGGCTTGGAACTGCACTGGGGAAAAGATACCAGAGCATAAAAAACAATTTGGCTGGAAACATTGATTTAACCACTTAACGTCCACCCCAAACAGTTTTACTGCTACAGGGCGGCTCTCCTGTGCAGAATCATTTATATATACGTGATTCTGCACTTCTGCCTGCAGAGGGCACACAGACACCAACTGTGAGCACTCAATGTCCTCTGGCACCCGCTGATCATCAGCAATACACAGAGAACTGAGGCATGCCTATGTAAACAAGGCATACTGTATCTCAGGTCTGACAGGGGGAAGGGATGTATTCTGTGTCTCTGCAAAGTAGGGACTTGAATCCATCTCTTCCCCTCGTAAAAGCAGCACATTGTGTACACAAAAATACTGGCTAGGCACACAGTTACCCTTTGATAGCCCTAGATGTTTAACCCCTTCCCAGCTAGTGTACAGTTACAGTGCATATTAGCACTGTATTAGTGTCACTGCCGCAATATCACAGTCCTGCTATAAGCCACTGATCACTGCCAGCACTAGTATATAAAAAAAAAACAAAAAAAAAAACTTAAATATATCCCAAAGTTTGTAGATGCTATAACGCTCACGTAAATCAATTAATATACTTTTATTGGGATTTATTTTACCAAAAACATTTAGAAAAATACATGTTGGCCTAAATTTATAAAGAAATTAGATTTGTTTAACTTTTTTTATTGGATAGGTTTTATATCAGAAAATGTAAAATATTGTTTTGTTTTGTTTTTTTTTTTTTCAGAATTGTTGGTTTTTTTTTGCTTATAGCACAAAACATAAAAAATGTAGTGATTATCAAATACCTCCAAAAGAAAATCTATTTGTGGGGGAAAAAAATGACTTAAATTGTATTTGGGTACAGTGTCGTATGACGGCGCAATTGTCAATTAAATTAATGCTGTGCCTTATCGCAAAAATGACCTGGTCGTGAAGGGGGGTAAATCTTCCAGAGGTCAAGTGGTTAAGTAATGCTTAAATTGAAAAAAATTTAAATGTAGAAATAAAATAACATGCATGGCAGTTGCCCTGGCCCATCTATGCAATGTAAAGGAACTTACTGCAGCAACACTGACATCTAAAACGTTTGTTTAAATTGCTGGCAAAATGACAGCCCCCAGCAGCTTTGTTTTGTTTATAAAAAAAATGACTGAGGATTCCATTTATCTATACTAGACCCCTAGATCAGATGAGGGTCTGCTATGCAGGTTAATAGGGCACACCTACATGAAAGAAACAGCTTGGAGGTTCACACATCCTTTGGTCTGGTATGAATATTAAGGGACAACAGCAAAAGAATTGACCTTGTGCATTACCACTAAAAAAGGTTTATTAAGATCCAAAGACAACACATATTATACTCACAAATGAGTGATGATATAACACATAAAAACACAATGGAACCGGTCGTCTCCAAAGTATCCAGGCAACCCCTGTACTGGATGACGTGGTGGTGTCAGCAACTATATGGCTGAGCTGACGCGTTTTAAGGGACACCACCACGTAGGCAGGACAGGGGTGAGATTTTGTCATAGAGGTGGTCAGTAACAGAAAAGAGAAGAAAAATGGTAAAGTGGTGAAGGTTTCTATAAGTAACTTTTGGATGGTTGAGTGAAAAGGAGGTATTAGACAGGAGGAAAGTGAAAATAAGGTAGTGATCGGGGAGAGGAAAAAGATTGTTGGAGAGGTTGCACAGAGTGCATAGGTTGGAGAATACAAGCTCTAATGAGCAGGGCCCTCTGATTCCTCCAGTATTAAGTTGTATTGTAATTGTACTACTGTATCTGCCCTTATGTTGTAATGTGCTGAGTAACTGATGGCACTATATAAATCCTGTATAATAATAATGTTAGCATTACCAGAGATGTTGAAGTCTCTGCGTAAGATTGTAGCAATCATGGGGGAGAGTAAGGTAGGGCAGCCAGGCAGATAAGTCATCAAGGAAGGTTAAAACCAGTCCAGGAGGCTAATAGATCACAACAATTTTCAAAGATACTGGAGAAAATAGTCAAATATAGTGGGCCTCAAATGAGGAGAGGGACAGAGGGGAAGATGAGTGACAAACCTGAAAGGTGATTTATGGGAATAGGATTCCAATGCCACCTTCTTTCCGTGGTAGAGGGAAGTAGGAGAAACAGGGTTGGATTCTTGAAGCAAGATTTCAGTATCAACAAATAGATAAAAGGAGTTAGTTATAAAAAGGCCATGAACAGGGGTATGTTTTTTACAGACCGAGCAAGCATTCCAAAGGGTGCATGAGAAGAGGAGGCTGGTTTTGGGAAGAAGAGGCATATATACTAAATTGTGTGTATTAGAGCTGCTGCCAGGAGGGCATGGGGTGATGGGCATGTTGGCCCAAGTAAATAATGGAGGCTCCGGGATTGGGGATATATCTCCAGAAGTTAGGGGAAACACAAGTAATATAGGAGTATGATTTATATGAAGAAACGTGCCTCAGTGTACTGTGAATTTTATTAGTATGTGGGTTCAGAATTAGCAGGAGTTGATGAGTGCAGTAATAAGGGGAAGACCAAAGTGAGGGTGATATATACAGTATAAGCTGTGGGGTGGAGAAGAGTGGTGAAGGAAAGAGAGTTTCAGGAAAGAGGACACAACTGTGAGAGAAAGAGATAGAAAGTGAATGCTACAGAATGATTAAGACGAGTAAATAAAGAAATACTGTAAATATTGAATTATAAAATATGCAACACTAAAGAAAGAAATAAAGGGGAAAAAAAATAATGCAGCAACCATGTCTAAGGAGTGTTAAGCTGCAATGTGTTTCATTTTTGTTTTGGGGTTTAATACCACTTTAAACCTGAAGATGCTCAATGTAGTCCTCATATACAGTGCAAAGCTTCAAAGACTGCAAGTAACAAACAGTGTTTTTTGGAAAAAAAAAACAAAAAACAAAATAAATACATTTAGCCAAACTAGACATATTTCATCAAATTGCCACTCAAGAAGTCATCAGAAAATTCAGGGGGTGCAACTATTTCCTATGTAGAGGCCTTGCTGATAGAAGACAGACCTTCATCATCACTGCTTAGGTATTCTGTAGAGCTCAGCTCCACGTGCATTTATTCTGGGTTGATGGAGTTCATCTACTAATCAATCAACCAAAGTCAGCAGTGGTATTTCAGTGGCCAGTACATAGAGCTTGAAGAGCTTCCTACCTCAATACATGGTAATTTTCCTGGACTTAATATTGCATAAAGGCCACCCGGAGAACATGCTATTCACCCTTTTGTACCTGGCCACTTTAAACTGAGAAAATCTCATCTGCAACATGGAAGGGTAAAAGGGAGAATGGTGATAGGTTTCAAGGATAGTGAAGCCTTTGTGACAATTGTGGACCCCTGTGTCGTTACACCTAAAACCATGCAGAAAGGCCCAGGAATTAAAATAGAACTTGCTTCTCAAAGGTGCATACCTATTACTTATGTATATTTGGACTATGGACATGGGGAGAAATTGTGCTGGGTGGGGGTAATGGAAGGTTCACCAGCAAATCTTCTTAGCTTAGGCTAGTTATACATTGAACATATTTTTTTGTTTAACCAAAGGGTTGAACCACCACCTATTCATGGTATCCCTGATCACTGCCACACCAGTCATATTGTCCCTGATAACCACCACACCAGTCATATTGTCCCTAATCACCGCCACACCAGTTACAGTGTCCCTGATCACCACCACACCAGTGCAGTGCTGCCTCTGTCTGCTGCCTATACCAATACTAGCCTGTTTGCTGGTCACTTCTTTGCCTACTTAATAGAAATAGTAAAAATCAGTGCAAACTTGGAATAACTGACCTCAAAATAAATAAAATACTCTACACAATAAAAACATGATATTAAATATAGTGTTGAATATAAAGTGCAATCGTTGGAGCGGCTGCTATCACTAAGTATCTTTCACTGCATACCAAATATAAAAAAACAGATCGAAAAGAGTGCAGCGGCACTTGAATGAATACATACTGTATATATATTATAAATACATTTTATAAATATGAAAAATATTTAGTAATAAGTAAATCTAAGTGAAATAAATAAATAATATTTCATTCATACTGAATGAATACAAATAGTGAAAAAAAGTATTTTAAAGTGAGTAAATATTGAAAAAGTCTTTCAAAAAGAACAAATATATAAATATAAAAGTCCTGTGCTATAAGAGTGTGCAAAAGTGGTGCACAATGACCAAAAATATCACAAAATAGAAAAGTGCCAGTGCTTGAAAGTGAATCTTCTGAGGTGCAATCCTTCACCAATAAAACAATATACTAACGAAGTCAAGTTAATGACAATACGCGTATAGGGGAAGGAGCCTGCTATCGGATGTCTCCCCGCTGATCGTAGAAGGGGGACTTCTGCACTCTTTTGGATCACTTCTTTGCCTACTGCCTGGACTGATCCTTTGCCTCTTTGCAAACCATGTCTCTGCCTGTGTCCTGAGTTGACCAATCTGCACATCCTGTTGATTACGTTCCTATGAGACACCAGTCCCAGCCATCCCCTGTGGACAACTGCACTCCTGGAATCACAGGAACACATTTTTTCTTCTGTCCTTTAGCCTCCTGTACTTCCTGGCCAGTGAACATGGCATTTCCGGGGGCAGCCACGTACCAGTAGGCTAGGCTTGCTTGGATTATAGGAACTGGGACTGCTATAGGTAACCCTACACTAATCTATATTCCCTGACCACTTAGGTACAGAGGTGACCATTATAGTACATTGGTTTTGACACAATAGGTTGATTGGTTTTATGCACACTGTGATACCCCCAGCTCAGTACTCTACAGTGCTTTACTTTTGTTACATTCTATTTTAATATCAGTGCATACTTCATGCAGTTTTGTTACTGCAAATGCATATGTAAAATCCCTAGCAGATGTTAGATAGACCTAAAAAACAGTCTCCTTGATAAACAGGACAAGTAGCATCCTTCAATTCTGCAGCTTCTTTCATAAGTCGTTTGACTGCCGGGCTCTTCAAGTTGTAGCGAGTAGGCGGTCAAACTACTTATGAGAGAAGCTGCAGAATTGAAGGATGCTACAGATCATTACCATGCTCAACCACTAGAGATTGTGGACTGAATATCTACACTGATCAACTGGGAAAGCCACCTATCCCCATCTGGAGGAGAAGGGATAAGCGTATTTTCCAAAGCAGTGATTTTCAAGCTCACTTTTTATATCCATTCGGTAAGAGGCCAATATTGTTTTTGCACCGGTGGTTTATACACGGTTGGAGGTGAACATCACGTGAAGAGTTTATTTTGAAATACAGGGAATTTACTTACTGCACTTATCTATTTTCCGCCGAGTAAGGAGGAAATTCACCATCACAGGGACATCACAGTTGTCTTTTGATTTTCTTGGATTACTTTCCACATTATAATTTGCAACAATCCTGAGCACAATTGAAGAGAACACATTTTTCTTTTATTTTGGACTGTTGGACTACTTATTTGGTTTATTTGGTTTTTGTGCCAAAGTCACCCAAATACATTTTACGTTGATTATCTATTCACTACCTTGTTGGTTTTATATATCAACATATGTTTGTCACATTTTTATATGTACACTATATTTTGAATAAGCGCACCATTCCATTTATTCACATTTTTATGTACATTGACAGTTTTTTTTTTGTCAAAACTAAAAAAAAAATATTTTTTAATGTATCATTCTCTTTAAATTCATTGAAAAGAAATTGACTATTGGAACAGAAACACGGACTTGGTGCTCTTCCTGTTGGGGGCTGCATATCTATCAAATTTGATTGGATGGTGTATGGGGCTCTGTGGAAAATCTAATACTCCAGCTTTTAAGGGATGCAAGAGCAGGCTACAGCAAGTTGTTGTTTGTATTCCAAGCAATGTGGTGCAGCGCTAATCATAGAATTACGTAGTGACAATTGATATGCAACAATCAATAAATAACCATAAAGTGAATGTAGCTAAATAAAAAAATGTGTGACAAAAGAAAAGTCACCGATGTTAAATATCTGCACAATAAGTCCATGTATATCATAAAAATCCGTCAGAAATAAAAGATGATTACAGTTCCCAGAAAGGAAATCTCCACACAGAAGAGTAACATGTTTTAGGGAGTCGCAGAAGAAAATGCACCCAAAAAGTGATTCAATTGGCTCCTTACCAGATCCCCCTCACCACCAAGTTATAGGTGGCTAAGCACGTCACACAAGAAACTTGATGGTCCTGGGTTAAATCACCATGTCCACCACAGTAGCCTTCAGTAGCCAGAAGGATCAACTAAGAAGCAGCTCAGGGGCATCAACACTTAGCACAAACTCTTTGTCTCCGATTCTGTGGTGTCTCCAGCAGCAGTGACACCTATGCTGAGATCAGGAGATGGGGTCTCCTCCAGCCCCTCCCACTTTGTATAACCGATGTGTCAGGGTCGGGTCCCCCTGGGTTACCTTTAGCCACAGTAGAACAATCTGGCATTTTCCAAGTGTTTTTACCTCAGACAAGAATCAGTCCAGTTTCTTTGTTTTTTGTGTTTTAGTAGGAACTTGGATAGGAAAAGGGATGAGTGGGATACTCCAACTGAACAAAACTATGCACAATAGGCAGGGACGCCTTGAGTAAATGCCGGTTAATGCTGGTTAACACTGAGTAACACTGAAATTGAGCTAGTCACGGCTAGGCCGCTGGTTTCAGTCTGTCACTAGCTGTGACGCAGAACTGAAGTAATTCTCTGAGGTAATCTGTACTCTGAAGTAATCTATACTCTGAAGCAACTGAACTGCACTGCTGAACAACTTCAGGGCCCTTCCTGGCACCCCTTTTGTTCCTAATCTTCAGAGTTCACTACATGGCACCCCCTTTACTGTAACACTCTGAGTGAGCTGGCTCCTTGATCCCCTGACTTCTCTGGAGTGGTCCCCTCTCTTAGGCAGACCCCTAGGCAGTTCCCTTGGTACTCACGATACTTTTTTTTTCCCAAAGTCCTCTGCCCAGCAGCTCCACTGGTCAGCACACTGGATCCTCTGCAGCCCAGCTCCACTCCTGGTCCCTAGGCTGACCACCAGGATGACCTTACTCACTCTGCAGGAGGAGAGACAGTCATCCACCTCCTCCTGGGACTTTGCTCCCACCAAAAGATGCCCTGTCACATGCTCCCGCCCTATTTATGGCCAATCCCAGGATGCATTGCCACATGCCCTCTCACTGGGACTACCATGAAACAGGATTTGTCACTGGATGGGTTTCCTCCACTGTCCAACAAGCTCCCTCATTGGATACAGTGGGGACACTCCCTCAGACCCAGTGAATAACACCTGGAAAAATGTGAGAGGCAAAACTAACAGATCAGCTCCCCTGATAAGCAGCAGGAGCAAAATAGATGCTTTTACCTATCACCTGTCTAGGAGGGTGCTACACATGCAAAGCAGTATCCTGGGTCAAAAAGCATGAGAAGTATCCTTTTATGAGCCCCTGCAGCTGCCACAGCACTGGCTGAGATCAGTGTTATGATCTGTAGGGTCAGTGCTGGGAACCCTTCGGAGAGCTGTCAGGGGAACTGTCAGAGATGCAGGAGCCACTCAGAGACATGTTTTGAAGGCAAGCCATGCCTTCTTCCTCAGTCAGGCTGCTTTCTAGGCCCCTGCAGCAACAAATAACAAACACATATTTTTCTGCAAAAATATGTGCATTCATTTTTTTCTAAAAAGATTAAGTTATCCTTTAAAACACTATTATAAAAATCTAAATGCTGTAAGTAAGCAGGAAAGGTTTAGAACTCCCTTTGGGCTTTATATATTGTGTCTCTTTTGAGAAGATTTTTGTGTCAGATTTTAAATGATGTCTGTCCCCCCTACCAAGCACATCTTACTTCTGTTCCAGTTCTGACACCCATCACCCAGAAAAGAGGTAAACTTTCCCTCATGTTTTTATTGTTCCTGGGTCCCCATTGAAGGATGTTCCCTAACTTCCTGTTCTGTCTGAGTACCACTAAGTGGGGAAATTTTTCTTGATTTAACCTAAATTGTCAGGAAGCAATATTCTACACAAGAATATAAACAACTATACAATGCTGATAAAGGTTGTAACCCATCCCCCTTTTTTTACAACGCTAAAAAATATACTAAAACATATACTGTAGTTGTGCTTTAAGCAGTATACATCAGACTCAGTAAAATAACGAATACAAAAACTTTCACGTACCAGAATATCTATTAAATGTTTTTGTAAAAAAAAAAAATGTGATTAGGAGATAAACATCTCCTCTGACTAGACAGCATTACAGCAGAAGAGTTGTAAATTCTTTTTTTTATTAAACAATATGCTAATACACAAATTTAGCTATAACACAGATGCTCTCTTCTCACAAGAACAGATGATGATCTAAATAAGTAATCTATGTGTGTTCCTTCCATCTAGATGACAACTCGTGGGAAATGAAGCCAAATGTGACATCACTGCTGGTACAGCCTGTTACTATTTCACTTTTGAGAAGACTGTTTTCATTGACAGATAGTACAGTGACAGGGAGGTGTCTTCCCATCAAAGTGCCTAGAACAGGTAATGTGCATTTTAATGGAAAACTTAATTTTTTGCAAAAAAAAAAAAAAAAAAAACCCTATACTAAAAAAAAATTTATTTCAATTATTAAAACATTACTTATAGATTATTCAATTTACAAATATGGCAACCTGGTGTTCATATACAACTTGTGCACAGAAATCCCCTGGGAATCCCATTTCAGGATTGCCTGATTGGTTCACAGCTTTTATCATACTAAAATTCAAGTCACAACATACAATAGTGTAGACATCCCCACAATAGGAGTTAATATTTTCGTAAGAAACACTTCTAATTAACAATCCATGTGTTAAATGATATAGTGAAACAAACTGTGTTTTCTTCTGAACAGAGCAAGGGGGTTTTCTAAAATTATTGCAATGTACTGTATATAGGTAATTTAGTTAAGATTTTGCTTTCTGAACACAACCGGAGTTACATTTATTTTGTTATGATTACACATTATTATCTGTAATAAATCTGCCTCTTGACGTGTATAACGCAGACAGGATTTATGATCAGGCAATGAGCCTGATTTGGTAAAGAAAATGTATATATGCTTTTGAACAACCAATGTGTTCTGAGCATTTACTACATGCATTTGATGATCACAAAGAGGCACACATCTATGTAAATGGACATACAATTAACTAACAAATGTGGTTTGCTAAGCAGCATATATTCCCATATATGAATGTATGCCAGTTAAAGGGATGCTACTAGAGTTGAGCGAATACCTGGATGTCCGGGTTCGGAAGGTTTGACCAGAATTGAAAAAAAAGTCCGGGTTTGTGAACCGGACTTAACCTGAACTTTGCCCAGATCCCGAACCCCATTGAAGTCAATGGAGACCCAAACTTTTGAGCACTAAAATGCCCCTAAAACAAACATGGAAAGGGCTAGAGTTCTGCAAACTCATCTTAAGAGCATGGCAAGTGCTCTGCAAACAAATGTGGATAGGGAAATAACTTAAAATAACATAAAAAACATAAAAATAAAAAATAATCATCTTGAATGATGTAGGAGGAGGACGAGGCTCATATGGAGTAGGAGGTTGAGGTGGCGGTGGATATGGCGGTCTAGGTGGAAGCGGCGGCAGTGGAGGAGGAGGACGAGGCCCATATGGAGTAGGAGGTTGAGGTGGCGTTGGATGTGGTGGTGTAGGTGGAAGCGGCGGTGGAAGAGGACGAGGTAGCCAACACTGATTTTGGTTTTTAATTGTATTTCTTTTTAAATTAGGGTACAGCCCAAAAAGAGTGAGAAAGATCAAAAATACAACAATGGCTGGGTAAGGGGGTATACATGTCTATTCTGCACAAGGTACGGACAAGTCCTGTGGGATCCATGCCTGGTTCATTTTAATGAACGTGAGCTTGTCCACATTGGCTCTGGACAGGCGGCTGTGCTTGTCTGTGATAACGCCCCCAGCCATGCTAAATTCACCTTCAGATAATACACTGGCTGCAGGGCAGGCCAGCAGCTCCAAGGCATAAAGGGCAAGCTCAGACCATGTGCCCAATTTGGAGAGTCAGAAGTTGAAGGGGGCAGACCTGTCATTCAGTACGTCTAGGCGTGTGCACAAATACTGCTCCACCATGTTAGTGCTGGGTGGTGGTGCTGCTGGTGGAGCTCCTGTTGCAAGGAGAGGACGTGGTTGATCTGTGGCAGCTACAGGCACAAGTGAAACACCTTTCTCAGCTGCGAGTAGGTGACAGCCGATGTCCATCAATCTTTCAACTCACCTCCTTGCAAATCAGCCAAGCAGTCTGAGCCCCAAGTCATGCAGCAGTCTCTTCTTCTTTTTGATGACTCTGTTAGCATGGTTTCCCAGGGCCATTCACCTAGCCCTGCCCCAGAAGTGGAAGAGATTGAATGCACCGATGCCCAACCACTTATGTCTCAAGATGAGTACATGGGAGGACCATCGCAGCACGTCTCGGATGATGACGTAACACAGGTGCCAACTGCTGCGGAATTCCGAATTGTGGAGACCGACAATGGTTGCAGGGGTGAAGACTGCGTGGAAGATGATGTGGAGGACGATGAGGTCCTCGACCCCACATGGAATGAACGTCATGCAGGTGACCTGAGTAGTTTGGAGGAAGAGGTGGTGGTCGCACAGAGCCACCAGCACAGAAGAAGAGGGAGCAGGGTGCAAAAGCGGAGCGGCCGTGCCCTAGAAACTACGCCTTCTACTGCCCAACGCAGCAAGGAACAAAGCACACCAAAGCCAGCTCAAAGGAGTTCCCTAGCGTGGCAGTTCTTCAGACAATGTGATAATGACAGGACACAAGTGGTTTGCACGCTGTGCGATGAGAGCCTGAAGCGAGGCATAAACCTTCTCAACCTGAGCACAACCTGCATGACCAGGCATCTAAATATAAAGCACGTGCTGCAGTGGAGTAGACACCTCAAAAACCAAGAAAGGTCTCTGGCTCCTCCTGCTTCCTCTTCTGCTGCAGTCTCGGCCTCTTCATCCACCTCTGTAGTAAGACCGGCACCTGCCACCCCACAAACAGAGGATCTGCCAGCAACACCACCACCTGGGTCACCAACAACCATCTCCACAATGTCCCGTGGAAATGTTCAGCTTTCTATCTCCCAAACACTGGAGCGAAAGAGGAAGTACCCCCCCTACCCACCCGCGATCCCTGACCCTGAATGCCTACATTTCAAAATTCCTGGCCTTTGAAATGCTGTCATTCGTCTGGTGGAGACGCAGAGTTTTAAAAGCCTTATGGCAGTGGCTGTCCAACATTACGTCATGCCCAGCTGCCACTACTTTTCCAGGCAAGCCATCCCTTCCCTGCACAACCAAGCGGGTGACAAAATCAGGTGTGCACTGTGCAACGCCATCTGTGGCAAGGTCCACCTAACTTCGGATACATGGACCAGTAAGCACGGTCAGGGACGTTATATTTCCCTAACAGCACACTGGGTAAATGCAGTGGTGGCTGGGCCAGAGGTGGATAGCAGTTTGGCGCATGTCCTTCCACCACCGAGGATTGCAGTGTGCTTCAGTTTGCCTCCTGTTCATAACTCCTCCTACTCCGCTTCCTCATCCTCTACTGCCTCCTCATCCAGTCAGCATAACACCTTCACCACCAACTTCAGCACAGCCAGGGGTAAACTACAGCAGGCAGTTTTAAAACTTGCCTGTTTGGGGGAAAAAACCACACACCACGCAGGAGTTGTGGAGGGGCATTCAACAGCAGACCGATGAGTGGTTGATGCCAGTGAGCCTCAAGCCCGGCCTAGTAGTGTGCGATAATGGGCGAAATCTTGTAGCAGCTCTGGGCCTAGCCGGTTTGACACACATCCCTTGCCTGGTGCATGTGCTGAATTTGGTGGTGCAGAGGTTTCTTAGAAATTACCCCGATATGTCAGAGCTGCTGCAGAAAGTGCGGGCTGTCTGTGCAAACTTTTGGGGTTCTCACCCTGCTGCTGCTCGCCTGTCAGTGCTGCAGCGTAACTTCGGCCTTCCCGCTCACTGCCTCATATGTGACGTGCCCACAAGGTGGAACTACACCTTGCACATGCTGGCCAGACTGTGCGAGCAGCATTAGGCCATAGTGGAGTTTCAGCTGCAGCACGCATGCATGAGTCGCTCTGCGGAAAAGAACCACTTCACCACCAGTAACTGGGCCTCCATACGAGACCTGTGTGTCTTGTTGCGCTGTAACATATGCAGACTAGGCCGCAATGTAATATTTTTTCCCTAAATGGGTGTTTATTGAATAGGGGAATAGAACAACAGTATCCAAAGGGTGTATCTCACATTAACATATGCAGACTAGGCCGCAATGTAATATTTCTTCCCTAAATGGGTGTTTATTGAATAGCAGAATAGAACAACAGTATCCAAAGGGTGTATCTCACAGCAAAATATGCAGACTAGGCCGCAATGTAATATTTTTTCCCTAAATGGGTGTTTATTGAATAGCGGAATAGAACAACAGTATCCAAAGGGTGTATCTCACAGTAACATATGCAGACTAGGCCGCAATGTAATATTTTTTACCTAAATGGGTGTTTATTGAATAGCGGAATAGAACAACAGTATCCAAAGGGTGTATCTCACAGTAAAATATGCAGACTAGGCCGCAATGTAATATTTTTTCCCTAAATGGGTATTTATTGAATAGCAAAATAGAACAACAGTATCCAAAGGGTGTATCTCACAGTAAAATATGCAGACTAGGCCGCAATGTAAAATTTTTTCCCTAAACGGGTGTTTACTGAATAGCGGAATAGAACAACAGTATAGAAAGGGTGTATCTCACAGTAAAATATGCAGACTAGGCCGCAATTTATTTTTTTCCCCTAAATGGGTTTGTATTGCAAAGCGTAATACAACAGTATACAATGGGTGTATCTCACATTAACATATGCAGACTAGGCCGCAATGTAATATTTTTTCCCTAAATGGGTGTTTATTGAATAGCGGAATAGAACAACAGTATCCAAAGGGTGTATCTCACAGTAACATATGCAGACTAGGCCACAATGTAATATTTTTTCCCTAAATGGGTGTTTATTGAATAGCAGAATAGAACAACAGTATCCAAAGGGTGTATCTCACAGCAAAATATGCAGACTAGGCCGCAATGTAATATTTTTTCCCTAAATGGGTGTTTATTGAATAGCGGAATAGAACAACAGTATCCAAAGGGTGTATCTCACAGTAACATTTGCAGACTAGGCCGCAATGTAATATTTTTTCCCTAAATGGGTGTTTATTAAATAGCAAAATAGAACAACAGTATCCAAAGGGTGTATCTCACAGTAAAATATGCAGACTAGGCCGCAATGTAAAATTTTTTCCCTAAATGGGTGTTTACTGAATAGCGGAATAAAACCCCCTAAATGGGTTTGTATTGCAAAGCGTAATACAACAGTATGCAATGGGTGTATCTCACTGTAACATATGCAGACAGGGCCGCAATTAACTTTTTTTTCCCTTAAATGGGTTTTTATTGCAATGTGCAACACAACAGTATGCAATGGGTGTATCTCACTGTAACATATGCATATATCTCTCCCTCTGGGCAAAAAGATTGTGCACTGCACCCCCACACAATCAAATCAATGTAGATTGCTTTCTGATTAAAGAAGATTGTTCCTATGCTTTCCCTTAAAGCAATATCCAGCCTGATCCTACAGTAATCTCCTATCTCTCCCTCAGCAAAAGTAACCGGAACATCTCCCTAGTATAGTTTGAGCAGAGTGACGCGCGGCGCTATGTGACTCCAGCTTATATAGACTCTGGGTCACATGCTGCACTGGCCAATCACAGCCATTCCATTAGTAGGCATGGCTGTGATGGCTTCTAGGGCACACTAAACGCTTGCTGATTGGCTGCCTCACACCTGTTGATACCGCGCCATTAAAACTCCACCAAAACATCAAATAACGTTACCGAACAACGGACAGTACCCGAACATACAGTGAAATGTTCGTGTTCGGGTCCGGGTACCGAATACCCAAAAGTCAGGTACAAACTCTAACAATACAGTCCGGTTTTGCTCAACCCTAGATGCTACCCCTATAATAAAGCTCCAAATGTATGACAGGTAAGGCCTCATCCACACTGGGTGTTTAGCCCTGGTGCATAAGGCTCCAACATTTAGCTGCAGCTGGATGGCACTGTCCAGCCTCACTGACAGCAGCCTGTCAAATTCTATGAAAGTCTGACAGCTGCTGCAGCTGGATAAGACTGGGATGAAGTTGATATGTGGGTGTTTGTAATATCCTGTCCCCTATCCTTATCATAACAAGTCAAAGTAATGACATAACACCTGGAGGGCGAAGCCACAGTGTGCTACAGGGAACATTATCTGACCCAGAAATTATGAATAGCAGTGCCACTCAGAGCTCTACAAAATAGCCATGGTTTGACATTTGTTGTAGAGATTTACTGCAGCTTACCACAATTGGTATGAGTGTGTTCTTTCTCTATGTATATAAGCTCTCCCCTGCCAGCACTGAGTTGGCTTCCTGCTAGTCTTCTAATCTCTAATGGTAAAGTGGATGTAAACCCTCACATATACCCATTAAAGTGAACAGCCTCAGATGATACACGGAGATTTAAAAAAATCTCCTACATAGGTTTTACTTGTATATCTGCAGTCTTTTCCTCTCTACACCCTTTCATAGGTGAAAATTGTGTTAAAAATATTTCTTCATTTGTCAGCAGCAAAGAGAAGAGGACAGGGAGGCTGCAGTTACACTGTATGAGAGCTAATTGGAGGAAAGGAAGACACCCCCCTCCACACAGCAGAAGAATTGTGTTGTGAATAGACAAGCTCCATTCTGAGCTCTCCTCTCTCATGTGTCAGGACAACTTGTCAGAAGTTACTCATGCTGATAATAGAGGAACAAAGCACCAGAGACAAAAGATGCTTAGAACTTTGGGGAGAGATAAGTAAACACTACAGATATACGTGCTTTGCTCAGATTCCATGACTGAGGTTTACAACCACTTTAGCACAGAGCAAGACAACAGGAAAATGGTTTAAAAAGTGCTGAGACCCCACTTGCATCACTTCACTGCTTTTACGTTAAATCTTGAGACAGAATTGCTCAATTGTGGCTGTAACTACAGGCATCAGTGAGAGTTTACATTAACCACCTTGGCGGTAATCCCGAGCGTGACTTGGGGTTGATTTTTCATATCAGGAGCGGTAACCCCGAGTTGCGCTCGGGGTGGATGTGCAGAGAGCGCAGTGGTGTTCTCTTACCTTCTCCTGGCGATCCAGCGATGATCTCTCATTGCTGAGATCGCCACCCGAGAGTCCCGCCGCTCCTCCGTCCACCGTCGGTGTGATCACTTCCTAGTTCCGTTCCCTGCAGCAGCAATGCTGCATGGGAGCAGAACTAGGGAGGGAAATTCAAAAAAAAAAAAAAAACGTTGCACAAAACACATTTTATATTATATATACATATATATATATATATATATATATATATATATATATGCATATATATATATATATATATATATATATATATATATATATATATATATATATGCATATATATATATATGCGCATATATAATGCGCATGGACAATTACGCAGTCATGCAACACTGTACCTATAAAAATGTGTGTCCTTTATTCACACAAATAAAGCTTTCTTTTGGTGGTATTTAATCACTACTGGGTTTTTTATTTTTTATGCTATAAATAAAAAAATACTGAAAATATTGGGAAAAAAACACATTTTTCTTTGTTTCTGTCATAAAATTTTGCAAATTAGTAAATTTTCTTCACAAATGTTGGCCAAAATATGTACAGCTACTTATCTTTGGTGAAAATAACCCAAATAAGTGTATATTATTTGGTCTTTGTGAAAGTTATAGAGTCCACAAGCTATAGTGCTAACCATTGAAAATTGATCACACCTGATCACACCTGATGTACTGAAGGCCTACCTAATTTCTTAAGACACTAAAAAGCTAGGAAAGGGAGTTTTTTGAAGTTGTAATTTTTTCCCACAATTCTTTGCAAAATGAAGATTTTTTTTATTTTTACAAATTGTTGTATTAACAGGTTATTTCTCTCACACAGCATATGCATACTTGCAACTACACCCCAAAATACATTCTACTACTCCTCCTGAATATTGTGATACCACATGTTTGAGACTTTTTTCACAGCCTAACCACATACAGAGCTCTGCCTAACATCCAACTTCAGGCATTCTAGTGGTATAAATTACACATATAATTTCCTGACAACATATCGCACTTTTGAAGGCCCTGGAGCACCAGGACAATGGAAACCCCTATAAAATGACCCAATTTTGGAAAGCAAACACCCCAACATATAATCTTTGAGGCATAATGAGTCTTTTGAACATGTCAATTTTTTTCCACAAGTTTTTGGAAAATGTGGAAAGAAAATGAAAATGCATTTTTTTACACAAAGTTGTCCATTTATGCAATATTTCTAACACATAGCATGTACATAGCAAAATTTGCACCCAAAATATATTCTGCTACTCCTCCTGAATATGGCGATACCACATGTGTGAGACTTTTAACAGCCTGGCCACATACAGAGGCCCAACATCCAAGTACACCATAAAGCATTCTAGGAGCATAAATTACACATATCATTTCCTGACAACCTATCACACTTTTGAAGCCCTGGAGCACCAGGACAATGGAAACCCCCGTAAAATGACCCTATTTTGGAAAGCAAACACCCCAATGTATAATCTTTGAGGCATAATGATTTCTACTTCTAATTTCCTGACAACCTATTATTTTTGAAGGCTCCTCATATTTCTAACACATAGCATGTACATACCAAGAATTACACTATAAAATACATTATATTAAGGAAAGTGTAAAAATAAAAAAAATGATTACCTCTGGTTTTAGTAGTGCAGTTGTCCACAGAGGAGAGCATTGGTCCAGGCAGGAGGCAGGGACATGCTTAGCAACCACAATAGTAATTTTCCAGGCAGCAGACGGGAATATCGTCCATAGTCAATACTGGGATATTATCAGCACAGCCACAGCATTTGTCCAAAGGAATTGTCCAGGCAGAGACACGGTCAGCACAGCCATAATCTTGGTCCTGGTACACTGTTACCTGCAGACACTCATTTTACCACTCTCCAACCCTTCATAAACATACTGCCTCTTGCTACAGCTAATTTCATGCGGCAGGCAGAGGCATGATGGTAGTAAGTAAGCAACAGGCTGAGGGCCTCGGTCAGGTAAGACCTGGGGAAAGGGGTAGAGGCTTCTCCCACCCAAATCTCTTTGAAGCCTCCGGACTCCAGACCCTAATTCAGAAATTACAAAACCCAGAGAAAAACAAAAAATTAGTTTTCTCCATCCGGAAAAACAATTCTGGAGGCCCTCACATAAGTGAGACCCCTGTGTACTACAGTAGCAGGGCAACAGATCAGTCCAAGCGGCAGACAGAAGCATAGTCAATAAAACAGGCCTGGGTCAGTTCACGTGCAAGCAGTCCAAGCGGCAGGCAGAAACGTAGTTGATAAAACAGGCCAGGGTCAGTTCACAGAGAAGCAGTGAAAGTGGTAGGAAGAAGCGTAGTTGATGAAACAAGCCAGGGTCAGTTCACAAGGAAGCAGTCTAAATGGTAGGCAGAAGCGTAATCGGTAAAATAGGCCAGGGTCAGTTCACAAGAAAGCAGTCCAAACAGTAGGCAGAGGCATAGTGGAAAAACAGGCCAGGGTCAGTGTCAGTTTACGTGGAAGGCAATGGCATGGTTATTTGAGTAAACATGGAAAATGGTCAAACTGGGAAAACCGGGAAATGATTAAAATATTAACTAATATTTTATGGATGGATGATTAAAGTCGGAAGGATTCTCCAATGCACAGGCCGGGTTGGGAGGGACACTGAGGACAATGGCAGCTGGTATCACTACAAAATCCTCTTTTGCTGCATACACAACATCTTTTTTGGCGTCTTCGGCCTGCTTAAGATTGTAGAATGTTGTCTGGGAAGTGGCGCTCATGAAGTCGGCTAACAACATCAGAGCGAAGGTTTTCTGGGGGGGGGGGGTCCTAGTTGATAGGTGAGGGATGTGACAATTTCTTTGATGAATTTTAGGAAGGGGGTGGGGTTTTCCACGGATTTGGTGTAGATAATATATGCATTATAAATGGCCAATTGAGTTAAATAAATTGCGACTTTCTTGTGCCAGAAACGGGACTTCCTTGTTGCTAAGTAGGGTTGATCATTAAAATCCACCACCCATGTAAAGATTATAACCCTGGACACACATTGGCTTTTGAATGGGACCTCATCTTCTTTGAACCTCAACTGTGGTGTCATTATGGATGGTGGACATCATATATACATTTCAACTATCCTTCCACCTCAAGGCCAGGACTTTGTTGCTTCTCAAAGCTGCTTTTTCCCCCCCTTGTCATTTTTTATTAACCAAGGATTGTGGGAAGCCCTTCCTGTTCTTTCTGGTGTTTCCGCAGACCAGGGTTTTTGCAAGGTATAGGTGTTTGAAAAGGTGCAGGCTGGTATAGTAGTTATCCAGGTATATATATTAACCTTTGTTCAGCAGTGGGTACGCTAGGTCCCATACAATTTGTTCCAGTTGTGCCCATGTAGGCCGGGCACTCAGGGGGCTCGAGCTGGGAATCTCTTCCTTCATATATATGCGGAACACATATCTTGTGGCTCTTTCACATAATTTGTAGAATTTGACCCCTTATTTGGCCCTTTTGCTAGGAATATATTGTTTTATTCCTAGCCTGTCTGTAAAGTGTACCAGGGACTCATCCACACATATGTTCTGGTCAGGGACATAAAGTTCTGCAAATCTTTGGGAAAAATTTTTTATGAGGGGGCGAATTTTACAAAACTTGTCATAATTTGGATGATTTTGGGGAGGGCACTGGGTGTTGTCGCTGAAGTGAAGGAAGCACATTATCATCTCATATCAGGACTTGGGCATTACAGAAGAATACATAGGCATGTGTTGTAGGGGCTGGGTGAACCAATAGGCATGTCCTTCATTTTTTTTTTTGTAATCCCCATGTTTATAGTATGGCCCAAAAACAATTTGAACTCCTCCAAATTCGAATCTCTCCACTAAAACGGACGGGCATAGAATGATTGGGGGTTGTTTGCAATATAGCGCTGGGCATAGAGATTGGTTTGGTCCATGATACATTGCAGCAAATGGTTGGGCAAAAATAAATAAAGAAAATCAATTTCGGAGAAATTCTCAGGATTGGCCAGCACACCTGGCTGTGCGGTGAAAGCGGGAATGCTTGCTGATCCCGAGTTGGAGGGCAGCCATGTTGGGTTGGCAAGAGCATCTGGAAGGTATGTAGTGGCCCTGGCTCTTGGGGGATGTGACACTTCAGTGCTGGTAGTTGGGGGATTTCAAATTTCTGCGCTGGTACTTGGGAGTGATACCACCGTGCTGGGCCTGGGTATTCGATCCTGGGGTGTATCCCTGGTGGCAGTGCTGGTACTGGGCTTGGGCATAGGATCCTGGGGTGTATTGCTGGTGGCAGTGCTGGTACTGGGCCTGGGCATTTGATCCTGGGGTGTATCGCTTGTGGCTGCCTGGTTTTCAGAGCACCATGCCCTTTTAGGAGGGATCCATTCTTCCGCCGAGTCCATCGCCAATCCACCACTATTTATTATTTTGAATTCGGAATTGGATTCGTAATCTGATGATAACTCCCCACTGCTTTTGACATGGTGGCTGTGATGGGCTGTGCGACAGATGGCAGATGACTGCTGATGGTCATTGATAGGTGGCAGGTGACGGTCACTGATGGGTGTCTGATGGGTGACAGGTGATGGTAACTGATGGGTGACAGGTGACGATCACTGATGGGGTGACAGGTGATGGTCACTGATGGGTGATTAATGATTGACGGTCATGGGTGACTGATGACGGTCACTGATGGGTGACTGATGATGGTCACTGATGGGTGACAGGTGACGGGCGATGGTCACCGATGGGTGACAGGTGTACCGCTGACGGTACTGATGGTACTGATGGCAGTCTCTGCTGGTGACAGGAGCACTTTATGGGTGGCAGTTGCACTTTTTGGGCACTGACGGGAGACACTTTATGGTGTACTGATGAGGTGACTCTTGGGTGACAGGTGCAATGGTGGGGGGCTGAACACTTTATTTGTGTAGTGCACTGTAAACTGACAAAAGGCACAGATCAGTAACTCACTGCTTCTGGCTCGTCTCTCCTCACACTGGAAACAGTGTGTGAGGAGAGAAGAGCTGGTAGCAGTAAGTTACTGCTCTGTGTTTACATTTGTGACCAGCTGTGATTGGATCACAGCCAATCACGTGGTAAACAGCCACTGTCATTGGCTGTTTACCACTGTCGGTGACAAGCTGTGTTCCTGGGAACCAACCGCCACTGACATGACTGCACAGTGCGCTCCCGATCGTGCATGCACAGTCTACATCATGGGCAGAGCTATGTGATCAGCTGTGATTGGATCACAGCCGATCATGTGGTAAACAACCATGCTGTCGGTGACGCACTGTGTCTCGGGGACATGCCGCCACCGACAGTGCAGGGTGGCGCGCACACGATCGCGTGCCTGCCCTGCTTAAAAATGGGCCGCCGCCATATGAGGTATGCCGAGAACGAGAGCTGCACTGCTCCTCCGTCATTTGACAGTGGGCAGGCGGCAACTGGTTAACTATGTGTACTTCGCATCCATAGCAATTTGTTTGCTTCTCATACACATGTTAAACTTTGCATTTTTTAGTAGTAGTAAATTACTTAAAACCCCCAAATAATTATATATTTTATGAAAACAGAGGCCCAAAAGAATGAAATGGTAGTATTTCCAATTTTTTATGTTGCACAATATTATATGTTTATTAAATGCATATTTTCAATAAAAATGTAGTGAAATAAATTTAAATGCACACAACCTCAATATAATACCCTTTAAACATATATATATATATATATATATAATTGGTTTGCCCAAACACATTGAATCTTAAAATTACATGAGCCCAAGAAATGTCAAAAAATCACGGTACCGTAGATTGTGCCTCTGTAAAAACCTTTACAGCTTATCATTTGAGAGTTAACTGTAAATGATGGCTCTAGGATTATTGCTCTCACTCACACTAAATTTATGACAATACCTCACTTGGCCCAAATGCTGTTTATATGTCCTGGCCCAAATGCTGATTACATACAAGTGCAAGCCCTACCCTGTTTACTTTTATGTGTGTGAGCAGGGTGACTGGTTTGCTTTTAAATTTTTTAATCTTTATTTTTTTGTAAAATATTTTATTTATTAATTTCATTTCATTTTAAAGCCATCAGAATGGGGCTAAAAGGCCCCCTATATGATAGCATGGGCAGGTGACAGGTTCTCTTTATGAAACATCAGGAATTTAATAGGGCCCTAATTTCTCCCCTGCCCTTCAATCCAGCCCATCAAACACAGGACTGTTCTTAAATGGGCTGTTTACCTGGCTTTTCAGCAGGGAGTTTGACAGTTTTGAACCTGGAAATGCTCAGAGCTGAGTGTTTCTGAGTTCATTAATTACATAAAAAGACCAGGTGTCCAGACTCCCCAAGTGTTTGCCTTCTTTCTGTTAGACCTCAACACTCAGACCCAATATGAACTCATGTTCTCTGTTAAAAAGGCCTGGCTTCGCCACTCATCATGTACTGCACATCTGTAACGGTGGCACAATAATCCCCACCATTACCCCCCCTTTGGATGTTACCCTTGATGTCTAGCAGCTTTCATTATTGTAGAATAATTCTTTGCTCCTTTCTTTTTACGAGATGTACCCAGCCTTTGCTCCTCTAGCTTAAACTTCCTGGTTATTTTTGTTATCCATTATCTGCCAACTTTTGATACAGTAAAAATGTTCATGCCTTTACCTTTATAAAAAAGAATGTCATATATGGCATATTGTTAAATACTAATAAATACTATTTAAATGAAAAAAAAAATAAAATAAAAAGATCAGGTTTAAGAGGGTTTTTTTTCCCACCTGTTAAACATTTTTCGATAGGAATGTACACTTTAGTAATTCCATTAGGGGTCTTGTGTACTGGGTGTAAGAACACCCATGTGCTTATGTGAACCTGCAGAACAAGTATGCCTATAATCTTTAAAGTCATGTCTTAATTGTCTTACACATTTACTTTTAGTAAATCCTATCATTGAGTATTTTCTATATGCTAGTGCTCCAAAAGAACTTCCCTGGGTGTTTACTATACCACACACATAGCAGAAACCTGTACAGGTTAAATTAGTAGCCATTATTCTGAATATTAGTTGCTGTCATATCATAAATAAAGGTCAAATGCTAAACTGTTAATTAAGTACTTAATTAAGTTACTAAACTTCAAAGTCTAGAGCAAATTTCTTCAGAAATGGGGAAAAAAAAACTGAAAAATGATTAACAATAGTGCAAGTTGCATTCTATTATTGTGAATTCTATTTCAGAGGTACAGGTATGGTATGTGAACAGGCTCAATTACACAGGTAAACTGCAAATGAGCAATCCATTGCACTGATGTGATTGTAAGCTCATTTTCTGTGCACTAAATATTTAGGGTAAGGTGCATTTATAGCTGTATCGAAAGGTTGTGATGTCAGATTTAGTTAGCATTTCAGGTTAAATCTGTAATTGTAGCTCCACATCCTGGCCAAACCTAAGAACTACATTCTGCAGGTGTTTGCTTTTCTCATAGTAGTGCTTTCTACTACCGTAGCTTGGCAATAATATGTGCTGATGCACAAGATACAGTTTTCAGTAAGTTCTTTTAATATAATCTTTTTTTTCATACTGCATGGATAAAGGTAAAAGCCTGTTTATATATACTATGTTGATATCAGGCAAGTGGAAAAGCTATTAATATTGTTGGACAAACAAAACTCCAACACAGCCATTCCAACTAGAACAACTAGAATTAAAGCCATGGGCGGTTCCTGCTCAAGCCTCCAGCATACTTTGTATTTATTTATTTATATTTTTATTCTCAAAGGAGATCTATCTTTGTATAGACTTTAATTTGTTCTTGGCTCTCTAGCAGGAAAACATCTGTAATGTTTCTACGTCTGTGCCTGGGGGCACTCAATCCCTAGATAAACCAGGTTTATTTTTGAGGAAAAGACAAATCAACAAAATAATGATGTGACTATTCAAGGAACAGTATGAAACGGTTTAGATTAGGTGTAAAGAAAATGTAGTTTAAATGTAAGTGCCAACATTTGCTACAGTTGAGTTACACAGAATGGAAATGTATATTTGTGTTTTTATTTACAGTATGCCTGAACTTTAAGGCCTCATGTACACTGCTACTTGTAAACGGAAGTTTAGGAGCAGTTGGGCGTTTTTTTCAGAAGCCCCTGAACTCTCCTCTATGTTATCTTATCTGTCCATGTACACTGAGTCATTTACAGTAGTTTAGAGGCAGTTGTGTTTATTGTCGTTTTTTGGAAAGCAATTTTTTGCGTTCAGGACATGTGTTCACCGGCGTTTCAAACACCAAACGCAGACAAACGCAGCCACACGCGTTTAGCGCTTGCGTTTTGCATTGCATAACATGAGGCCTTATATATTTGTGTATATATATATATATATATATATATTTATATATACTAATAAATATATATATATATATATATATATATATCTGTATATATAGATATTTATATATACCCAAAAATGTGATGTTTTCCAGCTAGCTTGAAAATATAATACAATAATATAAACTTATATATATATATATATATATATATATATATATGTGAGTGTGTATATACTGTATATATGTGTATATATATATATATATATATATATATATATATATATATATATATATATGTGAGTGTGTATATACTGTATATATGTGTATATATATATATATATATATATATATATATATATATATACAGTGCCTTGCGAAAGTATTCAGCCCCCTTGAACTTTGCGACCTTTTGCCACATTTCAGGCTTCAAACATAAAGATATATAACTGTAATTTTTTGTGAAGAATCAACAACAAGTGAGACACAATCATGAAGTGGAACAAAATTTATTGGATATTTCAAACTTTTTTAACAAATAAAAAACTGAAAAATTGGGCGTGCAAAATTATTCAGCCCCCTTAAGTTAATACTTTTTAGCGCCACCTTTTGCTGCGATTACAGCTGTAAGTCACTTGGGGTATGTCTCTATCAGTTTTGCACATCGAGAGACTGAACTTTTTGCCCATTCCTCCTTGCAAAACAGCTCGAGCTCAGTGAGGTTGGATGGAGAGCGTTTGTGAACAGCAGTTTTCAGTTCTTTCCACAGATTCTCGATTGGATTCGGGTCTGGACTTTGACTTGGCCATTCTAACACCTGGATATGTTTATTTGTGAACCATTCCATTGTTGATTTTGCTTTATGTTTTGGATCATTGTCTTGTTGGAAGACAAATGTCCGTCCCAGTCTCAGGTCTTTTGCAGACTCCATCAGGTTTTCTTCCAGAATGGTCCTGTATTTGGCTCCATCCATCTTCCCATCAATTTTAACCATCTTCCCTGTCTCTGCTGAAGAAAAGCAGGCCCAAACCATGATGCTGCCACCACCATGTTTGACAGTGGGGATGGTGTGTTCAGGGTGATAAGCTGTGTTGCTTTTACGCCAAACATAACGTTTTGTATTGTTGCCAAAAAGTTCGATTTTGGTTTCATCTGACCAAAGCACCTTCTTCCACATGTTTGGTGCGTCTCCCAGGTGGCTTGTGGCAAACTTTAAATTACACTTTTTATGGATATCTTTAAGAAATGGCTTTCTTCTTGCCACTCTTCCATAAAGGCCAGATTTGTTCAGTATACGACTGATTGTTGTCCTATGGACAGAGTCTCCCACCTCAGCTGTAGATCTCTGCAGTTCGTCCACAGTGATCATGGGCCTCTTGGCTGCATCTCTGATCAGTCTTCTCCTTGTATGAGCTGAAAGTTTAGAGGGACGGCCAGGTCTTCGTAGATTTGCAGTGGTCGGATACTTCTTCCATTTCAATATTATCGCTTGCACAGTGCTCCTTGGGATGTTTAAAGCTTGGGAAATATTTTTGTATCTCGGACCTGCCTGGTGTGTTCCTTGTTCTTCATGATGCTCTCTGCGCTTTAAACTGACCTCTGAGACTATCATAGTGCAGGGGCATTTATACGGAGTCTTGATTACACACAGGTGGATTCTTTTTATCATCATTAGTCATTTAGGTCAACATTGGATCATTCAGAGATCCTCACTGAACTTCTGGAGAGAGTTTTCTGCACTGAAAGTAAAGGGGCTGAATAATTTTGCACGCCCAATTTTTCCGTTTTTTATTTGTTAACAAAGTTTGAAATATCCAATAAATTTCGTTCCACTTCATGATTGTGTCCCACTTGTTGTTGATTCTTCACAAAAAATTACAGTTTTATATCTTTATGTTTGAAGCCTGAAATGTGGCAAAAGGTTGCAAAGTTCAAGGGGGCCGAATACTTTCGCAAGGCACTGTGTATATATATATATATATATATATATATATACTTGTATATATATATATATTTATATATATATATATATACCCAAACATGTGATGTTTTCCAGCTAGCCTAAACCGTGCCCATCTGGACCCTTAAGCTGGGTACCCTAAAATAGGAGAAGAAAAGCAGAGGAAGGGGGCTGGGGGCCTGCAGGCAAATCCCCCTGGCCAGCTTGGCATGCTGCCATGCCAGGGTGACCCAACTCTGCCATGTCAGGATGACCGGAGTTTTCAGCTGCTATGTCAGGGTGAACTGACTCTGCCATGCCTGGGTGACCCAACTCTGCCATGTCAGGGTGACTGGAGTTTGCAGCTGCCTTGTTCGGGTTGACCAGCTTTCCATGCCAAGGTGGCCAGGTTTTAATGGCTTCTCCCCGGCCTTGGGTTTCAGGGTCTCTGAACTTGGCACGCTGGCGGGGAGGGGGTCCCTTTCTACCGACGGTGAAAATTCGGGACCCTTGGCACTCTTCTCTCAAATGAAAATGGCTGAAAATGTATATTTCTCTTGCATTGTGGGTATTTGGGAGGGTCTCCAGATGTTTTTTGCAAAAAATGGATCTGAACGCAAACGCCGCTAAACGCGTCTAAGCGCATCTAAATGCGGCATGCAAACGCGACACAACGGGCATTTTTAAACGTCGTTCTGTAGCTGTCAAGTTCCAGCATTCAAAGGAGGTTTGCAAACGTCCAGTGTACATTAGGCCTAAATATACCTAAAACAACTACTAATTAAGATAGCTTTGCATTTATCAAAAAATAAATTATGTTTAAATTTGTATAACATATTTGCCACCTGTAATCCTCTCTACAATAGTACTCAGAGGGATAGTCAGCACTCTGAGTCAATAAGGCTCTGCTGTAATGAACATGTGCTGATGGGAAACATAATGAGAACAGGGCAATCTTATAGGTAAGAAAGTCAGGCTGTTGCCTTATACCTAGTGCTTAGCCAACCAAGCCAATTCTGACTCTTCTCTCATAGATATAAAAATCGGCAATATTTTACTTTTTTTATTAGATAATTACTTAAAACCCCCAAACATAATAGAATTTCTGAAAGCAAAGGCCCAGGAAAAATGTTTTTAGCTGCACTTTTTATATCACATGATATTTGCGCAGCAGTTTTTAAAACTCACATTTTTGAGAAATAATACACGTTAATGAATTTGAGTGCACATAAAGACAATATTATACCCAATATTTTTGTAAACTATAAAAGATGATGTAATGCCAAGTAAATAGATGTCTAACATGTTTTGCTTTAAAATTGCATACGCCCATGGAATGGTGATAAACTAAGGTATTTAAAAATCTCCATAGGCAATGCTGTAAAAGCCTTTACAGGTAACCAATTTAGAGTCACACAGAAGGTCTGGCGCTCTCACTATGACGTTTGCGGCTATACCGCACATGCATGTTGCGATCACTGTTTACATATGCGTGTAGGACCAACATATGCCTCCACCTTTGAGCATGAGCATGGGGGTGCTTTACATACTTTTTCTTATAAATATTTATTGTATTCAAATGTATTTTTTTTTACACTTTATCTTTAATTTTTATCAACATTATTGCTATCTCAGGGGATAAACAACATCCCTTGTAATAGAAAATGTGCTTTGGCAAGTCCTTATGAAGAGATCTGGGGTCTATTAGATCCCAGATCTCTCCTCTGCCCTCAAAAAAATCTGATCAAACCACAATCAGTTTGATCAGATGCTGTTACAAGCCGATAACGGCTTGTATACAACTACCAAAACTAGAAGTGACAAAATGCTTGTCGCTTCCAGTTACATAGACCATAGAGATGATTAGGGAACTTTCATTCCTCCTTCATCTCTATTGTCAGCCGATAAAACTGCCAGTTTTAATCTCAAAGGTATAGGAGAGCCTGGGAAAGCGTGGAAGGCAGTGGGAGGTGGGAGGACCCCCTTCTGCTACATGCAGCAATCCAGAGGCTTGTATACAACTACCAAAACTGGATGTGGCAAAATGCTTGTCGCTTCCAGTTACATAGACCATAGAGATGATTAGGGAACTTTCATTCCTCCTTCATCTCTATTGTCAGCCGGTAAAACTGACAGTTTTTGTCTCAGTGGAACAAGAGAGCCTGGGAAAGCAGTGGAAGGCAGTGGGAGGTGGGAGGACCCCCTTCTGCTACATGCAGCAATTCAGAGGCTCTATATAGTGTATAGTATATAATATATTGTACTATATATTATATACTTTGAAAGAAAAAAAGGCTAACGCTATCATCCTTACACAAGCATAGCTCAAGAATTTCCTTTCTATACTGCACTGTATCATATAGAAAGTTTAAAAAAATGTCATTTCAAAGTGCACCAGGAAACCTCAAAACCACAAATCATAATCAATATACAGTATGAGGCAGTTTTAAGGCAAGCAAAATAAATGACAGTGCCATGTTTTAATTACAACAGCCAAATATAATGTGTATGACTTGGTGTCTGTAGAATATGCAAGCAGTTTGATTAGGACTGGGGGCAGCAATGTAAGAGGGGTAGAAAGAAGTCATGTTTTATTGACAGCAGTCATAAATATTGTAAGGAGAACACAGGCGCCACTCTAAGTGCAGTATATTGAGATTTATTAAGAGTAGGGCTTAAATAGGAAAAGAGGCAGAACCAACTAGGTCCTAAAGTTTGCCACATCTGCCTAATCGGCTGAACGGCTACAGCATACTAATATAATACAAGTTGTAAAATTTAAGGATAACTAAACATGTTACTAACAATGTACATTAAACAACTAATTTAAGCAGTGGTTAAGAATAGGGATGATCGAACTTTTTAAAAGTTTGGTTCGGCCAGAACATCCGAACTTCCCGAAAGTTCGGCCCGGATTTCAGAACCCCATTGAAATCAATGGGACCCGAACTTCGGTAATCAAAAACACCATTTTGAAGCCCTAAAACCCAATAAATGTCCCTAAAATGTGCCTAGGGTTCTGGGTCATACCCCAGGGACTATTAATCACACAAAACAAAGTTCTTAAAAATTGTAATTTTTGATAGAGAGCCAATTATTGAAAAAAACAAAATTAAAAAAAAAATAATAATTTCTTTGGATTTAGTATCTGGTGGGTCTAAAAAGTGTACCTGTGAAGTTTCAGCTCTGTAGCATGTCCAGAACCATAAAAAAAAGCTTGTTTGTATTAGGTCACTTATAGAACAGGATAGTGGCTTCTCTCTTTTCACACCTTGCCGGTTTAGTAGCAAGCGTTTTTTTGGGCATTTTTTGGGGTCTTTTGAGGCAGGCAAAACATCTGAACTTGTGTATACGGGTATATATACACACATACTTATATGTATATATACACCTAGACATATATAGGTGTGATAGTAGCAGAAATATATGCTTGCGCTAATGAAATCATTTACACTAATATGGCTCCGCTCCTATAACACCTATATATGTCTAAGTGTAAAATACATATAAGTATGTGTGAATATATACCACTGTACACAAGTTCAGATGTTTTGCCTGCCTCCAAAGAACCCAAAAAAATGCCTGCAACAACACACCTGGGCGTTTTTTTTTTTACGCTAGCGTTATTTGGGCATTTTCTTGGGTTCTTTGGAGGCAGGCAAAACATCTGAACTTCTGTATAGTTGTATATATATATATATATATATATATATATATATATATATATATATATATATATATACACACACTTATATGTATTTTACACACACACATATATAGGTGTGATAGGAGCGTAACTATATTGGTGTTAATTATTTTATTAGCGCAAGTAGTGTTTTCTGCTCCTTTCACACCTATATATGTGCAGGTGTATATACATGGGTGTGTATATATACCCCCCTATACACATGTTCAGATGTCATGCCTGACTCCAAACATGTGCTCAAAAAATCCCTATAGACGCCTGCAGCCAAAAAGCAAGCTGACAGGGGCGAACCCATATTACTGCAGCGAATGTGACTTCAGAGAAACGATCTTTTCTCTATAGCGGTCACCCTGATATGGAAGGGTTTGGTCACCCTGCCATAGCAGTCAGTTTCAGTTCACCCTACACTACACTACGGTCACCCTGGCACTTAACACTTTCCCTACAGAAACTAAATTTTTGCATCTAACTAAAGTGTAAAAGAGCACCCTATCTACACTAGATATCCCTTTCCTCACACTAATAAATGCTAAATGACACTTTGTAGCAGAAGTCACAGAACTGCTTCCACTCTCTTCCATGTCCCTGTATAATAATGCTAGGAATTTGTCGGGGGCTATCTTATATACTGGGGGGCGTATTCACTAATGATTGGCCTATGGACCCCCTAGTCACTCCAATCACATTCCTAGCATTCTCCTGCCCCCTCAATTGGCTTTTGCTAATGGTTCTGGTCCAATCATGGGCTTTTAAAGCCCATTTCCTGTCCCATTGCATTTTGGTCGGTTCTGGTTGCCGAATTCTGAACTTTTTGGGCAAAAAGTTCTAAATTCAGCCGAACCTCGAACAGCCAATGTTCGGGTCGAACCGATGGTCGACCCGAACCGTTCGATCATCCCTAGTTAAGAAATTAAAGACTAACTTAGACTACTAGTAAGTCTTTCATTTCTTAACCACTGCTTGAATTAGTTGTTTAATGTACATTGTTAGTAACATGTTTAGTTATCCTTAAATTTTACAACTTGTATTATATTAGTATGCTGCAGCCATTCAGCCGATTAGGCAGATGTGGCAAACTTTAGGACCTAGTTGGTCCTGCCTCTTTTCCTATTTAAGCCCTAATCCAAAATGGCGCATTATCGGCCTGAAGAAGGAGCGCATGCTCTGATAACGCTTCGCCGGAGCCATTACGCAATTACGCTTCCCGGAAGTGACGTCAGGACGGTAGTGGTGTGTCCCCGCAATCAGGAAGTGTCGTTTTCCATCGGTCACAGCCTAACGCCCAGAGACCGCTCGAGCCAACCTGAACTAGGACACCGGGAGCTATTGCCTGCATGTACCATGATGCTTTTATGATGCTTCTTTTTACATACATCCTTGTGAGTACCTTTCTATCAGTTTACTCTTAATAAATCTCAATATACTGCACTTAGAGTGGCGCCTGTGTTCTCCTTTCAGTTCGCTACAAGCTCCTTCTACTTGCCATCAGAGCAGCCTATGGAGTGTGGTGGTTTGAGATTTAGAATTTATGGACTCTCTTTATGGACTTGGAGTACAGTTACCATTGTGATGATGTTTTACTGTATCAGTGTATGTTCCCGTGTTCATATAAGTGGAGCTTGTGAAGTTTTTTGACATTTCTTCCCCCGCTGTGCGCCAGTCTTTACCATTTTGTCATAAATATTGTATAGACTCGCTGCAAATTATGCAAGGATTTGTAGTTGGGTTCTATGTTAGAGGAAGACATATTTTATTTAGAAAAAAAATCCGTTTATTAAGTCACATGTGTTCATTTTTACCAAAAATAAAAGCTATAGTGAGCCACAAGCCAGAGAAGCTCAACTGATCTCCTAGACCAGTGGTTCTCAACTCCGGTCCTCAGGACACACTAACAGGCCAGATTTTAAGTAACACCTTGGGGAGATGCAGACTAGAATACTGCAATCAATGAGCAGCAAAATTTATCACCTGTGATGTATTTCAGTTATCTTGCAAACCTGGCCTGTTAGTAGGTCCTGAAGCCCGGAGTTGAGAACCACTGTCCTAGACAGTAAGTAATTCTTTTTTTTTTTCTGCTTGGATTAAATGCCAGAGGACGAGAGCAGGCAGATTTAATATGTACCAAAAAAAAACCACTTTGTTTTTTTTTCAGATTCTGTTTATCAAAACAAAACATTACACAAATTTTCAGCAGAGTTTTTTTAAGCCTTTTTAATAATCTTTTATTTAAGGCTGCATTCACATGTCAGCGTTTGGATCGCGGGCAGAACCGCCGCGGTTCCGCCCGCGATCCGGAGATTATTGCAAATCGCGGGACGCCTAGCGTTGCCCGTTGATTTGCAATAGCCCCCCAAACGCCGAACGATGTTGCCGCGATTTCCGCCTGCCCAATCGCGGCAGCATCGCGCAAACAAAATCGCGGGACGCAATACGCTCCAAAGAAGCTCTTGTACTTCTTTGGAGTGTATTGCGTCCCGCGATTTTGTTTGCGCGATGTTGCCGCGATTCGGCAGGCTGAAATCGCGGCAACATCGCTCGGCGTTTGGGGGGCTATTGCAAATCAACGGGCAACGCTAGGCGTCCCGCGATTTGCAATAAATCTCTGGATCATGGGCGGAACCGCGGCGGTTCTGCCCGCGATCCATACGCACACATGTGAACGGAGCCTTAGGGGAGAGAACAGGCATATTTATTGGTAAAAAAAAAAAAATGTCTGTTCCTTAAGAGTAGCATTTGAAAGATCTTGTTCTAGATGTAATTAGTGTCAACACATAACTGAATACACAATTTTTTGCAGAGAACAGGATAGACCTGCTAAAAAAAATGACATTTTTGCAACTGGGAAAATAGAATAAAAAATTAGGTTTTGGGTGTAATTAGTGCTAAAATACTGAAAGCCAAAACAAAAAAAGTCATGCAAATAATAGAATGGTTCCTGCCAGAAATATTTTTTTTACAACTGGGAAAGAGCTGATGAAATATTTGTGCCAAATTAACATTGCTTTTGCTATGGAATTGGAGCAGTATAAGATTTTAATGTTGGAAGGCCTACAGTGGTAGCAGAAGATGGTTACATTGTCAGGTGAGCAATTGTATAAAGTGACGGTTACATAGGGCTGTTTCTCTGCTAAAGGTGCAGACCGACTCTGCTGTATTGAGGGGCACATAGGTGGGGCCATGTATTGTAAAATATTGAAAACAAACAACAGGAGCGCCACTCTAAGTGCAGTATTAAAAGGACTGTGGCTTTATTAAAACAATTGAGCAACTTACAAGATATAAGATGATATGTGCACATCAAACCCTCCAGGGGTCAGAGAGGCTATAATAGTAGCAGGGTGTCTGAGGCTCAGCAAAATCCAATTGACACTGTACTAGTGACACTGGCTGGAAAGTGGTTAACAACTAAGGGGCAATCCAGGGGTTAACGGTGTGCATAACAATGTGTAATGTGTGTAATGTGTTCTTACTGTGTTTTACTTTCTGATCTGGCTTTTTTCCCCCCTGCTTTTCAGGGAGAAGAAACAGACAGATTTCTGTTCCTATGCTCACAGAGTTCAGAACTCTGTGTGCGATTGGACAAATCCAATCGGCATATTTCAGTCAAAATCATTGGCTAAAAATCTGCTGCCAAACTTGTGCCGTGTCAAATCAATGCTAGATTGACATGTACATGGCCTGTACTGCTGCCCTTTTGCAGTATATTTACTGTGAGTGATTGGAAAGGTGTTCAAATAATGATAGTTTTCCTTCATTTTTAAATTTTTTAAATGCTCATCCTATTCATACGTTTTTAACATTGGATGTGAGTCACATAGGTTTTATGTTTAGCTTTCTAAACGTATTACCCATGAGAATATATTTTGCAGTGTGTTTACATACAGTTGATATTAAGTATTCCCAATTCAGTTCTGTGTTCTTCTAACAATATTTCCTTCCAGTCTAAATCTTGGTAAGCAGTTATCAGCCTTGGAAAGTTTGCACTCTTAAAATGTTGTGTTTGTATCTTTCCAATGTGTGCTTGTTGCTTATAGCTAACATTAAATGAAATGGTATGGTCACTTCTATCCAGATGTTCTTTAACCACTTCCATACAGAGCAGTTACACCCCCTTCCTGCCCAGACCAATTTTCAGCTTTCAGCGCTCCCACACTTTGAATGATAATTACTTTCTTTTGGTAGTATTTAATCACCACTGGGTTTTTTATTTTTTTGCGATATAAGTGAAAAAAGAGCGAAATTAAAAAAAAAACATTTTGTTTTAGTTTTTATTATAAAATTTTGCAAATAAGTATTTTTTTTTCATACATTTGGGCCAAAATTTATACTACTACATATCTTTGGTAAAAAAATAACCCAAATGAGTGGATATTATTTAGTCTGTGTAAAAGTTATAGAGTCTACAAGCTATGGTGCCAATCATTGAAAATTGATCACACCTAATCACACCTGATGTACCGACAGCCTATATCATTTCTTGAGGCCCTGAATTGTCAGAACAGTACAAATTACTCCCCCCCCCCCCCCAAATGACCCATTTTTGGAAAGTAGACATCCCAGGGTATTTAGTAAGAGGCAGGGTGAGTTTTTTGAAGTTGCAATTTTTTCCCAAAATTCTTAAGAAAATTAAGAAACAATCTTTTTTTTTACACAAAATTGTCATAATAACAAGTTATTTCTCACACATAGTATATGTATACTTGCAATTAGACCCCAAAATACATTCTGCTACTCCTCCTGAGTATGGAAATACCACATGTGTGAGACTTTTACACAGCCTGGCCACATACAGAGGCCCAACATGCAAGGAGCACCGTCAGGTGTTCTAGGAGCATAAATTACACATATAAATTCCTAACGACCTATCACACTTTTGAAGGCTGTGGAGCACCAGGACAATGGAATTACCCATTTTTTTCCAGAAGTTTTTGGAAAATGTGGAAAGAAAATGAAACATTTTTTTTTTACACAAAGTTGTCAATTTATAAGATATTTCTAACACATAGCATGTATATAGCAAAAAGGACACCCCAAAATACATTCCGCTACTCCTCCTGAGTATGGCGATACCACATATGTGAGACTTTGTCACAGCATAGCCAAATACAGAGGCCCAACATACAAGGAGCACCGTCAGGTGTTCTAGGAGCATAAATTACACATATAATTTAATAACAACCAATCACACTTTTGAAGGCCCTGGAACACCAGGACAATGGAAACATCCACAAAATGACCCCATTTTGGAAAGCAAACACCCAAAACATAATTTAGGAGGCATGGGCTGCAGATAGGCACTCAGGTACTCTGATGGGCTGCAGACAGGTTCTCAGGTACACTGATCGGCTTCAGAAAGATACTCGGGTACTCTGATGAGATTTAGAGAGGTACTTGGGTTTTCTGATGGGCTGGAGACAGGTACTCGGGTAATCAGATGGGCTGCAGATAGGTACTTGGGCACTCTGGGCTGGAGACAGGTACTTGGGTACTCTGGGCTGGAGACAGGTACTCGGGTACTCTGATGGGCTACAGAGAGGTAATCGGGTACTATGATGGGCTGCAGAGAGGTATTTGGGTACTCTAATGGGCTGCAGATAGGTACACAGATACCCTGATGGGCAGGAGACAGGTACTCAGGTATTCTGATGGGATGCAGATTGGTACTCTGAAGGGCTGGAGACAGGTACTCGGGTAATCTGATGACAGGTAACCGGGTACTCTGATGGGCTGGTGACAGGTGCTTGGGTACGCTAATGTTCTCGGGTACTCTGATGGGCTGCAGGTCCCGAGTACCTGTCATCAGAGTACCCGAGTACCTGTCACCAGCCCATCAGAGTACCCGAGTACCTGTCATCAGGGTACCCGAATACCCATCACCAGCCCATCAGAGTACCCGAGTACCTGTCATCAGAGTACCTGAGTACCTGTCTTCAGAGTACCGGAATACCTGTCACCAGCCCATCAGAGTACCTGAGTACCTGTCATCAGAGTACCTGATGGGCTGGTGACAGGTACTCGGGTACTCTGATGGGCTGGTGACAGGTACTTTGATGGGCTGGTGGCAGGTACTTTTATGGGCTGGTGACAGTTACTTTGATGGGCTAGTGACAGGTACTCTTTATTGGGGGTTGCAATCAGTGTGTTTTGGGGTGCACTGTGATCGGTAACTAGCTGTTACCGCAATCTCCTCCTCATACAGGATCAGTGTGTGAGGAGAAGAACATGGTGACAGCTAGTTACTGTGTTCTCTGTTGACATTCTGTGACCGGCTGTGATTGGACACAGCCGGTCACGTGTTAAAGAGCCTATTTCATTGGCTCTTTACCCTAATCAGGGATGCACTGTGTCAGAGTGACACTCTCCATCCCTGATCGCCGCTCTGCGCGCCCCTGGCGGCGTGCACGAGGGTAGTGCATGTGGCCGGCTGTGTTTGGACACAGCCGGTCACATGGTAAAGAGCCATTTTTTTAATGGCTTTTTACACTGATCGGGGATGGGCTGTGTCCCGACGGACACGCCGCATCCCCCGATCGCCGCACTGCGTGCCCCCGGGGGGGGGGGGCGGGATAGCAGCAGATCCGGTCGGTTGTCATATGACGCCCATCCGGATCGAGGGAGACTTCCTGCCGGCGTCATATTACTATGGCCCGGTAAGGAAGTGGTTAATATAAACAATATAATGAGCACTGCTTGAGAATAACAGGTCCAGCAGAGCATCATTTCTAGCTGGGGCTTCTATAAACTGTACCGTATGTAATTATTTTTAAAGAATTTTGCATTAATTAAGTGCAATGGTCCAAAATTACTTATAAATCCTCTTTCTTTTCTACAGATTCTGTTATTGTTACCCTACATATCCAATCCTCCCAAGCTTATAAAGATGTATCAAATGCAGTTGCTTTCCTTAGAGGATCACTACTTCCAGGTAAGCTGGCACATCCCAGAAGCTATGCAAGCTGTAAATGTTTTCATGAATACAAAATTAAAATCCATATAACAGTGATGTAATTATACATGCATATTATAACTTACCAGGTATCCTGGGCATGTGGAGAGGGAAAATAAAAATAAAACGTTTTAAATGTTTTTACTCATGATTCATGATCATGATCATATACAGTTTGGGGTTGTATATATAGTATATTATTTTTATATATAACAGGCCAATAAAAACTTCTGGTTGTATCCAGGATTGAAGGTATTTATGCTTGAAGTGTTTCTTGCTGTACCTGTTTAAAGTATTTTGTGTAATTTGGGTTGGAGATTGGTTATTTCATGCACCACAGCCCAATGCATTACCAATAAACCTTAAAGTAATGTGGGACTTTAGAGGTGCTAGAACAACAGGATTACTTATACAAATAAAGTATAAATTACCAACAAATTTTATTCAAAATCCCTTTAAAATCACAGTTAAAAACACATAACCATATCATGATCCTATTTGTCAAAAACTGGTTGAGATAACCTTTTCATACAATGATGCTACATTCTCAACATGTTTTGCTGAATATGCGGCTTGTTCAGAAGTTGTTGTAGTGTAAGAACTGTACATCAAATTATAAATAAACAATGAGAGCTTATACAAAAACAATAATACAGTTTCAGATTTTTTTTTTACAATATTATTTTTACATTGCTGTAACATGATCCAAGGTGAAAATATTATTGTAAACAAAATCTGAAACTGTATTACTGTTTTTGTATAAGCTCTAATTTATTATTATTTTTGTACAGGTCTTATGCAACAACAATTCCTGATGAAGCTGCATATTTGGCGAAACATGTTGAGAGAGAATATATCAGTATTGTAGAATGAAAAAGAGTAGCTCAACCGGTTATTGACAAAGAAGATTATTATATGGTTATGTGTTTTTAATCATTATTTTATTGGATTTAGAATAAAAATTGTTGGTAATTTTTACTTTATATGTGTATGTAATTATGTTGTTCTAGCACCTCTAAAGTCCTGCATTACTTAATGGTTTATTGTTTAACCACTTGACCTCTGGAAGATTTACACCCCTTCATGACCAGGCCATTTTATACAATTTGACACTGTGTTACTTTAACTGACAAATGCAACTCAGTACACAAAAAAAAATGATGTAATCCCCCCCCCCCCCCACCACAAATAGAGCTTTCTTTTGTTGGTATTTGATTACCACTGCATTTTTACTTTCTGCTATATAACTGATCCAATAAAAATATTTAAAACCTCAAACTTCCTCAAAAATTTGGGCCAATATGTATTATGTTACATATTTTTTGTTAAAAAAATCTCAATAAGCATAGGTTGACAAAAATGCACAAAAGTTATAGCGTCTAAAATCTTTTGGATACATACTGGAATTTTTTTTAATGTTAGTAATGGCAGCGGTCAGTGACTTAAAGTGAAACTGCGATATTTTGTTGGACAATCGGACACTAATTGACACTTCATGGGAACCAGTGACACTAATACAGTGATCAGTGCTAAAAACAAGCACTGTCACTGTACTAAAGACACTGACTGGGAAGGGATTAAACATCTAGAGTGATCAAAGGGTTTACTGTATGCCTAGCCAGTGTTTTTGTGTAGTGTGTTATGTGATTTTACTAAGGGAAGTGATGGTTTATATTATCGCTTTGCAGGAACACAAAATCCAGCACTCCCTCCCTGTCAGAGCGAAGATCTGTCTTGTTTACATAGGCATAGCTCCATTCTGTGTCTCTGCCTGATGATCGCCGGGTGGCGGTGGACATCCAGTCCTCAACACATGCAGATCGCCTTCTATTGTGAGTAATCACAGCAGAAGCAGGCCGCCCCCCGATGTGCATCCCCTAGGTGGAAGTGTAGAATCACAAATACCATATGCATGTGATTCTGCACAGGAGGGCCACCCTGTAACATTATATCTGCTAGGGATGGGTTTCGTGTTCGAGTCGAACCTAAGTTCGACTCGAACATAGCCTGTTTGCCCGTTCGCTGAATGGGGAACAAATGGGCTTCTTTGCAGGAACTTTAAGGTTCCTGCATCCATAATGCACTGCACACTGGCAGTACATTATGTGATTGGCAAAATCATTGACTCTTACCTCCATGCTTTGGCCAATCAAATCATCTGTGCCATGATTGGCCAAAGGCAGGTGCCTTTAGCCAATCATGGCTCAGGGTCGGCTGCTGTGCACTGTGTGTAGGGCAAGCTATAAGTTAGTTAATTAGGAAGGGAGAGTGTATTCAGCCTAAGCAGTCTTGATAGTGGCGTAGGTGGTAGCATACCAGGCTTGCAATTGAGAGGTTGTGGGTTTGAATCCCTTGGCCAGCGGGTGATTTATAAGTGGAATTCCTTCAGGGAGGGTGTAGTGAGTTTAACTGATAGTGCAGTGTAATATAGTTAGTTAATAATACTTTGCTGGCAGGGAGAGAGATTTTTCTTTTTACAGTTTGTTGAGATCAGATAGTGCAGTGTATACCACAGTGTTATATAGGCACTTCAGTTATATCAGTTTATGTCATTATTGCTGAAAAAAATGGCATAGGGTCCCCCCCTAGTCCAAACCAGCCACTTGGGTCTCGTATGGATTTTAAGGGGAACCTTGCGCCAAAATAATAAATAAACGGTGTGGGGTTCCCCCTATAATTCATACCAGACCCTTATCCGAGCACACAGCCTGGCTGGCCAGGATGGGGGTTGGGCAAACAAGTGCCCCCTCCTGAACCATACCAGGCCACATGGCCTCAACATGGGGGGTTGGGTGCTTTGGGCCAGAGAGGGCTCTGCCCCCCCCACCCCAAAGCACCTTGCCCCCATGTTGATGGGGACAGGGGTCTCTTCCCGACAGCCGTGCGCTGTGGTTGTGGGGGTCTTCGGGGGGAAGCTTATCGGAATCTGGAAGACCCCTTTAACAAGGGGGTCCCCAGATCCTGGCCCACCCCCATGTGAATGGATATAAGGTATATCGTACCCCTACCCATTCACCAAAAAAGTGTCCAAAAAAATAAAGACAAAAGCCAGTTTTGGACAAGTCCTTTATTAAAAAAATAAAAATAAAACAATAGTGTCCCCCAATGATCAGTCGCCCTCCCGCAACTGGAAAAATAGAAAAAAAAGAAGCTCTTGCTTCTCAAGACGCCTGCTTCTCCCGCACTAATGAGCTGTTTGAGATTGACAGCTCTTTTATAGGGATCTGAGGTCACAAGCAACCCGTAATGCACTGCGCAGGTACAGTGAACATGCCCATGTTGAGGACATGTGGCCTGGTATGGTTCAGGAGGGGGGGGGGCGCTTGCTCACCCCCATCCTGGCCAGCCAGGCTGTGTGCTCGGATAAGGGTCTGGAATAGATTTTGGGGGGAACTCCACGCTGCTTTTTTTTATTTTGGCGTTCCCCTTAAAATCAATACCAGACCTGAGGGGCCTGGTGTGGACTGGGGGGGGGACCCCACGTTTTTTATTTTTCATTTTTTTATGTGCATTGCCAGAATCCGACAATACATTACAGCCGCTAGCAAGTTTAAGTGACATTTTTTCCTTTAGAAATGTCAGTATTGCTGCAGCAGGCTACATACATTGCACAAATGAGCCCCAGGCACAATAGTTAAAGGAATTTTTAATTTTTATTGTTTATTGAAGTTCGCATGTTCGCACCAGAACATCTCGAACAGGGGGGTGTTTGGCTCATCACTAATATCTGCTATGGGACAGTCCTTAAGTGTTTAAAGTATTCCAAACTCATCCAAGGAGTCACACACCCTGTTGCAGGGCTAATACCGTACACATGGTGAAGGATGAGGCCATTAGTGTAAGCATGGTATTGTTAAGGCCTGCATGGAATAGTTACTGTGAAAGCTCATTTTGGCAAACAAACAATTGCAATACGTTTTTCAGCAAACAGAGATCTGTCAACAAGATGCAGTTGCAACAGAACCCTGCAGCTCAACAGTAAGCTGTTTAGCAATTGCTGTAATAGTAGAAGCAGAGATAACAGTAACAAATTGAGATAATAATGCAGCAGCTTCCTCAAAGACAGCAGGATCAGCAGACAGCAAGAAGATCACTATAGACATTAGACCTAAACTATATTGAAAAGGACTGCTAAAAGGGAAAGTTGGCCTAAAGGTCAATGGGCTAGACTGTTAGCCACATTTTTATCTGTAGAGCCCCATACAATGACCTGGCACCTGTGGGAACAAGTGACTATGCTCCTCTGTAAGCCTTGATGTCCAAGCTCAGCACGTTTACAGCTAGGTGCAAACCAACTAGATCACAAACATATGACCCAAGAAGTAGCTGCAGTGGTATATGGTCATGGACTGGTTTCTGAAATCCCTTAGTACTGCTATTTAAAAACTTGCCAATTGTGCTATAGCCGAAAGACAGCTACATTGTGGCCGGCTGGTTCTGGGAGGCCATCATATGATGGCCTCCCATGATTACGCCTGTTGCAGGGTGCGGGCAGTGCGCTCTGTAATTACAGTGTCCGGAGGACATTGCTGGTCACAAAATGAGTTAAAGAGCCAACCAGTGGCTCTTTACCACCTGTTCAGCTGTGTCCAATCATAGCTGATCATGGAAAAGATCTAGTGCCCTCCGCATTGCAGGAATCACCATACACTTTTTAAAATAATATATACTCACAGGACTGGCACAAACAGCTGTGCAGGCTTTACAAACATCCGGTCATCATCATGAGCACAGTGTGAGATGGACGAACAGGCCCCACCCCTATATGCGTTACTTCGATATGACTTCTATAGTAGGGGTGGAGCCTAAGATGAACTAACACACTTATATGAGCCACATAACTAGGGGCCTCCTCCCACCTGTCAATTACCATCGGGGAGTCAGCTGGGACCACCGAAGGGCCGGACAGCTTCCCCTAGAGCCATCCACAAAGATCTTGAGACAGGAAGTGTAAACCCCCTCACACACTATGCCAGGCTATACGCAGCGCACAAAGCTGTGACTACCACAGCTAATCTGCACTACTTCCTTACCCTGGATATCAGATTAGATGATTAGTAATCAGTATTATCGGATATTTTATATTTGAACATAAAATCCTAGCCAACTGACAGGTTTTCATTAAATTGTTAGAAAAATAAGTGAAGCAAAATATAAGATTAGCCAACTCTGAGAAACAGATACAAAAAAAGATATATCATAAAAATTTCTTGAGACAATAGAAGGCTTGGAAATCCTTAGTGGCTGAGGCTTCACAGCTTCCTACTCAGTCTGAATTATTAGTTTCAAAAGTCATGACAGCAGAACACTTGTCAATAATAAGTTAAAGAATGCATGCTCTGTAATAGAAAGTTGTTCTCTGACCCACAAGGATGTCCATGACTGACTGTGACATTATCACCCAACCAGGGAAAAGGGTAAAACAGATACCTTATTGAATTCCAGAAATCAGATGAGTGACAAGACATGAGTGAGAAAAAAAAACTTGTGAGTCCAATTGCTGTTGGTCTAGACCAGTGATGGCGAACCTTGGCACCCTAGATGTTTAGAACTACATTTCCCATGATCCTCTGCAGTGTAGTTGAGCATGGGAAATGTAGTTTCAAAACAACCTGGGGTGCCAAGGTTCGCCATCAGTGGTCTAGACCTATTGAATTACTATCCAAACCAGATCAGAGTTGGTGATTTTGTAATGGTTTTCATGAACAGAATAAAATCACTAAGGGAGGCAATAACTGTTTATTTTTTTTTTTGTTTAACCAGTAGGTTGAATGAAAAGAAATAAGCCAATTCCCCTATCCACACATTTGATGTGGTTGGGGGAATCCTCCTGCTGCGCTATTGCATTCTGCCTGTTAGGTGCCTACACTACTGGCACAATACAGTAATCAGTGTTGCCGGCTATATGAGAAGATAGATCGACTTGTACCAGGTGGCCCATACATTGATCAAAATTTGACTGATCCCTGGCTTAAGTTTGACACCTATCATCTGCCTCTTATAGAGACATTAATTGACTGACCATGTTGGGCCCAATCAAGGACTTTTAACAGCTTAAAGACTTACTCCACGTTTGTTGGGGGAAAAAAAAGAATTCCCTTCTGGGTGATTAATGTACTTTGCAGGGACATTAACAAACTTTGAAGCAGATTCCTACCTTTTGTTTTTTTGAAGAAATCACTATTTGTTTGTCTGTGTTCATGTGCAAAAAGAATGTGAATAGGAATAGTTTTATAATTGATAACCAGCTGCTGCAGTTGCATGGTCCTAATGAGGAAAGTGGCAGGGGCTACATCCCTTTAGACGGGATTTCCTCTTGCATGGGACGCTCAAAATCTGACTTGTATCTTATTGCAGAACAAAACATTTCTGGAGGATGGTCCGTACACCACCTGTGTACAGAATGCCTCTAGGTTGCCATATTTCAATGCATTAAACAGAAAATTACAGGGCTGCGAAATAAAAAAGTAAAGGTAATATTTTAATAACATTCAATTGCAATATCACTAGTGTAGCAATTGTATAAGCGATAATATTTTCTTTTAATTTGCTATTTTTTTGCCACAAAAGTGGAGTTCCCCTTTAACTCTTGATGGGGCATCCAGTATCGGAGGATATCTATTGGTTTACAGAATGCTCCAGCAACATTTCATTAACACAGGCCTTGTGTGGTCAGCCATTGTTGTACTCTCTTGACTTTTCTAAGGAATTTGTAGTATAGATCAGTGAAATAGATGTTGGATTGGGAGTTGTTTACCTCAGCAGGAAGCTGAAGTCAAACAAGTTAAATTTTTCCACCATTGAAAAAGCAGTGTTTAGTTATGAAGTGGGTTCTAGATTCGCTTTGATCTAATAACTCATAACACTCCATTAACTACTTCACTTACGGTTGTAATATGTATGTCCAGAGAGCAGAAGTGTTTAAAACTTCAGCCATGAGCCTGCCATCATTTTGTTTAGTCGGCTCCTGTAAAATTGATCTGTGGTCCTACAGCTCCCTTGCTCTTCTTGGGAGGCGGAAAGCACAATAAATGGTCTCAGGAGGGCATGTAGGAGAATATCAAAGAACATCTGTTCAACTGATCTCCTCATCTGTTTATGAAGCTAAAAGCACTTAGCTCTGAAACTTCCTGGTTTCACAGTTGTCATTGATAGCTGCAGCTGACATTCCCCGATCTACACTTGATTAGCTGTGTTGGAGGGCAGGAGAGACATTGGGGTCAAATAGATCCCGATGTCTCCATAAAGAGTACCTCTCACCTGCCCAATAATATCACGCAGGGGGCTTGTTAGCCCCCCTTGTGATAGTATTAATTTGAATGATAAAAAAGTAAAAAATAAAAAAAAGATAATAAAATGTAATTTTAAAAAAGAAACCCTGTCAACCTGCACACACCTGCAAATGCAAATAGCTGCCTATATACCCGCAATTGCAGCACACATGTGAGGTATTGCTGCGAACATTGGAGTGTTAGAAACAATTCTAGGGCCATAATTAATAGTTAATTCTAAACTTATAATCTGTAATAGCTTTTAAAGTGTTGCCTATTTAGAATTGTAGGTACTATAGTCTTTAATGAAATTACAGGCACAATCAATTTTGAGTCCTGACATGTTTGATTTCTATTTACTTGACACAAAAGTTCCCGGTGTTTTCTACTGCACCAGCAACCTTTAGCTACTTGCGTATGCTCATTTACCATGTGCCTCTGTCACCCTGGGAAGGAGATGTCACAGTCTGCTCCTTCAAAAGGAAGGCAGATGGATTCAAAGTTTCAGACCTTGACCTTGAGGGACTTAAAGGGGTTGTAAAGTAAGAAGGTTTTTTTTATCTTACTGCATTCTTTGCATTAGGATAAAAAAAACCTTTTGAGTGCAGCAGCCCCCCTGATACATAGTTACATAGTTAGTGAGGTTGAAAAAAGACATCAGTCCATTGAGTTCAACATATGACATTCTATACCCCTGTATGTTGTGGTCTTTAAGGTGCCCATCTAATCGTTTTTTAAACTATTGATGCTCCCTGCTGATACCACTGCTTGTGAAAGAGAATTCCACATCCTTACCGCTCTGAAAGTAAAGAACCCCTTATGGAGTTTAAGGTTAAACTGCTTTTCTTCTAGTTTTAGTGAGTGGCCCCGTGTCTTATTGAATTCCATTTCTCTGAAAAGTATGTTCCCTATGCTAGGCTCACCAGTACGGTATTTGTACATTGATATCATATCCCCTCTCAAGCGTCTCTTCTTCAGAGAGAATAAGTTCAATGCTTGTAGTCTTTCCTCATAGCTGATGTCCTCCGTTCCCCTAATTACCTTTGTTTCCCTTCTCTGGACTCTCTCCAGTTCCAGCATATCCTTTCTGAGAACTGGTGCCCAGAATTGGACGGCATATTCAAGATGTGGCCAGACCTGAGTCTTGTAGAGTGGGAGAATACTTGCTTTATCTCTGGAGTGAATCCCCTTTTCTATACATGCCAGTATTCTGTTGGCTTTGCTTGCAGCAGTTTGGCATTGAATGCCCTTGCCAAGCTTGTTGTCCACCTTTTTCATCTTAGATTCACCCAGAGGATCCCCACCTAGCGAGTAACTTGCGTTCTACACCTATTGGCCTGCTTAGATTAGCATCATCCGCAAATATCGAGATTGTGCTGGTTATCACATCCTCTAGGTCATTTATGATACTGACCTGAGCCGCAATCCAGCGATGTCCACCACTATCTCAGTCGTTCGGGACACCCCTCCTCATTGGCTAAGACACAGAAGCGAGCCGAACCGCAGCTCAATGTCTGAATGGATACACAGAGCTGTGACTTGGCTTGAGTTCCACATAGCAAGCTGCTATTTTTTTTTCTAGTAATGGCATCGATCTGTGATTTTTATTGGGACTGCGACATTGCGGCGGACAGATCGAACCCCTAACTGACATTTGTGACACTTTTGGGGGGACCAGTGACATTACTACAGTAATCAGTGCTAAAAATGTGCACTGTTACTGTAGTAATGACACTGGCAGGGAAGGGGTTAACTCAAGGACGATCAAAAGGTTAAGTGTGAGCCTAGGGGATGTTTTCTAACTGTGAGGGGGAAGTTCTTGTGCAATCAACACAGAGACCTGTGATCCTGAATAGGAATATCACAGGCACTCTGTACTGATTCCTGTGAGAACAACGGTCTGCTGTGTTTACAACAGCAGACCTCTGTTCTCTTATCACAGAGAGTAATCCGATGTCTAGCGGCAATCGCGGCCACTGGCCCCGTAAATCAGCTTCACCATGCACACCCCAGGAGCACTCCCGTGGATCACCGTACAGGTACGGCGATTCGCGCAGCCGAACCAGCCTGCCACAGTATATCTGCGGCGGGCGGTCGGCAAGTGGTTAAAGGATGTTTTTTTTAACCAACACTTTTTTTTTGTTTAGCTGTCAGCGTGGAAACCCATTGACAGCTAATGACTCATTGGTTGTTAAGGACGCTGCAGCCGGTTTCCCTCCATGCAGCCGGTCTCCATAACAACCAGCTTATACTGCGCCCTAATTGGGCAAAGCCTTGTAAATTTGGTTATTCGGTGAACAGCCGACCAGGCAAATGTTCGGCCCAAACTCATGCTTGGGTCAAATGGCTCGCCCATCCCTAATAATATTGTATACATAGAAAATGGCCCCAGGGACTTTACAGTTACTTTACTTTACTGAATTGTGTCTTGTCTAGTGTTCTATTTCACCATCACATATGCTGAAACATATTGAAAAGTGTGCACTTAAAAAAATTACAAGGGGAGCTTACTTTGTTTCTGGTACACTTGGCTGATGTAAAGAAGAAAACATTTTTTTCATTCGCTCATCATTCACTTGAAAAATAATTTTGAAGTGACTAAATGTGCAGTGAGGTAGAAATGCTTTTGTACATGTAGCAATTTGCATAAATGTTCACTTAGAGGACATTTGTCTCCTGAAATATAAATAGACTTTATTACTCGTATGAATATAACTAATATCTACATACTAATTATATAACTCCCTCTAATGCATTTTCATGTATACTAGTAAATTAGATAGTATTCTAATGGTTTTCATCTCCACTGTTTAGAGGATATTTATCTTTATAATATATAATGGAGGAACGTGGAGGAACATGCATTAAGATGTCCATTTTTTTTAAGCAAAAAAGAAAATTCAAATGGTAAAACTTTTATATACGATATGTTGCTAAACAAATATAGCAATAAAGAGGTACAGTATAAGATAATTTATCTATCAGAAGCCTGTTAGGAACGCTCCCTGAGCACACTGATGTGCTGTCTGTCATCCAAAGGGTTAACCTAGTGCAGGCTAATTGCAGCAATTGGCAACAGGATGCCTTATTTAAACACCTCAGCAGCACTATGTCTTTGCTGTCTTGTCTTCAGCTTCTCCATGTTCCTTAACCTGTGTCCTGTTGATCCCTACCTGATTCCTGTTGACCTTTGGCTCGTCCCTGACTTTGTTTGCTTGCTGCCCATCCTGACCCCGGCTTGTTTAACTATTCTCTTGGATTCTCCTTGTCTGCTCATCTGCCTTCGGACCTTGACCAGTCCTTCCCTGGTGGGGCGACCCTGGGGACCGCGACCTGGTATTCACCCACAGCCAAATCCATCCTCACCATCAGAGGCTCTGATGAAGACCGGTGGATACTTAGATTCCGCACCTCAGGTTAGCCTGTGCTACTCACCTCGGGGGTTCCCATCCAAGCTCCGCCCACTGGAAATCGGTAGGCCTTCCTCTACATGACAGACTCCTACTAGTATTATAACAGAGACATTTGTTATCATTATCTGCCCATTCACCTTATCCCTTGTTGTAAGTATTCAACAACATCAAGATAAAAACATGACAGGACAAAGTAAATAATAGATAACAAAAGATGCAATCTAGGAGTACCACAGAACATATTCCAAAGCTGCACTTGTTGTTGGGGGACTGCCCTTAAGCTGGCCATGCCAGTTCCCTGCTGAACTGGTTGATTTTGGATCTACAGTATGTACAGGCAGGTTGTACAGAAGTTGATCTTTTAATTGACTTCGGTACATCTAACCTGTCAGGTAGCCACAGAGTTCAAAAAGGTGTGTGTAGCACACGCCTTTGTTATATTTTTGCACTTGTAAAGAGGCATTAGAGAAACACTGAGTTCAGTTGCTGGGAGAGAGAGTGAACTGCACTTTGCAGTCGTTCAACAAAGAAACGCGCTTGCCCCTGTTTTGCTGGAGGAATGTGTCCAATTTCTGCCACAATGAAACTAACCAGGCATGGGAATATAAAGAGCTTGGAAGTATTTCAGCTAGGCTTCTGGGGGCAAGACAGGCCTACAGGTATCACGTACCTGGAGATGAGCCAGACACTGTGAGGAAGGCCTCCCTTGCGCCTCCGACTTGGGACCCCTGATAGTGCAGACAGGGGACACCTGAGTGTAGAGTAGCACGAGCGACTGGAGACTTGCTTGGAGCGGACGATGGCTACTGGTGAAGGTTGCCAGAGAAGTCTGATGAGCAGGGTGTTGAGCAGGCAGCAGGTGCTGGAAGCAGGGGTTCCTGGGTAACAGGAGGAGCTTCCTATGCAGGATAGACGGATCTGGGAATGACAGAAGCGTGGTAAGACGAGCCAGGTCAGGAGCCACTCGGTAACGTAGAAGCCAGTAGGAGCAGACAGGAAGAGAGGTCACGGGACAAGCCAAGGTCGGTGCAGGTGGAGATTAGAGAATCGTCAGAACAAGCCGGGTCGGTGCAGGTGGAGATCAGAGAATTGTCAGGACAAGCCGGGTCTGGAACTTAGGAACAAGATGCAGGTAAACAGGTAACAGGTATCCAAGGCTGAAGACAAAGCAGCACTAGAGCAGTGCAATGGCTGAGTTTAAATAGTCCCTTTGGCGCCAATGTCTCACGTACGTTCACGTACTCGCGAACGTGCGTGGGCGTTTGCGCAAATTCGCGTAAGCGCATTGGCCATTGTCAGATTTCTGACAGGAAAATGACTTTGCACAGCAAATGTTCTCTTACATTGCCCCCTCCCAATGGGCAGCCTCCGGATGCTCAACCGGGCTAACCTCTCTGGGTGATTACGCTTGAAAGCCTGGATTAAATCTTTTGCATGGATATTGTCCCCTGGCTCCCAAGAGTTCTCTTCAGGTCCATAACCCTTCCATTTAATCAAATATTAAATTTGTTTACCCCTTTTTCTGCAATCAACAATGGCTTCAACCTCAAACTCCTCTTCACCGTTGACTACCACAGGTTCAGGGGGACCATTGCCCCTTTCAGGAAAGGGGTTCGGTAATGTAGGTTTTAACAGGGACACATGGAAAACAAGGTGTATTTTGAAAGAATCAGGTAGTACCAGTTCATAAGAGATGTCATTGATTCTCCTTTTAATAGGAAAGGGACCCACAAATTTAGGTCCAAGTTTTCTTGAGGGACAGGTAAGTTTCAAATTGGTTGTGGCCAGGTTCCAGTATCAGCTCTCCCTTTCTTTTCCTGTCAAAGAATTTTTTATTATTTTCTTGAGCTTTAGCCTTGGTTTCCCGAAGTAACTCAGTGTTGGATGCAAAAAAGTTTACTGTATCCTGGACAGCAGGGACAGGGCATTCAGGTACTGTGGTGATCAGAAAGTAAGGGTGGTAACCATAATTGGCAAAAAATGGAGTCTGCTTGGTAGTCGAATGTAAAGAGTTGTTGTATGCGAACTCCGCTAGTGGCAATAGCGTCACCCAATCATCCTGGGAAAAGGACAAGAAACAGCGTAGATACTGTTCCAGTGTCTGATTGGTCCTTTCCGTTTGACCATTGGTCTGTGGGTGGTATGCGGAAGAAAAGGACAGTTCGATCTCCAATTTCTCACAAAGGGATTTCCAAAATCTGGAGGTGAACTGAACTCCACGGTCGGATACTATGTTGGCAGGAACTCCATGCAGTCTCACAATCTCTTTGATGAACAACTTAGCTGTATCCATGGCCGAGGGGGTGCCCTTCATGGGCAAAAAGTGTGCCATCTTGGATAGCCGGTCTACCACCACGAAGATGATAGTGTAGCCTTCAGATGGCGGGAGTTCAACAATGAAGTCCATCAAAATCATTTTCCAAGCTCTATCAGAGACTGGTAAGGGTTTGAGCAAGCCCCAAGACGTAGACCTGGGGGTCTTGTTCCGGATACATGTAACACAGGTTTCAATGTATCTTTTACAGTCCTTCTGTAGATCAGGCCACCAAAAGGTGCGTTGAAGCAACTCAGAGGTCTTATGGAATCCAAAATGACCTGCAAGGAAATGGTCATACTCCAAAAAAGATAAGTGCTATACAGTACCCCGCTCCTGCGCTCAGAACCTGGTCCTCAGGCTGCCTTAATCCCGGAACTCGTGCTAGTACTTGGCATCCATTATGCTAGGCTTTGCTGCCCCTTACGACCAGGGCGGTCGACCAAACACTGTAAATACAAAACAAAGAAAGGGCGCACCAGCCTAGCGCATTATCCTCAGCGAGTTTATTAAATCAAAAATAAAAATCAGCTACTCACAAACATTCGTGAAATTCAGGCACATCAATTCCATAAAGCCGCCTCATAGCAGAGGTCCAACATCTTTACTGGAAGCAGAGGGCTGACGCGTTTCGAGGCCGTGCCTCTTCCTCTGAGGCTCTGAGGAAGAGGCACGGCCTCGAAACGCGTCAGCCCTCTGCTTCCAGTAAAGATGTTGGACCTCTGCTATGAGGCGGCTTTATGGAATTGATGTGCCTGAATTTCACGAATGTTTATGAGTAGCTGATTTTTATTTTTGATTTAATAAACTTGCTGAGGATAATGCGCTAGGCTTGTGCGCCCTTTCTTTGTTTTGTATTTACAAGGAAATGGTCATGGCAGAGACCCAGGACAGGGACCCACAATCTTTCAGGTACGAATATTTTGTTATTATGCCATAAAAATCCGTCCTTAACCTGTAAGGACACTCCGGGAAGTGGGGAAATATCCTCAGAGGCCTGTTTGAGCTGTAGCAGTAAGTTGTCTTGCAGTAACAGGAAGTTTCCTGACGACAGAATTGTATCTGGGACTGCAGATCTCTCAGCATCAGAAAACATACGGGATAATGCATGCGGTTTTGTGTTCTTTGATCCTGGCCTGTAAGTGACATGAAAGGAAAACCTGGAGAAAAAGAGAGCCCACCTGGCCTGGCGGGGCTTTAATCGTTTAGCAGCTCGCAAGTATTCCAGATTTTTGTGATCTGTGTACACTAGGATTGGATGGGCTGCCCCTTCTAAGAGGTATCTCCACTCTTCCAAGGCAGCCTTAATTGCCAAGAGCTCTCGATCACCAACGTCATAATTTCTCTCTGCCGGAGATAACTTGCGTGAGAAGAAGGCAACGGGGTGTAGCAGAGCTTTGGCTCCTTGCCGCTGCGACAATACTGCTCCTACAGCCAACTCAGATGCGTCCACTTCTAGGACGTAAGGCAGGCCAGGATCTGGGTGTCGAAGGACCGGTGCAGAGGTGAAGAAAGCCTTTAGGGTTTCAAATGCGGTCTGCGCCTCAGGAGTCCACAGGAACCGGATACCTTGTCAGATTAACTGAGTAATGGGGGAGATGATTGCAGAGAAATTTTTGATAAACTTCCGATAAAAGTTTGAGAACCCTACAAACCGTTGCACCCCTTTTTTATCAGAGGGAACCGGCCAGTGTAAAATAACAGAAACTTTTTGAGGATCCATTTTAATACCTTCTGTGGAAAGAATCAGACCCAGGAATTGGATACTCTGACGACTGAACTCACACTTCTCAGGTTTTGCGTATAAGCCATGCTGTCTGAGATGGGCTAGGACACTTCTTAGGTGTTCATGATGGTCTTCCATGGTGGAGGAAAATATCAAAATATCATCAAGATAAACAATAACAAAGAAGTCCAGAAAATCTCGGAAAATGTCATTAACAAAGTGCTGGAAGGTGGCTGGGGCATTGCAAAGCCCAAAGGGCATCACTAGGTACTCATAGTGCCCGAAGCGGTGCGAAATGCTGTCTTCCACTCGTCACCTTCCCTGATTCGCACTAGATTATATGCTCCCCGTAAGTCCAATTTAGTAAAAATGGTGGCACAGTGGAGTCTCTGGAATAGTTCTGGCACTAATGGTAACGGGTAACGATTTTTCATCGTAATTTTATTTAGATCACGATAGTCCACACAGGGGCGGAGCGAGTGGTCTTTTTTTTCTACAAAGAAAATCCCAGCTCCTGCCGGAGATGTGGAAGGGCGGATAAACCCCTTTCTCAGGCTATTATCAAGGTATTCCTTAGTGCGGCAAGTTCAAGTTCAGTGAGTGGGAAAATCCGTCCGAAGGGTATTTCGGCTCCGGGAAGAAGCTCGATAGGGCAATCGTATGGTCTGTGAGGGGGAAGAGTCTCTGCTCCCTTCTTGCTGAAGACATCTAAGAAATCGTGGTAGGTTGCAGGCACAGAAGAGCACAATTCAGTATCACAGTCCATACACAGTAATGAAGACAGGGGGTCTTGTGGTTGGAAGAGGCAGAGTTGTTGACAGTAAAATGACTGGAATTTAATGTCTCCAGTTTCCAATTAATGCAGGGATTGTGTGCCTGCAGCCAGGGCATGCCCAGAATGATGGGAAATAGAGGTGAACTAATGACATCTAGGCGTAGTAGCTCCTGGTGGTTACCAGATATGGTAGCATGCAAGGGAAGAGTCTCTTGTGTGACAGGTCCAGATCTGATACGAGATCCATGGGCTAATGGATAGTCAGTCCCTGTGATCTGGGCCTTAGTGGAACTTTTAGCTGAGTTGCAAATTTCAGGTCAATAAAACAGCTACAGGCTCCTGAATCAATAATGGTGGGTGCCTGGATAGCCCCTTCTTGAAGCTGTAACGAGATAATAACAGTCAGGTGAGATGAATTGTGGGGGCACAACCCTTGGTTAGTAGAGGAAAGGGTTAGGCACTTACGGCTCTTAGCTGGACAAGACCTCACATAGTGTCCATCCTCTCCACAGTACAGGCACAAGTTATTCAGTCGCCGGCGTTGACGTTCTTCTGGGGTGATAGAAGGACGGATTATGCCAAGCTGCATTGGTTCAGAAGAGTCAGTAGTGGGAGGAGCGGATGCTGATGGTGTCAGACCAGAGGGTCTGAAGACTCGAGGCATCATCCATACGGATCGGGATTGACCGGAGGATCTTTCTGCACGGCGTTCTCTTACTATCTATCTGGATAACCGGGTGTAGCAGGGCTTCCAGAGTATCTGGCACCCCTACAAGGGCCAATTCATCTTTCAGAGAGTCAGATAGTCCCATCCGAAATTGGTGGCGGAGGGCAGCATCATTCCAGTGAGTATCAGCACTCCATCTTCTAAAGTCAGTTACATAGTCCTCTGCTGCTCTGAGGCCTTGCTGAAGGGTATAGAGGGCTGCCTCAGCAGTAATGGTTTTCTGGGGGTCCTCATATAACTGGGCCATAGCTCCAAAGAACAAGGTTAAACTGGATAAGCAGGGATCCTTTTGTTCAAGCAAACGGTGGGCCCAGGACTGGGGTTCGCCTTGTAGAAGGGAAATAACGAAGCCTACTTTAGTGGCTTCGAGTGAAAAGGTCCGGGGTTGCAGCGCAAAATAAAGTTCACAGGCATTATGGAAGGACCTGAACTTGCTGCGATCACCAGAGAACTTTTCCGGGGTAGGTACATGAGGTTCTGGAGGCAAAACCATTACTGTAGGTGCAGCAGGAGATCCCCCCTGGGCGTTTGTAGAGGAGGCTGGCGGGGTAAGTGACTGGACCCATTCTTCAAGTCGCTTGTAGCCTTCTTGTAAGTCTTTGACTGATCGGGTCAGTGCCGCCAGGTGATGACATAGCTCGTCCATTGGGGAGGTTCCTCGGTCAGGCTTGCGTACTCGCGAACGTGCGTGTGCGCGGTTGCACGAATTCGCGCATTCGCATTGGCCATTGTCAGATTTCTGACAGGAAAATGTCTTTGCACAGCAAATGTTCTCTTACAACAGGTATGATAATTACAATAAATAATATATATAAAAAAAAAAACAGATTAGTGCATTTTAACCTAATAGGGCTCCTTGCCTGTATGAGCCATTTTATGTATAAGGTGAATATATCCTTTGACATGCAGACAGGGAAGGGGAGAGTGAGAAAGAAATCACTCTTCTTAGTTTAAAGCTAGTTTAAGTGTCTGTAATTTTCAGCTTGACTTATTGAGCTTCGAAAATAAAAGGTGTTCTGTTAAATAAACAGGTAAGACTAATCTGGGAAATGTGCGAAAAGAAAAAGTACTCTTCCTGTTTGCTTATTTTCAAAATTGAAATTATTCATATGCAATATTTCTTAAGCCGAATGGTTGCTGGCTAGCTCAACTCTGCATCACTGGGAGGCATTTCACAGCCAAGCCAGAATGCATTCCACCTAAAGCATAACTTTTCACTGGAAAAATGTATCCACACCCTGGCACCTAATAGTGTACACTGACACTCAGATGGTGTCTGCAGTGCACTGAATCTGAAGCAGCACCTAATAGACCATCCCTGACTGATTTTCCACCAGTACCAGACAAAGGGGTAACTGCTCCCCAGTATGGATGATCGAACGGTTCGGGTCCACCATCGGTTCGGCCCGAACATTGGGTGTTCGAAGTTCGGCCGAATTTAGAACTTTTTGCCCAAAAAGTTCGGAATTCGGCAACCAGAACCGACCAAAATGCAATGCTTCGGGAAATGGGCTTTAAAAGCCCGTTATTGGACCAGAACCATTAGCAAAAGCCAATTGAGGGGGCAGGGGAATGCTAGGAATGTGATTGGAGTGACTAGGGGGTCCCTAGACCAATCATTAGTGAATACGCCCCCCAGTATATAAGATAGCCCCCGCCATATTCCTAGCATTGTTATACTGGACATGGAAGAGAGTGGAAGCAGTTCTGTTAATTTTACTTTAAAAGTGTCATTTAGCATTTATTAGTGTGAGGAAAGGGATATCTAGTGTAGTTAGAGTGCTCCTTTACACTTAAGTTAGCTTCAAAAATTTAGTTTCTGTAGGGAAAGTGTTAAGTGTGAGGGGACCGTAGTGTAGTGTAGGGTTAACTGACAGTAACTGCTATGGAAGGGTGACAAAACCCTTCCATAGCAGGGTGACCGCTATAGAGAAATGATCATTTCTCTGAGTTGCTTCGGGACAGGAATATGGCTTCTCACCAGCCAAGCATTTTTCATGCTGCAGGGGTTGCCACTGCCAGTGCTTTTTTGAGGACATGTTTGATGTCAGACATGACATCTGAACATGTGTATAGGGGGTATATATATACACATATATGTCTGTATATATACCCCTAGATATGTATAGGTGTGATAGTACCAGAAATATATGCTTGCGCTAATGAAATCATTTACAGTAATATATTTCTGCTACTATCACACCTATATATGGCTAGGTGTCTATATACATATAATTATGTGTGTATATATACCACTATACACAAGTTCAGATGTTTTGCCTGCCTCAAAAGAACCCAAAAAAATGCCAAAAAAACGCTAGCGTGAAAAAAAAAGATGCCCAGGTGTGTTTTTGCTGGCATTTTTTGGGCGTTTTTGGAGGCAGGCAAAACATCTGAACTTGTGCACAGTACCACTATACACAAGTTCAGATGTTTTTCCTGACTGCAAAGAACCCAAAAAAATGCCTGCTATTAAACCGGCAAGGTGTGAAAACCGAGAAGAGAAGCCAACCCCCTGTGCTGAAAGTGTTCTAATACAAACAATCCTTTTTTTTTTATGGTTTTGGACATGCTACAGAGCTGAAACTTCACAGGTACACCTTTTAGACCCCCCAGACACGAAATCACACAAAAAAGTTCTTAAAAATTGTCATTTTTGATAAAAAAGCCAATTATTGAAAAAATTTAAAAAAAAAAAAAAAAAAAGAGAGATTTTTTGATTTTTACTTTGGATTTCGTATCGGGGGGGGGGGGGTCTAAAAAGTGTACATGTGAAGTTTCAGCTCTGTAGCATGTCCAGAACCATAAAAAAAAAAGATCATTTGTATTAGAACACTTTCAGCTCAGGGGGTTGGCTTCTCGGTTTTCACACCTTGCCGGTTTAATAGCAGGCATTTTTTTGGGTTCTTTGCAGTCAGGAAAAACATCTGAACTTGTGTATAGTGGTACTGTGCACAAGTTCTGATGTTTTGCCTGCCTCCAAAAACTCCCAAAAAAATGCCAGCAAAAACACAACTGGGCATTTTTTTTTTTTACGCTAGTGTTTTTTTGGCATTTTTTGGGGTTCTTTTGAGGCAGGCAAAACATCTGAACTTGTGTATAGTGGTATATATACACACAATTTATATGTATATAGACACCTAGCCATATATAGGTGTGATAGTAGCAGAAATATATTACTGTAAATGATTTCATTAGCGCAAGTATATATTTCTGCTACTGCTATATATGTCTAGGTGTGTATATAAATATATGTATGTGTGTATATAAACCACTATACACAAGTTGAGATGTTTTGCCTGCCTCAAAAGAACCCAAAAAAATTCCAAAAAAACGCTAGCGTCAAAAAAAAAATGCCCAGGTGTGTTTTTGCTGGCATTTTTTGGGGGTTTTTGGAGGCAGGAAAAACATCAGAACTTGTGCACAGTACCACTATACACAAGTTCAGATGTTTTTCCTGACTGCAAAGAACCCAAAAAAATGCCTGCTATTAAACCGGCAAGGTGTGAAAACTCCTGTGCTGAAAGTGTTCTAATACAAACAATCTTTTTTTTTTTTATGGTTCTGGACATGCTACAGAGCTGAAACTTCACATGTGCACTTTTTAGACCCCCCAGATACGAAATCCAAAGTAAAAATCAAAAAATCTCTTTTTTTTAAATTTTTCAATAATTGGCTTTTTTATCAAAAAGTACAATTTTTAAGAACTTTTTTTGTGTGATTTAGTGTCTGGGGGGTCTAAAAGGTGTACCTGTAAAGTTTCAGCTCTGTAGCATGTCCAGAACCAGAAGAAAAAGATCATATAGGTGTAAAAGGAGGGTCCCACATCCCTGTTCTACTGAAAAATTATCTTTTTTTTTTTTGAATGGTTCTGGACATGCTACAGAGCTGAAACTTCACATGTACACTTTTTAGACCCCCCAGATACTAAATCCAAAGTCAAAATCACAAAATCTTTCTTTTTTTTCAATAATTGGCTTTTTTATCAAAAATGACAATTTTTAAGAACTTTTTTTGTGTGATTAATAGTTAATGGGACATGACCCAGAACCCTAGGGACTTTTTAGGGGCATTTATTGGGTTTTAGGGCTTAAAAATTGTGTTTTTTGATTACCGAAGTTCGGGTCCCATTGATTTCAATGGGGTTCTGAAATCCGGGCCGAACTTTTGGGAAGTTCGGATGTTCTGGCCGAACCGAACTTTTCAAAAGTTCGATCATCCCTACTCCCCAGTTGTTCTTACCCCAGTAGCTAATGATCCAGGACAATGTCTTACTTTGGCACAGTTAAAACTGTACTAAAAAAATGACAGATCACCTAACCAAAGATATATTGAAGGCTGCCTGAATGATGTCATATCTATGACTATGAAGACATAATCCCGAAGCGGAAAACACTCTACTGAGTACTAAACTGGAGTATGTTAAAAACAGGGATCACAGGGCTTATCTCCTCCTGGAAGGTCTTCCAGAAGCTGTGGTCGATCTTTAGTTCATTGTCATGAAACTGTTCTAAGAACTCGTCCCAGATAATACAACTGAATGCTTAGAGTTTTACCATATCCATAACACCCTGACTAGGCAGTGACCTAATGTCCCATCTCAGGGCACAATTGTCAAGCTGCATCAAAATAATGGCTGTTATTATCTGCAAGGCAGTTGGAACCATCATTCATCCCAACTATTTACTGACCTGGCCCCCTCCACCATAGCCAGGAGACATTAACCTTTTCTTCAGGTTCTACAAAACAAGTAGGTCAGATATATATGGGGCTTTCTCTTTAAGCTCTTTTTCCCTCACAACAGCCACAACTACTTTAAATGATCACTACCCTTGAGGAAACAAAGGGATGTTTCTGTAAGTTCAACCTATTTTCTGTGGAAGAAGCTTTTTCCATTATTCCACAGTGTATTGCTAAACCAGCTGTGACTTTGCCTAAGCCTCAATGCCAGCCCTTTACAGAGCCCACTGTCTGCCCTATCTGGACCTTTTCAGTTGATATTCATACGGATTCGGATACTATTAGATGCATATAATTTGTGTTTCCCAAAACATTTAGCCTTAGAAGCTTTATCCTGTATTTTTTTTTCTTCCTTATGTATCATGATTTCTGAATAATTTACATTTCTCTATATAGAAAATCAATGGTAGACAGTACTCCCATGAATTCTGCAAATGACACCTGTCTAAGATAACAAAGGTTTTCAATATGCCTTCCCCAAAGGTTTTTTTTTTTACCCTTTCTGGCTCTTGGAGAGGTGATTCCACAGTGCAAATGAACAGTTTATTCTGACCCTTTTTAACAAGTAATCAATATAATAATTATCAACCAAATGTTTAGACAGAAGGCTATATTACTTGAACTGTACTAAGCAGTTGCAGAGTAGGATTAACAATGCAAGAAGTACTAAATGGCAAAAGGTTGTACACATTGTAAGAGCAATGTTAAAACAATTATGCAACTGTACTAGCAGGAGCCCATAAGAGCAATGTCTCTGCTAATCAATAAAAACAGTAAGATTGCTTTAAAAAAAAAAGTTGTGTAAATGTGTCAAACATTCACACAGCCATCACAAAGTTGCTTATTATGTTTTGTTTATTTCTTAGGATTATTAGCTCTAATCGTAATGCAATATTTTCCTGAATTACCTTTGTCAGTCCTAGGAAAATATATGTATTAGGAAAATTATAGTGAGGACTCATAATGGCTGTGCAGGTTACTGAACCATTTGAAGATAATTTTTTTTATAAATAGACCCCTAGGTGTCATTACAGTACATTCTCTATGAGGATCTGTAGCTGCAGACACTAGAGAACAAAATCTATCTCAGTCAGCAGTACAGTACAGTTAGCTACTTTCCTTTTAATGTCTTCACAAAATGTGACAGTGAAGTCTAGGATAGGTCTGGGTATACAGGCAGACAGCTGGAGGGATCTCAAGGCTGGAAGCACAGGTGAGTGGCTGGAGGTTTCCTAGGTCTGGTAAAACAGGTTGGTGGTTGGAGACCCAGAGCCAACCTACTTAAAGATAAATACTCTGGTAGCTATTCGAACGGTGCTCTTCACAGTGGCTGCTGGAAAACCTGCTTGCTATTGGGATCCTGCCTGACTGCCCACAAGCTAAAACAGGCACTGTCTTTCTGAGCGAGATTGTGGTAAAAGTAGTTAAAGGAACCCACAACTTTATGCATGGTGATTCAAGAGGCACTCTTGTATTGTGTGCCATGAAACAATCTAACTGCTTGATGCTAGCAGAAATTAGAAACACTGCAAAGAGAACAGATTGACAAATATGTTCATGTGCATTGTCTTTTTATATATAATTTGGAACTGAAGATGCTGATGATCTTAGAATCACATGTGAGTATTTATCTTATTGCAGGTCCTAATTCGTTTCTAAATAGTAGAACTGCTAAATTAGGTTATCACAATTTTAAATGTTAAAAACAAAGTTTTTTTTCTTTGCTGGCAAACTTCACTTTAAAATCGTTGAAGTAATGGGGTAATTAATTAAGAAGCCACATGCTAAAGAAGAGACATAACAGTAAACACATGTCAGAAGTTTTATTGCAGCGGAATATAGCAGGAAGACAAAGGCAGAATTCCATCAAGCTTTTTCATTAGTATTGAGCTATTGTGATTCTGCAGCAGTATTATTCTTCCATCAATATTTACCTGGAGTGAAAGCCTACTGCCAACTGGCTGTAAGCATTTGCAGCAGACTGTGTTTTAAAATAATAAAAAAAAGAGAATAGAAGAGATTTACATAGTGCTCGTTAAGAAGTCATAGAAGGGTTAATGGTTGTATCAATATGCAGGGGTGACAGTATAACTTTAGATGCCTTGTTTCATTTTAAAAATGAAGCTTAGTATCAGGGTATATTTAAAGCAGTGCAGAAAATATATTTCCTGAAATTATATTAACTTTTATCATCTTTAGTCTAACTAACTTAGTGAAAGCTGCAATTTTGACAATCCAGTCCATATAGCCCATGTATTTTTAACAGTATTAAATCCTGATTTCTAAATTGATCCCTGTTATCTGGGGCATGCAAACTGCATCAGTGTATTCTGAATCAGCCCAATTAATGCATCTAAACTGAAATTACCTTGCAAAGACCAAGCAAAAGCAGTTGCACATATACCCAAACCACTTATTAGTATCTTTGTAAGTTAAAGAATTTCCCAGATGTCCTTTTTATCCAAAATGCATGGGGAAAAAAGTTAAATCCACCACATGTGCTTATGATCATATTTTTAGGAAGAAAAATATCAATTCAATCATGTTTACTTATGACCCTGTTTTTAGGCATATAGCCTTACAATATGGAATGTCTGGAATACTGCAGGTGTGACACTGTACAGTTATGCTTTACATTACATTACAAATGATCCCTGGTTCTGGGATATTTTGCTCTTTTTGGGGAAGTGGTGTTTTATCACGTCTATTTTACTAAAATATATCTTATAAAAATATTATATTAATTTATATCATAGGCCAATTACTCTACTGTAATTTTTGATGTGGCACAGGACTTCCATAATGTATATATTATCCAATACAAGTTAACCGCTTGCCTCTTGTAGGAGTACATATAACAAGAGAAAAGATTGCAGCACTATAAACTAAGGTACTGTAAATGCAACTCTATGAAGTGACCAACGTGAATCAAACCAAAATATAAATGCAATAAAGTGTCCAATATTTATCCACAAAAATTAATATGTGAATACAGTGTAACAAAAAAATAAAAAATTGTAAAAAATTGCTAAAAAAACCATGGGAAATAAGTGTGATGAAGTGTCCTTGAATAATAGAGGTGTCCAGTCAGAGGATTGAAGTGCTCTAATAGAAATGACTCGTGCACGGTTGAAATGCAAACTCACCAGATTCAATTGCTGTCTAAATTATATCACAGCAATTATAGCCTTGGATGGTAATATTTTTCAGCCAGTGATAGATCCCCACAAATCATCCAGACAGAGGAGGAACAGAGATGTCTCAACCAATTACACTGGATCAATCACTGAATACACGAAAAAATACTCGTAGTGTAGTATTTATTATAAGAACAGGGTAAAAATAAAGCAAGCTAAAAACAAAATTCAATATCCAAATGCCAGTGACATAAGTAGGAGTAGGAGTAGGGTGGCAGAGTGGCTCTTGTTCCGGATCACATATCTAATACAGGGTCCAGCAGTTCTGGGTAGGGGGCTCCTGTGTGCACCCCCGCTGCGCCAGCTGTGCTGTGATTAGTCACAGCACAAGCTGATATGCAGGTGCTGGCCAATGATTGACTGTCGGCACCCGCTGATCGGCGAGGAGGAAGACAGGACAGAGCTCTGTCCTGTTAGCAGGGATGTGCTGGTTTTTGTTTCCCTGCAAAGCAGGGAGTAAAGACCAGAACATCTCTTAGAAAAGGAAGCTCAAAGTACACACATAAACACTGGTTAGGCACACATTTAATCCTTTTATCACCCTAGATGGTAACCCATTCCCAGCCAGTGTCATTAGAATTGTGAATTTTTTTTATTGGATATGTTTTATAGCACAAAAAAAATATTGTTTTTTTCCAAAATTATCAGTCTTTTTTATTTTTGCAAAAAATAAAAAACCCAGTGGTGATCAAATACCACCAAAAGAAATCTATTAGTGTGAAAAAGACTGTGTAAATTTCATTTCGGTACAGTGTTGCATGTGCAATTGTCAGTTAAAGTAACGCAGTGCCAAAAACCTAAAAGGGGCCTGGTCAGGAAGGGGGGTAATCTTCTAGAGCTGAAGTGGTTAAAGTAAAACTGTGGCCTCCCATTAAAAAAAAAAAACTGTAAGTGCATATGCACCCACTGTATGGTTTTGCATTTGTGCCCTGCAAAGGAACAAAATACCTGTTAATCCTGCCTGTAATAGTGTCGCAAAGATGGTGCACTACATAGTTACATAGTTAGTGAGGTTGAAAAAAAGACATCAGTCCATCCAGTTCAACCTATGATGTGTGTGTGTGTTTGCTTTTGACCGTACGTTGTATACCCCTGTATGTTGTGGTCTTTAAGGCGTCCATCCAATAGTTTTTTGAAACTATCAATGCTCCCTGCTGATACGACTGCTTGTGGAAGAGAATTCCAAATCCTTACCGCTCTTACAGTGAAGAACCCCTTACGCACTTTAAGGTTAAACCGCCTTTCCTCAAGTTTTAGTGAGTGGCCACGTGTCTTATTGTATCTGAGTGACAAAAGTATAGCTTCTCACATTCACGCTCACTTACAAACAGAAGGCAATAGAGGTCCGCCATTTAGAGGCAGTAGTGACAGATCTCTTTGTACATCTGCAACGTCATGTGCAGATTTAGGGTATACAATATATATATATATTTTTTTTTTATTTTTATTTTTTTAAGATACTTTATTCGGTTTTCCAACATACAAGTCTGGAGGCTTAGAACAATGACATGCAATATCCAAAGGGGGATAACACCAGTAAATATTAATAACACACAACATAATGCTAAATAAGGGGGGAGGAGGATGGAAAAAGGTGGGGTATGTGAGGGAAGGGAAGGAGAGAGGAGGAGGGAAGGAAAAAGAGGGGGGAGGGAAACAAAAGCTACGTTTTTACATCCGAGGAGCTATCATTGAGCTCAGAAAACATAATCCATTTGGAGTATATCATAGAAGTAGGTAGCCTGTAAACATTGGAGGGATAAGGTGGAACTTAAATCATTTTAACCATGAAACAAGTAGATCCGTGTTGTACAAGTATCAAGCTGGGTAAGCAGGCGAGAAGGTGGACCCAAGGCGTCAGTCTGGCTTGAGAAGGTGTAAGGGGCAGAGTCACTACGCTTCTCTGTGGTCTAGGGCCTGAGATGGAAATGTCCGGAGCTGGCAGAATATTAGATATAAATAAATCCTATTTGTTATCGAAGCGAGGAGATTGGTGGCTGGAAGAGAAGCATATTATTTAAAGGAATTGTGTTTTGTTAATTCTGCTCTTTCAGCCCCACTCAAACATTTTTTTGCATATACATGCACTCATGGCAGTGCACAACTACTTATACCCTTTTTAAGAAAAAAGGTTGCAAATTAGCTTTGAAATATGGCACAATTTTTTCTCACATAGACTTCAGGGAGATTGGGGCAATGTTCTGGTTTAGCAATTTTGTTCTTGAGTTTGCTGAATTTTACCTAGCTCACTCATCACTACTTATGAGTAAAGGGAGAGACTGAAGGGCATAGCATAGACCAGATATATTCACACATTATTAAATTTGAGATGTTACTGGATGCTAAGCAGGGCACATTAGCCAAACAATGATTTTACAACAGAGGCAAGAGGGTCTAGTAGGTTCCAGGAGTGTGTTTAGGGACAAATATATCATTGTATAGGGACAGATTTTCCAGAGGCTGTCCACCTGCACCAATAATGCTTTAAGGTTTTGGAAAGAGAGTTACCTCATCAATGACATTGGTGGTGGTATTCCAGTGGAATGTATAAGAAATAATTTACCTTAGCCAGATGAGTGCTATGTTTAATTTATGAATGGAATCATGCATATAAATAGAAAATGTTGATGAGAATCTAATTTACATTGTGTCTGTACTCCTACCTAACTCCCTAATCCTGGATTGACTTCTGCCTTTTACTGCCAGCACTCTGCCTTAGGTGTGAAAATGTGTGAATTGGAAACTGAAAGTGTTAAAGCACCACTCCATGCAAAAACAATTTGTTCACAGTACCTTCCTCCCACCCATTCAACCTATCTTTTATACTTCTTTATAACCCGCTTACATGGTAAAGGCAGATATACTCACCTGAGTCCCCCATTTAGGTTCCTCACTACCAATGGCACCAATGTGGGGGAACAACTGAGCCAGCGCTGCAATGGCAGGCCGTGACCAGTATCTGTACAGATCAAACATAAAAAGGGTGTTGTACATTTGTGCATTAAAAAATTTAATATGAGTATGTATTTCTAGATGCATGATTCATGAGTAAGTATGCATACCAGTATTACATTTTCAAAACTAGCATCTTCTGAAAACTGGTCATTGATGCGAATTACCCATATTGCAAGCACACACTTTGTAAAGGATGCACACTATCCAGAAAAAAGGTCACAGATGTCGATGTTACTCAGTTTTAAGATGCTACTAGTATATAAAATGTGCCCCTAAAATTGTGTTTGGTTATCATATGCACTTATATTAAAATATATCCTTTTTTTTTTCTTTTAGACAGGTACATCATTATCGGTAGCTCTCATAATACTATGTTTGTGGAAAACAACAAAAAATGGGCAAGTGGTGCTGCTATTATGACATCAATTGTCAGCTCCATAGTATTAAAAATGAAGTCTGGCTGGAGGCCACAAAGAACAATAATTTTCTGCTCGTGGGGAGGAGCTCCATTTGGTAACATTGGCTCTTACAAGTGGGGAAAGGTAAATTATTAAAATATATTAGCCCCATTTTGTTAGGGTTTCTAAGACATAAAACTCACTCAGATCACCAGGTTAAGGCAGTAGCTAAATTATGACTTTTGAGTGGGCTGACACTTAAAGGGTACTCATTGAAAATTATAGGCTTTGCATTTCATAGGTTTATTTTGATATTCAGATGAAGGTAATATAGAACATCAAAATGTATCACAGAAGGCTTTAGGGAGAGGATTTTATGTCTCTTCCCAACTGACGGGGAAAAATCTTACAGTGGGTATAGAAAAGAATCATCCCCCTTTAAAAAACAGTGAGGGAAAAAAAGTATTTGATCCCCTGCTGATTTTGTATGTTTGCCCTCTGACAAAGAAATGATCACTCTATAATTTTAATGGTAGGTTTATTTTAACAGTGAGTGACAGAATCGCAACAAAAAAATCCAGAAAAACGCATTTCAAAAAAAGGTATAAATTGATTTGCATTTTAATGAGTAAAATAAGTACTAGGTCCCTTCACAAAACATGACTTAGTACTTGGTGGCAAAACTCTTGCAGGCAATGACAGAGCTCAGATGTTTCTTGTAGTTGGCCACCAGGTTTGCACACATCTCAGGAGGGATTTTGTCCCACTCCTCTTGGCAGATCCTCTCCAAGTCATTAAGGTTTCGAGGCTGACGTTTGGTAACTCGAACCCTCAGCTCCCCGTAAATATTTTCAATAGGATTAAGGTCTGGAGACTGGCTAGGCCCACTCCAGGATCCTAATGTGCTTCTTGAGCCACTCCTTTGTTTCCTTGGCCATGTGTTTTGGGTCATTGTCATGCTGGAAGACCCATCCACAACCCATTTTCAATGCCCTGGCTGAGGGAAGGAGGTTCTCACCCAAGATTTGACAGTACATAGGCCCATTCATCGTCCCTTTGATGCGTTGAAGTTGTCCTGTCCCCTTAGCGGAATCCCCCCCCCCCCAAAGCATAATGTTTCCACCTCCATGTTTGACGGTGGGGATGGTGTTCTTGGGGTCATAGGCAGCATTCCTGCTCCTCCAAACACGGAGTTGAGTCGATGCCAAAGAGCTTGATTTTGGTCTCATCTGACCACCGCACTGCACCCAGTTCTCCTCTGAATCATTCAGATGTTCATTAGCATACTTCAGATGGGCCTGTACATGTGCTTTCTTGAGCAGGGGGACCTTGCGGCCACTGCAGGATTTCAGTCCTTCACTGCGTAGTGTGTTACCAATTGTTTTCTTGGTGACTATGGTCCCAGCTGCCTTGAGATTATTGACACGATTCTCACATGTAGTTCTGGGCTGATTCCTCCCTTTAAGAGAGTGCTCCTAATCTCAGCTCAGTACCTGTATAGAGGTCACCTGGGAGCCAGAAATCTTGCTGATTGATATGGGAACAAATACTTATTTCACTTATTAAAATGCAAATCAATGTATAACTTTTTTAATTGCGTTTTTCTGGAAACTTGTGTTGTTATTCTGTCTCTTAATGTTAAAATAAACCTATCATTAAAATTATAGACTGATCCATTTTTGTCAGTGGGGAAATGTACAAAATCAGCAGGGTATCAAATACTTTTTACCCTCACTGTAATCACATTTTGTTGCTTTGCAGCCTGAAATGAAGACAGACAGCGTTTTTGTTTTATCCAGGTGTATTTACTCAGTGCAATGTATAAAATCCAAGTTAAAGATACAACACCAACATGTCAAAAAAGTTTAAAAAAGAATCACCCTCCCCTCTGAAAAATCACTTCAGGCGTAGCTAGTCACCTTCTCAATGGCACACAAAGCTATTTGATTTTCAACTGCGATCAGTTGTGGTAGTCTTAATTAGCTCAGCAAAGAGCTTTCCTATAAATATATATATATATATATATATATATATATATATATATATATATATATATATATAAATATATATATATATATATATATATAAATATATATATATATATATATATATATATATATATATATATATATATATATATATATATATATATATATATATATATATATATATATACAATCCTATGGCCACAGTTAATCCAGAGGGAGGCATAAACAACACAATAAAGCATGATCCAATTTGCTCTGTCAGCGGAAAAATAATTCCTTCCTGATCCCCTCAAGAGGCAATCAGATATCCCCAGAATCAACTTTACCTATAAATATTAGTATCCAGTTATACTATGTGCATCTAGGAAGGAATCCAGGCCTTTTATAAAACAAGTCTATTCCACATTTTCACAGCTTTTACTGTGAAGAAGGCTTTCCATATTTGGAGATAGAATCTCTTTTCCTCTAGACGTAAAGAGTGCCCCCTTGTTCTCTGTGATGACCTTAAAGTGAATAGCTCAACACCAAGCTCACTATATGGATCGCTTTTGTGATGATACATGTTGATCAATAATCTCCTCTTCTCAAGAGAGAATAAATTCAGTTCAGCTAATCTTTCCTCATAGCTGAGCTCCTCCATGCCTCTTATCAGTTTGGTTGCCCTTCTCTGCATTTCTCCAGTTCCCTGATATCCTTTTTGTGAACTGGTGTTCAAAACTGAACTGCATGTTCCAGATGAGGTCTTACCAATGATTTTTACAGGGGCAAAATGATCTCTCTCTCTTTCTGCAGTCCATGCCTCTCTTAATACAAGAAAGGGTTTCTCTCACTTTGGAAACTGCAGCTTGGCATTGCATACCATTATTAATCTTATGATCTACCAGAACACCCAGATCCTTCTCCACCATTGACCCCCCCAGCTGTTCTCCTTCTAATATGTATTATGCATGCATATTTCTAGCCCCTAAGTGTATAACTTTACATTTATTGACATTAAACCTCATTTGCCAAACAGTTGCCCAATGAAATAATGCATTGAGATTGGCTTGTAAGTTGGAGACATCCTGTAAGTATGTTATTCCACTGCAAAGCTTGGTGTCATCAGCAAACACTGAACTAGTAATTTTAATCCAAGACCCTATATCATTTATAATTATATTAAAAAGTAAGGGTCCCAACACTAAATCTTGGGGTAAACTACTGATAACCTTAAACCATTCAGAGTGAGAATCATTAACCGCTACTCTCTGAATTTGGTCTTTTAGTCAGTTTTCTATCCATTTACAAACTGATTTTTCCAAGCCTGTAGACTTTACCATACACATTAGCCGAGTGTGAGTAACTGTGTCAAACGCTTTGGCAAAATTGGAATGTACTACATCTACAGCCACCCCTTTGTCCAAGGTTTTATTACATCCTCATAAAAAGAAAGATTTGCCTGACAACTTCTGTCTTTCTTGAATCCATGCAGTCTGTTACTTAAAACTCATTTATGTGGTCTTTTATTAAACTCTCCATTATCTTCCCAACTATAGAAGTTAAACTAACAGGTGACTGTTAAAGGGCATTGTCAAAAGATCTCCAGGATAAAGTTGTGTAGAGGCACAAATATTTTAAGACTTTACCAATAAAGATAAAAATAAAGATAAAAGGAACAAGAAGGCGCAGCCATCTAAGTGTATCTGTTTGTTCATAAAGCACATGTAATAAAAATGGATTGCATTCACAAATTGTGAAGATTGGGCAAGCAAGATTCTCATCCTCCTCTGGATATACCTGATGACAATCAGATGGATCCAAAGGATGTATCAGGGTCCGCTTTCTGCTATATCCTGGTTGACTAACAAATGACTGGTCTGAATCTGTGTGTAGTGGCCCTGTAGGCAGGCAGCTCTGATACTCCATGAATGGAGTAAGTCCCGAGATGAGATGTCCAGAGACCTCACCCTAACTGGCTGGTGTGCAGGGGGAGAGTGCGGTGCAACTGAAGGCCGTGGCCAGCTGTAACAAAGCTGGAATGCAAGCCAGACTGAAGAGCATGTCCAACTGGTGTCTGACCAAGATGACGTCACACAATGGGTGGTAAAGTGGGCGGCAACATGTTTCGGAGCCTCCTAGCTCCTTTGCCGGAATAAATAGAAGGAAGACGGATGGCATAACTATATAGAAATAGAAGTGAAAAAGAAAATAGAAAAAATATATAAAAATACAAATACATTTTAAAATAAAATAAAAGTAAAAATGGACCTAGAATTAAAGGTGAGAACCACATGTCTCTCAGTAAGTGATATCAATATAAGGATTGAAAATTTTGAAAAAAAATTCTCTAATGGGCATTAGGGTGAGGGAAGAAAAGGGAAACCCTGGATTTTTGATCATCTCAATGTGATTATTTGTAAAGACTCTTAATCTTCTGGGGGATGGGACAATATATCTCTAAATGATGGTTGTACAATATTGTGTTTTTATTTCTTCATTTAACCCCATGGGGACTAAAGTATTTCAGGAAAATATCCAATAAGTTTCTAATTCGCATAATTTTTTGTATCTTTCTGCTACTTGGAGGGCATTGGGAATTTGTTCCACAATCCATACTGTTAGCCCCTCGGTGGATTGTGCATGTGCTTCCCGAAAATGTTTGAGTACACAGTATTTTTTATTTCTTTCTTTTTGTCCTTGTTCTATAGCTTGCCCGTGTTCTCCAAATCTGGTTCTCAGAGGCCTAATAGTCCTGCCCACATAGAGCAGACCACAGGGACATTTGGGAGCAAAGATAACAAATTCTGAGGAGCAAGTAAAGAAACTATCTATCGAATGCTGTCTATTATTTGCTTCAAAGGATTTCAGGCCATTCGGGACAAAGGCACACATTAAGCAATTCCTCTTTCTACATTTGTAAATACCAACCAAATTGGAAAAGAGACCGCCTTTCTCTGGGCCAACTCTTTGGGTTTAAATATATTTGGGGCAATTTGGCTTTTAATGTTGTGGGCTTTCCAATAGGTGATTTTACCAATGGCTTTACCAATGCCTAGAAGCACAGTGAACTCTATTATTAAGAAGTGGAAGGTATTTGGTAAAACATGGACCCTCCCTGGATCAGGAAGCTGCTCCAAACTGTATGAAAGAGCCAGGTGGAAACTGGTCATAGAGGCTACCAAAAGGCCTAAAGCAACTCTGAAGCAGTTGCAGGAATTTATGACAAAGAGTGGTCATTGTGTGCATGTTACAAAAATATCTCAAATTTTCCACAAATGTGGCTCGAATGGGAGGGCTGCAAGAAAAACCCACTCCTCAAGAAAGGCCACATGCTTTGCCAAATAACACCTTGAATATTCTGCAGCCACATTAAAAAAGGTGTTATGGTCAGATGAGACTAAAATTTAATTATTTGGCCTCAACACCAAACAATATGTCTGGCAGAAATCCAATACAGCTCACCATCCAAATACCACTATTCCTACAGTTAGGCATGAGGGTGGCAATATCCTGTTACGGGGATGTTTCTCTTCAGCAGGGACTGAGGCACTTGTTATGATAGAAGGAAAAATGGATGGGACCAAATACTGTCAAATTCTTGAGGAAAATCTGTTTCCCTCTGCCAGAAAGTTGTCAATGTGAAGAAGGTTTACCTTCCAACATAAAAATGACCCAAAGCAAAAAATGACCACATAGTGGTTGAAGGAAAATTTTTTGAATATCCTTGCATGGCCTAGTTAAAGCCCAGACTTAAACCCCATGGAAAATCTGTGGAATGACTTGAAGACTGCAGTCCACAAATGGTCACCATCAAATTTAACTGAACTTGAGCAGTTCTGCAAAGAAGATTGGGCAAATATTGCAAAGTCTAGATGTGCAAAGTTAGTAGAGACATATCCCAACAGACTAAAGGCTGTATTTTAAGCAAAAGGTGGTTCAAGAAAATACTGACAAAATACTGACAAGGTTTTTTTTTTATTTTTTTCTGATGTGTTGGTGTTATATTTTTTACTTGGATGTTATAAGTTGCACTATATAGTAAATAGAGCTGGATAAAATTGTGTCTGTCTTCATCTCAGACTGCAAAGCAACAAAATGTGATTATTTTAAATGAGGGTGATTCTTTTCTATACCCCCTGTAAGGGCATTTCTTTTTCTCATATTATAAGTATGCATTCAATTTAGCATTTGTAAAGAGTTCATTTAGAAAATCATTGCAGTTCATGTACAATGATGAGCCCAATATGCTTACATGCGTGAGGTTTACATCAAATCACAAAATCACTCAACCTTACTTGATAACATCGAATCAGCTTAGCTCACGTAAAATAACAGAGAATGGTTACTGGGAGATATTTTCACATCCCATTAGTGATGGTCAAAGGAATCTCCCAAATTTCCATCAAAATCACCTTTTTTTAATATAGTATCTTCATGTTTAAGCTCAAGTAAAGTGGCTTACGTGTTTTAATAAGATACATTTTTCCAGTCATTTTGATTACTTCATTCAGCAGACAAACTATTTTTCTTTCTTGTATAGAAATTAGAGTACAAATACAATAATTTGATACTTACCAGTAGAAATAAGTACTTTTGAAGGAAGTAAATAATATAGTTTCCTGCTAAGGCTCATAGGAGTTAATTTACTAAAGCTGGAGAGGGAAAAGATCTGGTGCAGCTGTGCATGGTAGCCAATCAGCTTCTAACATCAGCTTATTCAATTGAGGTTTGACAAACACATTAGAAGCTGATTGGTTTATATGCAGAGTTGCACCAGCTTTTGCACTAACTTAAAGACATATTGAGATTTTGTCAAACTTTTTTAAAATATAATACATTTTGATGTTGCGATGCACAGAAAGGTATAGCTACATAAAATGATTGTGTCTAAACTATCCTCCATAATCCTCTGCTGTTAATGTAAAGTAAAATTACATTATATTACTGTAAGGCACCATTTATGATTAAAAAACACAAAGCACTGGAGACGTGGAATAGTTAAATAAGAACATGAATAGATGGGCTTTTGCATCCTGTAAACATATAATTTATTTTAATTAGAAAAACTGCATGCCAGCAATTACATCTGCCTTTGTTTAAAGGAAAATTTAAAAAAAAATCTGTGTTAGAGGAAAAGGAACATTTTGTGTTTCCCATTGAGGTAAATGTAACTGTAATATACTCACTGCCTTTGCCCCACTATGAAATTTTCATTCAAATTGGATTAATGTTGTTCAAAGAGTCATGGTCAAATTATTCAAATAATTCATACAACTGATTCTCTTGTTAGGTATTTTTTTTTATTTATTTATTTTTAAATATGAAATATTTATACAATGACACAATGACAAGATGAAGGTGGATTTCTAGTAAGGAACAGACTGCTTTTGCAATGACTGTGCTTGATGTGCTCCTCATGTCAAGAACACATTGTTGTGCCCTTTCAGCTCGCTGAGCATTGTAATGATTTGTCACTGTATGCTTTTAGGTAAATGCTGAGTGGATATGCTGATTTTGTTACAGGTAAATGTGAATTATATTCTCTTCAGAACCCTTGAAAAGCAAATTTGTATATTTGAAAGTAGCCACATACTGTATGTCTGAATCTTGGTCAAATGGCACTTTCTTGGAAAAAAATAAATAATGATATGACATTCTCATTATAGGATTTTCAGAGAATTCTTAGCAGCAATGCTGTGACATACATTGGTCTGCAGAACTCCTATAGTGGCAATGGCGGCCTCCACTCAGTTTCATCACCATCTTTACAACAATTAGCAACTGAAGTCATCAAAAAGGTATCATTATCTTACACAGATTGTACCTTGTACAAAACAAGATCAATGGTATTTTTACTTACAAGATAATATTAATCATTTAGTAAAAACTTAACACTTATACAAAGTCACAGTTTTACATACAAGCCCAATGCCAAATATATTATTCATCTTTGGGGAAATGTGTAGCAAATCTCAGAAAAAAGGCAGGCAATACATGCCATGAATTAGGGAGCAGAAGAATAAGGCCATAACATATGATTATCAAAATGTGTAATAATTTGTAGAGAATAACTGATACAGTGAGTTATACATACAAACTACATCAGTGTAAACATTTTCCACCAAACATTATTTTGTATGTCTTGAACATGTGGGTTTGCACACTATAAGTTTAGCATTTGTAAAGATTTAATTTAGAAAATCATTGCAGTTCATGTACAATGATGAGCCCAATATGCTTACATGCGTGAGGTTTACAAACTACATCAGTGTAAACTTTCTCCACCAAACATTATTTTGTATGTCTTGAACATGTGGGTTTTAGTGACATCATCAAGAGGTGTAGACAGTGGCAAGATAAAACTGTTAAGCCAGCCCCTGTAAAACACTGCCTCCATCCATCATGCCTCTGCTTTTTGCTAATGTCCTGTGAGACTGGGCACCTTTTCCTCAGTTCTATTGCAGAACATCCTTTTTTTTTTTCTCTTCTATCAAGATGTTTTTCACATTGTGGATATTTATTCTTTGGTAACTTCAAGCAAGACCTCACATGCTCTGCTTGATCTAGTTTCTGAACAGCTGCTATCAAGATTAGCATATCCTCAGCAACAGCTTTAGAGGCTAGGCTGTCCCCAGACCCTGTTGGACCCAAGAATGTGGGACTTGTTTGTAATGTGATCTTCAGCCACTGGACCCTGTTTTTGGCACTTTTTAGGACCTTTGTGTACTGTGTTACTTAGCTGCAGGCCGCTCTCTAGACCCAGAGCTGAGACATATCCTTGAGTGTGACTCTTAAGACTCAATCTATGACTAGTCTCAGGGATGGGACAAAGATAGTGCACTGAGCTCTGTATTTTGGCACATTGTGGCCCATTTTCAGACCCGTTGGTACTCTGATAGAGATGGCAAACATCGGCCGGGGCGGTTCGCGAGCGTTAGCCGCGAACGTTCTCAAATGTCCACGAACCGTAAGTTTGCGGCGGGCCCCATTGACTTTAAGGGGAGGCAAACTTTAAAAACCTTTAGGTCATATTTGCAGCCACAAAAGACTTGATAGCTGTGCACAAATAGTCCCACACATGGACAATGTCATAACAGAAGTATTGCAATTGGAAAAGTTGCCCTAAACATTTTTTTTTTTTTTTTACAGCAAAAACATTTTTTTTTCCCTAAATCAGCCAGAACTGACAGCAGCCAGTAAATACATGTCAAATACATATAGGGTCCATTCACACATCTGTAAACGGGTCCGCATCCATTCCACAACTTGGCGGAACATTTGCAGACCCATTGATTTTCAATTCCAGTCTGAAAAATTAGGCATTCACAGGATAAAGAAGTAAGTGTCGGCCATTCCAGGCCCCAAAAATTATCCCACATGCGTTTACCTGACAGCTAAGAACATTGTATTCTGTGGCTGAAGGTACATTAGGCATTCACAGGATACAGAAGTAAGTGTTGGCCAGTATAGGCCCCAAAAATTAGCCCACATGGGCTTACCTGACAGCTAAGAACGTTGTATTGTGTGGCTGAAGGTACATTAGGCATTCACAGGATAAATAAGTAAGTGTCGGCCATAAAAGGCCCCAAAAATTAGCCCACGTGGGTTTACCTGACAGCTAAGAATGTTGTATTCTGTGGCTGAAGGTACATTTGGCATTCACAGGATACAGAAGTAAGTGTCGGCCAGTATAGGCCCCAAAAATTAGCCCACATGAGTTTACCTGACAGCTAAGAATGTTGTATTCTGTGGCTGAAGGTACATTAGACATTCACAGGATAAATAAGCAAGTGTCGGCCATGAAAGACCCCAAAAATTAGCCCACATGGGTTTACCTGACAGCTAAGAACGATGTATTCTGTGGCTGGAGGTACATTAGGCATTCACAGGATACAGAAGTAAGTGTCGGACAGTATAGGCCCCAAAAATTAGCCCACATGGGTTTACCTGACAGCTAAGAACGTTGTATTCTGTGGCTGAAGGTACATTAGGCATTCACAGGATACAGAAGTAAGTGTCGGGCCATAAAAGGCCCCAAAAATTAGCCCACATGGGATTACCTGACAGCTAAGAACGTTGTATTCTGTGGCTGAAGGTACATTAGGCATTCACAGGACACAGAAGTAAGTGTTGGCCAGTATATGCCCCAAAAATTAGCCCACATGGGTTTACCTGACAGCTAAGAATGTTGTATTGTGTGGCTGAAGGTACATTAGGCATTCACAGCATATAGAAGTAAGTGTCAGCCAGTATACGCCCCAAAAATTAGCCCACATGGGTTTACCTGACAGCTAAGAATGTTGTATTCTGTGGCTGAAGGTACATTAGGCATTCACAGGATACAGAAGTAAGTGTCGGCCAGTATAGGCCACAAAAATTTGCCCACATGGGTTTACCTGACAGCTAAGAACGTTGTATTCTGTGGCTGAAGGTACATTAGGCATTGACAAGATACAGAAGTAAGTGGCGGCCAGTATAGGCCCCAAAAATTAGCCCACATGGGTTTACCTGACAGCTAAGAACGTTGTATTCTGTGGCTGAAGGTACATTAGGCATTCACAGGATACAGAGGTAAGTTTCAGCCATAAAAGGCCCCAAAAATTAGGCATTCAATGGACATGAAATGCCTTTTATGCCGCTGTATTTGACAAAGACAAGGACCATGAATTGTTGTGGTGGATGGCGGTCTGGTGGATATTTGTGGCCTGTCATGAGGAATTTAAATGAAACATGGTCTACTGGTCACATGTGTTGAATTCCTCAGAGATCCATGCCTCATTCATTTTTATAAACGTGAGGTAGTCTACACTAAGGCTAGACGAGTGCGCTTATCAGCCACGATCCCCCCTGCTGCACTAAACGTCCTTTTGGACAGGACACTGGACGGGGGGCAAGCCAACAGTTCCATTGCAAATTGTGCAAGCTCTGGCCAGAGGTCAAGCCTGCCCACCCAGTAGTTCAGGGGTTCATCACTCCTCAGAGCGTCCACATCGGCCGTTAACCCAATGTAGTCAAACACCTGTCGGTCTAGGCGTTTCAATGATGCTGGATCCGGAATACAGCTGTCGATGGGTCAGCTGAAAGAAGGATCTCATATCTGAAGTGACCAACACATCTTCAAACCTCCCTCTTCTTGCAGGCGCTGTTGGATTGCTACCCGCAACTGTCTCTCTGCAACTGGAAATTCCTCTGCCAGTGCACGCAAAAGCAGAATGCAGCATTTCTCGCAGCAAGGCCTGGAAGTGCTGCATTCTGACTACCCTCTGTGATGGTGGTAACATTTCCACCATTTTTTGTTTGTACCGGGGGTCTAAGTACGTTGCCACCCAGTACTGGTCCTTGCCCTTTATGCTTTTTATATGGGGGTCCCCCTTAAAACACTGAATCATGAACGCCCCCATTCGCACTAAACTGGATGCGGTGTAGTGGCCTGGCTCCAGCTCATCATCCAGGATAATCTCGTCCTCGTTCTCCTCCCCCCATCCACGGACAACACCAGGGATCCCAGACAGGTTTAAAGCATGCTCTTCTTGCTCCTCCTCATCCACCCCGGCACCATCCTCCTCTGACTCATCTTCAGACTCCTGTTGTTGACTTGCCGCAAATGGAGTAGCACCCCCTGGGGATTCATCCAACATTGCGACTTCCTCATCTTCCTGCTCCTGCTCCTCGATGGCTTGATCAATGACACGACGCAATGCACGCTCCAGAAAGAAGGTGTAAGGTACAATGTCACTGGTTGCGCCCTGGCCGTGACTGACCAGTTTGGTGATCTCCTCAAATGGCCGCAGAAGTCTGCAAGCGTGGCGCATGAGCAGCCACTGGCAAAACTCCCCAGAACCTGTCCTGCCACAGAGTTCATACAGGTAGTCATTAACTGCACGTTTCTGCTGGAGAAGCCTATCAAGCATATGCAACGCTGAGTTCCATCGCGTCGGGCAGTCACAAATAAGACACCTGACGGGCAGGTTGTGTCGCCGCTGAATGTCAGGAAGGCGAGCCATGGCTGTGCAAGATCTTCTGAAATGGCCCAAGATTTTCCTGTTCTGCCGCAAGACGTCCTGGACCCCAGGGTATTTGGCAACGAATCGCTGCATGACCAAGTTCAGGACGTGTGCCATGCATGGCATGTGTGTTATTTTGCCCTGTTTCAGCGTGCTCAGCAGATTGGCACCGCTGTAGCACACCACTTTACCAACTGTAAAATTGAGCGGTGTCAGCCACTGATCTGCCTGTGAACGCAAAGCTGAAAGGAGTGCAGGACTAGTGTGGCTCTTGGCTTCCAGGCACAACAGTCGCAGCACAGCATGGCAACGTCTCACCTGGCATGTGGAATAGGTTCTGGGGATCTTGGGCGGCGTAGCGGAAGAGACGGTAGCAGCGGAAAAGGAGGAGTCAGCCGAGGAGGAGGGGGAGGATGGGGAGCTCTGGAATGCCCTTCTGCGAGAAATATTTCCTGCCTGGGACCTTCCATTGTGGTGTTCCAATGGCCACAAATTTCCGAAAGGCCTCCGAGTCCACCAGTTGATATGGAAGGGCTATCAGTTCTGACAAGCCAGCAGTCAAACGTTGGGCAAGAGGGTTATCCGGCATCATTATTTTTTTACGCTCCAACATTTGGGCCACAGAAGCCTGCCTTTTTCCAGAACAACGTGAGGACGGCATGATGGAAGGTGGAGTGGAGGACAATTGTGAGGAGAAGGAGAAGAGGCTGGACGGTGAGAGCCTGGAGTGTGGCTTTGTGGGTTCTGACGGCATTGCTCCCACTGGGCTCAGTGATGGGAGTTCAGGTGCCTTCCTAAGGCGGTGATCCCTAGGTGAGTGTTGGGCTTTCCGCGACTTATACGTTGACTGCAAAGGCTGCAGATGGCAACACTGTTGTCAGCAGCAGACGCATTAATAAAAGCCTATACTGCGGAGCCATGTGCCGGCGTCCTGGGAGCGCCAGATGTGACCGTACATGGTTGATGGCTCTCTCCTGATACATTTGCAGTCTGCTTTGTCCCTCCTGTACAATGCAAGTTCCGCCTGCTTCTCCTCCCTATCTGCTGGTCCGTCTCTCCCTCTGAACTCCCCTCCTCTTCCTCTCTTGTTGGCACCCATGTGACGTCCATAGACACGTCATCATCCACGTCACCTTCTTCACCACTAACATTTGACATCTCGGAGTAGGCAGCAACAGCGGGGACCAACCTCCTTGGGCTGATCTGGGTACTGTCATCAGACTGCTGAGTGGTGGCTGTTGCTACCTCCTCTTCCTGATCCGATGCCAAGAATGGCTGCGCATCGCAAATGTCTTGTGATGGATCGGAAAATAATTCCAGTGACTTAAACGGAGGGCATATGGTGGTGGTGGTGGTGGTGATGTTGATGGTGGTGTCTTTGGGGGTGCACACAGCAGAGAGTGAAGAGGGTGCAGATAGAGAGGATGAGGAGGGTGCAGAAGAGGAAAGCTGAGTGAGCCACTCAACCAAGTCTGGTGTGTCCTTTGACGTAATCGAATGCACCTTCTGAAACTTCACACATTGGCTTCCGGCCTACTGCTCCTGCCCTACCCCTACCACCCCTGCGTAAGGGCCTGCCTCTTCCTCTGCCTGTCATTTTTTAAATTACCCTGTGACAAAAGTCTGTAGAGAAGCGCAGTATATGTGGAACAAGGTATATAACACCCCGCTTCAATCTGTGGTATTGGGGGGCCACAGGTTTATCACACCAGTTCTACAAAAAATTGGCCAGTAACTGTTGTCACTGTGTGTAGCACAGTTAACTCAGCAAAAGAGGCCACATTTTTGCAGGACTAAAATACACTCTTAGAAAAGTATACTGTTAAATAATACCCCACTTCAATATGTGGTATTGGGGGGGCCACTGGTCTATCACACCAGTTGTACAAAAAATTGGCCAGTGAGTTTGGCACTGTGTGTAGCAGAGTAAATGCAGCAAAAGAGGCAATATTGTTGCAGGACACAAATACACTTATAAAAGTATACTCTGATAACTCCCCACTTCAATATGTGGTATTGGGGGCCACTGGTCTATCACACCAGTTGTACAAAAAATTGGCCAGTGAGTTTGGCACTGTGTGTAGCAGAGTAAACGCAGCAAAAGAGGCAATATTGTTGCAGGACACAAATTCACTTATAAAAGTATACTCAGATAACATTGGGGGGCCACTGGTCTATCACACCAGTTATACTTTAAAAGTGCTTTTGTCACTGTTTGTAATATTGCTGCAGAAACGCTTAACACACCAGTCACAATGCTGCACAGTGCACAATACAAATCCACTATAATATGCTTTCTATATTTCAAAGTATATTATAAGTGGATTACACCCCTATATAGTGCACTGCACACCTATAACAAATACCAGTCCTTAAAATTACTTTTGTGGACCTTAACAGAGCGATTTGTGCCACTGACTATCTGTCCCTGGTGCACACAGCAGACCTCTCCCTACGCTGACAAAAGAGACAGTACACCTATACCAAATACCAGCCCTTAAAAGGACTTTTGTGGATCTTAACAGAGCGATTTGTGTCACTATCTGTCCCTGGTGCACACAGCAGACCTCTCCCTACAGTTGACAAAAGAGACTGTAGACCTATACCAAATACCAACCCTTAAAAGGACTTTTGTTGATCTTAACAGAGCGATTTGTGTCACTGACTATCTATCCCTGGTGCACACAGCAGACCTCTCCCTACACTGAAAAAAAGCAGAATGTGAAATGGCTGCCAGCTCAGGTCTATTTATAGGGTAGGGGGTATGTCCATGTGCTGCAATGTTTCAATTGGCTGTCCCATTCCACCTGATGGCTGTGTCATGGGTCAAAGTTCTCCCCAATGTAAACTAATATGGCCGCCGCAAACAACGCCATGTGTTCGCAAAATCGGCGGGCTGCAAACAAGCAAAGTTCGCCACGAACCGACCGCCGGGCGAACCGTAAGGCCATCCCTATACTCTGACAGTAAGCAGCAAAACAAATCCAGAGCCTGTAAAACTGCTGCTGGTGTGCTCAGTTTCCGATGACTTTGTAAATAAGCCTATGGTTGTGGTGAAGTCCAAACTGGTGAGGATGCTTGAAATCGGATTTATATCTTAGTGCAGACTTCTAAATAAATTAGTGAGCAGCCACACAAGCAGGAAATTACATTTCTGGGGGGCATTCTGTGCACTATCTGTGTATAGATCTTCTCCAGGTCGCCTTATTGCACTGCATTTTATGGAAAGTTACAGCGCTGCAGATCAAAAATGAAAGGTTATTTTTAATAATATTATATTACAATAATGCATGTGTTGCAATTGTATATGCTATGTTTTTTTAAATATTCACAATATTCCCCAACAGCTAGTTAATGCATCTACATTTTTTTTGCTTCATCATCTGGGAAACTCAGCATGCGTCCTTTTGGCCAACCCCAAGCTGGTTAAAAGCAGGATTTTCTTGCTACCACTAAATACTCTACAATCAACACAATGCTCCCAATAAGATGTTCATAGAAATTGGTGATAAAATGTAATTAAAATACTAACTTTTTGTGTGCCACTCCTCCTGTTTGTGGAAGGAAAGCTGGCTAATTTGACTGCCATTCCTCACACCAATTACAATTTTGTCTTTTTAACTTTTTCACATTTTTTTTTTAAATTCTGACTTCAAATTCTTAAATTCAAACTCTGACTACTAGGATTGAGTTATAAGATCTCTTGGTTCTCGGGGACCGTTTCCTTATAAGTAACTGCTCCTTGTTTCACAATCTGCCCCAGATTGCTGCTGACTCTCCTCTGAATCTTTCCTGAACCACTGGACTGCTTTCCTTGTTCTGCATTGGACCTCTTTCCCTACACTGCACTGTGAATAACTGGAACATTTTTCTTTACTGTACTCGGATCTCTCAGTCATGCTGCTCAAGTACACTGCACTGCAACTCCTGGAACTAAAACAGAACTATTCCTTGGCTAAAGGTGCATGTGATCTCTGCTGGAATATTGGGATTTTACAACCAAAGCGATACATGCATTGTGGCATAGGACGCTGTCTCTTCTTCCCTTCAAGTATCTGTGCTGTCTCGATCCCTGCTTATTAGCGCAAGGCTACAAGACCATTCCACACTGACACTGACCTCAAAGCCTATTTTCACTGACATGCCCTGACTCCACTCCAATTCCCATGGATCCTCCGAGGAAGGCCAGACCGGCGCTTCTGAACACTCTACTAATAACAAGGCACTACTTACTGTATGTCTGACTTTATTGCAGGTAATAAGCTGGACTTTCTGAGCTTACCTGAAACCTGGCACAAATAAAATAATGGCATCCTTTTCAACCAAATCACCCTTCCGGGGTACAGATTTTATGACCTCCCATGTCTCTCAGGCAAATGTCATTTACAGATAGCTCTGCATTCTATCCCCTGTTATTTTACCCCCTGTTATTTTCTCTTCTTTTGAATTCCTTGTTCTCAAGGCCTCTGTTCCTCACGCATCTGTTATTGCTACTGTTTATCGACCACCCAAGTCTTGTAGAGATATTATAGAGGCAAATTTGCTGATTTGTTTTTATTTTTTTGCCTTTGTTTTAAGAGACTCCTTATCCTTGGGGATTTGAATATTCACACTGATTGAGTCTACCAGCTTAGCTAAAGATTTTCTGGGTTTGCTGGGATGCTTTGACCTAACTCAATTTGTTTGCACCTCAATGCATATCAAAGAACACATCCTGGACCTTATCATTGCTAGTGACTCTTTTGTCTCTGACTGCTTTTCCCTTGACTTAGGACTGTCCGAATACCTAAGTATTCTTTTCAAACTGGAATTAGCTGTTTCTAACACCTCTTGGTCTCATTCTGTAAATTATCACATCTGGGCTTCTATTGACCAGCCCAAATTTGAAAATTCTATCACTTCTTCCATATCCTGTATCTCCATCTCTGACACCCTTGTTGACAAATTAGATGCCCTAATCATGTGCTTTATCTTCCCTTGGCACCTTTGCCCCATTAAAAACTTAAACCATCTCAGGTGGAGTTTGGCCACGCCGCCTGATTCTCTCTCCCCACTGGCACAAAGGACTCCACAACCACTAGCAGCAACAGTGGCTGCTCGTTTTGCACCCCAGCCACCTCCTCTACTACCTTACAGCCTGGAGACCATGTCCCCAGTAGGGATGATCGAACGGTTCGGGTCGACCATCGGTTCGACCCGAACATTGGCTGTTCGAGGTTCAGCCGAATTTGGAACTTTTTGCTGAAAAAGTTTGGAATTCGGCAACCAGAACCGACCAAAATGCAATGGGCCAGGAATTGGGCTTTAAAAGCCTGTGATTGGACCAGAACCATTAGTAAAAGCCAATTGAGGGGGCAGGAGAATGCTAGGAATGTGATTGGAGTGATTAGGGGGTCCCTAGGCCAATCATTAGTGAATACGCCCCCCAGTATATAAGATAGCCCCCGCCAAATTCCTAGCATTGTAATACAGGGACATGGAAGAGAGTGGAAGCAGTTCTGTTAATTTTACTTTAAAAGTGTCATTTAGCATTTATTAGTGTGAGGAAAGGGATATCTAGTGTAGTTAGGGTGCTCTTTTACACTTTAGTTAGATGCAAAAATTTAGTTTTTGTAGGGAAAGTGTTAAGTGCCAGGATGACAGTAATGTAGTGTAGGGTGAACTGACACTGACTGCTATGGCAGGGTGACCAAACCCTTCCATATCAGGGTGACCGCTATAGAGAAAAGATAGTTTCTCTTAAGTCACATTTGGAGCACTAATATGGCTTCTTACCGGTCAGCCTGCTTTTTGGCTGCAGGTGTTTAAAGGGATTTTTTGAGGACAAGTTTGGAGTCAGGCATGACATCTAAACTTGTGTATTGGGGTATATATACACACACATGTCTGTATATATACACCTGTCTCCTCCCAGCCATGTACTAGCCCAAGGGTTTTAGGGATGGAAAATCATCTGTTAAGGGTTGACTTATTTCTTGCTCTGCTTCACTGCCTTTAAACCTGCAGAATCCTTATCTAGCTCCCTCTCCTCTTGTGTGTTCTGTGACGTAGGAAGAATGGTGTCTACATAAAGCAAACCTTGAGAGGAAAGGAAGTCCCCCTCTTCCTCCCCCTGCTCTGCCTCGAGTGCCCTATACATAATGCTACACAGAGTCTGCTCCAGCAGGAACACAACAGGGATTGTGTCACTAATGCATGCATCTATGCATGTCAATTGTCCCTTTCTATCTTCTACAGCACCTGGTTGACCTTAACGCATCTGACCACACCAAAATTGGTGTGATAAAATACTTTCCCAATTTCCCAATGGCCCTGTTTATTTGGCGAAACAGAAGTCATGAAATGCTCGTAGCTTTCGGTATCTTAGGCAATAGAGATGATTGGAGCCATTCTCATCTCCAATTTGTTCTATGGTTAGATAATTGAACCACCAGCTGCACTCTCGGGTTAACCGGTGGGACAGGAGAGCCAGAGAAAAACCACGGAAGGCTGCGGAAAGCGGCGGTGGGGGGCGTCTCCTCCCACTGCATGTAAAAGCAGTCTAGCGGCCAATTACCTGGTAGGATTGCTTTTACATGTAAGCCGACCGCTGGCTGTAAAAAACAATACCAAGATGATGCCTAAATCTGCAGGCATCATCCTGGTATAACCACTCAAAGTCCAGCAACGTACCAGTACATTGCTGGTCCTTGTTTGGCATATAGTGTAGGTTTTTTTTTTTCATGCAGCCTGTGGGCTGAATGAAAAAAAAGAGAACCTATCAGAAATCAGCACAGGAATAATGTGTAGTATTACCCACCATTAACTGCCCAAACATCCACCCACTTAATTTAATGATGGGTATACACGACACTATTCCATGTATACCAAAATAGGATTTTAACTGCAGTGCTGAAATCAGAAAAGCACCACAGCTGCTGCCAGCTAAGGTATCCATATATGCTGAGCGCAAACGCTGTTTGTGTCAGAATATATAAAATCAATGTGGCAGCCGAAGAGTACCTGCAAGAAAAACAGGTCACAAAAAAAATGAAAAACAAACAAAGTACAGTAAAAGTACAGTAGGAAGAGTAGAAGAACATATAAAATGACTGACACAACAACAGTTTTTGGATCCTTTTATTTTTCTTTCTAACTGTTGTTTCTCGATTTGAGACTGAGATTTTCCAGCTTGGGTCTCTCAAAATGTTGATGGACATCCAACATCTTTCGAGACCCTGTGTTTGTGTGCCCTGCACTGTGTCATCTGTACCCTACACTAAAACTCCACTAGTGTATGGTAGCGCTCAAAACATTCCCCGATGCAGAGACCAGGTCAGGACATTTGGGACAATAATAGCGGGCGTCACGCCTACATCCGCGCCTGCTACAGACACAACATCTTCTTTGGGGTCGTCTTTGGGTAGGGGTACTCGGGAGGACATATGGAAAATGTCTCTCATGCAGCCGGCTCACTGCATCTGGAAGGGGAAGTTGGGCAGGCATGCCTCCTGGGTACAGGTAGGCAAGGATGATCGCTTCCTGGAATTCCCAGAAGGATCCAGTTCGCCCTGACGCCCTGTATAGGACAAAAGGCATTCAGCATAGCCAATTGGTAAAGGTAAACAGACACTTTTTTGTACCAGCATCTGGCTTTACGGGCAACTAAATACGGTGCCAAAAGCTGGTCGTTAAGGTCCACCCCTCCCATATTAAGGTTATATTCGTGGACATAGAGGGGTTTCTCCATAACACCAGTTGCCGTAGGAATTTGGATCGTCGTGTCTGCGTGAAGGGAGGACAGAACATAAACATCCCGTGTATCCCTCCACTTCACTGCAAGCAATTTGTCCGTTTTCAAGCAGGCTCTCGCCCCCCGACTAAGACGGGAATTTACAAGCCGTTGGGGGAAGCCCCGGTGATTAGGTCGCACGGTGCCACATGCGCCAATTTGTAATTCAGAAAGATGACTAAATAGTGGCACGCTTGTGTAAAAGTTGTCCACGTACAAATGGTACCCCTTTCCGGATAAGGGTGACACCAAGTCCCAATCAATCTTGCCGCTGCTCCCTATGTAGTCTGGGCAGTTCGGGGGCTCCACAGTGCTATCTTTTCCCTCATAGACCCGGAAACTAACTGTATAACCTATGGCCCTGTCACACAGTTTATACAGCTTGACCCCGTACTTGGCACGCTTGCCGGGGAGGTACTGTTTCATAGCAAGGCGGCCAGTAAATTTAATCAGGGACTCGTCAACGCAGACAACTTGTTCGGGGGTAAACAAGGCTGCAAACCGCTGATTGAAGTGGTCTATGAGGGGCCGAATTTTGTGGAGCCGATCATATTCAGGGTCTCCCCGAGGACGACAGATTTCATTGTCGCTGAAATGCATAAATCGCAGAATTTGCTCATATCTCGCCCTGGACATGGAGGCAGAGTACATGCGCATATGGTGAACTGGGCTAGTGGACCAATATAGCCGCAATTCACTCTGTTTAGTTATGCCCATATGAAGGGAAAGGCCCAGAAAGATTTTAAAACCGGAAATCGTTATAGGTTTCCAGCCGAATGGTCTGGCAAGGGGCAAATTTGGGTTGGCGGCGATGAATTGTTGTGCGCATAAATTTGATTGATCCACAATAGATCTGTAAAGATCTTCCGTGAAGGACAGCTCAAAAAAGTTCAGGGGCGTAAAACCAGCTGTCTCCACGTGGATTCCAGGTTGGGCAGTGAATGGGGGAAGTACTGGCACTGTAGAATCAGTGGGTTGCCAATTGGGATATGCCAGCGCATCAGGGAGGGCACTATGGGCTCTACGGGCCTGTCTTCAAATACGCGGTGGCTGCGGGCCTCTACTCGTGCTAGCCACCGCACCAGCTTCAACTGCACTTATGGGACTCGCCACGTCACCAAGTGATACTGCAGTGCTGGTTGTACTAGGTCCAGGGTGTACTAGGCCGCTGGTGCTTGCCAGGTTGCCAGAAGGATGAGCGGCACTAGTAACCACACTCTGCTCCAAACAAGCACCCTGCGATTCCTGCATCTCAACAACTCCAGAATGGGGTCGGGTACGCCTGGGTCTAACAGGGACCCATCTGTCATCGGAGCTATCTGTCAGGGAGCCGCTGCTGTCATCTGGTTCGTATACTGACTCTGCCAGTATAGCTTCCCCATCGCTATCATCTGACACGGCCAGTATACTATAAGCCTCTTCACCACTGTACAAACGTTTGGACATTTTGGTAACTAAATTTACCTGTACAGTGGTGTTGACTCACAGGTAATAAAAGCACCTGGTTGTCAAGGACTATTTCAAGTGCTACCAAAAAAATTGCTAATGCTAGCAGGGATCAGGCCTGACTCTGCTAACACAGCGGTTTTGAGTGTTGTGTTTTTTTGGAAGTGACAGTAATCTATTGATTACTACACTTGCCTGGGTGAAAGGGTTAAACGCAGGCGCTGGCAGGAATCAGTGCTGATCGGGCAAACACCGCGTTTTGGGAACCCTAAACTATGGGGACGCTAGTATAGTTCTGATCAGATCAGATATTGATCTGTTCAAACACTATACTAGTAATGGAAGTGTATGTGTGCGTATGTGTTTGTGTGTGTGTGGTAATCAAGGGGTTATTTCTAACTATGCGCGGGGGATCTGCGCTTTTTTAGACTGACACTGACACTAGCTAATGTCACCTGTGTCACTAATAATAGTGATCAGAAAAAAAAACTGTACACTATAAAAGTGACACTGTGACAGGGCACAGAAGGGGTTAACTGGGGGGATCAGGGGGTTAAATCTTTATTGGGGGGTGGCGGGGACCCTAAACCTCCTTTGGGATAGAAACAAAGTCGCTGGCGCAACCTCAAGTCACAATCACACTAATACAAAATACAGTAAAAACAGTATAATACATGTGTATTAGTGTGCAATGTGACAGGGGGGAAGGGGTTAACTTGCTGTGATCAGGGGGGGATCAGGGGGTTAAATCTTTATTGGGAGGGGGTGGCGGGTATCCTAAGGATAAAAGGAACGGTGGCAAGCGCTAAACCTGGTCACAAGTCACACTTATACGAGTATATAGAAAATGCTATATACTGTATACAGTGTGTGTTGTGACAGGGGGTGTAGGGGTGATCAGGGGGGGATCAGGGGGGGATCAGGGGGTTAAATCTTTATTGGGGGGTGGTGGGGACCCTAAACCTCCTTTGGGACAGAAACGAATTCGCTAGCACTAAGTCAAGTCACAATCGCACTAATACAAAATACAGAAATACAGTATATTACGTTTGTATTAGTGTTGAATGTGACAGGGGGGAGGGGTTAACTGGGGGTGATCAGGGGGGATCAGGGGGTTAAATCTTTATTGGGGGGGTGACGGGTATTTTTAGTGAAAAAGGGGGGGTCGCAAGCGCTACACCTGTTCACAAATCACACTTATACAGGTATATAGGAAAATGCTATATGCTGTATACAGTGTGTGTTGTGACAGGGGGTGTAGGGGTTACCTGGGGGGGGCGATCGGGGCTTAAATGTGCCTATCTAAATGTAGAAGTGTGTGCTTGATGCAGTACTTATAGTTAGATGTGCTCTCCTCTCACGCTCGATCCAAAAAGGATCATGGGAGGGGAGGGCACATCTTTTCTAAGCCTGTGTTTACATTTCACAGGCTCAGAGTGTAATCTGATTGGGCAGAACCGATCTACAGGTCCAGGCCAAAAATGATTGGCCTGGACCTGATGACTGATTGGTTCTGAACCCAATCGAGTCATCGGCGGGACCGCGGGAGCGCGCGCGCTCCAGAGCGGCGATGGCTAGTGACGTACCGGTACGTCACTTTGCCTGGCCGGGGCTGACTGCCGCAGTATATGTACTTGCAGCGGTCGGCAAGTGGTTAAGGGTCAAATTACGACTGCTAGACCAAACTATTTTTCCCATGCCATTGAAAAAAATCTTGGCAACCCTAGACAAGTCTTCGGGACTGTGACAGACTCTGGACACTCTGACTGGGTATTTCTGCCAAGAAGCTGCTTCCTAAGCTCTGGAACACGAGACCCGTAAATCTGGCTATAGTTACCCCAAAAACTAGGTAATACCAGTTTTGGAGCAAACCAGAATAAGAACTGTTCATTCAAACACAGGCACAAAGACATATACACTCTGGGACAACCCCCTCCCCTTTAGCAGCTAATCCACATATACATCCCATAATAGGTTGATCTTAAGACAGACAGAAACAATAGAACAATGGGATACAGGCACTTAACAATACCAAACCTCACCCCACCTCACTATCTAGCAAGGCTCTATGAGACACTCCTACAATATTCTAGCAATCTGAAAAGTCAAATTGTTTATCTTCATATATTCCTTGAGTGATATTGTTCACAAATATTATTGTCCCGAGTGAAATAAGCCCTTCATTATTTTAACACAAACCACACATATAGAACCCAGGATAACCTGGGTAACACGAAATGCTGAGCCCAGTGTGGTTGTACAGCGAGTCTGATTAGTGAAGACCCAACTGGGGTTCTTAGTCACCCTGTGCCCCTAATAGACACAGGGTGACTTACACATAAGAGGGGCCGGGGAAGCTGGACAAGGAGTTTCCCAACCTCTCTAAGGTAATCTGGGTTCCCCAAGCCCCCCCACCCAAAGTGACACCCGTCACATCTCCCCTTTCGGCAGGAGACGAAGACAGAAGGAGACTCCAAACGGGTTGACTTTGAAGTTAGTCCGTAGTTCCAGTCCCCCAATGTCTGTACCCACATAGTACCCCAAACAAATTTCCTGGAACAAAGCGTATTCACCCAGCCAACCTCTGCCTCTCTCGTAGTACATAACACCTGCTGGGGAGAAGTGTGGACTGGCCCTTCTCCCTGGAGTCCTTTCAGCCTCAGGAGAGAAGACAGGGTGGCTGGTCTCACTCCATCTTCTGTAAGTTGTGGGCAGAGGCCAGCAGCACTCTACCCTGTTGTAAGCTCTTCTGCTGGGTTGCTGTCAGTTAATACTGCAGTCCCATCCACCAATATCAGCTCAATCTGCCATTGTGAGGTGCCAACTGCATTCTCTCCCTGGCTGAAGCCAGTAGCGCTCTGCCCAGCTGCCAGCTGTTCCACTGGGAAGTAAAGTGCGCCATTCTCTGAAGTCAGCTCTTCTACAGGAGGCTCACCAGGTTGTTCCTCCTCAGCAGAAAAGTCTATTAAATCCCCAGTCTCTCGTGGTGTCTGGGGATCCAGATTCACCATCTCCTGTCTGTGGAACCCAGAAGATGTTATTGGTGCTAGGCAAAGGCTGCCCTGTTGTCAGCACTTCAGCTTTTGCAACAACAATCTCCAGAGTTTCTGCTGCCGATTCTAAGGCATGCTGCTGAACGTGTTCTAGCAGCTTCCTGTATGCCCTTTCTAGATGCTGTTCTTTCCTTAGCAAGTGTTTTAGATCAGGTTTAAGCTCTGAGACTCCTGCGAGACTGAGTATAGCCTTTCTATATTCTCGCAGGTCCTCAAGGGTAGGTTCCCCTTCATCACCAACTGTAATCCAGGGCCGCCAAAGTCATATCCCTCTGGAGAGCATTCTGAAGTCTTTCCTAAATATTTCTTCTCTGGATGCCATTGCAGAGCCCAATACTGATTGTCCAACTCTATCTCCTGCTGGACCAGCCTGTCAAACTCAGATACCCATTGGTCCTGGGGCCGCTTTACCAGGAATGCCATCCCCAACTCCCATTGGTCACTGGCCCATTGCCCTGGGGTTGGAAAGCACTTGCCCTGGTATATACCAGCAGTCTGGAGGACTTCAATCCAAAGCTCCACCCAAATCTAAAGCCTGAGCTCCAGGTATTGATCCACAGACACCGTCATGGGGTATACTGAAAGGGCAATCTGCAGCACCCCCTCAAAGTCTGATGCCAGGTCCATATCTCCGTTGGGGCGACCAAAGTCTGCTATCCCGATCTTGGATCCCGGTGGAGGTTTGGATGTCCCAGACTGCAGGAAGCATTCCACTGCTTGCCACCAATGTGACGGACTCCGGACACCCTGACTGGGTATCTCCACCAAGAAGCTGCTTCCTAAGCTCTGGAACATGAGAACTGTAAATCTGGCTATAGTTACCCCAAGAACTAGGCAATACCAGTTTTTGAGCAAACCACAATAAGAACTGTTTATTCAAACACAGGCACAAAGAGATATACACTCTGGGAGAACTCCCCCCCCCCCTTTAACAGCTAATCCACATGCACATATACATCCCATAATAGGTTGATCTTAAGGCAGACAGAAACAATAGAACAATGGGATATAGGCACTTAAAAATAACAAACCCCAGCCCACCTCACTATCTAGCAAGGGTCTATGAGACACGCCTACAATATTCTAGCAATCTGAAAAGTCAAATTGTTTATCTTCATGTATTTCCTGAGGGATATTGTTCAGAAATATTATTGTCCCAAGTGAAAGAGGCCCTTCATTCTTTCAACACAAACCACACATGTAGAAGCCAGGATAACCGGGGTAAGACAAAATGCTGAGTCCGGTGTGGTTGTACAGTGCGTCTGATTAGTGCAGACCCAACTGGGGTTCTTAATCACCCTGTGCCCCTAATAGATAGTCACAGGGTGACTTACACATAAGAGGGGCCGGGGAAGCTGGACAAGGAGTTTCCCAACCTCTCTAAGGTAATCTGGGTTCCACAAGCCCCCACCCAAAATGATTCCCGCCACAGGCACCATTGATAAATTATTAAAACCTTGTTGTCTCTCCACATTACCAGCCTCAACACAGCTCTGTAACACATTTTTAGATGTTTCCCCCCTCATAAATTGGCAAAATAAGGCATCACATTCTAATCATATCACATGTTTCTCCCACAGCACTTCCTGACCAACCCAGTTTCACCAGTTCTTCTCTCTCTCATTTCTCTCTACTTGACTCTGCATCTCTGATTAAATTGGTCTGTAATATGAAATCTACCATCGGCATACTCGATCCTCTTCCTACCCATTTAAATCCAATTTTAGTTCTCTATACCCCAATATTCTCAATATCATAAATTATTCCCTCAGCATCGATTTTGTACCAACGATCCTCAAAACTGCTGCTTTACCAAAAAAACAACAACCCAATATGGCTCTAGACAATTTAAACTACTTTCGCCCCATATCTAACTTTCTCTTCCTTGTCAAGATCCTCAAGTGGGCTGTGATATTTCAGTTACATACCCACTTGACTTTAAATAACCAAGTTGAACCCCTCCAATCTGGTTTCAGTCAACTGCACTGCACAGACAGGGTCTTGGTCAAAGTCACTAACGGTTTTCTGTTTGTTTCAGAGTCCAACTCACTAGCTATTCTTTTTCTACTGGATCTTAGTTCTGCTTTGATACTGTAAACTGCAATCTTTTACTCTTCACCTTGAAACCATATCTGAGACTCAGAATTGGCTCTGAAATGGTTTAAGCCATATCTTATTGATCGCTGTCACTTTGTTTCTCTTAGTGGAGTAAAGTCTGAAGTTGGTCTAATCAAGTTCAGTTTTCCTCAGGGTTCAATCTTGGGTCCTTTACTTTTTAGTGTTTACATGTTTCAACCTGACCAACTGCTTAGATCACGTGAGTTCAATTAATACTTCTATGTTGACAACACTTGATATGATATATACATCCACACTAAATCGGATTCTACTTTGGCTGCTTCTCTCCTATCTAACTGTATTTGTGATATAAAAACTTGGATGGCCCACAATTTCCTTCAAATAAATTGTGACAAGATGAAAGTCATGCTTATGGGCACCCCCTATCAATTTGAAGCCAGTACTGGTAGCCTATCTATAGTTGGCACTGTACTTGAGATTCTGTCTAAACTGAAAAATCCAGGGGTGTTATTTGATGGTAATTTAACCTTTGATCCACATGTACAAAATTGTGTCAGAAAATATTTTTTACACTTGAGAAACATTGCTTGGCTGCATCCTATGCTATCATGTGCTGTAGCTGAAAAGCTGGTCCATACATTTGTGTTCTCCCGACTCGACTACTGTAATGCTCTACTCACTGGTGTACTTAAATCCACTATTAATTGACTACAATGTGTGCAACATTCTGCAGCCAGTATCCACATTGGGCCTGGTATAAGTGACAGTATTGCTGCTATCCTGGAGTCCTTGCACTGGCTACCTGTCAGGTTTTGCATAGACTCTAAGATTCTCTTGCTCACCTATAAGGTTCTTCATGCCTTGGCACCCCATTATCTGTCTGAACTTTTGTCAACTTACTCTCCCCCCCACCCCCCTGCAACCTCCGCCCCTCAAATTCTGGTTTTCTGTGTGTCCCCCTTCTCACCTACACTGAGACAGAGTCTTTTCCTGCTATGCCGCAAAACTCTGTATTTTATTTCCAATGAATGTCAGAGAGTCATCTTCTCTCAGCTCATTCACAATGAAAAAAAATTTACTTTTTTCTTTAGACAAGTTTTCATGTAATTGTCCCTTTTTTCTTTTGTTTTATACTGTGTTTTTTTTTAATTTTGTTTCTGTTGTCTTTGTAAAGCGTTTTGAGAAGCTACCTTTAAAAGCTCTATATAAAATAAAGATTATTATTAATGTTATCATCATACATTATTAATAAAAAAACTATATATAAATAATAATAATATACAATATATATATGTAAACATGTGAATAATGTATGAAATTATATATGAAAAATGGGTCCTATATAAAATCTTTAATAATAATTACTAATAAGACAGTTTAGGTGTGTAGCAACATTTGCATCAACACTGGCCCTCTTTAAGTCCTGTTTTTCTCTATGGAAATTTCGAGCCTCCTTCCCTAAACAGGAAACATGTTTCTTTTACCTGAGTGGCACCAGCTTCTTCAGTGTACACTGAGCATCAGGGATGGGCTGAACACTCCCCTGTTCGGTTCGCAGCAGAACCCCAAACAGGTGAAATGTTCTAACCCGAACGGCGAACCCATTGAAGTCTTTAGGAGCCGAACAGGAAAAATCTAAATTACCCATATTGAAGGCTTAAATGCAAGCAATTGGCAATAGAAATGGTATGAGGGTCTGGGTACTTCCCTGGGGGACATGGATCAATAAGATAAAAAATGGTAAAAATTATTGTTTTTTCAAGAGCAGTGATAATAATGATACTTAAAGTGCAACAATAAAAATGAAGATTCCTTTAAATATAGTGCCCTGGGTCCCCTTAATTTGCCTATGAAGTGGCGCATCTGTAGCATGTATAGATCTTGCTACAGAAAAAATTAAATTTCTAAAGAAAAAAAAAGGAGTCAAATCCCATTTAAAATGACTCGTGGTTACAATTGCCAGCTCCCGGCTATTAACCACTTCCCTCCCTCTGAACGTCATATGACATTCTGGGCTTTAAGTGGGGATATCTGAATGATGCCTGCAGCTGCAGGCATCATTCAGATATAATTTTTTTTTAAGCCAGCCATTTAGTTCACTATTAGAACAATCATAGTGACTGTTCAGCCGCTTGATTGTCCCTCCAGGAGGTGGGAAGGGACATCCCCTCCTCCCGCTACCTTCCGGTGCTTCTATCGAGTGGCTTCGAGGTGACATCATCACGTATGAGAGCCCCAAATGAGCTGCGTTTGAAAGTCGACAGCTTGCTGGAACAACTTACCATATATGTCTGATTTTGACCTTTTTAAGGTAATTGTAGCCATCTATTTCTTTTAATAAACATTTTACTGAGTTTGATAGACTTCACTATGGGAGATTTCCTATTTTTTTATTCCCGAGTGCATATGGGATCCATTGTCTGTTGATAAGTCTTCCATCTGAGATAATCCTTATCCACCTGCTTGCTTGAGTGCATTGGACCATTATAATTTACAATATATGTGTTGGAGGGTGTTGGTGGTGGTGATACCCTCTTTGGTCTCCGATTGCACTGCACTTTCTTGGAAGAATTGATGCAGTGTTGTATTGGACAATTTTTTCACATTATATTTGTTTTTTCTGCACTCATTTTTGCACTAATTGTTACATAAAATGTATGTGTTATTATTGTTTTTTTTTTCAATTTAGTGCTGCTATACTTTGTACATAATTCCGTTAGACTGGTATCACAGTTTTCAAAGTGACTGCTTTTGTATTTTCACTGCGTTTGGATTAATTTGTTTTATTCCACTTAGTAAAAAGCCTGAGAGCTTTTGATTGAATAAGTCAGTGTTTCACTCTCTTGCAGTTTCTGCAGGAAGGTTCTATACCATATCTTTTTATGGTTACCAGATACTTTCACATTGTCCTCTTTCTGGGATTTCATAGATCTGCAACCTCACACCACACTGGAGCCAACATAACCTAAAGAAAATGTCACTTTGTGACATTTCAATTAAGTTCATTTTAAAAAAGTAAACAGTGTAATTAGCTCAATAAGCACATTGGCTCTACTGTCATCCCACCGAACGCCAGCAGCTGCAATCTGGCACAGCAGGTGGTGTGTCTTGGCCCTAAAATAATTATGTTGATACCAAAGTGAGTAAAATTCAGTTAGCTTGACAGAAAAATAGTTAATTTCACAAGAAAATGTATTTAGTCAACTTTAATTTGCTTGTTCCAATTGCTGAGTGTTGAGTGTGTTGGTGTTGTGGCACTGTTGTTCACAGGGTATGGACCATTTGTATAATATGCCTAAAAAATAGGAAATGTGCTTTGAACATGATAGTACACATAAAATGAGAAACTATTCTACTTAAAAACTAGTTATCTGTGTTTAAACCCTATAGGGTTTTTAGTGCAATAATAGAAATTTACAATATATAGAATTTATTAATAAATTGTTGGCCTAAAGTCTAACCTAATGTAAAGTGCTATTCTTAAGTGGTGACTTAAGGAGTAATCATTATACTGGCTTGCTAGTCTCAACATACATTCAGCTAAAATGCATTAGCAATGTCTAGAATACATAGGTGACCACTGGTTTAGCTTAAAACGTAGTCCAATAACAATCAGATTGTATTTTTAAATATATTATATTATATTCTTTTGTACAGTTATCCTTTAACTAACCCTAGTTTCTCACCAGATACCTCCCTCCGAAATATTATACTCACTTCACTCGACTCTTGTCAGATCCATGTTGTGAGGAGGCAATCTATTAAACATTAGCGAGAGCTATGAAGAAGCTTTTGTTACATTCCTTGAATGACTGGCATCTATTTGAATATTGCATTAGAATGGTCTAAAAATAATAATAACGATAATAACCATGCTCTTTTAGCTTGATCATACCCCGAGCTATGGCAACTTTTAAAAAGCATCCTTAGTATTTAAATGCGGTTTCTAACTTTATTCTGTTAAAGCTTTGCAGATATTTTAATTATAAAAATGTGTTATCTACAAACATATGTGTACATTGTAATATCATTTTTGTCATATTTAAATTACCTGACCTAATGCATTTGTACTCTTTTATTTTTTCTTTTTTCATTTACAAATCTGAATATGAAATAACATTTTAAATTTGAAACATATGCAGAAAGCAATTACTGAACTTAACTCTAGCTGTGCATGACCTTTTTATAATTTCAATTATAAACTAGTATCACCATGGTTGTAGATTGAATATATAAAGGAATAATTTATCAATGTTTTTTTTTATTTACGTATTTATTTATTTATTTTATTAATACCACGGAAAGACATCAACTGAAAGCACTGTAGGCACCTGCAGGAAAGGTGAAACTTAGGTAATAATTCAACAGGCAAACATATAGATATTTCTATGTGCATATATTGAATGGATTAATGTTTCATCTGTTCTCGTGATGAAATTGTGATAAAGGAAATGTTTTTTAATCTGTTGAAAATTGTATAAATGTATAAAAAAATGCCTAAAAAGGAACCCCCCCCCCCCAAATACCAAAGGCAAAAATGCATACTCTAACTATTGACTTCTCTTGTCAGACAGAGGTGCCCCTTCTCCCAAAAAATTACACTCACGTTATATAAACATTTTCAGTGTGGATTATGGGAGCCAATATAACCTTTTGACTTCATGTGGAACAGATACATGAACTTAGTTGGTTTGTTTAGTCTACCGTTGTATAGAACCTTAAATGCTACATCAAAGTACAGTGCTTGATCGATGTTAGAAAATATTGCATTTTTGCATTACCAAAATATTCAAAGCTTTATTTGATGTCCGGAATAAAAGTGACTCAATTTGAAGGTAATGTCAGCAATGGTGGGCATTGCTAAACCCATTTGGATAAGTAAAAGTTGTATAAAAAATAAACAAAATCCTACATATCCACAATTAAGTCCTTTAGCTACATAAAATGTTATGCGGATATTCCCCAGGTACATTTATATGCATATTATTTCAAAATTTGTGTTAAAATATTTGTGGTTGTCATACAAAATCTCAAAAATTCACTGAAAATATGTAGATTTAGAAGAATTAAATTGAATAACAATTCTGCAAATCATACCTGAATCCAGTCAGTTAAAGCAGAAGTCTATTTTTTTTTTTTTTTTTAAGAAAAACTACATGCTCTCTTTTCTGGATAGTCACACGATGCCCATTTCTTGTAGTTACAATACAATTCAGTACAAAAGAGTTAAGAGGGTCCTGCTAATGAGAGCTTATAATCTAATAAGTGGAGGCAAGTGAAAAAAAGGTAATAACGGGGCGTGGTCTCGGCAGGAATATGTGAGGATGCACCAGCTTGGAGCTCTCAGCTTATGGCCCTTCAGCAGCCTTATCTTTTAGTGATCAGATGACTCTATTTACCTTCCTCAGCTCCACATATAAAGATGAAGCCAGCCCAGTCCTACTCAGGTCTCTGAGTCAGCATAGAACAATATCTGGCAACAAAGGGACTTCCAGCGCTAACTGTGATATCTCTCACTCTCAGGAATGAATAAAGTAAAATTACCGTGTGGTGCTGCTGCTAATTAATGCTGATTCAGCATAAGTCAGTGCATGGGGGGAGGGGCAGCAGCGCTATCCCACGGTACATAGTCTACAATGTAACTCAGGCAGGCTTGATGGAAAACCTTGAAAAGTTTATTTATAAAAAATATATAGTGATGATTAAAACATAATAGAATGTGTTCCAAACCAGATCTGTGGCGTTGCTGGGGGTCATAGGATGACCGAGCCGCTGGGTGAGCCGGAACTGTGTAGATGATCACAACAGGGAACCAGGCAGGAGGGAGAGGGATCTTATGTGCCAGAAGCAGACCGGACCAGCCAGTAGGGTGGCGTGGCTTCCTCCCACCCGATAGTGTGGCTGCTCACACAGGAGCAGTGTAGACGTGCCGCGGAGCCGCCACCCAGAGGTATCCACAGCGGAGGCTGCTACCCGGAAGTGACGTCAGCAAGCGTTGGGATCCAAGCAGGTTGCTGTTCCCCCGTGACTTTGACAAAGCACAGCAGTGCGAAACATGTCGTCACGACAACCCTGATGCTTTCCAGGCCATGTCCTGACGCTTGCTGACGTCACTTCCGGGTAGCGGCATCCACTATGGATACCTCTGGGTGGCGGCTCAGCAGCAGGTCTACACTGCTCCTGTGTGAGCAGCCACACTAGGAAGCCACGCCACCCTACCGGCTGGTTCGGTCTGCTTTTGGCACATAAGATCCTTCTCCCTCCTGACTGGTTCCCTGTTGTGATCATCTACACAGTTCTGGCTCACCCAGCGGCTCGGTCATCCAGTCACCCCCAGCAGTGCCACAGATCTGGTTTGGAACACATTCTATTATGTTTTAATCATCACTATATATTTTTTATGAATAAACTTTTCAAGGTTTTCCATCAAGCCTGCCTGAGTTACATTGTAGACTATGTACTGTGGGATAGCGCTGATGCCCCTCCCCCCATAGAACAATATCTGGTGGCCACAAAACACATTGCATTCACACCGGACTTATCCAAGATGGCGTCCGCGCCGGCCATGAGTGGTGATCCAGGGCCCTACTTCTGAATGATCCAGCCAGCCCTACTCGAGACCTGCCTCCATTCTCACAGCCCAGCGATCACTCCCCTTGCCTGCCTCACTCACTGTCCTTCTCTGAACTTGGCAGCCCCTATGGAGAGGACAGTGGCTCGCTGCAGGGGACTCCAGCCATGCTAAGGGAACCTCCTGGTACTCGCTCCACTGGGCCCTGCTGTGCTCAGGAGGACAAAGATCTGACAGCAGCATCTTCTACTCTGGCTACAGTGAGTCCTGACTTGGCTCTTTCATCCCCTCAGGGGTTTTCTCAGGGACACTTGTCAGAGCATTCCCTGTGGGCCTTATTACAAAAGCTGCCCACCAGAGATGATATCGATGCACTGGCCTCTCTCATGGAGTCTGCTTTAAGAGGGGAACTGCAAGGACTTAAGCATGAGATGGCAGACATCACTGCATGAGGGTCCTCTGTAGAGACCCACAATGCAGTCTTACATCACACGGTCTCCACCTTGCAGTCAGATCACACTATCATCACAGGTCAAATCACTCAATTGCAGTTGCTCATTGATGAATTGGAGAATCTGAGGCGTTCCTCACAGGCAGCCCCTCACAGGCAGACCTCAAAGACACAGTTACAGCCATATTCAACACATACCTGAAGCGCCCTGCACACACAGCCATTGCCATAGAAAGGGGCCATAGGATTTAAAGCCCCAGAGAGGTCACACCAGACAAACCAAGGGATGTCTTATGCTGCCTACACAGTTACACCACAAAGGAAGACATCCTACAATGTGCATGGTGTAAGGGAATGGTGGATTTTGACAGTACCCAGATTCTTTTGCTACCTGACGTATAACGTCAGCCTCTCCAGATGCGCTGATGCATGAAACTGCTTTTTGGAAAAATTAGTGGAACTGGGCATTACCTACAAATGGGGTCACCCTTTTCATCTGATTGTCCGTAAAGGCAACCTATCCTATCCATTACGCCACCCATCTGAGTTACCGGACTTCTTCAACTCTTTAGCCATAGATCCTATCCAGCCACCCAATTGGCTTTCTTTTACATTATCCAATGTGCAGCAGAGCCCAGTTCCTAGAGGCAGACCACAGAGATCTCGCAGGAATCAAAGTTCTCAGTGGAGAATGCGTTAGACCCCAGGGACCATGAACTGTAATAGTTCCACATGGAACTCTGCCAGCAGCGGATACATTATTTTACTGACTGCCGCCTGCTGTGTGACAATTACTGGGCTACACCCGATCTCAGTGTTGAACCTTCAGGGAGACTTTATGGTCGGTTGTGGGTTTTGTTTTTGCTTTTACCCTCTGTTACCTAATTGTTCCGTTATTTACCCTAGGCTACCAATAGCTGATTTTGCCCACATAAGATTCTGTCCCCTTGCATTAAGCACCTTGCCATCCTTAGTTGCACCGGTTCTCCACTGATGTGCCCCACCTAGACCATGAGATTGGTCTGGACCGGGGGCTCTGGGTGGAGTTGTTGGTGCTGGGGGGGGGGGGCACGGGGGTTTTTTACTTCCCCTAACGTTTCTGCGATTGCGAGCACCCTTTGAAGAGTTTTAACATTTTCAGGGCTTGAGGGGGCTCCTGTGAGCCGGAAGCACCTGCCACTGAAGTGCCTTACTTACAACCCCCACTAGGTCCTTCCTGCCGTATCGGCGGTTGTTTCTCCACTTGGAGAATCTAGGAATCACCTCTACCTCTCCTCCTTCCCATCTTCAATCTGTGTCTCACCCCTCTTCTTAGGACTCCTTTTCCTTCTCGTCTTTAACCCCATCATACCTTTTTCATCACACTCCCTCCACTCTCCATTTTGGGTTTCTTTTCCCTCCCCTTTTCAAACCACGGTGGGTGCTGTCATCCCATCAGTAACTTCATCGTGTCCTTAAAAATTCTGTCATGAAATGTCAAGGGCCTTAACGCCCCTGAAAAAAGGTCTAGTTGCCTCTCAGACCTATGTAGACAATGTCCCCACACAGTGTTTTTACAAGAGACCCATTTCAGAGCTGACAAAATTCCTAAACTCTACAAAAAACACTTCCCAGTGGTCTCCCATCGTGTGTCTCCCTCCTCTAAATCAAAAGGGATGAGTTTTCTTCTTGCCAAAGATCTCCCCTGGCAGTTCTTTGATCGTTGCACTGGCAATGAGGGCAGATTTGTTTTCCCTAAGGGCAAGATCCAATCACAGACCTTTACCTCTGTGAATTTAAATTTATCTAATATAGTGCAAATTTCAGCCTTGGAGACGTTCCTTGGTAAATTAGAGGCCTTTGCTGAAGAAACACTGGTTCTAGGGAGTGATTTTAATCTCACCATTACCCCCCCCCCCCCCCGCTGGGATTCCTCCACAGGCTCCTCAGCTTCGACCCGTAGTTCACAGAGCAAACTTAAAGACTTACTCCATTCACATCAATCAATATCTGGTGCCTTCTGCACCCACAGGAAAAGGACTACACCGTTTTTCATCAACCCATGTTTCCTTTTGTATAGCCTGCAGATTGTCTTTTCAGAAATATGGGGACAAATGTTGCCACTCACTAGCCAACACTCTTCGCACTAAACGAAACCTATCATATAATTCAGCCCTTTCTACCCCTTTGGGTTCCAAGATATACTCCTTCTTGGAAATGGCAGAAATTTTTCACTCATTTTACACTAAACCATATAATCTAAATTTTGCTTCCCCTGCTGCATCTGATGAGGACAAGATCGCTGCGATAGATGCGTATCTTAGAGAGGTTGATTTCCCCTCTCTTACGGAAGAAGAGACTGATTCATTGTCCTGTCCTATTTCTCCTGAGGAATTTGCTATGGTGTTAGCCAGTTCTCCTGTGGGCAAGGCTCCAGATCCAGATGGATTCACAGTGCCCTACTATAAGACTTACAATGAGTATCTAGTTTCCCACTTCACATCAGCGTTCAGTGCAATTCTTGAGGGCCAAGCCATGCCCCCTGACCTTCTTCATTCCAGTATCACGATTATCCCTAAACCTGGCAAAGATCTGCTGCAACGTGCTAGTTACAGGCCCATATCACTACTTAACTGCAACCTCAAGTTATTCACCAAAATTCTCACGGAAAGATTGAACACTATTCTACAGCGCATAGTACCTCAAAATCAAGTAGGCTTTATCCAAACTAGGGAGGCTCGAGACAATAAAATCAGGACCATAAATGCAATAGCCAAGGTTAAACGTACTAACAAGCCACTAAACCTCCTGTCCACCGGTGCTGAAAAGGCTTTTGATAGGGTGGATTGGTCCTTCCTACACCAGACCCTACGACACATTGGGATGCCTGACTTTCTCCTGAACTGGGTGACTGCTCTCTATTCGTCTCTCACCGCCATGGTCAGAGTGAATGGCTTTGCTTCCAAACCCTTTGCCATTGGTAATGGCACTAGACAGGGATGCCCCCTTTCTCCACACCTTTTCGTGTTGTCTTTGGAACCCTTATTACAGCATGTCTGGAATAACCCACATATCAAAGATGTGTTAACTTGAGGCATACTTTAAAATCAAGAATTAAGAAAAAAAAGGTAATAAATGCAGGGGATGAGTGAAAAAAAAAAAAAAGATTCAGTCGTTAGCTGAAGCCAAAATAGGCTTCCCCGAAGAGATGAGTTTTTAGAAATAGCCAAACTGTTTGGCTAGTGATGATCATGGGAGGAGGAAACAATGGAGCTAGAAAATAGGAGGAGGTCTTGGGAGGAGCAGAAAGGATGGTTTAGATAATATAAAGTATTGCGACAAATTTGATGATAAAGGTCATAGAGATAGGTGATCAGTATAAGAATAGAGACAGGATAAAATGGTGAATGTTTCTTTGGGTGAACAGTTTCCTTTATGTTAGATCAAAATATGAGTTTAAAACAGAAGTATGGGACTTGTTTTTTTCTAGTCATACTTACTTTTGAGTCATACTTACCTAGGTGGATGCAGCATCAGTCTGACACTGCATCTTTCCCCTGCCAGCAATATGACTGAGAACCAAGTGATCAAAAATCTCCAATTGTTAAGTTCTCAGGACTCCCTGAGCAGAGAGCTAGTGACTGTCTGTCACCGGCTCTCTGCTCTTTCCCCTGTTCACTGGAGTTCTCTGCTGTAAAGGGGGGTGGGAATGGCCGGCTCAGGCTCTGAGCAGCTCACTATGAAGCTGAGCTGGGCGCCTGTGGCATCAGCCGTCAGCAGGCTTCAGCCCACTGTCTGCTGAAAACCAACACCGGAGTGCAGAACGAATGAGATTTGGCTGTACTTCTCCTATAAGTTGAGAAGTTGAGATGTAGCCAGGATGGTAACATTTAAAGTCACCAAGAATTATGGTGGATATTTCAGAAGATATAAAGTAGGGTAGTCAGATAGTGAAGTCATCAAGGAAGCATGACACTGGTCCAGGAGGCCCATAGATCACTGCAATCCTTGGAGAAATTGGAGAAAATAGATGAATTCAGTGAGTCTCAAAAAGGAGAGGGATAGAGAGGAAAGTGTAGAAAGGAATTGAAAGGTAAACAATGGGGATACCAATTCCACCTCTTTTCTGTCCACTGGCTCTGGGTGAGTCAGTCCAGTGGAGGCCACCTTGAAGAGGGCAGCAGGGGAAGAAGAGTCAGACTCTTGCTGAAAAAACAGTAACCTTTTTACATCACAAAGGGGTTTTTTTGGTGCAAAAGATGCTTAGCTGGTAATACAGTCACCAACAAGGAGTGAAAAATAACTGAATTCACCTCCAAATCGATTTTAGGCAAACATCCCATTAAGAAGCAGTGATGAGGCGAACACCCCCCTGTTTGGTTCACACCAGAACATTTCGAACAGGGGAAATGTTCTAGCGAACATTAGGGATGATCGAACGGTTCGGGTCGACCATCAGTTCGGCCCGAACATTGGGTGTTCGAGGTTCGGCCGAATTTAGAACTTTTTGCCCAAAAAGTTCGGAATTCGGCAACCAGAACCGACCAAAATGCAATGCTTCAGGAAATGGGCTTTAAAAGCCCGTGATTGGACCAGAACCATTAGCAAAAGCCAATTGAGGGGGCAGGAGAATGCTAGGAATGTGATTGGAGTGACTAGGGGGTCCCTAGACCAATCATTAGTGAATACACCCCCCAGTATATAAGATCGCCCCCGCCATATTCCTAGCATTGTTATACTGGACATGGAAGAGAGTGGAAGCAGTTCTGTTAATTTTACTTTAAAAGTGTCATTTAGCTATTTATTAGTGTGAGGAAAGGGATATCTAGTGTAGTTAGAGTGCTCCTTTACACTTAAGTTAGCTTCAAAAATTTAGTTTCTGTAGGGAAAGTGTTAAGTGTAAGGGGACCGTAGTGTAGTGTAGTGTAGGGTTAACTGGCAGTGACTGCTATGGCAGGGTGACAAAACCCTTCCATAGCAGGGTGACCGCTATAGGGAAATGATCATTTCTCTGAGTTGCTTCGGAACTGGAATATGGCTTCTCACCAGCCAAGCATTTTTTATGCTGCAGGGGCTGCCACTGCCAGTGCTTTTTTGAGGACATGTTTGATGTCAGACATGACATCTGAACATGTGTATAGGGGGTATATATACACATATATGTCTGTATATATACCCCTAGACATATATAGGTGTGATAGTAGCAGAAATAAATGCTTGCGCTAATGAAATCATTTACAGTAATATATTTCTGCTACTATCACACCTATATATGGCTAGGTGTCTATATACATATAATTATGTGTGTATATATACCACTATACACAAGTTCAGATGTTTTGTCTGCCTCAAAAGAACCCAAAAAAATGCCAAAAAAACGCTAGCGTCAAAAAAAAAATGCCCAGGTGTGTTTTTGCTGGCATTTTTTGGGGGGTTTTGGAGGCAGGCAAAACATCTGAACTTGTGTATAGTGGTGTATATACACACATACATATATTTATATACACACCTAGACATATATAGGTGTGATAGTAGCAGAAATATATGCTTGCGCTAATGAAATCATTTACAGTAATATATTTCTGCTGCTATCACACCTATATATGGCTAGGTGTCTATATACATATAATTATGTGTGTATATATACCACTATACACAAGTTCAGATGTTTTGCCTGCCTCAAAAGAACCCCCAAAAATGCCAAAAAAATGCTAGCGCCAAAAAAAAATGCCCAGGTGTGTTTTTGCTGGCATTTTTGGGAGTTTTTGGAGGCAGGCAAAACATCAGAACTTGTGCACAGTACCACTATACACAAGTTCAGATGTTTTTCCTGACTGCAAAGAACCCAAAAAAATGCCTGCTTTGAAACCGGCAAGGTGTGAAAACCGAGGAGAGAAGCTAACCTCCTGAGCTGAAAGTTTTCTAATACATACAATCCTTTTTTTTCTGGTTCTGGACATGCTACAGAGCTGAAACTTCACAGGTACACCTTTTAGACCCCCCAGACACAAAATCACACAAAAAAAGTTCTTAAAAATTAAAATTTTTGATAAAAAAGCCAATTATTGAAAAAATTTTAAAAAAAAGAGATTTTTTGATTTTTACTTTGGATTTCAGATCTGGGGGTCTGAAAAGTGTACATGTGAAGTTTCAGCTCTGTAGCATGTCCAGAACCATAAAAAAAAGATCGTTTGTATTAGAATACTTTCAGCACAGGACTATGGCTTCGCTGCTGTAACACCTTGCCGGTTTAATAGAAGGCATTTTTTTGGGTTCTTTGCAGTCAGGAAAAACATCTGAACTTGTGTATAGTGGTACTGTGCACAAGTTCTGATGTTTTGCCTGCCTCCAAAAACTCCCAAAAAATGCCAGCAAAAACACACCTGGGCATTTTCTTTTTGACGCTAGCCTTTTTTTGGGCATTTTTTGGGGTTCTTTTGAGGCAGGCAAAACATCTGAACTTGTGTATAGTGGTATATATACACACATAATTATATGTATATAGACACCTAGCCATATATAGGTGTGATAGTAGCAGAAATATATTACTGTAAATGATTTCATTAGCGCAAGCATATATTTCTGCTACTATCACACCTATATATGTCTAGGTGTGTATATAAATATATGTATGTGTGTATATACACCACTATACACAAGTTCAGATGTTTTGCCTGCCTCAAAAGAACCCCAAAAAATGCCAAAAAAAACGCTAGCGTCAAAAAAAAATGCCCAGGTGTGTTTTTGCTGGCATTTTTTGGGGGTTTTTGGAGGCAGGCAAAACATCAGAACTTGTGCACAGTACCACTATACACAAGTTCAGATGTTTTTCCTGACTGCAAAGAACCCAAAAAAATGCCTGCTATTAAACCGGCAAGGTGTTATAGCAGCGAAGCCAACCTCCTGTGCTGAAAGTTTTCTAATACAAACAATCTTTTTTTTATGGTTCTGGACATGCTACAGAGCTGAAACTTCACATGTACACTTTTTAGACCCCCAGATACTAAATCCAAAGTAAAAATCAAAAAATCTTTTTTTCTTTTAATTTTCCAATAATTGGCTTTTTTTTATCAAAAATGACAATTTTTAAGAACTTTTTTTGTGTGATTTTGTGTCTGGGGGGTCTAAAAGGTGTACCTGTGAAGTTTCAGCTCTGTAGCATGTCCAGAACCAGAAAAAAAGATCATATAGGTGTTAAAGGAGGGTCCCACACCCCTGTTCTACTGAAAAATTATCTTTTTTTTTTCATGGTTCTGGACATGCTACAGAGCTGAAACTTCACATGTACACTTTTTAGACCCCCCAGATACTAAATCCAAATCAAAAAATCTCTTTTTTTTTCAATAATTGGCTTTTTTATCAAAAATGACAATTTTTAATAACTTTCTTTGTGTGATTAATAGTTAATGGGGCATGACCCAGAACCCTAGGCACTTTTTAGGGGCATTTATTGGGTTTTAGGGCTTAAAAATTGTGTTTTTTGATTACCGAAGTTCGGGTCCCATTGATTTCAATGGGGTTCTGAAATCCGGGCCGAACTTTCGGGAAGTTCGGATGTTCTGGCCGAACCAAACTTTTCAAAAGTTCGATCATCCCTAGCGAACATGCGAACTTCATTAAAGTCTATGGGACACGAACTTGAAAAGTCCTCATTTTAAAGGCTTAAATGCAAGTTTGTAGCCCAAAAAAAGTGCATTGGGACCTGGGTACTTCCCTGGGGGACATGATTTAAAGCAACATTTTTTTTAAATGATCGTTTTTACAGGAGCAGTGATTTTAATAATGCTTAAAGTGAAACAATAAAAATAAAACAATTCTTTAAATATCGTGCCTGGGGGGCCCCCTTAATGTGCCTATAAAGTGGTGCATTTGGGCGATATATGTAGCCTGCTGCAGCAATACTGACATTTCTAATGGAAAAAATGTAATTTAAACTTGCTTGTGGCTGTAATGTATTGTCGGCTCCCAGCAATACAGAAAATAAAATTTAAAAAATGGTTTAAATCCCCCCCCCCAGTCCATACCACGCCAAAATTAAAAACAAAACAGCGTGGGGTTCCCCCTAAAATCCATACCAGACCCTTATCCGAGCACACAGCTTGGCTGGCCGGGATGGGGGTGGAGGCAAACGAGCCCTCACCATGGGGGGTGGGATCTTTTGGGGGCAGGGGGGGCTCTGCCCCCAAAGATCATGTAATTTATTCACTGCGCCTGAGAAGTGCATTATGGGGCGCTCGTGATGTCAGATCCCTATAAAAGAGCTGTCAAACTCAAACAGCTAATTTTTCTATTTTTCTGGTTGCGGGTGGGCGACGTGATCATCGGGGACACTATTTTTCTATTTTTTAATAATTGACTTGTCCAAAACTGGCTTTTGTCTTTATTTTTTTTGTACACTTTTTTGGTGTATGGGTAGGGGTACGATGTACCTGATATCCATTCACATAGGGGGCGGGATCTGGGGGCCCCCTTGTTAAAGGGGCTTCCAGATTCCGATAAGCCTCCCCCCCATGGACCCCCACAATCAAAGCCCATGGTTGTCAGGAAGGGACCCTGTCCCCATCAACATGGGGGCAAGGTGCTTTGGGGCGGGGGGGCACTGACAAACTGACAACAAACTATAAAAAGCACAAATCTCTCTCCCTGCTAAGCAATGTATTAACTACTCTACACTACACTATCTGATAAACTGTGTAACTCACTACACTCTCCCTGAAGGAATGTGGAATTGTGTGTAGGGCGAGATAGAAGTTAGTTAGGCAGGTCAAGTGTTAGGTTAATCAGCAGGTTTGACGGTAGCGTAGGTGGTAGAATACCAGGCTTGTAATTGAGAGGTTGTGGGTTTGAATCCCTAGGCCAGCGGGTGATTAATAGTCCACCTATTAATTATGGATGCGGGAAGTCGAAGTTGCCACGAAGAAGCCCATTTGTTCGCCATTCGGCGAACGTGCGAACGCGTAATGTTTGAGTCTAACTTAGGTTTGTCTCGAACACGAAGCTCATCACTATTAAGAAGCAGCCTTTGTGGCCTCCAGTAGGTGGGTAGAACCAATAGGAAACTTTAAGCCAGAATCAATGAACATATAAATAATATTAAGAAAGGTTACAGGAAACACAGTAGATTTAATTTACTACAACTGGAGAGTGCAAAATTCTGGTGTAGCTCTGCATAGAAACCAATCAGCTTCCAGGTTTTTTTTTTTTTGTCAAAACTTAAGTGAACAAGTTAAAGTTAGAAGCAGATTGGTTACCACGCATAGCTGCATCAGATCTTTCACTCTCCAGATTTAGTAAATAACCCGCACTGTGTCCAGTCATTTAGGAATGGCTCATAAATAAACACATAAATATCCACAAGGCTTGATTTTATATGGTATTGATACAATTAATAAATATTGGAGAGGTTGTAACTAGGGTTGAGCGAACACGGACTGTATTATTCGTGTTCGTACCGAATAATTGGATTTTTGTTACCCGAACACGGACCCGAAAACTTTACTGTATATTCGGGTAAAAATCCGTGTTCGGTCGTTTTATTTCCGGGTTTTGCATGCTTTGGCGCGCTTTTCATGGCGGGCTTTCAACAGCCAATCAACAAGCGTTTAACTGGTGTGCCTAAGGCATCCCAGCCATGCCTACAAATGTATCAGTAGCTGTGATTGGCCGTCTGAAGCATGTGACCAAGTCTTTATAAGTTCGAGGCAGCGCCGCTGCGGCGTCATTCTGCTGTTTAGTTCAGGGAGAGAGCACACATCAACGTGCTGGCTGCTGATTAGGGACAGACAGGAAAAAAAAAACATTTGTGTCCGGATAGAATTGAGGGACAGGTCGGAGTGTGTTAGGTAGGGCGAGTTGTAGGCATTTTAGGGAGAGAGTCTGCTGATTTTTAGGGTCAGTGTGTTCTACAAACTACAATCGATATTGCTGTGTGGGGTGGGGTTTGCAGTGACCGATCTACGATCTTATCAATTCTTTTAGGGAGAGAGTCTGCTGATTTTTAGAGTCAGTGTGTTCTACAAACTACAATCGATATTGCTGTGTGGGGGGGGGGTTTGCAGTCACCCGATCTACGATCTTATCAATCCTTTTAGGGACAGAGTCTGCTGATTTTTAGAGTCAGTGTGTTCTACAAACTACAATCTATATTGCTGTGTGGGGGGGGTTTGCAGTCACCCGATCTACGATCTTATCAATCCTTTTAGGGACAGAGTCTGCTGATTTTTAGGGTCAGACAGTGTGTTCTACAAACTACAATCGATATTGCTGTGTGGGGGGGGGGGGTTTGCAGTCACCCGATCTATGATCTTATCAATCCTTTTAGGGACAGAGTCTGCTGATTTTTAGGGTCAGACAGTGTGTTCTACAAACTACAATCGATATTGCTGTGTGGGGGGGGGGGTTTGCAGTCACCCAATCTACGATCTTATCAATCCTTTTAGGGACAGAGTCTGCTGATTTTTAGGGTCAGACAGTGTGTTCTACAAACTACAATCGATATTGCTGTGTGGGGGGGGGTTTGCAGTCACCCGATCTACGATCTTATCAATCCTTTTAGGGACAGAGTCTGCTGATTTTTAGGGTCAGACAGTGTGTTCTACAAACTACAATCGATATTGCTGTGTGGTGTGGGATAGGAGATAGGCAGGTGTCAGTGGTCCACATCCATTTTGCTGTGTGTGGGCTGCAGTGAACACAATCTTTTTGGGGTGCAGTGAACACTATCTTTTTGGGGTGCAGTGAACACAATCCTTTTGGGGTGCAGTGAACACAATCTTTTTGGGGTGCAGTGAACACAATCTTTTTTGCCCACTGAGGAGGAGGGAGAAAAGTATTTTTCTATCAGGCACTGTGTGCAGCATTTTTCCTTCAGCTGTGCTGTGCTGAGTGATCATACACTGCTGTGTTCAGTTCACATGTGCTATTGAGTGGTTTCAAAAATCATACACTTTTTTTCTATTCCACTATTCAATATACAGCCTTGGGTTAAAAAAAATAAATTGTGGCCTGCAGCAGAGCTGAATGATATTTGGGGTTTTTGGGGTTCATCTCATACTTCTGAAGATTTGAGGGTGCTGCCTGTTCTAAACTCCTCCTACTCCTCATCCAGCCTTTTAGGGGTACAAACAATAGTAATTGGGGCCTAGTGTGGTTTTGTACGTGTTTGATACATACACTTTTTTTGATCATATTTTCTATTCCGCTATTCAATAAAAACCTTTGGGGATCAGTTAAATTGCGGGATAGTCTGTGTTGGTACGTGTGAGATCCACCTTTCCAAGTTTTTGGGATTCATCTCATACTTCTTAAGATTTGAGGGTGCTGCCTGTTCCATACTCCTCCTACTCCTCATCCAGCCTTTTAGGGGTACAAACAATAGTAATTGGGGCCTAGTGTGGTTTTGTACGTGTTTGATACATACACTTTTTTTGATCATATTTTCTATTCCGCTATTCAATAAAAACCTTTGGGGATCAGTTAAATTGCGGGATAGTCTGTGTTGGTACGTGTGAGATCCACCTTTCCAAGTTTTTGGGGTTCATCTCATACTTCTGAAGATTTGAGGGTGCTGCCTGTTCCATACTCCTCCTACTCCTCATCCAGCCTTTTAGGGGTACAAACAATAGTAATTGGGGCTTAGTGTGGTTTTGTACGCGTGAGATATATACACTTTTTTTGATCATATTTTCTATTCCGCTATTCAATAAAAACCTTTGGGGATCAGTTAAATTGCGGGATAGTCTGTGTTGGTACGTGTGAGATCCACCTTTCCAAGTTTTTGGGGTTCATCTCATACTTCTGAAGATTTGAGGGTGCTGCCTGTTCCATACTCCTCCTACTCCTCATCCAGCCTTTTGGGGGTAAAAACAATAGTAATTGGGGCCTAGTGTGGTTTTGTACGTGTGAGATACATACACTTTTTTGATCATATTTTCTATTCCGCTATTCAATAAAAACCTTTGGGGATCAATTAAATTGCGGGATAGTCTGTGTTGGTACGTGTGAGATCCACCTTTCCAAGTTTTTGGGGTTCATCTCATACTTCTGAAGATTTGAGGGTGCTGCCTGTTCCATACTCCTCCTACTCCTCATCCTGCCTTTAGGGGTACAAACAATAGTAATTGGGGCCTAGTGTGCTTCTGTACATGTGAGATACATACACTTTTTTTGATCATTTTTCCTATTCCGCTATTCAATAAAAACCTTTGGGGATCAATTAAATTGCGGGATAGTCTGTGTTGGTACGTGTGAGATCCACCTTTCCAAGTTTTTGGGGTTCATCTCATACTTCTGAAGATTTGAGGGTGCTGCCTGTTCCAAACTCCTCCTACTCCTCATCCTGCCTTTAGGGGTACAAACAATAGTAATTGGGGCCTAGTGTGGTTGTGTACGTGTGATATACATACACTTTTTTTGATCATATTTTCTATTCCGCTATTTAATCAAAACCTTTGGGTATAAACAATTAAATTGCGTGATAGTCTGTGTCGGTACGTGTGAGATACACCTTTCCAATTTTTTGGGCGCATCTCATACTGCCGAGGATTTGAGGGTGCTTCAGTCTGCCTCCTGCCTGTTCCGAACTCCTCCTACTCCTCATCCTGCCTTTAGGGTAGAAAAAATTGTAATCGGGGCCTAGTTTGTGTTTGTATGTGTGAGATACACCATTTTGTAAAATTTGTCCTATTCCGCTATTCAATATACACCCTGTTTGAGTGTAAAAAATTAAATTGCGGGATAGTCTGTATCAGTACATGTGAGATACACCTTTTTAAATTTGTTTGGCGCATCTCCTTCCCCCGCCAAGGATTGCAGGGCGCTTCAGTTTGCCTCCTGTTCCCAACTCCTCCTACTCCTTTTCCTCATCCTGCCTTTAGGGTACAAAAAATTGTAATCGGGGCCTAGTCTGTATTTGTACGTGTGAGATACACCTTATTATAAAATTTTTCCTATTCCGCTACTCAATATACACCCTTTTGGAGTGTAAAAAATTAAATTACGGCATAGTCTGTATCGGTACGTGTGAGATACACCTTTTAAATTAGTTTTGCGCATCTCCTTCCCCCGCCAAGGATTGCAGGGCGCTTCAGTTTGCCTCCTGTTCCCAACTCCTCCTACTCCTCTTCCTCGTCCTCCCTTTAGGGTACAAAAAAATTTAATCGGGCCTAGTCTGTGTTTGTACGTGTGAGATACACCCTTTTTTATCCTATTCTGCTATTCAATATACACCCTTTTGGGGTAAAAAAACATTAAATTGCGGCATAGTTTGCATATTTGACTGTGAGATACACCCGTGCGATACTGTTGTTGTTTTGTTCCGCTATTCAATAAACACCTTTCTAGGGCAAGATCTTAAATTACAGAAATATGAGGAGACCGTCAAATAGGGGCCGTGGCCTGGGTCGTGGTGCTGCTGGTAGAGCTCCTGTTGCAAGGAGAGGACGTGGTCGATCTGTGCCAGCTACATGCACAAGTGAAACACCTTCCTCAAGTGTTAGCAGGTGACAGAACCTGCATCAGTATTTGGTAGGGCATCATACGCCTCTAGAAGTGATGAGGCCAGAACACAGAGAGGCGATAGTAGATTGGTTTGCTGCTGACAGTGCCTCCAGTTCCTTTACATTGTCTCCCACCCAGTCTACTGCAGAAAGGTCAGAGTTGGCACCTGCAGCCGATGTCCAACCATCTTTCACCTCAACCCCTTGCAAATCAGGCAAGCAGTCTGAGCCCCAAGCCATACAGCAGTCTCTTGTTCTTTTTGAGGACTCTGTCAGCAGGGTTTCCCAGGGCCATCCACCTAGCCCTGCCCCAGAAGTGGAAGAGATTGAGTGCAGGGATGCCCAACCACTCATTTTTCAAGATGAGTACATGCAAGGACCATCGCAGCACGTCTCCGATGATGACGAAACGCAGGTGCCAACTGCTGCGGCGTTCAGCATTGTGGAGACCGACAAGGAGGGCAGGGGTGAAGACTGGGTGGAAGATGATGTGGAGGACGATGAGGTCCTCGACCCCACATGGAATGAACGTCATGCAGTAGTTTGGAGGAAGAGGCGGTGGTCGCACAGAGCCACCAGCACAGCAGAAGAGGGAGCAGGGTGCAGAAGCGGAGCGGCCGTGCCCTAGACACTACGCCTGCTACTGCCCAACGCAGCAAGGGAACGAGCGCACCAAAGTCAGCTCAAAGGAGATCTCTAGCGTGGAAGTTCTTTAGAAAATGTGCTGATGACAGGACACGAGTGGTTTGCACCCTGTGCAATCAGAGCCTGAAGCGAGGCATAAACATTCTCAACCTGAGCACAACCTGAATGATCAGGCATCTAAGTGCAAAGCACGAGCTGCAGTGGAGTAGACACCTTCAAAACCAAGAAACGTCTCTGGCTCATCCTGCTTCCTCTTCTGCTGCAGTCTCGGCCGCTCCAGCCACATCTGTAGTGATACCGGCACCTGCCACCCCGCAAACAGAGGATCTGTCAGCAACACCACCACCTGGGTCACCAACCATCTCCACAATGTCCCATGGAAGCGTTCAGCTTTCCATCTCCCAAACACTTGAGAGGAAGAGGAAGTACCCCCCCTACCCACCCGCGATCCCTGGCCCTGAATGCCAGCATTTCAAAATTCTTGGCCTTTGAAATGCTGTCATTCCGTCTGGTGGAGACGCACAGTTTTATAGTCTTATGTCAGTGGCTGTCCCACAGTACGTCGTGCCCAGCCGCCACTACTTTTCCAGGCAAGCCATCCCTTCCCTGCACAACCAAGTGGGGGAAAAAATCAGGTGTGCACTGCGCAACGCCATCTCTGGCAAGGTCCACCTAACTACCGATACGTGGACCAGTAAGCACGGTCAGGGGCGTTATATCTCCCTAACGGCACACTGGGTAAATGCAGTGGCGGATGGGCCTGAGGCAGATAGCAATTTGGCGCATGTCCTTCCACCACCGAGGATTGCAGGGCGCTTCAGTTTGCCTCCTGTTCCTAACTCCTCCTACTCCGCTTCCTCATCCTCTACCGCCTCCTCATCCGGACAGCGTAACACCTTCACCACCAACCTCAGCACGGCCAGGGGTAAACGACAGCAGGCAGTTTTAAAACTTGCCTGTTTGGGGGACAAACCACACACCGCGCCGGAGTTGTGGAGGAGCATGGAACAGCAGACAAATGAGTGGTTGCTGCCAGCGAGCCTCAAGCCCGGCCTGGTGGTGTGCGATAACGGGCGAAATCTCATAGCAGCTCTGGGCCTAGCAGGTTTGACGCACATCCCTTGCCTGGCGCATGTGCTGAATTTGGTGGTGCAGAGGTTCCTTAAAAACTACCCCGATATTTCAGAGCTGCTGCAGAAAGTGCGGCACTTTCGGCGTTCTCACCCTGCTGCTGCTCGCCTGTCAGTGCTGCAGCGTAACTTCGGCCTTCCCACTCACCACCTCATATGTGACGTGCCCACAAGGTGGAACTCCAACTTGCACATGCTGCAAAGACTGTGCGAGCAGCAGCAGGCCATAGTGGAGTTTCAGCTGCAGCACGCACGCGTGAGTCGCTCTGCGGAACAGCACCAATTCACCACCAATAACTGGGCCTCCATGCGAGACCTGTGTGCCTTGTTGCGCTGTTTTGAGTACTCCACCAACATGGCCAGTGCCGATGACGCCGTTCTCAGCTTAACTATCCCACTTCTATGCCTCCTTGAAAAAACAATTCGGGCGATGATGGAAGAGGATGTGGCACAGGATGAGGAGGAGGAGGAGGAGGATGAAGAGGTAACATTTCCAAGGCTTTCAGGGCAGTCATTCGCAAGGGGCTCCGAGGGTGGGTTCCTGCACACACAAACGCCAGGGACACAATTGTCCAGCAGGGGCACAGTTCTGGAGGATGAGGAGGAGGAGCTGGAGGAGGAGATGAAAGCATGTTCACAGCAGGGTGGCAACCAGGCCAGCTCATGGCCATCACTGGTGCGTGGCTGGGGGGATACAGAGGACACGGACGATACACCTCCCACAGAGGACAGCCTTTCGTTGCCTCTGGGCAGCCTGGCACACATGAGCGATTACATGCTGCAGTGTCTCCACAACGACCGCCGAGTTGCCCACATTCTAACTTGTGCTGATTACTGGGTGGCCACGCTGCTGGATCCCCATTACAAGGACAACGTACCGTCCTTAATTCACTCACTGGAGCGCGATCGCAAGATGCACGAGTACAAGCGCTCGCTGGTAGACGCGATGCTGCTGGCATTCCCACCTGACAGCGGGGCCACAGTGGAAGCACAAGTCAGAGGAGGAGGAGGAGGAGGAAGAGGTCGCCAACGCAACCAGGGCACCGCCAGCACCTCAAAAGGCAGGGTTAGCATGGCCGAAATGTGGAAAAGCTTTGTCAGCACGCCACAACAAACAGCAGCACCAGCAGCTCATATGGAACGTCTTAGCAGGAGGCAGCATTTCACCAACATGGTGGAGCAGTATGTGTGCAAACGCCTACATGTAGTGAATGACGGGTCTGCCCCCTTCAACTTCTGGGTCTCCAAATTGGGCACATGGCCTGAGCTTGCCCTTTACGCCTTGGAGGTGCTGGCGTGCCCTGCAGCCAGTGTATTATCTGAACGGGTATTTAGCACGGCTGGGGGCGTTATCACAGACAAGCGCAGCCGCCTGTCCAGAGACAATGTGGACAAGCTCACGTTCATTAAAATGAACCAGGCATGGATCCCACGGGACTTTTCTGTACCTTGTGCAGAATAGCGATGGATACCGACCTTACCCACCCATTGTTCCATTTTTGCTCTTTCTCACTCTTTTGGGGTGTACCCTCATTTAAAATTTGTGAAAAGAAGCAGTGTTGGCTACCTCGTCCTCCTCAGGGCCAGATTAACGTAGGGGCTATTGGAGCTGCAGCTCCAGGCCCCTACCTTTATATAGGCCCCGGGTTGGCCATATTCACTGTTACCGCTCTTCTGTCACTTGTAAACACAGAAGTTTGGCTTCTATGCTCGCTTCCCCAGGCAGCTCCCTCAGAACCTCCCCACACAGCACGAAGGCCGGACAAGGAGGGACAGTTGCCGATGCATGGATGTGTTTATGGGCTTCAGAGACAGCATCCCATGTTGAATTAGGCATGCATGGCTGCACCCTTCCTCCTCTGGGTGCATGCCAAGGCACGGCCCTTAAGGCCCTTCAAAATCCTCAGCACCAAGCCCATGATGCTCTTAATCCGGCCCTGGTCCTCCTCCACCGCTGCTTCCACCTACACCGCCCATAGGTGTGCACAGCCTATTGCATTAGGGTGTGCACCCCAAAGTTTAAATACACATGCATGTGTTTGCCTACATGTACATGGCCCCGATACATTACTCTCCCTGCTGGCAAAGTGAAAACGAGCAGAGCAGGTCAGAGGGAGATCTTTCCCATCTCCTCACTTGCAAACAGAGCGATAATGCTAATGTGCCCTAGGTGATTAGGGTGTGCCCAGGTACACCTGGCACACCCTGTGCACACGCCTATGACACCGCCACATCCACCACCACCTCAACCTCCCTCCTACTCCATATGGGCCTCGTCCTTCAGAGATGAAGAACATTGTTTTATTTTCCTGTTTTTTTTTGTTGTTTTAAGTTCCCTATCCACATTTGTTTACAGAGCACTTGCTATGCTCTTAACTACGTTTTGCTGCCATTTGCAGCATTCTAGCCCTTTCCATTGGTGTTTTAGAGCCATTTTAGTGCCTGAAAGTTCGGGTCCCCATTGACTTCAATGGGGTTCGGTGTCCGGGAAAAGTTCGGCAAAAGTCCGGGACATGGACCCGGACTTTTTTTTAAAGTTCGGCCGAACCCGCCGAACACGGACATCCAGGTGTCCGCTCAACTAGTTGTAACCAAAAGAGATAAATTTTACCGAACGACACTCAATGGATCTTTTAACTAGACACTTTGAATTCAACAAGATTCAATAATGACATTGACTTGTACTGTTTTATCTCTAATTTGTGATGTTTGTTTACCATTTTAAAATTATCCTGTTATTCATAAGATATATACTGATTTTACTCCTTGTTTGTACTGGTATTATATGTCATATACTGGTACTAGCAATATATGTCATCATCATGCTTCTGTATAACAATATAACATTTTGATGTACAATATTTATAAATGTGATATCCAGAGTTTGTCACTTTTAATAGCCACCGCAATTTTTATTTAAGTTTAACCTCCCTGGCAGTTAGTGAGGCTCGGGGGTTAATTTTCAGTACCAAAAGCCGTAACCCAGAATCAAGCTCGGGGGTTACACTGTAGTATCCCTGTAGTGCCACTTACCTTGTCCCTTTGATCCCCTGATGTCCTCCCACTCTGTCCTCCAGCCGATGCGGACATCAGTCTTCCGGGTTCAATTCCCTGCGAGTCCTGGTGATGCAGGCGGGGCAGAACGGGGCAGGAAATTAAAAAAAGTAAACAAAACATGACATACACACAATACATTGTAAAACGTTGTAATCTGTTAGGACTACTTTACTGTATCAAACCATTTCATCTCAGTTTTGTCCCTAGTGCTTTGTCCGGAGCCCTGCCTGCACTTTTATCGTTCTTTCTGCCTGGAAACTTGAAAACGTCCATGGCATCCAAAAAGCATCTCTTTAGGTCAAAAGCGGTTTTAGACCAGCTAGAAAACAGGGATAGTGAATTAGAATCACTTGCAGAACTGAGCGATAGTGATTTGTGGGGAAATTTATCATCAGACACTGAAAGTAATGACAGTGATTATTCTGCGACTGAGCTCAGTGATGTGCGAACTAGGTGTTCTATTGACTGTAGTATGGATCAGGCAGTGCCACCAAAATTCCCATTTAGTGGAGCATCTGATATGAAAGTAGACATTGAATATGACAACCCATTGGCATACTTAAAATTATTTCTGACCGATGAGGTTTTTGAAAAAATTGTTACTGAGACAAACCGGTACAAAGAGCAACAATTTGCTACTCTGCATTTGAAGTTTCCAAGAAGCAGAAAGTGGGAACCAGTGACCAAAGATGACATTTGGAAATTTCTGGGTCTAATAATACTTCAGGGAGTGGTGGGAAAATCCCTACAGAAGTGGTATTGGACAACTAATACATTACTTGCCACTCCATTCTTTGGCACAGTCATGTCAGAGTACAGATTTTCCCTGATCATGACATTTTTACACTTCAAAAACAACAAAGAATTTGATGAAACTACTCATCCTGCACAATAACTAAAGGAAATTTGTGAAGTATCTGAAATGATTCTAAAGAATTTGCAATGGAGCTATGTGCCAGAAAGAGATATTAGTATAGATGAAAGAATAATGGCCTACAAGGGAAGGCTCGGTTGGGTACAATACGTTGTATCAAAGAGAGCACGATTTAGCGTAAAATCCTACATGCTATGCAAATCGTCAACTGCGAATCGAAAAGGAACAAAATTCAATCCAAAAGACAGCAACTATGGAATGGCAATATCTTCAGTTTTTTTCACTCATTAAGCCATTCCTAAGTCAGGGTTATTGCGTAACAACCGACAACTTTTAAACATCTCCTGAACTTTATGAGTTTCTTCTGCAAAACAAAACAGATGCCTATGGAACCGTTAGGGCTAACCGGCTTGACATGCCACCAATGTTTTGTAATAAGAAACTGAAGACTGGAGAACTGTTTTCTTGGCAGAAAGGCAAAATGATGGAACTGCGATAGTGTGACAAGAAAGATGTGTGCCTAATGAGTACAGTTCATAATACCTCCCCTGTTATGGTACGCACGAAAGGTGGGAAAGAAATCATGAAGCCACAAGAAGAGATAGACTACAATAACACCATGGGAGGTGTTGACAGAGCCGACCAAGCAATGATATTCTACCCAGCAATGAGAATACAGCAAAATTAGTACTACAAGAAGATCGTCAGACATCTTCTTGAGCAATGCTTGAGGAATACTGACATTCTGCTCAAAAAAAAAGAGTGACGAGGCTGTGATTCATTTTGAATTCATTTGGAAAGTTGCCAAACGTATCTTTGTGAACCACCAAACACCATCAATGGCTGTGAATAGAGCTGGGCATCGTGCTGTTGTTGTTGTCAACCCGGAATGCCTGACTGATCGTTACTTTATGGACTATATCCCACCAACCGAGAAAAAGTCAACACCTACAAGGATGTGCATGGTTTGTTTCTCGAAGTGAGATGACAGTGGAAAGAAAATCAGAAAGGAAACCAGGTCCCATTGTCCTGATTGGGACGTTGGACTTTGTGCAGTCCCATGTTTCAAAAATTTTCATACCTGGGATGTTTACTAAACCAATATGCCGTGTCTAGTATTACTGTGACTAGTAAAGTTGCAGTGTTTTTGGTTTGATTACATTATTGAATTAAATGTATTATTATTATTATATTATAATTAATGATTTCATGTTTCAAACTCTATCATACCCAGGATGTCTACTAGACTCTGGTTTGGACAGATTTAAGTGAGTCATTTCTAAGAATTACAGGCCTACAATATAAAACAAAAAATTTCCATACAAAATAATGTACCGCTTTGACATTCAAAAATACTGACATAAACAGACCGCCAGGGAGGTTAAGTATTAATTGTTTAATGGAGATTGCCAATTGCCCTCCATGAGTGACATTGTGAATAGCTTAGGACACTTCCGGTTTACAGTTTCTGGCTCCATGGAATGCATGCCAGCTCCAAGATAAGCAATATGGTGGCAGAGCTCACCCAGAGGACTAAACGTTTTTCTATGTGCCTGGGCTATGTGCCACTTTATAATGTTAGTGTGCATTTGTCTAATTGTTTGTGTTTTAATAAAAATTGATGGTTTCATGCAATGAAGGATTGCAGGTGGATATGAAATTCCCTTTACTGGCCTTAAACGATGAATGACATTTTCCTGTTGGGAGGTCATTTCACTCTTGTTATTGATTTAATCCACAGGAGGGAAAGCACTGGAGCACTTTTGTGTGTGTTAACACTAATTATTTTTAAGCACCGTGTGGTAATTCTTTGACAAACAAAGGACTGATTACCTTTTTAAGCACTTCATTCTGCTATTTGCACATTTCTAGGAGACTTTAAAAGATAGCACCTTTCATGGGCTTTGGTATATACGTTTATTGATATATTTTATATACATTATAAATATTTGATACTGTATATTTTTGATATCTGAGTGCTGCCAATTTTGTCAATGTAGTTGCACTTTAGGGTGTTATACAGGGGTACACCTTTCTGATAGCTGCTAATTTGTTTTTTCTAACTTTTTCACAGACTGAATAGGGTGCAGGTGTTTTTCTATTATGTTTAGGTTTCAGTAACTGCAAGTAGATGAAGGGAATGGTAGACAAAAAGGTCATGGACAGAGGTGAGCTTGTTACAGATAGAGTGGGCATTCCACTGGGCGCATTACAAGGGGGATTGGTTTTTGGAAGAAGGGGGATGGAGGGTAAACTGAGTTGATCATGGTTGTTGCCAGAGTAATGGGGTAGCAGTGAGATATTGGAGGGCCAGGATTAGGGGAGAAATTGCCAGATATTAGGAAAAGGAGGGTAAGGAAAGCAGGGATCGACCGATTATCGGCAACACCGATATATCGGGGGGCCGATATGCACTTTCCCCGATATATCGGAATCGGCCCCTGAGGTTACCAATATTGCCTATATTTAGGGAAAGTGCTTGTACCATGGTGATGCCTGCAGCTAGAGGCATCACCCCGGTGCCGGTGTCCATAGCCGACGGCCGGCTGACTTGTAATGACAACCTATGTGGCTGAGAAGCCGCTCGGCTGTCATTACAAGGAGCGGGAGGGGACCCCCCCTCCCACCGCCTTCTGTGGCTCATCCGGGTCTCCCATCCCACCAGGAGACCCGGGCATCCTACCTCCACCACCGACGCCGAAGAGAAGACACGGGTCTCTATGTAAAAAACCCGGAAGTGATGTCATGGCATCACTTCTGGGTACTTGGCACCGAATTAAAAAAACTGACAGCATTCAAAACAGCCAAACTTGGCGTTTTGAATGCTTTTCGGTGCCGAGGAGGGGTTTGGGGTCTTTTAGACCCCCAGATCCCTCCACAAGGAGTACCTTTAGAAAAAGTAAAAAAGAAAAAAAATTTGTTTACATGTCGTAAAATATCAGCAGATATCGGCTGATACCGATAGCCGATGACCAAAATATCAGTATCGACATTAAAAAAACGATATCGGTCGATCACTAAAGGAAAGTAAGATGGGAACAGGATGTATATGAGCACACATACCTCATTGTTATGGTGTTTGGTGGGTTAATTATTTGCAAGAGGTGATAAGTGCAGTAGTTGGGAAAGAGTAGGAGTTAAGGTGATATATGTAAGCTTTGGGTAGAGAAGAGGGATAAAGTAATGTGAATTTGAGAACAGAGGATGGTATTGTGTATAGGAATGGGCTGAACACCCCCCTGTTCGGTTCACAACAGAACTCCAGAACAAGGAAAATGTTCTAACCTAAATGGCGAACCCTACTGAAGTCTATGGGAGCTGAACAGGAAAAATCAAAAGTGCCCATTTTGAAGGCTTTTATGCAAGTAATTGACCATAAAAAGGGTATGGGGGTCTGGGTACCCTCCTGGGAGACATATATCAAAAAAATAAAAAACACATTTTTCAATAGTAGTGATTTTAATTATGCTTAAAGTGCAACATTAAAAATGAAAAACTCCCTTAAATATAGTGTCTGGGGGGGGGGGGGGGGTCTTATTAATGTGCCTGTAAAGTGGCACATCTATAGCGTGCATAAAACATGCTACAGTAAAAATTACATTTCTAAAAAAAAAAAAAAGTCAAATCCCATTTAAAATGACTCATGGTTACAACTGCCGGCACCCGGCTATTATAAAAATAAGGGAAAAAATGACATAAGGTCCCCCCAGTCCATACCAGGCCCTCTGGTATGGACTTTAAGGGGAACCCCCGCCAAAATTTTAAAACAAAATGGCCTGGGGTACCATTTAAGGGGAACCCCACTCCAAAATTTTAAAACAAAATGGCGTGGGGTCCCTCCCAAAATCCATATCAGACCCTTACCTGAGCATGTATCCTGGCAGATCAGGAAAGGGGGGCGAGCGAGTGCCCCCCCTTAAACCATACCTGACCCCATGCCCTCAACATGGAGGGGTGCTCGTTCGCCCCCCCCCCTTTCCTGACCTGCCAAGCTGCAGGTCTGGTATAGATTTTGGGGGGACCCCACACCCTTTTTTACTTTTTTATTAAAATTTTGACATGACATCTTCCTTAAAATTCATGAGGGGTGGCCCTATGCTTTTTTTTTTTTTTTTTACAGCACTTTTTCTTTTATTTAGCTGTCAGTGGGGAAACTGATTGACAACTGTTGACTTATTGGTTGTTAAGGATTCCACGACCGGCTTTCCAGCCCTGCTTCTTAACAACCAGCTTATACTGTGCCCTGCTTGGTCAAAGCTGTGCCCAATCAGGGCGCAGCATTGCATTGTGTTTGTCAGGGTGAACACCTGGCAAACACTCCGCAAATTCAGGTGTTTGGCGAACGGCCAAACTGACTAATGTTCAGTCCAAACTCATGCTCGGGCTGAACCGTTTGTCCATCCCTACTGGATATATTTACCTTACACCCATGGCACAGACCTTTATGTCCTCCTTGGTGCCTCCTATTTCATGCTACATTTAGTAAAATGCCTGAGAGCTTTTGATTGAATAAGTCAGTGTTTCACACCCTTGCAATTTCTGCAGGAAGGTTCTATACCATATTTTTTTATGGTTACCAGATACTTTCACATTGCTCTCTTTCTGGGATCTCTGGGATTTCAAAGATCTGCAACCTCACACCACACTGGAGTCAATAAAACTTAATAAAATGTTGCTTCCCGTCCCTGCTCCTTAACAACCAGCTTACACTGTGCCCTGAATGGAGTTGTGTATTGCAGGGTGTTCGTGAGGGCAAGCACTCTGCAAACTCATGCTCGGGCCAAACCGTTTGCTCATCTTTAAATATGTAAGAAGAGTAGAGGGATCATATTAAAGAGGTAGTAAACCCTCTTCTGCAAGTTGTACCTATAGGTAAGCCTATGATAAGGTTTACCTATAGGTACTGTAAATATCTCCTAAACATGTACCTTTTAGGAGATACTTACCTTACATGCAGCCAGTGACATCACTGCCGCTGGTGCCGTTCCTTCAGAGCCCCATGCCGTGATTGTCAGCTCCCGCGCACGCGCGGGAGTGATGTCACCGCGGCTCCGGCCAATCAAATGGCCGGATGCCGCGATCCCGGAAGATGGGCGACTGAACATGTCAACTACCATAATGATTGCACAGTGTCAGTATTCAATCATACATAGCATGGAGGTGGGTAAATATGTTTTTTAAGAAGCATTTACCGGTGAAGGAGCAGAGAAGACATAATGAGAAAGTAATAGAAGACAGATTTCACACCTTTAAAAATGTGTGCAAAAATACTTCCCTGACTGTGACTTGCCCCCTGTCTGAAACATGACAAAGAGTGTGTACATAGCAGCTCAGGCTCACAGGAAGTGGGTTTTATAGGAGGATTGATGGCACAGAGGAGTTGCTGAGGGGGGGTGAGAGCTGCATTTTTTTATTTTTATGAATCCTGGGTAATTTATGCATTTCCTATTTCAGCTTTAAACAGTTCTGTATCACCACACAGATCCTTGGACAATGCATCAGAATCTCCACAATGTTGATTAATTGGGGCTCATTTACTAAAGGAGTACAACATGCTCATTTGGCAAAGTTAATGTTCACATTGCGTAGTGACTAAAGTGAAGCTATATTTACTTTGAATATGCCATCACGTGGGAAATGAAAATAGAATGATTACCATAATTCCCTAAGCTAATTTTACATTTGCTATTTCTTTAGTAAGTCTACCCCATTGTCTAATGAGCAGGTACGTGACACATGAAATCTCATTGCTTACGTAAGAAATGGAGATGTAATCTGACATTTACTTGCATGCCTTTGGGAAGATGGTTTTTCTAATCTGCTAATACCAGTTTAACACTTTATTTTCTCATTAATGCAGAAGTCTATTCTAATTATATTTGACTTCTCTGGTTCTCTTTCTCCCTGCATCAACATGTTGACTAAATTATAATCTTATCTATTTTTAAAATATACCTTCGTTTAGACCAGTGACATCATGACTGGGTCACTATGCTTCTCTATTCAATTAAAGTAAATCATGGCTTTTACACATGAAGAAAATACAGTATGTCCCCAAATATTCTAGCACTGTAAATCTTTAAAAAAAAAAAAACAAAAGCAAAAAAAAAAAAAACACAGTAAGCTGTAGAGATAATGACATACGTATAGATATTATTATTTTTGACATTTCTTTAGCTTTTTCATATGTCATCATTGTGTAATGGGATGGCAAGCATCTATTGTTATAACATAATATAATAAATTACACCAGACAGCTTGTTGGATAATAATTTGGCCACGGCCTTTATTTATTGGTTTTATAAATTATATTAACTCATTAATCCATCAATCAATAATTTATTAACTTTACCATTACCATAACTTCACAACACATAACACAACTACCCAACTTTGACGCTTGGGTTATCACTAACCATATAATAATCTTCCACTTTAAGTCCCCCTTTCGAAAAAGGTGACCCCACCACATACATTTTATAGGCCGTGACTTATACATATATTTTTTTTTTTTTTGGGCGGGCGGGCGGAAAGCTCCGCTCCGGCTGACCCTCTGAGGTGACTGGCACTGCGCTCTCGCTCGCACTCCCATATATAGCCTGCCTCGGTTCCAGAAACTTCGGTCACATGACCTTCCGCAGGCAGCTATTTTAGCCAATCATCTTCCTTTTACTTCAGCACTTCCCGCCTAACTGCTCTAAGCGGGGAACTAGAAACTGCCTACTCCGCAGCCCTCCCATGAGGAAAAAGGGGGAAAATGGGGTTCCTTGAAACCCCTTTCCCTTTTTCCATTCATGGGATGGCAAGCATCTATTGTTATAACCTAATATAATAAATTACACCAGACAGCTTGTTGGATAATAATTTGGCCACGGCCTTTATTTATTGGTTTTATAAATTATATTAACTCATTAATCCATCAATCAATAATTTATTAACTTTACCATTACCATAACTTCACAACACATAACACAACTACCCAGCTTTGACGCTGGGGTTATCACTAACCATATAATAATCTTCCACTAAGTCAGGAGGTGCTAACGTCCTGACTACCCCACCAGCCCGCGGCCAACTCTATTGCTGTCTGGAAGCCTAGATTCATTATATCCAAACCTATATCCGAAAGATGTACCCCATCCTTCCAATACGGGCCCCTCCAAATCCACATGCCTAAAAGATATGCCATAACCCAAACTCATGAACTTCTCTAATCTATGATTTACTCTTCTCCTCATTTTCTCAAACACCTTTCCTACCCTAACTTGCAACCAAATAAGACGAGGGATGATCTCAGAAAAAATGACGACTGTACCTGGTGAAAATGCCTTCCATTTCCTGATAACAAAACATATTTTAAATAATAGCCTCACAGTCTTTACTTTCCTGATGTAATAACCTCCCAGGTGAATTAGCAGTATATCTGGTAATGGCCAACCATAACTCACCCTGCCCAATTCAGTTGTCAGATTATCCCAGATCATTCCTCCCTTACCGAACCAGTATAATTCAAATAAACTTGGGTCCAGATCCAGATTAGTTCCATAAATTCTTTTCTCAGCTCTTTTGTGTGGCCAGCGGACATAAGAGTGCCCGATGATCCAAACTATTAACTTCTTGCCTGGAAGCAAAAGGTACATGGTTAGATCTAACATATCTCAAATAGACATTTGATTTCCATCTGCCAACTTTCTTTATTGCATCACTTCCCATCCCCAAGCGTGCCGCAGCCGTGGCTGCCCCAATTCTGAATGAATGACAAGATAAGCCTTTATTGCACAGGCCTAACACAGATAGAATTTTTGATAAAATTCTCTGAAACTGAAACTTAGTAAGAGGAGACAAGTCCTTATGAATAAAGAGCCGTGTCCCCTTCTTTGGTCTCACTTCCAAATATGAACTTAATGTTTTTATCTGACATATTGATCCTACTGAACACTGTCTCAGTAAAATCCATGTCCCTTTCCCTGACTGGTCTGTCTTGGACTTGTGCAAAAATATTTTTAACTTATCCTTTTCAAATACAATATCCTCAAATAACAATCCACCCTTGTCCTTTTTTGATCTAGGAGTTAATTCAGATATCCTTAAAGCTGCAAAAAAACAAACTGAAAATGCCGCCCTCAATAGTCTTACTTCGTATTCCGAAAAACACACTTTTCCCGTATTTTTACAAATATCTATTAAATTATTCACAGAGATCGGTCCCTTATAATCTATTCTAGTTTGTTTCTTCTTGTATCCTTTTAAAACTTGCTGGACTGAAAAGAAGGACAATATTGACTCAAATCCCTTCAGTTTCAGAAAATAAGATACTCCATATAATGTCTTGTTAACATGTGACCAAGACCATTTCTTTTGCAATAAAGATTCAAGGAAACTCAATACCAATTTCTCTGAAATTGCCATCCATCCATTATTGGTCTCATGTAAGAATGACAACCACAGTGACCAGGAACTGCAATAGCTTTTCCATGTCGAATTCGCCAGGAAGTTACGAATATTTTCTTGCACTAAACTAAGTCCCATAGATGCACAGGACTGTCCATACCCACTTTGCAATAAAACTATGTTTTTTAATAGACCTTTTTCCCTCCATTTTCCCGGCCACTTTTCTGCACACCACTCATGTCTCCATATGGCTGAAAACCCGATAGATCCCGCCGCAACCGTGAATAAACAGAATTGAGAGTCTGTAATGAATTCTTCTTGGATTATCGCTCTACCATTGAATCTCTGCAGAAATTTTGTCCATAGCAGCATATCTTCCCGAATATCTTGAGTCAGTCTTATATGCGAATATGGACTCTTCAGCCCTGACATTTTTAGATACATACACCTGGAATATATTCTCCCTACTGGTAGCACTCTAGTAGCGAAAGCTAAATTACCTAATAGTTTCTGCATTTCTTTTAATAAAACCTTCTTTTTCCTTATCAATATTAAAATTAGATTGTAAATCCTATCCAATTTATCCTTAGGTAATTTGAATTCCATTTTATTTGAGTCTATCATAATTCCCAAAAATTCCAATTTTTGAGAAGGATATACCGTTTTTTCTTCTGCCAGGGGAATGTCATTAAGGGAACTGCCAAAGGGGAACGATAAGTGATGTATGAGCCTAAATTTATTTGGTTCCTTTTTTGGTAGGATACCTAAAGGTGATATCCTAAAATTAATAAATGGTGGATTTAAAAAGGGGCCTGCAACCCTTCCTGCTCCAATTTCTTTATTTATTTTTTCTTCAACTATGTGCGGTAAATCCTCAACTGATTTCAAATTCCTTACCATTATACAACCTTTTTCTTCAAAAACAGGTAGTTGGAAACCCTCCGCAAAACCATCAAAAAGCGTGCTGGCCATCCGTTGATCTGGGTATTTGCGTAGCCAGATTTGCATTTCTTGTAGGTTTACCAGAAGTTTGCCCTTTAAGAAATAGCTCTTTCCCTCCTGATTGAGTACTAGCTGCCATCTTTTTAAAGCACTTAGTCACACTATGTGCCCCCGAACAAAAAGCACATTCATGCCTAAAACAGCAATTATGCAGCCTCTTGCAATGCGAGTCATTAAATGCAAAGCATATACCTTTTCTGTAACCCGTGACTTGATTGGCCCCTATGCTTACTGGTCTAGCAATTTGCGGTCTCTGTGGAATTAGCAGGTTAAGCCATAGGCCCACATCCTTACAACCCCACTGCAGCTCTTTATGAACAGATAACTTTTGTCTAAAGGATTCATCGTATGAAAACCAACCAAAGCCTCCAAAATTCTTGTACGCCTCTAATATGATTTCCACATGATGAAAAAGCCCTGCTGCCTTGTAAGGCTGTTTTTCACATAACACACCTGCAAATATGCAGAAAGCCTACAGCCAATTATTAAACGATTTGGCCACCGGTCTTCTCCTATCCTCATCATTTTTTTCTGGCTTTAGAAATTATTTGCTGGACGGTAGTAGTGACAGGATGTCCACGAATTCCCCATTCCAACTCTTTTCTTTAATACTCACATTAAGGTGGAAACCCAGAGGGGATGGAGAGCAAGGCATGCTTTCTTTTAATATAATTTCTGGCACCCCTAATCCTTTATCATTAAAACCTGTTGACCTCTCTGGAGCTACTTTCCCCTCTTCTGGATCTAGCCACACTGAAGACACACCAGGTTGAAACTTGCTGTTTAAACTATGTAGAGAATTGACTATCTGATTCAGTGACTGATTTAAATTACCCAAGATAGCCAAATTCAACTCACCCGGCCCAGCAGTACCCAGTTCTTCAAAAACCTGCATCTACTCTGCTGGCCAATACAATGGGCTCTCTTCTCTATCACTTCTCCGGCAGCTGCCATTGAGGCCAACACTGGGCCTTCCCCTGACAGCCCCTGTGTCTGGTTCTTCCTTTTGCCACACAGCTTCACTGGCATCCTCTTCTATCATGGCTCCCTGTCTTCCTCTCCTTTTTCCCGCCTTCTGTTCTTCCGTTGGCGGGCTGAAACTTCTCCTTGGAGTTCTTCTTCTCTTCAGCCGCTCTTCGTTTGTTGCGGCACTGCCTTGTTCCGCTGTTCCAGGCCCTGTTTAACTCCGCTCCTGCATGGCTCCTCCTCCAACCGACTCTTACTTGCCGCGACGTCCTCCGCTTGGCTTCCTCTTTTCCCACCCCTTCTCTCGTCACCGCCGACATCCTTTTCTGCATTCCTCTTCTTCTCTTCAGCCAGCTCTCTTCCTTGAGGCCCTTTATCTTCTTCCTCTTCTTCCGCTGATAGTTCCTGGCAGCGCCGCAGCCATTTCTCTCCACCTTCTGCTTCAGCTTTCTCCAACAGCTGACGTAGTAGAGTCTTCATGTCGCCTGAGGGGAGCCCGCAGAAAGCCTTTGTCTTGAAGCTCCGCTCCGGCTGACCCTCTGAGGCGACTGGCGCCACGCTCTCGCTCGCACTCCCATATATAGCCTGCCTCGGTTCCAGAAACTTCGGTCACATGACCTTCCGCAGGCAGCTATTTTAGCCAATCATCTTCCTTTTACTTCAGCACTTCCCACCTAACTGTTCTAAGCGGGGAACTATAAACTGCCTACTGCGCAGCCCTCCCATGAGGAAAAAGGGGGAAAATGGGGTTCCTTGAAACCCCTTTCCCTTTTTCCATTCATTCTGACAACTTTTGTTTAAAACACAATAATGAAAACAAATTATTGTATTAGCCTTTTTTATTTTTTTACCATGACTGTGGCTCAACTATACCATCTACACCAAACTAGTTTGACCCCTGCTATTTAACTGACTGTTATCACTGTACCCTTAGGCTCAGTATTGCTGTCCTGTCCAGTCTTCGAATTGATAATTCTGTTGCTAGGCCATAGTTTTTACTTCTGGGACTTAAGTTCTGCTACCAAGAATTTACGGTCTACTACATAAGTTATTGGGGCACTTGAGTACCAAAGCTCGTAAAAAAGATTGATTTACCAAAAGATTAAAGATTGTTCATTTTGGAAAGTAAATGTTAGGCATGAAGTTAAAGCTCTGTTCACTCTGCATATCCAGTCATGTGCTAGCAAAAATCATCTTTTCTTTTGTTTCTAACTTCCTTTGCCCATGATTAGGTATTCAAAGTGAAAGCAGATTTACCTTGTTCACTTACATTTACTCTTAAAAATTAATGTACCCTTTCCAAAGTAATCAGTCAAATTAATTGGTTAAAAGCCTGTATTTCTTTAGTAAATCAGACAGACTGTTTTTAAATCATTTCTAAAGAAAATGAGCTAGTACCTTACACAAAACAGAATACATTTTCAAAATGCTTAGCAAAGCACCTTCTGTACTACCTTACCAAACATTGCTTTAGGTCAGTACATGGATTTTTTTTTTTTTTTGTGGTGGAAGAAATATTTCAAGATATGAAATGAGCAACCTTCCAGTAAGGATTTTGCAACACCCCTATTTTCTCTCCAAAATAACAGCATACATACTGCTTAAATTATGGTTGGTCACTGTGTACACTAGTAGTGGCACATTCTTAGAAAAAGTTGAAACAGTTTTACATTTCTAATTTTCTCTATATCTGTAATAAGTTTGTCCTTTGTAAATTGAAGCATATTTAAAGCCAAGGATAAGAACCAGTCTTTAGATGTGTTGGCTGCATTGGTTTTCTTTTTTTTTTTCAAGTTAAAGCGGAGTTCCACCCTCAAAATCAACTTTTCACCATCCGCTTGCTTTAATGTACCTGAAAAAGAATTGGATAATTTATTTTTTTTTTCTTTCATTTACCTTCTTTTTGATGAAAATATACTTACCTTCCTTCCTCTTCCTCCCTCTGCGGACACGGCGCACAAAGTCACTTCCTGCTTGCATTGACTCCTGGGAGATTGTTAGGGAAAGCATCTTTAGACCACAAGCTGATTACAAGGAAGATTTATCTCTCATATATGAGGAGACAAGTACAGAAGATTTTCAGATATTCACCCACCGGTTCTAGCTGCCTGTGACACGTGATATAGACACCTTAGCTGGCCTAGTTGGCTTCTTATCTGAGACTTGTCTAACTTCTTATACTAGCTGGCACATATATATACAGTTAAAAGTTCTGACTTCACCCTTCCCCCAGGACAATGAGGAATGTCTGTTTTTATTGCCATTTCCTTAAAGGGGAAGAAGCTTCATCTTACAAACTCTGAGATCTAATTATTACCATATATAGTATAGGGCATTTAAAACCAGTTAGATTGTATTCAAGCAGAACAAAATGGAGTCAGTCAGCCTTATACATAAATGATTATAAAGACATTCTTAATTTCTCTAACAGAGATGAGCGTCATCGCTCCCAGGAGTCAATGCGCCTGCATCGGCCCTGCTCGTCACTTCCGGTGCAGGCGCATCATTCCCTGCTGAACAGCTTCTGGGCATGCCAGAAGTCACCGAAGAGGACACCGAAGAGGATGCTCTGGCTTCAGCTGCCCACACCTGAGATGGCCGTGCTGGACAAGACATTTTCAAGGTAAGTTTTTCTTCCAAAAGGTAAGTGAAACAGGGGACAGTTCAGAGGCTATCGTTGCCTAAATGCACTAGCCCTGACTTTCCGGGGGTATTTTTAACTAAAAAAAAAAATGTTCAGGGTGGAACTCCGCTTTAAGTACATTTTATGCAAGTACAAAAATATATATGTTGATCTTGTCAAAAAATCATTTTTTGTAAATGTCTCTGCACTGATATCTCAGACAACAATATACTCTTTCCCATCTATCTTCTGTGAACAGTAGAATTTCTAATCCTTATATTATAGAGATGAGAAGAGGAGTAAGTGTTTGTAGTTAAAATCAGGAGAGAAGCTTTCAGGGGGTGAGCTTTGTCATTTTAGGACAGGAGGTGTGTTACTGGTAAAATCTTCAGGTGAAAAGAAAGGATAAAAAAGCCTAAAAAAAATGTTGCAGTCTCTGCATCAAAATATTGTGGGGCTGCAAAGCTGCAATATACATATTATTTTGTTTTTTGGGGTGGTTTAGATGGGCTTTAAAGAATACTTTGCTGGCTAAATATAGTCAAGGTCATAATTTAAAAATAGGGAACCATTCAAACTTGTTTTTTTTTTCCCTACATCATAATGTAATCCAATGTAATCCTATAACATAGAAAACCTCATTTTTTTAAAAATCCAGTTCTTGTGTAAATTATTAGTGCTGTTAGGGGAAATGTATTCTTGCAACTGCATCTCAAATGAACAACAATAGGGATGAACTGATGGTTCAGTCCAAATCTAGGCTGATCCGAACACTAGAATTTTTTCTGCATCAAAATATTGTGGGGCTGCAAAGCTGCAATATACATATTATTTTGTTTTTTGGGGTGGTTTAGATGGGCTTTAAAGAATACTTTGCTGGCTAAATATAGTCAAGGTCATAATTTAAAAATAGGGAACCATTCAAACTTGTTTTTTTTTTCCCTACATCATAATGTAATCCAAGTAACACATCCCATCATTGTACTTTGTTTCTACTACAGCAAGGTTCTCGCAACGTTGATCAGTTGTTACTGAAGCAATCAGAAGAATGTCAATAGTTAGCTGCATTTAAAATGTGTTTACTATGCTCCAGTATTGCCTGCGGTCTCTCTGCAATACTGCAGTACTTTCTTTATTGCTGAATTACCATTCCTTGTTATCCCATGTGTCTCTATGCGAAGGCAGACATCTTGGTAGATGCAGGACTTTGCTTACTCATGTGACAGCTTCTAGCAAGGAGAACAGTGGGGAGCAAAGTAGTGACAAAATCTCACTTGAAATCTGCTGGGGCTAACAGTTATAGATGACCGGGCCTTAGGTCTCACACTACAGATATGGGACTGTACACACAGTAGGAGTTTTTTCAGAAGAATTCTAGACAAAAGATACATTTTCAGGGTACTGTATAGGCACAAATAATACTTTTGATATGTCCTATAACATAGAAAACCTCATTTTTTTTAAAAATCCAGTTCTTGTGTAAATTATTAGTGCTGTTAGGGGAAATGTATTCTTGCAACTGCATCTCAAATGAACAACAATAGGGATGAACTGATGGTTCAGTCCAAATCTAGGCTGATCCGAACACTAGAATTTTTTCTGCATCAAAATATTGTGGGGCTGCAAAGCTGCAATATACATATTATTTTGTTTTTTGGGGTGGTTTAGATGGGCTTTAAAGAATACTTTGCTGGCTAAATATAGTCAAGGTCATAATTTAAAAATAGGGAACCATTCAAACTTGTTTTTTTTTTCCCTACATCATAATGTAATCCAAGTAACACATCCCATCATTGTACTTTGTTTCTACTACAGCAAGGTTCTCGCAACGTTGATCAGTTGTTACTGAAGCAATCAGAAGAATGTCAATAGTTAGCTGCATTTAAAATGTGTTTACTATGCTCCAGTATTGCCTGCGGTCTCTCTGCAATACTGCAGTACTTTCTTTATTGCTGAATTACCATTCCTTGTTATCCCATGTGTCTCTATGCGAAGGCAGACATCTTGGTAGATGCAGGACTTTGCTTACTCATGTGACAGCTTCTAGCAAGGAGAACAGTGGGGAGCAAAGTAGTGACAAAATCTCACTTGAAATCTGCTGGGGCTAACAGTTAAAGATGACCGGGCCTTAGGTCTCACACTACAGATATGGGACTGTACACACAGTAGGAGTTTTTTCAGAAGAATTCTAGACAAAAGATACATTTTCAGGGTACTGTATAGGCACAAATAATACTTTTGATATGTCCTATAACATAGAAAACCTCATTTTTTTTAAAAATCCAGTTCTTGTGTAAATTATTAGTGCTGTTAGGGGAAATGTATTCTTGCAACTGCATCTCAAATGAACAACAATAGGGATGAACTGATGGTTCAGTCCAAATCTAGGCTGATCCGAACACTAGAATTTTTTCCTGTTTGCCAAGAGCTGAAAACCATATATACTGTAGAAGCAGTATTCCTGCAGCTTCTATATAAGATAGCTCCTGTTAAGATCAGTCATGTGCACTGGGTCATCAGGGTTTTTTTTAATAGCTATTTGTGAGCTGGCTGTCATCATGATTGAAAATAGATTTAATAATTGACTCTTGAACTCATTGAATTTATATATTTTTTTAAAAAATAAAGGGCTTGCTAAACATTTGGGTTTCTTTATTTCTAGGTTACATATTTTTTTGTGAATGTGCAGGGGTATTTTGTACCCCCTAATCATCCTATGAGGTGTGGTATTTTTACACTAGAATCCCCCACATCCACTGGCCAGGATTGTAGGAATACAACTCTTGTCCTCATCAACATTTTGTATGGTTGAATGCAGGAGGGCAGCCCATGATGCATTTATTTCCTCTGTATGTATGTTGGGATGCGGCCTGGTTGGAGCCTGGGCTGAGGCTGTCAAACACTTCCTATAGGGTTTTGCAGAGGTGTGCGACTTCAAGGAATTTTCCCTTTTCAATTAGATGCTTCAGGAAGGGGGGACACACAGTCATCCCCCTCTTTCATGTTAGTATGGAATTTTTTTTTTAAAGTGCCTGTCAATGACATGTCATTTGGCAGCCATTTAAAATCCTATTTTTATTTTGTGAGTGTCTGTATTGCTGCAGCATTTTTTTACATCACAGAGATGTGTCCTTTACATAAAAGAAAATGATCCCCCAGGAATATTACTTAAAATAATTTGACATTTTTGATTTGACAGATTCAGCTTCCATTTATTTCAATGAGGTATGAGTTCGGCATCCAAACTCTTTGAAGTTCACTGAGCCCTTCTCAGACTGAACCCAGAGCACTTTAACCCCTCCTTAATCAACAGTTTGCATGTGTATTTTTCCTAAAGTTCTGACAATAATCTTTGGTTCTGTTTGCTGACCAAACTGACAGTTTTATTTTCTCTTACGTCCTCCGACAGTCGCCGCCTCTTCATATTCGTCACTAATGGGTTAATGACCTTTGCTCCGTAGGAGTAGCTAGGCAACAGAATATATTAATATCAAAGCTTTTAGCATATCCCACCCCCAGGGGGTGGTCCCCTCAGTCCATACCTCCCTTCTTCCTGCATTTCCAACTCAGTTTCTAATGCCTAGCTCAGGGGTATGCTGGCTGTTCCTGTGCTGGGGCTCTCAGTCTCAGCTTCTTTTCTCTTTTTGATTTTATTTGAATTTTTTTCTCTTTCTTTTACTTAGCTGTTTATTTTCAGCGTTAGTTAGCTTCTTCTGATGAAGATGTTCGTGCGGAGCTGGGTCTCAGTCTGGCCACCCTGGTTCCCAGGGCTCAGGGCCAGGGGCTTCCCAGCCTGCCATCGAGCGTTCAGCTTAGGTTTTGCCCTGGCACATTGAACGACCCATCCCTGTTCGCTGCAGGGATGCTATCAGTGAGGTGGCTACCTCACTGGACGCCATTGCGGTTTCGCACCGCGGTTCCGTTGCGTCATGCTTGCGACACTCCCTGTCCTCAGTGCAGCGGTTTGGTCGCTGGAGCAGGCTCCCCACGCCATCTGGACTGGTAAGTGTAACTCTATGTGGGGACCTGTCTATTTGGGTGTCAGTCTGGGACTGTGTGACCCTGCATGTCTGTGTGGCTGCTGTGCTCCCTGTCAGTTCCTGTGTGAACTTGCTGCCTGTGTGTGGGCTGTGAAGGGGGGGGCTCTCCCGCTCTGCTGGGTGTCATTGTAAAGCAGTCAGGTTTTCAGCATGCTGTGAGGCAATCGCTGCCATTTTTCTGGGGCAAAAATCATGGTGGCAGGTCCTGTGAGGTACTGTACGGCGTTTTTGGCACCAAACGCCACCATTTTGGGCGGCGATCGATCAGGCCACATGTCAGCGCCATGTTCTGTTTGCCCAGGGATTTCCTCAGCCGAGCGGCCATGTTTGTGTAGCCTTGCATAGGCTTCATAGGGGCGGTCAGTCTTGCATCACTTCCTTTTGCTCTGGGACAGCGATCGGTGCAGCAGCCTGTGTGATCTCTCCAGGTTTTATATTTCCTTTTTTCCTGTATTCCTTGCCCAGTTTCTTGTCCCTGTGGGGGTCAGTGTATTCAGTGGGTGCGGTGGGCTTGCGCTCGCCGCGATCTTAAAGGGGCAGTACCCTTTATTACCTTTTTGTTGGGGCATGGATTCTCAGGATTGCAAGTTTCCTCCCACCTTGGTGGGGGGCCAAGGGGCTGCTGCTTCCCCCGAGGGGGCTGATCTGGCCACTATTGTGGCAAACTTAGCTGCTCAAGTGCAGATGCTGGTGGCTGATCGATCCACTAAACGGCCCAGGGTGTCTATTTCCTCTGATTCAGAGGGCGATGGGGCTGCTATGGCTGGAGTGCCCTTCTCAGGGTCTCACTCATCCCTAGACCTTGTGGGGTCTGACGGGGAGGCTGAGGTGGAAGGGGTAGATAATTCTCCCCCTGGCTCGTCTGAAGAGCTTGCAATCATGGATGAGTTGGTTGCTTCTATCAAACAAACGCTGCATTTGCAGGATGAACCATGTCCTCCTGCTTTGATGTCCTCTTATGGGACGCAAAGGAAACGCAAAACATCGCAGGTTTTTCCTTGCTCTACGGAATTTCAGCACGCGGTGGATGAGCAATGGCGCAATATAAAGAAGCTTTTGCTGTGCCGAGTAGGTTCAAGCTGCGTTATCCTTTTACACCAGCTACTGATGAGCATTGGTGTGTGCTGCCTCAGGTGGATCACGTAGTGGCGATTTTGAATAAATCAACTGCGATCCCTGCTGAGGATACCCCGGTTTTCCAGGACCCGACGGACAGGAGGTTAGAATCTCTGGCCCGTCATGCTTATACGGTTGCTGGCTCTATGCTGAAGCCTATTTTTGCTTCCATTATGGCAGCCCAGGCTATTGCGGATTGGACGCAGGTGCTCAAGCGCACTCTGGTGGCTGACTCTGCCCCGCCGACAACTTTGGCTATGGTAGATCAGAGTCACCAGGGTGTCATGTATTTGTGTGACGCGGACTTGGATTTAGTCCCTTTGGCTGCGCGTCTTTCTAGTGTGGCGGTCTTGAACCGTCGCCTGATATGGCTGAAATGTTGGTCTGTTGATCAGTCTTCCCGCAAGACTTTAGCTAATTTGCCCTATGCGGGATCTCGCCTTTTTGGCGAATCTTTGGATACTCTGATAAAGGGTATTTCTGGGGGTAAGAGTACTCTTTTGCCCCAATCTCACAAGAATAAGTTTGTTCGTGGTAAGAAGAATGCTTCGTTTAGACCCTCTCAGGGGTCCTTTCGTGCCTTTCGGTCGCACTATAAGGGCAAGCCCTTCAAAGGCCAAGGCTCCCAGAAGAAGCCATGGACGGGTAAGCAGAAGTCCGGCCAGTCCGGATCCGCTGCCCACAACAATGCGGCCTGAAGGGGCGCCCTCACCCACTTCTGGGGTGGGGGGACGTTTGCTCGGTTGTCTTCAACCCTGGCTGGACCGCGTTCGGGACAGTTGGTTCAGGAAATCGTTCGATCTGGATACAAGATCGAGTTTCTCTCTCGGCCGGCGGGCAGATTTTTCCCCTCAAACCTTCAGCTGACTCCGGAGCGCTTGCAGGATCTTCACCTGGCGGTGCGGGACCTGCGGGCCCAGGGAGTGGTGGTTCCGGTGCCTCGTCAGGACAAATTTCGGGGGTTCTATTCCAATCTGTTCACTGTGCCCAGAAAGGAGGGCAAGGTATGTCCGATTCTGGACTTGAAAGCTCTGAACCGCTTTGTGCGGGTTCGCAAGTTCCGCATGGAATCCCTGCGCTCGGTGGTATCTGCCCTGGTTCCGGGGGAATTCATGGCTTCCATCGACTTGAAGGATGCGTACCTTCACATCCCCATTTTCGAGGGTCACCAGAGGTACCTTCGATTTGCCATTGCGGAGGATCATTATCAATTCCTGGCGTTGCCCTTTGGTCTCGCTTCGGCTCCGCAGGTTTTCACCAAGGTGCTTGCGCCGGTTCTGGCCTTATTGAGGGCCCAGGGCATTTCTGTCCTGGGGTATCTGGACGATATCCTGATTCGGTCCGCGACCAGTCAGGGCCTGGTGAACGACCTGTCCATCACGATGCAGACTCTGCAGGAATTCGGCTGGATGATAAATTTTCCAAAGTCAATGTTGTGCCCGTCAGTTCGTCTTCCCTACCTGGGGATGATTCTGGACTCGGTTCAAGCGAAGGTCTTCCTGCCGGAAGACAAGCTTCGGACACTTCAGTGCTCGTCCCTCCGGACGTGTTGTAAGACTATTTAATAATAAATATCTTGCGCTCGTACTTATGTCAGAATATTTATACTGCTCTGAATATAGCAGTGTATTTATTTATGGTTAATAAGCAAAGATCTGTGAAAAAGGAGAGTCTTCACCTATTGCCATAAATCAATGTCGTGAATTCTTTTTAATTGATTAATTTCTTTTTAAAAGCATATACCAATCTTAGTGAGTACAGTCTACAGTATGGAATATATATAAAAATATTTATTCTCAAGACATGCAAACACAATATATGATCAAACAAGAAGTGACACAAAAATAACTCTACATAAAAATACTAACTTCAAATAATCAATGCAATGTGATGTTTAGCTCAATAATGAAAGTGAAACTGAAACAAAATGAAACAAAGTGAAATGAAACAAAGTGAAAGTAAAACTAAGCAAGATTACCATTTCTTCCCAGGTATAGTATAAGCCATAAATTAATGTTCTATATAAACAGACTACAATGGTCTGCGAATCACATAGCCCAAAGTCATTCCACTGCAGAAGGAATGAGAATAAGCCATGCAAAACGGAAGACTTAAAATTGCAAATAATGCACTGAATCTGATATTAATAAAAATGTATAAAAACAAAAATCAGCTTTTTAGAGAAAAATATACCATGGCTTATACGGCTGGGATTGTAATCTCATTACCCTTAAATATGCAATATAAAACATATAAGGAAAGAATAAACAATTGTTGAATAAAATCAAATAACATAGCAAGGCATAATTACCACACTTAAGATGGTGTTACCAGAGTCCTAAGATGGATGCCAGTGAGGGAGGAGTTTCCTCCAAGTTTCAGATGAATGATGTGGATCAGGGAGTATGTCTGGATGAGTCTATTGAAAAATGTAATAGCATGTGTGGTGTAAGTGTGAGGTGTGTTGTCAGTAGTGTAAAGTGATGTGTCCTCTCTCTCATCTGGGTTGGTCTTTTATATGGTAAGAACAAAGAGCTATAAAAATTACCATAAGTAAAACCCAGAGGGATGAAACATTATCCCTATTGGATGGGATATTCTATACCTAAACTAGTGAAGTCAGAGACACACCTCTTTTGATAATTAACCCCATACTTGGATAATAAAGTTAAATGATGATTTCTCTATATGCAAGATTAATCATATAACACATATAAAACTTTGTCTAGACCCCCAGCACATACATAAATGTCCACCTGTATCTCCATAATTCACCTGGGCAAGTAATGCCATTCCAATAATTATATTATTTAACACAATATCATATTTTTATATTGGAATATCTCAAATTATCTCAAGACTGCACCTGGTATTTCGCCTCCAGAGGGCAGTATTGTACCGTTCATTAGATTTTGTATTTAACACTTTTACCACCATGTCCTTATCTGATGACCTCTCTGACCTCTGGCTAGTGAATAGCCATTACTTCTTTGACCATGTCTTACACTGTCAATTAAGATGTCTGGCCTGTAGGATTTACAACACCTTGAGCACTTAGACTAGACTTCTCTGAAATGAGGCAACTAGTGACGAGATACATATGTCCTTACACTTATTAGAAAAAGAATTCTAAGTAAGATTATTACTGAGAATATAAACCCAAAATGTGATATAACATTCCTAAATATATATGTATATGCCTTACATAATATAATGACATAATTATGGCTAATATCTTCTCACATATGATAATGTATCTATAAAAACTTATATGGTTCATCTTTAAATGTCTGCTAGAATATACTGGGGTATTGTCCATTGTTATATACTTATAGACAGACTGAGATATCCCCCCTTAACATAGCGTCAGACTGACTAAGTTTTATCTGATCGAGATGTCAAAAGGGATCTTATTTACGATTACATAGAAATACAAAGATCTCTGTTGAAACCATAGACCCTTTGTAAGCCTGTGAGAGACATTTTGTTTAACAAGTATATATGAACTTTGTTTCACCCTGAAAACAAGATGGACGCCAGGCAGCACCATTCAGAATCTCTTATGCATAATATGAAATACATGGCTTTTAAAATCATTTTTCTTTTTACCTATTATTATTTGAATCAACCCCCCAATAGTCCCAACATATCCCCCCCTTTCTTCCCAGTAGACAAGTGAGCAACTTAGGCCTATCTGGAAAGAAAGCCTTTTAAGGAGTAGTAAAAAAAAAAAAATGTCTTGTTCTCTTTTTGTAAGAGAATAGTTCATATTGGGAATTGTTCATAACTTTTAAGTAAAGCGGTAAAAAATAAATGAGAAAAAAAATCAGTTCAAAATGTCAGTTCGTAGCGACTTTGCTGGTGTTAGCTATGTCACAAACTGTTCCTATTTAGTCTCTTTGAATTCTGATCTCCTGGTAAAGAAACACAAATGTTCCTTGAAATCTGCATCTCCAGCTTGCAAAGTCTTGATGGAGACAGAAATTAACTGCTGCAATGGCATTGACAATTACCATTCAAAGCGCAGTAAAACAATGTTGGCAATCAGGAATCCGAGAAATCTGTTTGGACGTTCAACCTTGGATGTTGGTTGGATAATGAATGGTTTCAGCACGGTCTAGAGTGTCATACACCTAGACTGAGGTTTGCTCACATGTGCAATGCACCATTCTCACATCTCCTTCAACCGAAAATAGGAGGTAGTGCGATTTCTCTCAATGGATTTCCTCGGATCAAATGCACAAAAGATCTGTAGAAACAAATCTTCCTCTCCGTCAACAAGAATCTGGGGCGTCTCGCAGCTTGATTCCTGAAGAGGGATCCGATTCAATGAGGGGTTCCATCCAGAACTGGACTCTAAGGAGAGATGACCCATCCAATCGCTGTGTCTTTGGCAAACATCATCGTCTGTACCAATCAACGACCTGGCATGGAAAGTTAATCTCTTCCTATTAGATGAAACATATAGTATGAATATACATTCTTATCAATTGACATTTCAATGCGATGTTGGTACCCTAAGCTTTCTCAGCGTTCTCCTTTAATCCACCGTGTTATCAGTCCTTTATATGACCACCAGGGAAGGTGAGACTATATATGCGACCTTTCCTAGGGCGACTGACTTCTGGGGCTTATTAACCTGGTGATGTATTCATCGCCATGGATACTACACATTGGACAATTGTACATTGATACAATATTTTGTTAAAATTTACCTACTACTTAGGGAAAAAAAATATATATATATATCTCCCCCTATGGGGCATCAATGCAATTTATTGTAGGCAATAAACTACCTGGCATTGAGGATTCCTTCTTGGTTACCGTATACAACCTTTAACCTCTTGACTGCATTACGTCATTAGGGTTTGATCCTCCTTGTTATCGATTTTTCAAAATGTACCCGCTTTAAGCGACCTGTTTGAGTCAGAGGGATGAAGTGACCACTGAAAAATAGGAGGGTAGTTATTATCTAACAACCAAGATCCCCTGGCAGGAATTCAGGATCCTCAATGCTGTGATCTGGGGATAAAATGGTGTTAGAACCTCTGTATCCTATGCCTCTATTCAGTGTATCCCTTCTGATTCCTGCCACTTGGGCATTTAAGGATTTTGTGACCCTTGGCTGGCCACAGGATTTGTTCCTAAAGATGGCTTATTTTAGTTCTGGGCTGCAGTGCCCTAAGTGAACCAAGTGATCAGCTGATCCCACTTGGCTTCCATTCTGCTGAAAACTTTACAGAGTTGAATTATTGGCTCCGCCTCCTGCGGTGCCTATGTCTCTGGGGTTCAGACATATGGGACAGATCCCCATCAGAACCAGTTACTTGGTTCTGGCGTGAGGTCTGGGCCTTAATGTCACTTGAACTTCCCGAGGATTTTGGGGAACCCTAGGATGGGGCAAATCCCTATTTATTTGTGGGTGTCCCCCCCCCCCCTTGTTGATGGGATGTCCGGTGTCCTCCTTAAGGTATCCGGTGTCCCCTTGGGGCCTAGGTGGCATATCTTGCTCCTTTGCCAAACTTATTATTTTTTATATGCATGGGCAATGCCTCAAAGCACAGGGATTTAAATCCCAGGTGGTTGTACTCAGCTCCTTCATTGAAGGGTGTTAGGCACTTTTGAGTACAGACAAACAAAAAAAAAATTAAATGGGGCTTTGGTGCTGTGTACATTTTAAATTGTAGATAACAGCTCTAGCAGCAGTGAAGTTTTGTATGGGCTGCATTTTAAATGACATCCTGCAGGCACAACACAGACAGTTGTTTTCATAGGCCTCAAGGTAATCAATAATGTCTAAAGACCTTTTCATGACAAAAATCAGGACAATACTCTTTTTTAAAACATTTTAAATTCTGGAGGTGCATGGTGTCTTTTTAGGGGCGCTAGTCTTTTTGCAGTGACCTGATATGACTCATACCTATTTATGCATGGCTGCCCAATTTCTGCCCTCCTATATTAGGAATGTGGCTGGGGTAGGACATGGACTCTTTGCCTGATTCCCCCCTCCTTGTCTGGGTCATGACCATCAGACTGGGAATCATATCTGGGTCTATGAATAATTATTTCATATTTAAAATGCAGGACTAATAAAGCATTGCCCTTTTGCATGGACACCATGACCTTATGGAACTCTGCTATGTATTTACTGATGAGTTCCTGTCATTAATTGAACTGTTACATTTTTATTTTATTTATTTTTTTTCTAATTTTCCACTGCTGATTACTCGGCAACTTTTTGCTAGAAAACATTTTTCCTTGCTCAAAACTTCCTAATTATTGCATAAATCATTTACATTTCACTTTCAATGGTTACTTTCATTACAGTTTACTTGATAAAACTTCTGCCACAGTTCTACTTTATTTTGCAGTTTCACGCTACATTCTCTTAACTTATGTGTCCCAATAGAGTTAACTTTCACCTGCTCAAGGAGGTTCCTAATCTCAATCTCTCATTTATTTGGAGTGGAGATTGGAACTTTACTAAACTCCTTTTTGCTGAGCCTTCTAGTGCAGTTCCTCATAAAGATACAGTAAGATTAGCCATGACCAAAAAGTATGTGATCACACTTCCTGACGTCTTTTGGTGTTAGATAAGCTATTGGTGAGTTCATATATACAGGTTGTCCTCTACCCATGTCAGATGCCCTTTATTGGCCCGACTTTTGAGGATTTTGATATATGACTCTAACCAGCATTTACATATTCCACCATTTCAGACTCAGAGAGGTGCTTCCACACATTTATGATCTGTGCCAAATCTACTAGGGTTGTGGCATTACCACTAGGGACTGACACCTTGCCAGAGTTGGCAGCATGAACATTACCTGCTGTGGACATTTTAAGGCATTTCTATTACATTCATAATTAATAAAAAAAAATTCCAAAAAAATTTTTTTTTTTTTAAAGTTATTGATTATGTCACCTGATCAATATTTATGATTGGCATATGTAAGAAATCAATAATTATCTCAGCAGTGCCTCCATTATATGTAAGAATATTTAATAATAAATATCTTGCGCTCGTACTTATGTCAGAATATTTATACTGCTCTGAATATAGCAGTGTATTTATTTATGGTTAATAAGCAAAGATCTGTGAAAAAGGAGAGTCTTCACCTATTGCCATAAATCAATGTCGTGAATTCTTTTTAATTGATTAATTTCTTTTTAAAAGCATATACCAATCTTAGTGAGTACAGTCTACAGTATGGAATATATATAAAAATATTTATTCTCAAGACATGCAAACACAATATATGATCAAACAAGAAGTGACACAAAAATAACTCTACATAAAAATACTAACTTCAAATAATCAATGCAATGTGATGTTTAGCTCAATAATGAAAGTGAAACTGAAACAAAATGAAACAAAGTGAAATGAAACAAAGTGAAAGTAAAACTAAGCAAGATTACCATTTCTTCCCAGGTATAGTATAAGCCATAAATTAATGTTCTATATAAACAGACTACAATGGTCTGCGAATCACATAGCCCAAAGTCATTCCACTGCAGAAGGAATGAGAATAAGCCATGCAAAACGGAAGACTTAAAATTGCAAATAATGCACTGAATCTGATATTAATAAAAATGTATAAAAACAAAAATCAGCTTTTTAGAGAAAAATATACCATGGCTTATACGGCTGGGATTGTAATCTCATTACCCTTAAATATGCAATATAAAACATATAAGGAAAGAATAAACAATTGTTGAATAAAATCAAATAACATAGCAAGGCATAATTACCACACTTAAGATGGTGTTACCAGAGTCCTAAGATGGATGCCAGTGAGGGAGGAGTTTCCTCCAAGTTTCAGATGAATGATGTGGATCAGGGAGTATGTCTGGATGAGTCTATTGAAAAATGTAATAGCATGTGTGGTGTAAGTGTGAGGTGTGTTGTCAGTAGTGTAAAGTGATGTGTCCTCTCTCTCATCTGGGTTGGTCTTTTATATGGTAAGAACAAAGAGCTATAAAAATTACCATAAGTAAAACCCAGAGGGATGAAACATTATCCCTATTGGATGGGATATTCTATACCTAAACTAGTGAAGTCAGAGACACACCTCTTTTGATAATTAACCCCATACTTGGATAATAAAGTTAAATGATGATTTCTCTATATGCAAGATTAATCATATAACACATATAAAACTTTGTCTAGACCCCCAGCACATACATAAATGTCCACCTGTATCTCCATAATTCACCTGGGCAAGTAATGCCATTCCAATAATTATATTATTTAACACAATATCATATTTTTATATTGGAATATCTCAAATTATCTCAAGACTGCACCTGGTATTTCGCCTCCAGAGGGCAGTATTGTACCGTTCATTAGATTTTGTACTTAACACTTTTACCACCATGTCCTTATCTGATGACCTCTCTGACCTCTGGCTAGTGAATAGCCATTACTTCTTTGACCATGTCTTACACTGTCAATTAAGATGTCTGGCCTGTAGGATTTACAACACCTTGAGCACTTAGACTAGACTTCTCTGAAATGAGGCAACTAGTGACGAGATACATATGTCCTTACACTTATTAGAAAAAGAATTCTAAGTAAGATTATTACTGAGAATATAAACCCAAAATGTGATATAACATTCCTAAATATATATGTATATGCCTTACATAATATAATGACATAATTATGGCTAATATCTTCTCACATATGATAATGTATCTATAAAAACTTATATGGTTCATCTTTAAATGTCTGCTAGAATATACTGGGGTATTGTCCATTGTTATATACTTATAGACAGACTGAGATATCCCCCCTTAACATAGCGTCAGACTGACTAAGTTTTATCTGATCGAGATGTCAAAAGGGATCTTATTTACGATTACATAGAAATACAAAGATCTCTGTTGAAACCATAGACCCTTTGTAAGCCTGTGAGAGACATTTTGTTTAACAAGTATATATGAACTTTGTTTCACCCTGAAAACAAGATGGACGCCAGGCAGCACCATTCAGAATCTCTTATGCATAATATGAAATACATGGCTTTTAAAATCATTTTTCTTTTTACCTATTATTATTTGAATCAACCCCCCAATAGTCCCGACAGTGTATGAGGTGTCTGGGATTGATGGTTTCGGCCTTCGAGGCGATTCCCTTCGCCCAGTTTCACACATGGGAGCTTCAGGCGGAGGTCCTGGCCAAGTGGGACGGGCGTCCGCAATCTCTGGATCTGCGGCTGTCGTTGAGCCATTTCGCCCGAAGGGGTCTTTTGTGGTGGCTCCAGTCCCCGGTGGTGTCGGGGGGCAAGTCTTTTCGTCCTTTGTCATGGACGGTGATCACCACGGACGCCAGCCTGTCGGGCTGGGGTGGTGTTCTGGGCGTTCTATCTGCCCAGGGAACTTGGTCGGAGGAGGAATCCTCCCTTCCGATCAACATTCTGGAATTGCGAGCGATAAATCTCTGTCTTCTGCGTTGGACGGACAGGCTTCAGGGCCTTCCAGTTCGGGTACAGACGGACAATGCCACAGCGGTGGCCTACATCAACCACCAAGGGGGCACGGGGAGTGCCCGAGCGGCGCGGGAAGTAGCCGACATTCTGTCTTGGGCCGAGACGCACGTCCCGGCGATATCTGCAGTTCACAATCCGGGGGTGGAGAACTGGCAGGCGGATTATCTGAGTCGTCAGACCCTGGACCAGGGAGAATGGTCCCTTCACCCGGATGTCTTCCAGATGTTGTGCGAGAAGTGGGGGTCCCCAGATGTGGACCTGTTCGCGTCTCGTCTAAACAACAAGGTGGAAAGGTTCGTGGCAAGGACATGCGATCCTCGGGCAGACGCCTCGGACGCGTTGGTGACGCCCTGGCATCAGTATCGCCTGTTGTATGCCTTTCCACCAATTCAGCTGCTGTCCAGGTTCCTTCACAGGTTGGCCTCGGAACCGAAAACGGTGATTCTGGTGGCACCAGACTGGCCTCGCCGGTCTTGGTACGCAGACCTCGTGAATCTGGCGGTCGACGCTCCATGGCGTCTGCCACTGCGAGAAGATCTCCTGTCTCAAGGACCGATATTCCATCCTGCTTTACAGTCGCTGGCTTTAACGGCCTGGCTGTTGAGAGTCAGGTCCTGAAGGATAGGGGTCTCTCCCCTGAGGTCATTACCACTTTGATCAAGGCTAGGAAGGCCTCTTCGGGGAAGATTTACTACCGCACTTGGAAGGCTTACTTTGCCTGGTGTGAGTCCAGGGGGTATTCCCCTCGTTCATACTCGGTGTCGAGAGTGTTGGCTTTCCTTCAAATGGGCGTGGACCAGCGTTTAGCGTTGGCCACGATTAAGGGTCAGATTTCTGCGCTGGCCGTTCTCTTTCAACGCCCTGTGGCGCCTAACTCTTTGGTTAGCACCTATGTTCAAGGGGTGCGACATTTGGTCCCTCCTAGGAGGGAGCCTTTGCCTCCATGGGATTTGAACCTTGTTCTGTCCATGTTGCAACATGCTCCCTTTGAAAATATCAGGGAGATCTCGTTGTCTTTGTTGTCCAAGAAGGTTGCCTTCTTTTTTTTTTTTTTTTTTTTTTTTTTAAACAAATTTTTATTGGAGTTTAACAGTTTCACAAAGAATAAACATGCCAGACACTCAATGAATCCTTTCTATACATAAGATTTTAAAGACACTAAAGCCCTTAGGCTAAAACTTGGGGGATCCATATTATAAACCAAGATGGGGGGGGGAGGGGGGGGATTCCTTGACAGGGAGAAATGAGCCAAGTTGTTAACCTGGAGACAATCACAGGATGACACAGCTAACTAGAAACCTCTCAACACGTCAGTTGGGGTTGGGGATGGCCTGAGGATATGCCGTCAGAAAAGGGGACCATTTGGACATGAAGTGTTCCGTAGGACCCGCTAGGAGCTTGGAGTCCAAGAGTTCCCTGGCATAGAGCCTAGCGAGTTCCTCGATAATATCCTGAGTAGTAGGGGGGTGAGGAATTGTCCATTTCCGAAGTATAGCTCTCCTTGCTATCATAAGACATGTCGATATCCAGGCCTTAAAGGCATAGAGGATTTGTGTTTGGGATTGGTCCACTTCCAGAGTAGGGCCATGTAAGTTTCCAAAGAGCAGGAGGAGGGGGTTATTCGTCGGGGATAAGCCTGTGGTGGTGAAAATCAGCTGTTGCACTGCCTCCCAGAATGCTGAGATGTGTAGGCAGGGCCATGATCTATGAGCCAGGGTGGGCCTCTGGGTTAGGCACCAAGAACATGACTGGGCGGCCGTTGTAGTCGCTGAGAAAGAAAAGGGAGAGTAGGCTCGGTGTAATATTTTCAGTTGTTGTTCCCTCCAGAATTCGTTTACAATATATTTGCATGTCGAGTTATACCCCCGCAGGATGTGCTCCCCTATGTTGGGGACATCAAAGTCTTTATTCCATGGAGAAGTGATTGGTGAGATAGACTGTGGTGAACGGAGGTCCAAAAAAGGTTTATATACGTCAGAGAGTTTAAGTTTCTGTTTCACCAATAGCACATCCAGCAAGGAGTCACTAACACGTTTGAACTGACGTGAGCAGAAGTCTTTGGCAAAGGAGATCGCCTGTTGCACATGAATGAAGTGCTGTCGTGGAATGCTGTAGGTGGTTTAGATGTCCGAGTGGGGGCGCGGGAGACCAGAAAGCGGGTCAAAAAGTTGTGCAAAGTGAGTAAGTCCGCCAGGTGCCCATTTGGCGAAGGCCTGGTATTGTCTGGTTTGGGGAAATAGTGGGTGTCCCATGATGGTCAGATACCGAGAGAAATATGGGGATAATCGTATTTTCTTGCTGACTTCTCGCCAGGCTATTATAGTGTCCCGTAAAAGAATGTTGGTTCTGATGCTGGTTGGTAAGGCATATAGTGGGCAGTGGAGGATTGCTCCCAGAGTATAGGGTGCTACCATTTGTGTTTCAAGGGCTACTTTCGAAAACCTAGGGGTCTCAGTTATCCAATCAATCCCCACCCTCAAGAGACAAGACAGATTGTACAACCTCACATCTGGAATGTTGGCGCCCCCTCCCCTCCTGGGCTTCTGGAGTTTTTTCATTGAAATGCGGGGACGCTTGTTGTGCCAAATAAATTGTGAAAGAGCTTTATAGAGAATCTGGACGTCTTTATGTTTTAGAAGAAGGGGGATGGTCTGCATGGGATAAAGTAATTTTGGGTAGCTGACCATTTTAAGCAAGTGGCATCGGCCCAGGAGGGAGAGGGGCAATTCTGACCAAGACTCCAATTGTCTCCTAATTACCTCCACCACTGGGGGGAAATTCAAAGTGTATATAGAAGATGGCAATCTACCTATTTTAATACCTAGGTATTTAATGTGTGATTTAGCAATGGAGAATACTGAGTGTTTAAACCATGGTTGGTTAGCAGAATGCGATAATGGGAGGATTTCACTTTTAGCGAAATTGATGCGGAGTCCAGAACAGTCACAGAAATTCGTAAATATATTGTGAATAAGGGGGATGTCGGATGCTGGGTCAGCGAACAATGCCGTGCGAATCTCCTGGTCACCCATGTGTATAACGTGTAGGGAATGGTGTGAAGACAAATAGCGAGAGAGGGGTTCAATGGCAATATTGAAGAGCAATGGGGAGAGCGGGCAGCCCTGTCTGGTGCCCTTGTAGAGAGGGAAGGAATCCGAGACATGGCCGCAGGCTACTACACTCGCTCGAGGGGCAGAGTACATGGCAGAGATTAGATGCAGAAAAGAACCACCGAAGCTGAGCTTCTCCAGGACCATCCGGAGCCAAGAAAAACTGACGTTGTCAAAGGCCTTCTCTGCATCTAATGTAATTATGGCCATGTCATTTAAGATGTCTATGTGGGCCTTGTGCAAGACTGCCAAAACCTTTCTAATGTTAGAAGTAGCCGAGCGGCCCTTAGTGAAACCTGACTGGGAGGGCAGGATCAGGGAAGGCATGATATCGGCCAGTCTATTGGCTATCAGTTTAGAAAGAATCTTGGTGTCTAGGTTCAACAGGGATATTGGGCGATACGAACTAGGTTCTGAAGGGTCTTTCCCCGGTTTAGGTTTAAGTTTAATGTGAGCTTGAAAGCCCGTGGGTAAGTAGGGACCTCTGGTCATAATGTGAGTGTAAACATTGGTGAGGGCAGGGGAGGTGAAGGAATTAGTCAGCTTATAAAAATCCGAGGTATACCCGTCCGGACCCGGGACTTTTCCAGTGGACAGAGAATTGATGACCGATTGGACTTCTTCCAACAAAATGGGAGCATTAAGTTTTTGAAGATCTGACGGGGTCAGAGTGGGAAGTTGAACCTTGTCCAAAAAGGAAGTGGCCTTAGATGGGTCGATGGGGTCGGGACCATAGAGGGAAGCAAAATAACCCTTGATAATAGAATTAATTTCCTTGGAATCCGTGGACAGACCCCCGGCCGGCTTTTTGACGGACGATATATGTGTAGGGGAACGTGGACCCTTGCATAAATGAGCAAGGAGTTTCCCAGATTTGTTGCCAAATTTGTGGAGTCGGAGGTCGAGGAGAGAGTGGTGGAACCTCTCCCTGGCCTCCGCCCAAAGATCAAGTCCAGTTGCGCTTAGGCTATGCGTAGAGCCTTGCTGGCATCTTGGAAGCCAGCGTTGGTTGCTCGTTTGTGGGCCGCCGCAAAGGCAATGATCCTACCCCTGAGCACTGCTTTACCCGTCTCCCACATCAGAATGGGATTCTCAGAGCGTGCTGCGTTATCTAGTAGGAAAGATGACCATGTGGAGTCTAGAATGTCGCGTAATTCTTTATTGTCAGAGAGGTAAGAGGGAAATCGCCAAATTGTCGAGGAAGGGGACATAGCCGGGTCGGTGAAGGATACAATGATGGGTGCATGGTCTGAAATGGCAATTGTTTCAATGGTGGGGTCTGCCGTGTGTTTTAAAGACAGGTTGTTACACAGGAAGTAGTCTATTCGAGATAGACTATCATGAGGAGGGGAGAAAAAGATATATTCCTTCCCGAGAGGATGGGACAGCCGCCAGACATCGGTAAGGTGGATAGAGGAGGCGAATTCAGAAAGGGGTGTGTGGTCAGGGTGAGGCGGTGGTTTGGATTGCGTGCCCCTCGATCTGTCCTCCACCAGGTGCATGACCGCATTAAAATCGCCTCCCAACAGGAGGGGACAGTGCACATGAGGAGCCAATTTGGATGACAGCTCAGAGAAGTAGGATTTTGTAGGGGAATTGGGGGCATAGATGTTGGTGATGACTAGAGTAGATGAGTTAACTTTTAGCTTGAGGATCGTCAGACGCCCTGAGGTGTCAGATTCCTCCGAAAGCACTTTATGAGGGAAGATTTTGTGGATGAGTATGAGGGTCCCTGCCCCTTGTTTCTCAGAGGCCGAGCCATAGACCTGGCCCACCCATAATTTGCGCATCCTGTGGAAATCGTCAGCTGCTAAATGCGTCTCCTGGAGTAGGGCAATATCAGCTCGTAGTCTTTTCAGGTGTCTGAGGACAGCCATCCTTTTGTGGGGGGAACGCAGCCCCTTGACGTTCCAAGATACTATTTTCATATTATGTTGGATCGTCAGGGAGGGCTAGGAGAGGATAGAGTTTGCATAGGTGGGGAGCGTAAGAGATAGGGAGTAAGCTGTGTGTCAGTAGTAGTGGACCTAGTGAAATAGCGCACCGCGTCTCGGCAGGTGTATAGGGCCAGGTGGTATTCCCTGAGGGATAGGAGGGTACAACTACAGCTAGCAGAACATAGCTAGTAAACAAAAGGGTAAAAATCAAAACATCACATACCATCATTCTAGTGGACTTCACCTTTTTCCTGATGGGATGTCATCTCCCAACGACGTTACCGGAGTTGCAGAGGCGGCCACCCCCTGGCAAGATGTGGTTAGAGGATCGGATGTGTCATCTCCCGCTCCTCCGCTTAGACTGCAGTGCCAGGAATGGAAAACGTGAAAGTCGTGGTATTCATTTGGGGAGCTGAGGAGGTTTACACATACCAGTGCAGCTCCGGTAAGGCTGTGAGGACGTAAGCAAGAAAGAGTATAAACATTAATGGGAGAGCATAACTAGGTGTATCCCAAATACAGACAAAGTAATACAAAATCGCATACAACAACAGTCTGGTGAGTGCGGACCGGCACTCAACACAGATAGTAATATGTGGAAAGGCAGCATAAAGCCGCTCCGAGAAGGCTAGACAGCACCGGGTGCAGGAACTATTGTGCTAGGATAGTAAGATCCAGATGGAAATCCTAGAAGTTGCCCCAACGCTACTTAGGAGCATAACGAGGCCTCTTAGGGGAGTCCTTTCTGGGGTTGCGCAAGTCTCTGGATCCCAGGGACCGGGAAGAGGACAGTGGGGCCTGGGTCTCCAATTGGATATGAAGGTTTGCCTGCAGGTAGTTGGTCGCTTCTTCCGGGTGTAAAAACTATTTGGCTTCTCCCGTGGAAGTGGTGAAACGGAGAACAGCTGGATAGGCCAAAGTGAACTTAATGCCTTTGTGGAAAAGCACGGAGCAGATTGGTTGGAACGCCTTTCGCCGCCTTGCGACCTCCTGAGAATAATCCGCGAAAAGCAGAATTTTGTGCCCATCCAGCTGTAAAGATTTTGCATTCCTGAAGGATTTTAGAACAGCAACCCTGTCGGAGTAATTAAGAAGGGGGGACCCAGGCGATGTGCCCGTTCCACAACACAGTTAGCAGAGATCCCCAAGGCCTGGGGAATTGTTGAAGAGCAATAGTCCTCCAAAGCAGCATTGGTGACAGTTTCCGGAATGCCGATAAAGCGGAGGTTATTCCGGCGAGAACAATTTTTCCAAATCGTCAAGTTTTTCCAATATAAAGTTCTGAGTCTGTGAGCAGCGTTGATCGTTAGCCATATTGCCTGTATTTCTTCTTCCACATCAGATAAGCGTGATTCAAGATCAGTTAGTCTTTTAGACTGCTCTCCCATTTCCTTGCGGAGCTGCATGATTCCTGCAGTGACAGCTCTATCTACGGCTGATGTGATGGTGGGGGATAGGATCGCTGACACTGCCTGTGCAATCCTGGCATATTGTTCTTCCTCCTGTGGTAGAGCGGAGGGAAAGTGTGGCATCAGCCCTGGCTCCGCTGGCCCCGCCGCGTGAGAAGAAGAGACATCCGCCATATTGGATTCCTGCGGCGCCGGAGCGACCGCTGCTGAGCGGAGATCCCCAGGCGGCGGATTGCCGTGGGTGACAAAGCGATCCATCTCCGATGCAGGTAGGAGGTGCGGGGAGCACAGGGGAGTAACACTGCCGGCCGAGGAGGTGATATAATCGGGTCTAGTACGCAGATGAGACCGGAGCCGCCGTTTCCCCGTCTATCGCATCAGGCGCCGGAACCGGAAGTCAAAGGTTGCCTTCTTAGTGGCGATTACTTCGGCTCGCAGGGTGTCAGAGCTGGCGGCCTTGTCCTGCAAATCTCCTTATTTGGTGATTCACTTGGATAAGGTGGTCTTGCGACCTAACCCGTCTTTTCTTCCGAAGAGGATCTCGGAATTTCACCTCAATGAGGATATTGTTCTGCCTTCGCTTTGCGCGAAGCCTAAGCATCCGAAGGAGGTGGCTTTGCATTCCTTGGATGTTGTTAGGGCAATCAGGGTTTACCTGTCATCGACTAAATCCTTTCGCAAGTCGGATTCTCTCTTTGTCCTTCCTGAGGGACCTCGGAAGGGCATGGCGGCGTCGGCTGCTACCATCGCCAAATGGATCAGACAGACCATTGTGCAAGCCTATGCTTTGAAGGGGAAGGTTTCTCCTTTTCCTGTGAAGGCTCACTCTACCAGGTCTCTGAGTACGTCTTGGGCCTATCGTCATCAGGCTTCTGTGGCCCAGGTGTGTAAGGCGGCGACTTGGTCGTCCGTTCACACTTTCTCAAAATTTTACAAGGTGGATGTTCAGGCATCGGCAGATGCTTCCTTTGGCCGCAAAGTTCTTAGTGCGGCAGTGCCTTAGGGTCCCTTGTTTTGGGCCCTTGGCTGTTGGGGTGTTTTTACCCCTAGGTTACTTGTTTTTTCCTGGGTTGTTGCTCCTGTTGAGCACGCTTTTTCCTGTTACCCAGTTGGTTCTCTTACTTTGGTAAGGTTCCTTTCTCTCATGTCTACACTGCTATGGGACGTCCCCATTAGTGATGAATATGAAGAGGTGGCGACTGTCGGAGGACGTAAGAGAAAACGGAATTTTTGTAAAATCTTACCTGTAAAATTCCTTTCTCTGAGTCCTCCGACAGTCGTCGCCCCTCTTTTGGGGTTTGTTTATGTACTCTACTGCTATGCTACTGAAACTGAGTTGGAAATGCAGGAAGCAGGGAGGTATGGACTGAGGGGACCACCCCCTGGGGGTGGGATATGCTAAAAGCTTTGATATTAATATATTCTGTTGCCTAACTACTCCTACGGAGAAAAGGTCATTAACCCATTAGTGACGAATATGAAGAGGCGGCGACTGTCAGAGGACTCGGAGAAAGGAATTTTACAGGTAAGATTTTACAAAAATTCAGTTTTTTTGGGATGATAGAACCAAACAGCGATTGTCTGCCTTTTTTTATTTGTTGTGCCACAACTGGCAGCACTTATTAAAATTGTCACAAAGTTAAAAATTGCTAAATGACCATTTTTAAATATGCTCAGATATGTTTATTTTCATAGCAGCTAATACATAAAATGCTTAAAAATGAATTTGTCCCTAAATTGTGTTTAAAACATAATAAATTATAGAATAAAAGCAAAAAACAATAAGACTTAGTTTATATAAAGTTTAGATATTATAAATGTTGTCCTTAGTATTCCTACCTGCACAGTAATAAATGTACTGAGTTTTTAATACAACTTAATTTGCTTTTTAAATTGTATCTAATCAATCATTTCCTTTTACACTAAGCAATGTCAGTGAAAAAAGGGAAGTATGGACTTAAAAAAAAAAAATTATACTCACCTAGGTGGATGCCGCATCAATTTGATCTGCATCTGTCCTCGTCAGCTCTGCAGCAAGAACTGAGCAATCAAAGAATGATGATTGCTCAGTTTGCCCCTCCACTCTGAGCAGAGAGCCATGACGGTCAGTCTCTAGTCTCCGGAGTGCTGGACTATGAATGGGGTGGGAGGAGCTGGCTCAGGCTCTAGGTGGATCACTGAGAGGCTATGCCAGGTATCAGTCTAGGCTTCTGGGTGGATTCCGACCATATGGTCAGGATCTTTCCAGAGCCTGGACTGGCTCTGTGACGTCAGCCGTCAGCTCGCTTCTGGGTCACAGGAGTGCAGTTAGTGCATTCCTGTGATCCATTGGAAAGGTACAGCCAAAAAAGCTTTGGCTATACTTCTCCTTTAATTTCTCTTTTGAATACAAGTAAACTAATACAAAGGCAAAAGGCATATTAAATACTTTAACCAACAATTAATTAAATGATATTGTAATCTGCAGTATACAATAACATTTTTTTTCTAGAAATTCTATTTTCCTGACAGACTCCATGGCAGCCTACGTGTGGGTTAGTCCCGCCTCCTCCTACCTCATAGGACCCCACTCCCATAAATTTCACTCTGCCCCAGAGACCATGTTCCTTTTTTGTCCTCCTCCTGTTGGATGGATATCAAGTCTTACCTCATGAAGATTTTCGGTCTAATTCCTGGTGATTTACATGATTGATTCCAGGCTGAATTCCTGAAGAGTCCAGTACGCCCTAGCTACTAGCGGGGTAGGACACGGGTGTGCAATCCCATGCATTGGAGAAGCATAAAGCCTGGCCACTGGCGGGCAAGCTGAATACGGCCAATCGTCCTAGCTACTAGCGGGAGGCCCATTAATACACGCCGAATCGATGCGCTGGAGGTTTTCCTGTCCCAGGTCTGACCATGGTTTGGAGCATGCTTGGTAACGTATGGCAGCCATTTTTTGTATATGTATTTTGTCTTGCGGTGTTTTGGAATGCAGGTGCATTTCATCTTGCGGCCCGGCTCTTCCTGTGTCCCAGCGCAGCTTCCGGGTCACCGCTGGGTGTCTGGGGGCGGTGCCGGCGCAGTGGAGTGGCTGTTCATGCTTGCACATGCGCACGAATGCTGTCTGTCATGGGGGGGGCGGTGACGTCATCATCTGGCGGCAGATTTAAACTGCTGTCACATTGGATTACATTGGGATTGTACTGTGGGCATATGCGGCAGCTTCCCTGTGTTTGATCGGTCTCTGATAGAGGTAAGCTTAATCCTGCTGGATGTCTGTGTGCGTGTCTGGTGTGTGCAGCACTTCCTTAAACTTGTGTTTATTACAGTCTTCCTGTTAAGAGCAGTATGGATACTTCACCGCCCCCCAGTGGCCAACCCTTACTCTACAGGTAAGAGTGGTATTATTTTTACCTATCCCTGTACGGTTCGGATCTAGGGCAGTAGGGGTAATTCTTCCCTTTCTCTTAGCCCTTCTAGGTCTGATAAACAAACTAAAGCACGCGAAGATAAGGACCTTACCAGGTCACAACGTCATCACACATCTCCTGGCACTAGTCGCCACAAGTCTTCTACCAAACATCACAGGGAAGGCTCCACGGTTGCATCAGCACAAAGACACCCTGATAGAAGATCTTGCTGGGGTTGTGCAGCACGTGTTTCTGATGGCAAATCAATATGCGATGCATGTTTTGCCCATGCCTCTAGAGAAAGGGGGAATGATAACCAGCAGGTGGAATCCCTGGTTAGACGGGTGGTCCAAGAATCCCTACAAAACCTGGACGTTGACCACACCTGTAGCCCCTTGGCTGGTATGGCAGACATCCCTGTTAGGGATAGCCTCAGTACTCCCGGCCCTTCTCAGCAGAGCATTTCCGGCTTCAACTCCTCGGATAGTGAGGACGAATCGGATACTCCTGGCACAGGCTTTGATCTTGCCTTGGTCCCTACCCTGGTTAAGACAGTTAAGGGAGCCCTAAAGTGGGAGGAGCCAGTAGAGTCACCATCTAAACAAAGAAGGTACTTCAAGCAACTAAAGAAAGAGCGCCATAACTTTCCCTTTTTAGGTGAACTGGGCGAAATTATCTCGGATGAGTGGGGATGTGCAGAGAGGAAAAATTCTCTGGTATCCAAAGTTTCCAGGATGTACCCATTCAAGAGTGAGGATGTGAAACACCTGGAGTCAGCGCCCCTAGTGGACGCCGCCCTCATGAGATTAGCGAGGCACGTCACTCTTCCACTCGAAGACACAGTGTCTTTTAAAGATGGGCTGGAAAGAAGAATCGACACTGACCTTAAGAAGATTTATGTGTCTGCTGGAATGGCTTGTAAGCCAGCCCTAGCCATTGCGGCTTTATCCAAGGCCATGGAGGCCTGGACAATAGAGGTGGATTCAGATCTAAGGTCCGTATCAGAAGAAGTAGCCAGAGCTTCAGCAGTGAATGAGCTCAGACTGGCGGCTTCTTTTCTGGGGGAGGCTTCCCTAGATATTATTCATCTGGTGGCCCGGGTCATGCTCTCTTCAGTGACAGCTAAACGGGCGCTATGGCTGGACCCCTGGCTGGCTGATCCTTCCTCCAAGCAGGCTTGGTGCCGTATTCCATTCGAAGGGTCTTCCTTGTTCGGGAACAAGCTGGAGAGCGCTATTTCGCGGGCCACGGGCGGTAAGTCGGGGTTCCTCCCGCAGGATCGTCGTCTGCTGGGTCAGAGAAGGACACAGTCAAGACAATCTTCGCAATCTTCAAGACCTGGTTGTGAATTCCAGAAAACATGGAGGAAAAATCCATTTTCAAACCAAAAGGCTTCCAAAGGAGCCTCTTCTAGTAGCCGGGAAGCGGCTAAGTCCTTTTGATGTTGTGCCTGTCCAGACGGTTCAGGTTGGTGCTCGCCTTCCCTGGTTTCGACACGTCTGGGCAGCCTCGATAAAAGATTTTTGGGTCATCAGGACAATCTCCACAGGCCACACTTGGTCGTTCTGCAGTCTACCTATCCTCAAGTTCGTTCCCACAGCTCTTCCACGGTCGGAAGAAAAAAGTAAAATCCTTTCGGCATACTGCTGCTTCAAGGCGCAGTAGTTCCAGTACCAGCCAAAGAAAGGTTTCATGCCTCTTTTCTCCACTCTTCTTAGTAATGAAGAAGAACGGCTCCTGAAGACCGATCATAGACCTCACACATCTAAACTCCTTTATAAAAAGGAAAAATTAAAAATGGAGACACTATTGACAATTCGCCAGGCGGTTCAGCCAGGAGATTGGCTTGTGTCAATAGACTTGAAGGATGCATATTTCCATGTGCCTATCGCAACAGAGTTCCAGAAATACCTGCGGTTTGCTGTGGATCAACACCATCCTCAGTTTACATGTCTCCTATTCGGGCTCACAACATCTCCTCGAGTAATTTCAAAACTTATTGGCTGTGGTAGCCCTGATCAGAATCAAGGGAGTGCGTCTTCACCAATATTTAGACGACTTATTACTTCTGTTGCAAGATCGAGAGCAACTCCTGGTTCACAGAGATCTAGTCACGGCGACTCTTCTCTAGTTCGGCTGGTTGCTAAACTTGGAAAAGAGCCATCTTTCTTGGGGCTCAATTCAATACAGTCAAGGGCACCATCTCCTTGCCTCTAGAGAAAATTCCGATTATCAGAGACAGAGTACAGCTGGCCATGTCATCATCTCATCTCCGGGTCTCACAGTGCCTCAAAATAATAGGTACTATGGTGGCCACAACACCTATGGTGAAATGGGCTCAATGGAGAATGCGTCTTTTTTAAACAGGATTTCTTCGCCAATGGTGCCCAGGCGACATGGATCCTCTGATTTGGATTTCCCCAGTAATGCGGGACAGTCTCCTGTGGTGGTTGCAGAAGAGGAATCTACTCAATTGCCATTCTATCCTTCCCATCTCTTGGGTCACGATAGCCACGGACGCAAGCAACCCAGGTTGGGGCGCTCACTGCCTATCAGAGATAGCCCAGGGCAAATGGAATCCTCTGTTACACAGGGAAGTTTAGAACAGCCTGGAGCTTCGAGCAGCGTTTCAAGCTCTCCAAGCATTTCATCACCTTACAGTAGGAACATCTGTCCTCCTGAGGCTGGACAATACGATGGCAGTGTCGTATATAAAGCGTCAAGGGGGAACTCGCAGTCACTCTTTATTGAGAGAAGTCGAGCCAATAATGGTCTGGGCTCAGAAATACTTATCCAACCTCACTGCAGTTTATCTGCCAGGGACACAGAACATCCAGGCGGATTTTCTATCACGAGTCTCCATGGACAACAACGAGTGGAGTCTTCATGCCGATGTGTTTCAGTGGCTAAAATCCCTAGGGTTCCTTCCGGAAGTGGATCTGTTCGCTTCCCCGTGCAACTTCAAGTTGGAGAAGTACTACACGAGATTCAAATGCCCACAAGCTTTCAGGGTGGATGCCCTAACAGAGCAGTGGAGGTTTCACAAGGCTTACGCCTTCCCACCAGTTCCAGTCCTCCTTCGATTCCTGACGAGACTCAGGTCGGAAGAAGTGGAGGCTCTTGTGATAGCCCCATATTGGCCAAACAGGCCCTGGTTTCCGATGCTGCTACAGCTGAGCTTTTGCGAGCCAGTTCCACTACCTTCCAGGCAGGATCTCCTGTCTCAGGGAATGGTGCTACACCCTTGCCCGGCCCATCTGCACCTGATGGCCTGGTTTTTGAAAGGGAAAGGCTGGAGGCATTAGGGTGTCCAAGTGGAGCTATCTCCACACTGTTGAATGCGAGAAGAGCTGGAACAAATAGAGTCTACCAAAGGATATGGAAGAAGTTCATGTCTCATATCTCCGGAAATATGGATGTGCAAGGCACTCCAAAGGTTCAACACATTTTGAGTTTTCTACAATCTGGCCTGGATCTGACTTTATTAGTCAGTTCTCTTCGAGTTCAAGTGTCAGCTATCTCGACTTTCACAGGAACATCCTGGGCAAAGCATCCTCTAGTGAGGCAATTTTTCAGAGGAGCTTCTAGGCTCAGACCACAAAAGAAGCCCAGATTCCCTAAGTGAGATCTTCCACTTGTTCTGGATTTCTTTGCAGACCTCAGAAAAGATAACCTGGTTCAACTCTCCATCAAAGAATTGTCTCTTATAGTAGCATTCCTGGTGGCAGTCACCTCAGCAAAAAGGGTCTCTGAGCTAGGAGCTTTGGGATGCAAAGAACCCTTTTTGACGTTTTTTCCGGATCGGGTGGTTCTGATTCCCATGTTGGATTCGCATCCAAAAGTATCCTCTATTTTTCATGAAAATCAGGAAATTGTCTTGCCAACATTCAAATTCTCTGACTCTGCGACTCATCCACTGGATGTAGGGCAAATTCTGAAACTATATCTGGAAGCCACATCTCATTTCCGCCATTTGGATTATTTGTTTGTCCTATTCTATGGGAAGAATAAAGGCTTGCGTGCTTCGTCTAGAACGATCGCATCTTGGATTGTCCAGTCCATTCAGTGGGCTTATAGAGCTAAAGGGTTGGCTTCCCCGGAGGCTGTGACAGTGCATTCTACAAGAGGAATGTCGACTTCTTGGGCAGCGTTTCGTCATGTGGCTCCTGAAGTTGTATGCAAAGCGGCCTCATGGTCCTCAATTCACACTTTCATGGCTCATTATTGTGTCGAGCCAGCTTCTTTATCATCTGTTGATTTTGGTTTGCGGATACTATCAGTTGATGGTGCAAATTAAATTTCTTTTGAACAGCAGATTGCCCACCCTGGTGTGTTTGGCTAGTTATTTCCCACACGTAGGCTGCCATGGAGTCTGTCAGGAAAACTGAAAATGTATATCAAATACTTACCGTAATTTTCCTTTCCTGATGGACTCCATGGCAGCTGGAGTCCCCACCCATCTGCTGGAGGAGGCTATTTTATGGAACATGGTCTCTGGGGCAAAGTGAAATTTATGGGAGTGGAGTCCTATGAGGTAGGAGGAGGCGGGACTAACCCACACTTAGGCTGCCATGGAGTCCATCAGGAAAGGAAAATTACGGTAAGTATTTGATATACATTTTCCGTTTTAAAACCCATGAAACTTATTTTGGCAAAGCAAAGACTACTACTATTCCAGAGATAAGACTATAATCCTTCCACTTTATAAAACTCTTGTCCGACCGCATCTGGAGTATTCTGTCCAGTTCTGGTCGCCAGTCCTCAGGAGGGATGTGTTGGAGCTGGAGAGAGTCCAGAGAAGGGCAACTAAACTGATTAGGGGATTGGAGGACCTTGACTATGAAGAGCGTCTGCAATCGCTCGATTTATTCTCCCTGGAGAAGAGACATCTGAGGGGGGACATGATAGCAATTTATAAATATCTTAATGGGGATCCCAGCTTAGAAAAAAGCTGTTCATTTGAAGGGATTGCATGAGGACTCGAGGACATACAATGCGATTAGAGGAGAAGCGTTTTAACCTCAGGCAACGAGGGGGGTTCTTTACTGTTAGGGCTACAAGATTGTGGAATTCTCTACCACAAGAGGTGGTTTCTGCGGGTAGTATGGTGGCTTTCAAAAGACTCTTAGACTTACATCTCAAGGATCAGAACATTAAGGGCTATGTGAGATGATTACAGCCACACACACCTACACAGGTTGAACTGGATGGACTATTGTCTTTATTCAACCTCACCTACTATGTAACTATGTACTATTACTACTACCCTTAGGTCTGCATTAAAGGTTATTCGTCCAAATAAGGCACCAAATGTTTTTACAATTTAAAATACCTTAGCAGTTTACTTTTGCAATACCTGGTATTGGTGACCTTTCTCAATAAGCAAACTAAAAAACTTCTGACAAAGCCACAGCTTACGCAAAAACATTTTAGTTATTTTTAACAGCAATCAATTTTGTTCATTCTGTAGAACATATTATCCAATTTATGCACAGTAAAATAAGTGTAATTTATAACTAAGTGTATTGAACATTCGTTTTTTTTTTTTTTTAAAGGATGACACAAAATTTGACTTTTTCATTCTCTGGCTATAGGGATATACTAAGGTCATGGATTATCTGAAGGAAGAGTTATTTGAAACACGTTCAATCCATTATTAAAAACAGATAGGAAATACATGTTATGGAAAAATACATGTTATGCTAAAATTTATAATTTTGTTGCCTTGTAGTTATCTAGGCTGCAACATCCTAAATGTGCCTAGTAAAAAAACATACATGGCTTGGTAATAGTGGCTTTGTAACATTTGGCTGTGGTTTTTTTCTTTAGACTGTTCACTACATCAGATTACTTGCATTTAATCTTAGGGGTGAAGATGTTGGATGTGGAGGTCCTGGACTGGTGTGGTTACACGTCGCCTGCGGTTGTGAGGTCGGTTCAATGTACTGACAAATTCTCTGAAACCCCTTTGGAGATGGCTCATGGTAGAGAAATGAACATTCAATTCCCGAGCAACAGCTCTTATGGACATTCCTGCAGTCAGCATGCCAATTGCACGCTCCCTCAAAACTTGCAACATCTGTGGCATTGTGCTGTGTGATAAAACTGCACATTTTAGAGTGGCCTTTTATTGTGGTCAGCCTAAGGCACACCTGTTCAATAATCATGCTCTCTAACCAGCATCGTGTGAACAATATTTGAGAGAAATAGGCCTTTTGTGTACATAGAAAAAGTCTTAGATCTTTGAGTTCAGCTCATGAAAAATGGGGGCAAAAACAAAAGTGTTGCATTTATAATTTTGTTCAGTGTATATACATACATGGCATATTGTTTTACTAATGTAAAAGGCATCACTACATCATTTTTTTTCCTTAATAATAAAAAAGGTATACTGCTATTTTGCAACTGGGGGACATTTTTCTTTCTTCCTGTCCATTTGACCCCCAGTGATCTGTCTTCCCACCTTTTTGGGTGCACACTAACCGGTTCCTTCCATGTTCCTCATATTTCTACTTGTGACTGCACTACCTTCACAAGCAACCAAAAGCTGCTGCTATGTCACTGCCATGCTCCCCACTCCACTTTCATAACTTTCAATTGCTCCCCTTACATTGGACTAATACAGCTGGGGTTGCTGCTTAGTTGCAGCTTTTCTGTGGGGGTTGAATATTTTTCATTGATTTAAAATAGAAAATATTTAAAGCGTAACTCCACTTTTGTTGGAAAAAAAAAACATTCCATTCTGGGTGATCTATGTACATTGCAAGGATTTTAAAAAACTTTGTTGCAGATTCCTTCCTTTGGTTATTCTGAATAAATCATTGTTTGTTCCTCTGCGCCTCTGTTCTGAGTTAGTCAAATAGGAGTGGTTTCATAATTATCTATCAGCTGTGGCAGCTGCGGGGCTATAATGAGGAAAGCTGCTGGGCCTGCATCCCTTTAGACGTGTTCCTATTGGGAATAACTCACCAAAAATGACATTTTTGTAGCAGGGGATGCCAGAAATCTGACTTGTATCTTAGGCAGATTGCTGGGAAAATTGGTGAGCCAATCACACAAGCAGGAAATTATGTTTCTGGGGTGCGGTCAGTACATATTCTGTGTACAGAACACCTCCAGGTAGCCATATTGCATTGCATTTTCAGAAAATTACAACAGCTGCAGATTGAAAAGGAAAGCTATTTTTTTTAATAATATTCAATTACAATATGGTTTGTGTCGCAATTGTATACACTATATTGTTTTTTCTTTATTTGCTATTTTTTTTTCAACCAAAAAGTGGAGTTACCCTTTAATTGACCAATATTTACCAATTTGCAAGCACATGACATAGCCCAGTAGCATTATTTTTTTGCCCTATTAGCACAGAACTAATATACATGCACTTTTACTGAAGGAATTGCAAATGCAAATGTTTTTATAAATACACCACTAATACTGGCCATACTTGGACTAAAATTCAGCAAGTTCAGTAGGGATATGCATGTATGGGCACCCAGATTATACAGAAGTTGATCTAACCAATTGATTTCTGTACAATCAGCCCATCAGGTTTTTCCCAATTGATCAGTGCCACTGGCTTTAGCTCCAGATCCCCAACGCCCTAACCGCCAATGTGGATTGGGGAATTTTTTTTATTCAACCCGCTGATTAAATGAAAAAAAAAAAGATGAATGTATGGGCTGCCTAAGAGAGGCGTTTGTCCACCGGTGGATCCACAAGTGGTCAGCGTGTGCAGGTGGAATTTGACAATGGGGGCACACATATCCCCACTGTTGCTTTGCCTGCCATCACAGATGAGTGGTATTATTAAAGAAAAAGAGTAAACTCTGCTGTCTTGTAGTTATGATGCCTTATATGAACAGTATGAGAGATATATGCTTTGGGTATACTATTGCTGCAGAACTAACAAATTGTACAGATACTCTTAATCAGGAGACATGGATTGCAATATCTGGATGTTTAATGTGCTCCTCAAATAAAAACTGCACCTTTCAAAATAGGTTCTGATCCAGCTATAGGATCAAGGATCACATGCAAGCATAAATCACATTATACAAGGCTGACATACTATAGTAATTTTGTTACTGCTCTTGTCCTTCAGGGTCAGGGGTCATGAAGGGCTTAAAAAAAGATTCTGCAAGAGTGTTGCTATCAGAGCAGGTTTTAAAACTTTTATAGGAAAAATGTTTGCTTTAATGAAACAAAATTGAGCACAAAGTGATTGTAGTTGTATGTACAGTATGCATACAGAAATATAAAGAACAGCTTTTTTTAAATTTCAACTCCAAAACTAGTTAATACTGGTTAAAAAATGTGATGTTATGATTGAAAGTAATTTTTAATTTACACTAGTAAAAAACCCTTCCAAATATTAAAGCATTAAATACTATGGTGTCTACGGGATAAATATATGACATTATATTAAATATTTAATTGCATATCTGCACCATCATGTGTAGTTTTTCTTTGGAATCTACTTTTGCAAGTAACTATTGTACTTTTCAGTCTCACTATTCTACAGTCTGTTTCATAATTAGGACATTTTTACATATCAGTTGATTGTACAGTAAGCGACTGCTTTCTAAGTATGGCACACTGAAAACCCTCTCAGCACTAATTAATTTATATGTCATGGGTGTATGCTAAAGGCTATTGTGCCGAAAAACAGAAACTGCAAGTGTAACTAATAATCTGATGAGGTCAGGTTGTACTGTCTGTCACTATAAATTAAGTATGAAATATCAATTTTCATTTCTTTGTTCTGTTTGATCTTGGAACTGAAATAAATTGTTGCCATTTTCTAATTAGTTCACTGTCCAGTTTCATTGTTATAATGATTATTATTAGTTAATATAAATCCAGGGCACTGCTACACTTGTGATTTCAGACTTTGCAAGTAAAGGAGTGCAGCTTGAACTTCATTATAGAACTACTTGTGAATGATTGATGTTGACAAATGTCACATTTTTGCACAGCTAATAATGAGTATGTGCTACTGAGAAGCATTGCTGATTGGAGCCTATTGATTGCAGCTGTTTACATGATCATTTTATGGAAGCATATAAAGTCCATCTGTTTCTGCAAGAAAAGGGGTACCAATATTCTTATTGGGTCAGTGAGATTTTTTGTTCCACATACTGCAATATGTTTCATCTGAGAAGCCAAATAATGTATTTTTTTTTTTTTTTTTGACAAATTGCCTTACACTTCCGGTAATGTCCACACCCAAGAATAAGGAAATGTACCCCACTTAACATATCTACTGACCGCAGCATGTAAGAGATCAATACAAACTATCACAAGCAGGGTCTTAGTGAAGTCTTAGGATTGTAGAATGAAACTCACAAAAATAGAAGACCTCATAGAGGTCAATAGGCATTTATAATGTCAAATAATTGGATAAAAAGATCCCAGATCATTCAGAGATTTTAAGCTGGATTTTGCGGACATTATCTCAAAAACAATAAAGCACAACAGGAAACTTCCAGTAGTGCAGTATCATTTAAAAAAAATACATTCCATGAAATAAAAGTTAAATACAAGTTGCCTCCACTTCCAAAAGATGTTGCCACTTGGACTTGTCAGTGCTTGATGTCAGTCTGCGAAAAAACATTCCTAGATTTCCTCAGGGCTCCTATTGGATGAAATGCATAAGAGCTTCTGCCAACTACCGTGAGTGCAAGCTTGCACCAACTGTTGCATTTGAGCTTAATCTTAGCCAACAGTTGGAGAAAATTGCAGTAAGTAGAAGATAATTAAAAAAAATAGTTTGGAAACTCTAATGTCCAGATTTCTATTATTTTCTTTATCTTAGTGCAGTCAGGCCACACAGATATGGTGTCTAATGTGAGAACAGTAGATTTGTCCTAGGTAATGGCAAAACCTAATTGGGGACCAAACTCTATAATCAGGCTCATGGGAGAGATCTAAGAAGAGAATGTATTCCCATTCTTCTGGAATTAGCCCAAATGGCCAATGCCAGTGGCTCAGTTGCAAGAGAGAGGAGAAATAATGGGCAGTCTTGTCAGGTGACTCTCTTGAAAGTAAAAGGTTCTAATCAGAAATTATTTATTCTGACGATAAGGTAAAAGCACAAAAGCTGAATCCAAGCTAAGATTTTTTGACCCACACCAATGAGTTTGAAATCTTGCCATAGATATAAGTACTCAACTCAATCAAATGCCTTAGTGGTATCTAATTAAAATATGGCTCTAGAACCAGTGTTATCTGCCAGAATCTGTAGGATCAAATCTAATCTGCAGACGATTGCGGCACATCTGTTTGGTGAACAGTGTGCATCAATATTTGAATTAACCTGGGTTCACTCATATGCGGGACATTGCATTGCAGTGAAGCACATTGCAATTGCACTGTGTTTGCAACCTGACCGGCTGTCAATACAAAGTTAACGACACCCTAAATTGCAGTGCAGTTTGCCTGCACTGGATCACATGGTACAAAAGGTATGGATAAGTATCTAGTAGAAAAAGAGTTCACCTTTCACTGTCACACATCAACTATCATTTTTTTTTTTTTTTATATAATTTCCCTGCTCTTTTACATCTATGCATTCATGATCTAGTGGTATCTAAATATACCACTGATCTCTGTAATTTCATACTGAAAGCAACTCCATTATATGGAGATTTTCATTCTGCCTAGTTGTAGTCTCATTTTCGGTTGGCATGACTAGAATATATGTGCGGAGGAAGTGACATAGAATTTGTGAGGGGTACAATCAATTACACCTAAGCTCTGAATAGGAAGACATGGACCTGCAATAAAGGGGCTGTAGAAACTATAAAGGGGACCCAACAACTTTAAAACAACAATCTCACCTACAAAAAATAAGCCTTGCTGGTGACCATGCAAAAAGAAAGAGAATGCCTCTGGAGGGGACTTTAATGACCAAAAGGTAGAGGTGAGATAATATAGCAAATATAATATAAAAATACAAAATCACTTTATTACAATAAATTAAAAATCAATGACATGATTGCATGAATGAGCTGGCATAATACAGGTATAGAAGGACAAAACTAATTGAACAGACATATGGATGGAAACCACAACTATATTGAGGATAGACACTGTATACTCAAACAGATCCCCTATTGCCACCACCCGACAGGTTTCAGAGATTTCTCCTTTCTCAGGGGTACAGGGTGCAAGTAGGGTACAGTGTCTATTCAATAGAATAGTCAGCTCAAGCCATGAAAACAGAAAAAAAAATTGGCGTCCCTTGCGTTTGCTCAGCTAGAAGTCCTACATCGACCAAAAGATAAATTGCAGGTAGATAAATCTGAACCAAAACTGGTCCAATGGTCACTGGAATTAAACAAGACCAACACGAGGGGTCAGGGAATGACGGATAGCCCGGATATGCATAATTGGAGTAGCTTACTGGTTCAAAAATGTGTGATGCTAGATAGCAAAATGAGCAAAGTCAGGACAGCGTCGACACAACAAAGTCCAAGAAACTGAAGGCTACACAGTTGAGAAAACTTCTGCAACCTGCCATAATGGAAGCACTAACGACCTGTTTGGAAGAGAGAGGAATTCCTACCTATTGGATGAGAAGCATATATAAAAGCAGGGCTTTTTTTCTACTGGTGCGCGCTGGAACGGTGTTCCAGAACCTCTGAAAGCCCTGTCCTCTCCCACTTGTCACGTAACACAGAAGCTGACAGGGGACTCACTTCCTCCAACAGCTTTTGTGTGCTAGTGCCACTGCACTTTAGGGCACATGATGCTGAATGGATGTCCTGGGTCCCGACACTGCCCACATTTTTTGTAGATATGGGGCTTGGGGAGGCGGCTTCTTACTCTGCCCGCTGCCTGTCACCACTATGCAGCACAGAGTTCGGTTTCACTGCAGTGCTGTGAAACTCCTCCTCAAGCTCTGTGCTACATTAATTATAGGTGGAGCGGAGCTGCAGGAAATGTTGCGGGCTTCTCTACGAGAAGTGAAAGAGCTGTTGGGAAGAAGAAAATTTGTCAAACGGGGAGAGAGCTTTTTGTGTGTGGGGAGGGGGGGGGGTTGTGAACAGGTGAGAGGGGTGGGGTGGAGGATTTGTAAACAGGTGAGAGGGGTGGGGGAAGCATTTGTGAACAGATGACAGAGCTGGGGGAGGATTTGTGAACAGGCGAGAAGCTGGGGGGGAGGGGAGGATCTGTGAATAGGTGAAAGAGCTGGGGTGGATTTGTGAACAAGTGAGAGAGCTTTTTGTGTGGGGGGGAGGAGGATTTATAGACAGGTGAGAGACCTGGGGGGGGGGGGTTTATGAACAGGTGAGAGAGCTGGGATGGAAGGGAGTATTTGTAAACATGTTATAGAGTTTTTTGTTTGGGGGGGAATTTCTTAACAGGTGAGAGAGCTGGGGGGGAGGGGAGGATTTGTGAACAGGTGAGAGAGCTGAAACGGGGGTGGGGGATTTGTGAACTAGTGAGGGAGCTGGGGGGAGGGGGGATTTGTGAACAGGTGAGAGAGCTGGGGGGAGGGGAGGATTTGTGAATAGGTGACAGAGCTGGGGGTGGATTTATGAACAGGTGAGAGAGCTGGAAGGAAGGGGAGGATTTGGGAACAGATGACAGAGCTGGGGGGGGGGAGGATTTGTGAACATGTGAGAGAGCTTTTTGTGTTTGGGGGGATGAGGATTTGTAAACAAGGTGAGATAGCTGGGGGGGGGGGTTGTGAACAGGGGAGAGAGCTTTTTGTGTGTAGGGGGAAGTGGGAAGGGTGAGAAAGCTGGGGAGGGGGAGGAGCAAATAGACCTTCCCAAGGGAAACTCCTTGGGAACTTACCCAGAACTGGAGTTTACAATCTTTCATGCTTATTTTGTCATGCTACTTGATATCTAAGTCCTCTAAATACCCCAGCTAGACTCCTTTGTCTATAGTGGTTCCCCCTTGACCCTTACAGCTCAATTACATTGCATTGTTTGCTGCCTATCTGTAGGGATGAGTGAACCAAGCAAAGTTTGGTTCCCTGGACATTAGCATAACCCAGCAGGAAATACACAAACCCCTGAATACAGCACACAAACCCCACTGTAGTCTACTAAAGCCAAATCTTGTAGTTTTTCTCTGCCTTTTTTCAAAGCCGGTTTGCAAGCTTTTACATTGTATACATATTTTTTTTAACTTGATCAATGTCTCCCAGGGCAGCCCCCAGCTCCTTATGCCCTTTGTTTGAAAAACCCAAACCTAATAACCAGGCAAGTTGCTAGAAATTATTTCAAGGTTTGGTTCCTAGTGATTTCATGTGGATTGGGACTGACATTCAAACATTGAAGTATTTTAACGAATGCCCTGCAAACTGAATAGTTACATTTGGCTCATCCCTACTTACCATCACAACTAAAACATAATGCTATAGAACAGGACCCTATCATAGTGTGGGGAGAAATAAAAAGAGCTACATAAAACCATACACCTGTCCAGAAACCTCACTGTCTGCACAAACCCAATACATGGTCTCCCAGATGTGGCAAAAAAGGGTCTTGAATGGTTAGGGGATGTAGAGTGAAAAACTGACACTCACAGAAGCTACTCACTGTCTCTATGATGATCCAGGAACTAACCCACCTTTTATGATTGAAGAAACTAGTTCAAGAAAGATAAAAAATAGCTCAGTTTTTTCAAAAGGTAAAATTAATTTATTGCTGCATCATTCACAATGGAAAATTTCAAATATACCACATGGATAGGAGGGACTTTTCAGGTTCTTTGGGTCCCTTAAAGATGTTGTTATCATGGTATTTAATGTACCTGTACATCACTAGAATTTCTGTTTGGTTAACCTGTTCTGTATTCTCTAGAAAGCAGACTCAGACCAATGTCCTGTATACAATTTAGGTAATACATAACCTGTATATGGTTTACGCAACACAGTGCATTATCTGCCACCTTTAATGTTGGAACTCAATGCTTTCTCATATACCAGATTTGGCAGTAACTCTGTGATAACCCACCATCAAACTAAATATATAAAGCCTTGCAGAATGCTACCACTTTCTTTGAATGTGATTACTGACCTGTACTCATGTAATCATTTTGTCTTTTCTGTGGTCTTTTATGTCAACAACTTAAAAAAAAAACTTGACACTTTATGGTTTCCATGGATGCTACAAGAAGTGAAAGAAAGGGGGGGGGGGGTCCGCTCTTAGACAGTTGTCACTTGAATAGGTTTTTCCATTAGAAAAGATACTGATGTCCTGATGACAGCTGTACATTTTTGTATTTCAGATTGTTTTCCATCTTGATGGCAATGGGTACAACTACCTAGTAGATAGTAAACTGATACATCTGACTTGTATATCTGTTTGGCCATTCTCTTTCTAATATAAATATGTTCTTTTCAAAAGTAAAAGTAGTATTTTTAACCATTTATTTTTAATTCAGGTGCAAATCAGCTGTACTGAGAAGGACATTTGTCAGAAGTTCAACATTAGCTCTATACAGACACACGGAGATGCTGATTTCTTCATCAACCAACTTGGAATTCCTACAGTTCAGTTTCTTTTTGAAGACAGAAAGAACAAGGTACTTGTTATTTATCTTATAATTATGTGCAAGATGGTTGTAGCTGAATTTACGGCACAAATTACTGAAGCACGTGTGCTTATCCTTTTTTTATCCTCACAGTATTTCACAGTATTTTCTATGCACCCATGATTTGTGCAGGCATACAGTGTACAGTGCTGAATTTGCTAACAAGTGTGCTTTGAAATAAAATGTTTCTGTATCTAAGCACTGTGACACTTTTTAAAGGTGCATAACATGCAAGGAGGCTCCAAGCCAAGTTGTCTATGAGAATATATACGTCCAGTCTCTGGAAAAGAAGTTAACAGGTTCCTCCACTGCATGTCCTCCGGGTGTTTCATGTTTTGGTCCTCCTTCAAGGACAGGGAGAGTTCTGTGACTTTACTTCTGCAACGTAGATTCAGGGTGTTGCCAATAAGTAATTGTCCCTCTCCCTAAATGCCTTAAATCCTAGGGTTCTTTTGGTCTGCATTGTCACAGCTCACCATTATTTTACATGGGGAAAAGAACCTCAGCTCCCCAAACCTGTCCTTAATGCTATACTCATACAGGTACCGATTTATGGCCTACTAATTCATGGGCAGCTGAAGAAGCATGACTAAGGTAGAATTCCACCATACAGTATGAGCAAGCAGTATATCAGGCAGCTTGTGAGGAGATTAAGTTGCCACTGAATTTTACACTGCCAAACACTGACCGGGTGTGAAGGATACTGATCCTCCAACATAGGGGCTGGCTCTTGGTGGTTGCTGGCTGCTCCACAAGCTCCACACATACTTTTAAAGGGAAAAGGAAGCTGCTCACCATTTAAATGCCTTAATGTCGGTTTATCAAACTCTACTTTGAGTAAGCTCTGATTTGAATGAAACATGTCACAGGCTGTACATTCCAGATAGCATAGTCTGTTCAATGGAGTTTAATAAACCAACAATAAGGCTTCCCTTCCTCTTTGAACCTCTATGTGTGAAACTGACTGTGTTTGCCTTCCTCCAAACTTTTTTTGGCTTGCCTAAGAAGATCCTGTATGTCAGGGTACCTGATAAGCAAACATTACACTACAAGGTTGAAAATGTGTGCCAGGCAAGGAAAAAAAAAATCTATTGAATATGAACTACAATTAAAGAAGAAAAAAAACAGCTACTGAATGTCCACAAAAAAGAAGGCCCAGCATCAACACAGAAACAGAACCTCCCACTGCTAAAAAAAAAAAAAAAAAATAATAATAATAATTCTGAAAAATACAATATACACCACTAAAAGTAGTACTGTAAATAACTCTATATAATTACATGGGTAACTCTCCATGTAATTCTGTGAGCTGCCTCTCACATTAATCTCCCAACACTCTGACAATTTGCACTAGAAGAGTATCCTTTTTATGCCTGTGGGTTGGAACTTTGGACAAAATCATCATTGGCTAATGATGGTTGTTTGAACTACATTAAAGCATGGTCAGTGGAGCAACTCCCGCTGAATATCTAGAAAGTTTGCAATTAATCCAATCAATGAAAGTTTGGCCCAATCTTACATTCAGACTGAACACACACCCTATCCCTGCATATAATCACTGTGGAGTTATTTTACCCTTATGTAAATTCTGAAAATCTTTCATTTCTATCACACAGAATGTATCAATAATGTGTCAGTGGTTAATATTTCTGGAAAGCTGACATAGTCTAGGCCTAGGGTGGTACGTTTTTAGAGGGTAGTAAGTGGAGTTCAAAATAAAAATAAAAGGTGTGGATTTTGTTTTTTTGTTTTTTTTCTTATGTCTAGATTCCACCCAAGACATACTTGAGGTTCCAGAAATAGCCTTTTTGGAACTTTTTGCTTACAATTTTAAAATAGTATTTTTTGCTACAAAATTACATAAAACCCCCAAACATATATTATTTTTAGCAGAGACCCTATAATATAAAGGATGGGAATTCAGCAAGAAGGAGAACAGGTTTTATAAGGGCAGAAAACAGGGGTCATCAGGTCAGAGGACAGTGTCAGAAGGGCAGTATTCAGGGATCACCAGGACATAGGACAGGGGTCACCAGGGGAATGTACAGGGGTCAGCAGGATGGAGAAAAGAGGTCAGCAGGGCAGTGTACAGGGGGTCAGCAGGGTAGAGGACAGGGTCAGTGAAGCAGTGTACAGGGGTCAGCAGAGAAGACTTGCTGGATTTTATGGTGGCAGAGCACTCAGCAGATCTCCTCTTCCAATCCCCGCACTGCACACAGCCAATCTCTTCTTCCACACACATAACACAACCAGATTCCCTTACAGACACAGCAATGCATAACTGATGTATAACTGATTACTGCAGCTTCAGATCTAGGGATTTCACAGGCCAGAACAGCAGCCAGCTTTACACAGTGTCTGTAAGGGAATTGAATCTCAGCTATGTGCTGTGTGGGGAGGAGAATATTTGTTGAGAGCCCTGTGTGTAGTGCAAGCAGTGCTGGGACAAGGTCTTCTAGTGCCTAGGGAGAAGATGACAAACTGCATTCAAAGTGTGAGCATCCTGTCTCAGCATAAATCCCTCCTCATCAAAAAGAAAATACAGCACTAATCAGCACATTCACCCCCTAGGCATACTTTCTGTCTGCAAGCCAAAATTCTCCCCAAACAAAAATGCAAAAATGCCCCCACATCCCAGGTTCAATACCCCCTTTCAACACAAATGATTGCCCCCCATCCCGCCTCCCAGATAAAGTCCCACACCAATTTCCCCTTCTAGCACAAATCTGTCAACCCTATTATCACACATCCTCTTTCTTCTCAAATTTCCCATCCTAGCACAAATCCTCTCCCCCAAATTCCCCCCTCCTGGCATAAATCCCCCCTCTTTTCACATCATCCCCCAGTATCCCATATTAGCTCTCCTATATCCCCCCTCCTAGGACAAAATCCCTTCTCCTAGCATTATCCCCTCCAAATTGCCCTTCTCAGAACAATCCTCCCTCCCTACCCAAATCTTCACTGATTTCCCCTGTTAGCACAACCCCCAGCACAAAAATTCCCCCCAATCCCCCTTTCTGGCTGAGTTCCCCCCAAGCCTCCCTCCTAGCATATATTCCCGTATTCCTCCTCCTAGAAAAAAATCCCAAATCCCCAACCCCCCTTCCTAGCACAAATCCTCCAAATCCCCATAATCTTCCCACCTGCCCAGCACAAATAGCCCCCCACCACCCCCCTCCTCCACAAACATCTCAATCACAAATGATTGCTCTCTCTCCCTCCCCTTATTGCGTATTATTCCCCACATTGTGTACAGTTTGCCTGTAAGCTCAACCCCCCCGCAGGGGGAAACCATTACAGAGCCAGGAGCAGGTGCGGGTTGTGCTGTGCTCTCCCCTCCTCTCCAAAACAGTGCTCCTCTATGCAGCAAATGACACAGGATCGTTCTTCCATCAGACTGTACACATGGTTTGATTAACAACCCCCTACCAGCATGTCCTGCTGCTGAGAGACAAATATCCAATGGGGGACACCGGGGGCAGGTAATAAAACTGTGCACTTACAGCCCGATGGAAGAATGATCTTATGTCATCTGCCACATAGAGGAATGGAGGAGTGCTGTTCTACCAGGAGGGGAGAACACAGCAGAACCAGCACCACCTTCAGCTTATTCCTCTCTACCGCTTCTTCCCCACCAGACTCCACTGCTCCAGACTGCCCTCCCTATGTACCAGTGCTGAGTCCAAGGTTGGAGAAAAGGAGCTCAGGAGTCCAGGCAGAACATCCATCGGGTGGCCAGCCTGGGTAGGCGTGGCCCACCACAGCACCCTCCTTGATCTGACCATGATCAAAATATGCATTACACTAAGATGACCTATTTTTTTTTTTTTTTTAATGAAAGGTTGATGGCACTGTCTTAGAGTGTGATATGTAAAGGTGGGCATATCACTACTAGAGATGGGTTTGGGCATGTTTGAGTTCTCACATGCCCAATCCCGCCAGGAAGCCAACACTGCACTACGCTAATCACAGGCACTGAGACGTTTCCCGATCTGTGCAGCTGCAGATCGGGAAATGTCTCACTGTCTGTGATTAGCGAAGTGTAGTGTCGGCTTCCTGATGGGATCAGGCATGTGAGAACTCAAACATGTCCGAGCCCATCTCTAATCACTACATACATGTTGTTAGTAGCAGATGCCTTTTCCTCTGTATAATCAAAGAAACCATTCCACACACGTCAACATTTCACAATTCCCAAAAGCATTATTATTTACAATGTCAAGGTAAAATAGAAAGAGTACATCTCTGCAATAAGTACACATTTACAAATATTGTATCCCTTTAAAAACACTGCAGGCAAATATATAAGGCTGTAACCTTCCTCTTTGACTCAGTGTACATTGAGCATTGAATTTCTAAGCATGTAGTGTCAATCAACCCTGCTACCCTCCTCGTCTCTCTAACCCCTTCTTGTGCAAAGGAAAAGAGCATAGTAAGTTATCAGCTCACAAGATTTCTGGCAAACTTAATAGCACTTATTTAACAGATCTAATGAAACAAATATTATGGTATATTTAACAGACCAAAAGGGGGCAAATAAGGAAAAAACATTGTTAGTCTTTACATACACCTTAGGAATGTAATTCCTTGACTTCACTGCTGCAGATTTTTCTATTATAGATTCTTACAAGTGTAGAGTAAAGAATTTACCAGACACTGGAACAATTGTTCCTTTTGCAATACCACATTGTTAATTGAAATGTCTGTGTTTGCAAGCGTTATGTTAATAGGAAGGTTTTCAATTTGAATACACTGCTGCACCTGCTTGGGAAAAAAAAATTACGTTAAATTAAATATAATGCTGAGGTTTCCGTAAAAGAGAAAATAAAGCAGATGCTCACTGATTAAGAGTGCAGTGTTTAAGACAAGCTTTTGGTCGAATGAACATTTTTCCTGTCACTTAACAGCTGTTCAACAGTTTGTGTTCCAGATCATAGTAGTTACCACCTAGTCTATAATTAAAAGGAATGAATGTACTTGCATAGAGCTTAACTAAGAGGTATTTTTTTCTTATGCTGGTGGGTGGGCAAATTGATACTGTTTTAAGACTGGCTCATATGGATTTGTTTGTGTTGAAAACTCCTTTTAAAACTGGTTTCTATGTTAAGCTTTTAGTAAAAGACTATACCTAATAACTGGGATTTTTCAGGTGCAAAAGTGATTGATTTTACAACAAAATGTAAAACTGATACTAATTGTATTAAAATAGTTATAAAAAAGCATCCACAAATGGTTAAATGGGGATTTGATTAATTTTCATAGTAACCTAAATACATGAGCTGCTACCACATACAATCCTCTCCATATCTCAACCAAATAAATAGTGGGACAAAAACTGTCGTAATTTATGCTGGCTCTGATTATGAGTTAGAGGTAGTGATGAGCCGAACACCCCCCTGTTCAGTTTGCACCAGAATATCTCGAACAGGGGAAATGTTCTAGCGAACATGCAAACTCCATTAAAGTCTATGGGACATGAACATGAAAAATCAAAACTCCTAATTTTAAAGGCTTAAATGCAAGTTATTGGCCCAACAATGTGTATAGGGACCTGGGTACTGCCCTAGGGGACATGTATCAATGCAAACATTTTTTTTTTTTAAAATAATCATTTTTACAGGAGTAGTGATTTTAATAATGCTTAAAGTGAAACAATAAAAATAAAACATTTCTTTAAATATCGTGCCTGGGGGGCCCCCTTAATGTGCCTATAAAGTAGCACATTTGTGCGATGTTTGTAACCTGCTGCAGCAATACTGACATTTCTAAAGGAAAAAAAAATTATTTAAACTTGCTCGCGGCTGTAATGTATCGTCGGCTCCCTGCAATACAGGTAAAAAAATGAAAAAAATGCCCCCCCCCCCCCGTCCATACCAGACCCCTTTGGGTCTGGTATGGATTTTAAGGGGAACCCCATGCCAAAAATTTAAAAAAGAAACTGTGTGGAGTTCCCCCTAGAATCCATACCAGATCCTTACCCGAGCACACAGCCTGGCTGGCTAGGATGGGGGCGAGCGAGCACCCCCCCTGCTGAACCATACCAGGCCACATGCCCTCAACATGGGGGGTGGGTGCTTTGGGGCAAGGGGGCCCCCAGATCCCGCCCCCAAGCAACTCAGGGCGTGGGAAGCATCCAGAGAAGCAGGAGCTTCTTCTTTTTTTCCCTATTTTTCGGGCGGATGGGTGACTGATCATCGGGCGACACTATTTTCTTATTTTTAATAAAGGACTTTTCCAAAACTGGCTTTTGTCTTCATTTTTTTTGTACACTTTTTTGGTGAATGGGTAGGGGTATACATATATATATATAACTTTGTGGTGTACACTGCACTATTTTGATCTCAACAAACTGTAAAAAGCAATAATCTCTCTCCCTGCCAGCAATGTATTTATAAACTACAGAATTCCATCTATAAATCACCCGCTGGCCAAGGGATACAAACCCACAACCCCGCAATTGGCAAGGCTGGTGTTCTACCAGTTACGCCACTGTTAAGGAAGCTTAGGTTGAGCACACTTTCCCTGCCTAATTAACTAACTCCTATCTCACTCTACACACAGTGGATGAGATAAAAGTTAGGGAGAGAGTGTTCAGCTTAAGCAGGCTTAATGGTGGCGTAGATGGTAGAATACCAGGCTTGCAATGACATGGCTGTGGTGTTTCATTCCCCCGGCCAGTAAGTAATTTATTGAAATCAGAGGTCAGAGTTTATGATAATGCAGGAACTCAAAGAATCCCATTTATTCGTCATTCGACGAACAGCCAATGTTCGACTCCAACTTACGCTTGACTCAAACTCAAAGCTCATCCCTGGTTAGAGGCAACACTCTACACCAGTGCAAAGTAAATGATTGCAATTGTGTCCTTTGTACAGACCTCCAATCAGGTCTTTGGGTGTGTAAAGAATACTTTCTTAAAAAAGTTGAGTACATTACAGGCTGGCTATCAGGGCCATTTGGACACATTAGGTAATTTGCTTAGAAGCTTTGTAGGTTCACCTACACAACTGAACACTTTAACAGTGACATTTGTACTTTGATGATTCCTGGTCCGAATTTGTACCACCCCTCTAATGGAAAATTGTACAAACAACACTGCCTATATATATAGTATATGCGATGCTGTGTATATTTGTTGTATTATCTGTGTTCTCTAGACTACATATGACCCATAGGCATGCACACATAGGTGCCTGGACACACCCTAATCACTTGTTGTGGTGCCGATTCCCCCAACTGCCGGGGGTCTTCCCCATGTTGTGCTCCTTGCAGAGCTGCTGGTTTCTCTCCTCTCCTACCCATTGCTGCTGGGAATGCTTTAGGATGTAGAGTGCGAGAAGGGGCCAGTAAATATGTAATTTACTGACCTCTTTCTTTTCTGAATCAACACAGTGAGTGATCAGTACCGATCACTCCTGTGTTGATTCATAACTGAAGCATAGTAAACTGTTCTTATTATACTTTGGTTTTTAAATGAACAGAAAGCTGCTTAGCAGAAATCACTTTTCATTTATTCATTGTCCAGTGCAGCTAAGATTGCAGTGAACAAAACTGGGGAATGTTGATACTCAGCCCCTTTCTCTGCCTCAAAAGTGAGACATCAGTGGTCTGTTTAGAGCCCTGATATTTCACCAAAGCCCCCCAACAGAGCTCTTAAACAAATGTCATAAGATCATAACAAATATTTAAAAAAAAAATTATAATAATAAAAAACTCTTGATATCATCCATTGCTCTATTGACAGCAATCTCAATTTACCTGACACCATTCACTGCTCTACTGACACTGTCATTTGCCCTACTGACAAAGTCTACTGCCCTAATGAAAAAGTCTACTGCCCTAATGACAAAGTCTATTGCCCTACTGATAACCTTCACTGCTCTACTGATACCATCCACTGCCCTGCTGACACCATCCATCGCTTTACTGACACCAACCTCTGCCCTACTGATACTGTTCTACTGACAATCATCATCCACTGTCCCAATGACACCATCCACCACTTTACTGACACCTTCCTCTGCCCTACTGACACCATCCACTGCTCTACTGACATTGTTTATGTTTCAATGCATTTTAAAATGTTTGTTTACATTTATTTTTTTTTTTTAACAAATCTATAAAGTCTGTGCCACGAACTGTAGAAACAATAAATTAAATAGCTGTGTTCACTAAAAAATTATAATGGTGACTGCACCCTACCTATTTAGATACTCCTAAATGAATAAATCATAATTTAAAAAGTGCAATGTATCAGATAATGTGCAAAGTTAAATACAATTTAAATACATATCATTCATAAACAGTACAGTGCCTCTGTGTGTGTGTGTAGATATATATACAGTATATATATATATATATATATATATATATATATATATATATAGTATCTCAGAAAAGTGAGTACACCCCTCACATTTTTGTAAATATTTTATTATATCTTTTCATGTGACAACACTGAAGAAATTACACTTTGCTACAGTGTAAAGTAGTGAGTGCATTAATGTCTAAGCCGCTGGCAAAAAAAAGTGAGTACACCCCTAAGTCAAACTGTCCAAATTAGGCCCAAAGTGTAAATTTTTTGTGTGGCTGCCAATATTTTCCAGCAACGCCTTAACCCTCTTGGGCATGGAGTTCACCAGAGCTTCACAGGATGCCACTAGAGTCCTCTTCCACTCCTCTATGATGACATCAGAAGGCTGGTGGATGTCAGATAGAGAGAGGGGGGGAGAGATTGGCGCAAACGGACTGAGCGGGTTGCTGCAATAGTCTATGATGTGGGTAAATGGTAAAAATCCAGTGAGATTGCTGGTACACTTTGCTGGCTGCCGGCTTGTAGAGGGTGAAGCAACCCTGTATAAAACCAAAGAGAGAGAGAGAGGGCCAAGCACCGATCTAAGTGTAGCAATATAGGCAATTTATTGGACACACAAGAAGAATCTTACTCACAAAGGATGTATAAAAGCAGGCATCTTAAAAGCAGTGAGGGGTCTCTGAAGTCACTTCCAGGGTGGGCTGTCCGGTCAGGCTGTAGCGCTGATGCTGTACAGGAGATCGCCGCTTACCCTCTACAGCATCAGCGCTACAGCCTGACCGGGCAGCCCACCCTGGAAGTGACTTCAGAGACCCCTCACTGCTTTTAAGATGCCTGCTTTTATACATCCTTTGTGAGTAAGATTCTTCTTGTGTGTCCAATAAATTGCCTATATTGCTACACTTAGATCGGCGCTTGGCCCTCTCTCTCTCTCTTTGGTGGATGTCAGAGACCTTGCATTCCTTCACCTTCCATTTCAGGATGCCCCACAGATGCTCAATAGGGTTTAGGTCTGGAGAAATGCTTGGCCAGTCCATCACCTTTACCCTCAGCTGCTTTAGTAAGGCAGTGGTCATGTTGGAGGTGTGTTTGGGGTCCTTATCATGTTAACTGCCCTGTAGCCTAATCTCCAAAGGGAGGGGATCAGGTTCTGCTTCAGTATGTCACAGTACATGTTGGCATTCATTGTTCCCTCAATGAACTGTAGCTCCCCAGTGACCGCAGCACTCATGCAGCCCCAGACCATGACACTCCCACCACCATGCTTGACTGTAGGCAAGACACACTTGTTTTTGTACTCCTCACCTGGTTGCCACCACACATGCTTGACACCATCTTTCCCAAACATGTTTATCTTGGTTTTATCAGACCACAGGACATGGTTCCAGTAATCCATGTCCTTAGTCTGCTTGTCTTCAGCAAACTGTTTGCTGTCTTTCTTGTGCATCATCTTTGGCTTCCTTCTAGGACGACAGCCATGCAGACTAATTTGATGCAGTGTGCGGTGTATGGTCTGAGCACTGACAGGCTGACCCCCCCCCCCCCCACCACCACTTCAAATTCTGCAGCAATGCTGGAAGGACTCATACATCTGTTTCCCAAAGATAACCTCTGGATATGACGCTATGCATGTGCACTCAACTTCTTTGGTCGACCATGTCGAGGCTTGTTCTGAGTGGAACCTGTCCTGTTAAACCACTGTATGGTCTTGACCACTGTGCCACAGCTCAGTTTCAGAGTCTTGGCAATCTTTTTATAGCCTAGGCCATCTTTATGTAGAGCAACAATTCTTTTTTTCAGATCCTCAGAGAGTTATTTGCCATGAGGTACCATGTTGAACTTCCAGTGACCAGTATGAGAGAATGAGAGCAATAACACCATATATAATGCTCCTGTTCCCTATTCACACCTGAGACCTTGTAACACTAACGAGTTACATGACACCGGGGAGGGAAAATGGCTAATTGGGCCCAAATTGGACATTGTCACTTAGGGGTGTACTTACTTTTGTTGCCAGCGGTTTTGACATTAATGGCTGAATATTGAGTTATTTTGAGGGGACAGCAAATTTACACTGTTATAGAAGCTGTAAACTCACTACTTTACATTGAAGCAAAGTGTCATTCCTTCAGCGTTGTCACACGAAAAGGTATAATAAATGTTATATATATTATATATGTTATACATATATTATATATATATATGTTATATAGTGATTTAGTGACTGTGCAAGACCCTGCTACTGGGAAAATGGTTGGAAAAAGGACACAGGATTCTCAAAGTTATGGAGTGAGAGGCTCCAGTGTGTATATTTTGAGCAGAGAATTCTGTGTTCTGAGCTTTCCCTGGGTTTTGTTATTCCAGATCAGGCCTGAAGTTTGCAAAATGTTTTGTGTGGGAAGGAACTTTCAATCGTGTGTCCAGATTTTGTTAGACATCTGCAGCCTGTGTAAATGCACAGGTGTGTAGGGTCATTATACAGTAAGCCAGGTCTGAGAATAGATTGTGGCTCCAGCCAGGAGGGAGGTGTGATCCCATATGAAGACAGGTGGTCCCTGTCTTAACACAGAGGAGAACTACTCAAGAGACAACACTCAATGTAGGAGAGATTCCAGGCCAGTTGGACTGAGAGAGTTGGGACAGCTGAGAGAGTCTGCGGGTCTCCGAGAGACTGAGAGACTAAGAGAGATGAGTCATCTTGGAGAGAGTATAGGGAACTAAAGTCTCAGGGAACTGTGAGTCTCAGAGGGGTGAGAGAACCTAGGGGGTCAGGAGAACCCCAGCTTGGAGACCAGGAGTGAGCATGTGCAGCAAGGTACTGCAACAAAGGCTAAGTGAGTTTGGTAGTTTTTTTATTTGTATTTCCTGAAGCTGAAGCTAACCCTGCAAGGACAAGATTGTAAAACTTTTACTTTGATTTTAATTTAATAAAAGTGGGCTGCCAAACCCTTAACTATCGTTCCTATCTAACGTGGACTCACTTTACAAATTAATCTACCATGAGAACTAAACATCCCCCATGTCACGAAAAAAAAAAAAAAGAAATATATCCTGTATGTATATACATGCATATATTTTAGAGTAGGGTGCATATCCTAATGCAATAGGCTATGTACACCAATGGAAAGATGCCTGTCCTTTTGAAACATAAATCAGAAATATGCCTTGCACTAGAATCAATCAGAAAACCAAAGAAGTCATTGCAAACAAATATTTTGCTGTCTTTTTGGGCAATTAGACCCATAAATTGAGAGTTGAATCACTGAATATGTACCTAAATCTCATTAGGGTAGATAATTTAAGCCCTTTTTTGGTTTGAAGTGAGGCATTCTGGATCCTCACTTTGAACACTGTGGGATCTGACAATTTAAATACTTTACATTTTATGGCCTGTTTTATTGATTAAAGGTAATTATCCTAAACATATGCTTACATATGCTTACAATTGGCTGTTTATTAGTATTGTCTGAGCTCCTGTAATTTTATATTGCCATGCTTATGCATTTTAACTTCACAATGCCAAGTCTTTAAACTGTCTTTTTCCTTTTTTAATAATGTGCTGCTGTTATTACAGTGGAGGCTGTCTCATAGTACAAGGACATTATCAATGTTCAGGCAACACCCCCTTCTGAGAAATGTATGGTGGTACCCAATCGTGGTGTGATCAGATGTTTTAAGGGAAGAGGAGAGATCTGAGGACTAATAGACTCCAGATTTTTCAGTAAAGAGACACTGCCTACTGCTATCACAGGGGATGTTTGCATTGTGATAACAATGGAAGTGGTAAAAAAATTAAAGGGGCAGTGTAAAAAAATAAAATAAATATATATATATATATATATATATATATATATAATACATTATATATATTTATACATATATATATATATATATATATATATATATATATATATATATATATACAGTGGGTACGGAAAGTATTCAGACCCCCTTAAATTTTTTACTCTTTGTTATATTGCAGCCATTTGCTAAAATCATTTAAGTTCATTCTTCTTCCTCATGAATGTACACATAGCACCCCATACTGACAGAAAAACACAGAATTGTTGACATTGTTGCAGATTTATTAAAAAAGAAAAACTGAAATATCACATGGTCCTAAGTATTCAGACCCTTTGCTCAGTATTTAGTAGAAGCCCCCTTTTGATCTAATACAGCCAGGAGTCTTTTTGGGAAAGATGCAACAAGTCTTTCACACCTGGATTTGGGGATCCTCTGCCATTCCTCCTTGCAGATCCTCTCCAGTTCTGTCAGGTTGGATGGTAAATGTTGGTGGACAGCCATTTTTAGGTCTCTCCAGAGATGCTCAATTGGGTTTAAGTCAGGGCTCTGGCTGGGCCATTCAAGAACAGTCACGGAGTTGTTGTGAAGCCACTCCTTCGTTATTTTAGCTGTGTGCTTAGGGTCATTGTCTTGTTGGAAGGTAAACCTTCGGCCCAGTCTAAGGTCCAGAGCACTCTGGAGAAGGTTTTTTGTCCAGGATATCCCTGTACTTGGCTGCATTCATCTTTCCCTCGATTGCAACCAGTCGTCCTGTCCCTGCAGCTGAAAAACACCCCCACAGCATGATGCTGCCACCACCATGCTTCACTGTTGGGACTGTATTGGACAGGTGATGAGCAGTGCCTGGTTTTCTCCACACATACCACTTAGAATTAAGGCCAAAAAGTTCTATTTTGGTCTCATCAGACCAGAGAATCTTATTTCTCACCATCTTGGAGTCCTTCAGGTGTTTTTTAGCAAACTCCATGCGGGCTTTCATGTGTCTTACACTGAGGAGAGGCTTCCGTCGGGCCACTCTGCCATAAAGCCCCGACTGGTGGAGGGCTGCAGTGATGGTTGACTTTCTACAACTTTCTCCCATCTCCTGACTGCATCTCTGGAGCTCAGCCACAGTGATCTTTGGGTTCTTCTTTACCTCTCTCACCAAGGCTCTTCTCCCCCGATAACTCAGTTTGGCCGGACGGCCAGCTCTAGGAAGGGTTCTGGTCGTCCCAAACGTCTTCCATTTGAGGATTATGGAGGCCACTGTGCTCTTAGGAACCTTAAGTGCAGCAGAAATCTTTTTGTAACCTTGGCCAGATCTGTGCCTTGCCACAATTCTGTCTCTGAGCTCTTCAGGCAGTTCCTTTGACCTCATGATTCTCATTTGCGCTGACATGCATTGTGATCTGGAAAGTCTTATATAGACAGGTGTGTGGCTTTCCTAATCAAGTCCAATCAGTATAATCAAACACAGCTGGACTCAAATGAAGGTGTAGAACCATCTCAAGGATGATCAGAAGAAATGGAAAGCACCTGAGTTAAATATATGAGTGTCACAGCAAAGGGTCTGAATACTTAGGACCATGTGATATTTCAGTTTTTCTTTTTTAATAAATCTGCAACAATGTCAACAATTCTGTGTTTTTCCATCAATATGGGGAGCTGTGTGTACATTCATGAGGAAGAAGAATGAACTTAAATGATTTTAGCAAATGGCTGCAATATAACAAAGAGTGAAAAATTTAAGGGGGTCTGAATACTTTCCGTACCCACTGTATATATATATATATATATATATATATATATATATATATATATATATATATATACTGTATATACTAAAATATATACTAATAATATTAGTAGTAACAAAATTTAAAGCGCCCCCATCCCCCTGTGCTTGAGTGCAAAATGAACCCATGGGTTTATCCTGTGTCAGTATGTAAACAGTGATTGCACCATGCATGTGAGGTATCCCTGTGACTATCAAATTGAGGGCAGTAATTCTAGCACTAGACCTCATGTGTAAATCTAAAGTGGTAACATGTAAAGGCTTTTAAAGCATTGCCCATGGATATTAAAAAATGTATGTAATTTATCGCCATTCCACGGACATGCTACATTTTTTAGCGCAACATGTTTGGTATCTATTTAGCTACCATAACATCATCTTTTAGTATTTAAATGAGTATTTTGCAGATCTTAGTTGTTGACACATGTTTTTGGAAAATAAAGAAGGAAAACGAGAATGTATTTTTCCTTTCCTTTTTTCATTTTTCAAAACCTTTATGACAAAAAATTAGAACTGCAAAATACTTACCATGCCTTTTATCAAATTCCTTGGAGTGCCTATTTTTCCAAAAAGGGGTAATTAAGAGGGAAGAACTTGTGACAAAAAATAAAATCTTCCATGCACACAACATGCCTCTCAGCAAACAGCTTGGATGTCTGCTTTCCAAAAAGGGGTAATTTTGGGCGGGGGGGAATTTCTGGGCCTCCAGAACTATTATATCGAGTCAGAAAATGAAGGGAATTACAGCTTTTTAAAGCCTAAAAGTGGTCATTGGTTTTTTGACCCCCAGTATGTGGATAGGCTGCCAAAAATCTCTCACGTGTGATATCCTCATACTAAGAAGAAGTAACAGAATGTGTTTGGGGTGTAATACCACATATACCCATGGCATGTGTGAGAAATATCTCATTGACAACTAATTTAAAAAAAAATATATATATATATATATATATATATATAGGTTTTCCTTTTTCCAAAAACTTATGGCAAAAAATAAAATATTCAATGCACTCAACATGCCTCTCAGTGAATACTTTGGGTGTCTACTTTACCAAAAGGGGTAATTTGGGAGGGGGCATTTGTACTATCCTGGCATTTCAGCGTCTCCAAAACTGTATTAAGTAGCGAGGAAGCAACATGAGGAAATACGGTCATTAGATATTGGGGTTTGTATGTGACTAGACCCCAAAAAAGTCTCACACATGTGGTATTCCCCTACCTGGGAGAAGTAGCAAAATGTTTTTGGGATAAAATTCTACATATACACATGGCATGTGTGAGAAATATCTTATTAAACTGACAATTTTGTGTAAACAAAAAAAAACAAGACTTTAGTATCACTTTAACATTTCCTTTTTTAAATGTGGGTTAAAATTGAAATTCACACAAACATAACAAGAACATATACTAATGAAACGAGTACTCTGCTCATCATGCATTGTGTTATGGGTATCTTAACATTGAAGTCGATGTCCTTGACTTACCTTGACTGATCCACAGTCCCTAACCCTATAGCCAATGTCCTCATGGAATATTGCCTGCAGAATGGACTGTTTATCCAAATTGGCCTTGTCTGACACATTGCATTCCAATACCAATACCCTATTTGAGTCTAATTATCTATCCATTATTTATAACCAAAATAACATTTAAAAAAATCTCAAAAATGCATATAATAATATATTCTACATTCAAAAAATATGATAAAATTATATTTTTCCTTTGCAGTATTCTAACATGAGATTGTCAGGCATTTTTATGCTGTCATAAATTCACTTCTCGTATTGCTCTATCTGGTATTTGACTAAGTTCCACTCACAGAACATTACTTTTTACCACCTAAACTGTAAAAAAAATGTTTTGTATATATTGTGGATACAGAGACACTTACCTGCAGAAGAGAACTGTAAAAATCCACCTGTCATATAAAACCTACTTAGATGTCATTGTGTAATTACATGGTCCATCAACCTAATCTTCTTGGAAAATTACGTTGATTTCATAAGGAAAGGTATATCACAAGTAATATATGCAAATAGTTTTGAGTGTTGACAGTTTGACATTGCATCCCTTTACAAAAGCAGGAACAGTGATTTTTATTTCCTCTGGAATATGCATAACTTTTCTGAAGGTTACTTTTATGTGTCATTACAATCCTCAAAAGGCATTTTGTTTCAAAGTAGAAGAAAATAAAATGTATCAAGTGTCTTAAGTCATCAGCAATTGTATTTTCTTTTAAATCTTTTAAGGAATGTGTCCACTTTTTATTGTTCTTTCTCTATACATGAGAGAAAAAAAATCACTTTGCTAACATGAAGCGGAGGAACTAGACTAAAAGTAAAAGGAGTTTTCTTTTGTAAATGTGACATGAAAGCAGCATTTTTAGTTTATTTAAATTTCTTCTGTAGGAAAAAAGTAGTGACTGTAATAGTACAACTGTAGAGATAATGGGCCTGATTTACCAAAGGAAGTGAACAGGAATAAATCACTATAGTAGGTTTGAGGGGGTCACATGGACGCATATAGGGAGGTACTGCTTTGTCATGCACGTTGAACACCCTAATAATGCGGCTGTGTGCCTTTTCCTCTTATAAGACACTTTAAGGTATGTGCATGTTCACAGTTTATCTTAAAAAAAAGACTTAAGTTCACTCTAGCCAGGAAATACTGTTTTTCAGGACTTTTTGTTCCACTTTTAATTAAAGGATAAGTTCACCTTTCATATAATGTTTACATATTACACCCATATTCAAGGTGTACCATGTAACATGTTCTGAAAGGACAGCCTAGCCGCATCACTCATTCACAGACCTTTGTGAATGGGAAAACAACAAGTCCGGACAGCCTTAGCGGCCATCAGCTTGTAGTTCTCAATGAACTACCAAAGTGCAGTAAATGCTGTGGTAGTTCATTGATTCTTCCTGTGAGAGTGTATTGGCTTGCTCGTACAAGGTACAAGCAAGCAGATACAGTTATAGGTCTGCAGGAGTCCTGCATGGCGTCAGCAATCTGCTGATCATTGGTGCAATGCTTTACAGGCTCCTACAACAAAAAGTAATAAATGCACAATAATGAATGAAAAAAATGTGCATGTATTATTTTTTTGTCAAAAGGTGCAATTATCCTTTATGACAGAAAGTAAAACTTCAAAAATTGGTTGCCTTCGCAGGGGTTTCCACTATCCCTTCAAACATAAAAATAAATGACACTAAGCCTCCTGGTACCACAAACCAACTCACAGCACTGCTGTGCTTCAATGCACCTAACCCTGCACCCTACCCTCAGCTCTTATAGCCTGATTTACTGACTAGTGCCCTGACCTGGGCAGGGAACCTCCTGTCTCCTGGGAAGGGGGGAAACCCTGAACTACTGTCAGGCTCTTGATTATAAGGACGGTGCACAACTCACACACAGCCTGCTGGTCTCCAGTAAGACCATAGGGCAAAGGATCAGAGGCTTCATCCCTCCCAAGACTTTTTGAAGCCTCTGGACTCCCGAACTCTGGACTCCTCAATTACAAAATCTGCAGAAAACTGAAAGATCAATTGTCTATGCTTAACCGCTTAGCGACCGCCCCAGTACATTTGCTGCGGCAGGGCAGCCGCTCTGCACCAGATCACTTACTTGGTAGGTGATCTGACACTTTTGGGTCAGGGGTGCCGCTGACTCGCTTCCGCTATGATTGGACACAACGGGAGTCAATCAACGGGTCCAGTGGACTCAATGTCTGTCTATCATTTGGGACACAGGCATAATGACATTCTGTCTTTGTAAACAAGGCAAATTGTTGTTCTGTCGGCAGAGAAGGCACAGATGCTGTGCTTCTGCGAAGCAGGACCATGGATCTTTGCCTTGCCCTAGTCAAAGTACCTCCCCCACAGTGAGTAAGCCCAACCTAGGCATACAGTTAACCCTTTGATCTCCCCCGATGTTAACCCTTTTCTGACCAGTGTCATTAGTACATTGACAGTGCAACATTTTTTATCACTGATCACTGTATTATGCCTCGTTTCCACTAAGCGGATCGGTTCAGATCAGTTGGGTACGGTACGCTATTTTAGGTGTTTCCATTATGAAAGTGGCCCATACAACCGAACCAAACCGCAACCATTCCTGGTCCTCCTTCAGATGTAGGGCCATAGGAAATGGTACGGTACGGTTAGGGTGGAGTTACTGGCGTCACACGATACATTCCACTGATTGGTGGACAGAAAAACCTCAGTGCGCACATCAAAAGGTATTTGTTTTAAACCCCACATGGCCCCTGGTGGTCCGACTTGCAGTGGAAACGCTCACCCGAATAGGCCGGACCATTCTAACCCTTCCAATAGACCCGAACCATTCCGCTCAGTGGAAACGAGGCATTAGTGTCACTGGTCCCCAAAAGGTGTCAGGTGTCTGATTTGTCTGCTGCAATATTGAAGTCACTGATTGCCACCATTACTAGTAAAAATATATATATATATATCCCAAAGTTTTAGACGCTATAACTTTTGCACAAACCAATGAATATACGCTTATTGGAATTTGTACATATTGGCCTATATTGATGAAGAAATTTGATTTTTTACATTTTTATTGGGTATTTTTCATAGCAGAAAGTAAACAATATTGTTTTTTTTTTTTTCAAAATTGTTCTTTTTTGTTTATAGCGAAAAAAAAAACAAAAAAATGCAGAGACAATCAAATACCACAAAAGAAAGCTCTATTTGTGGGAGAAAAAAAGACAAAAAATGTATTTGAGTATAGCTTTGCATGATATAGTCATGAAGGGGGTAAAACCTTCTGGAGCTAAAGAGGTTAATTAAAACAGCCACACTGAATAATATCATAATCGTAAACAAATCCATGCCACATGCCCTCACCATTGGGACCAAACCTTGCAGAGAAGATACAAAAACATGTTGGGCTCCCCATCAAAATTCATTTTAGACTTTTATCCATAAGGATGGCTGGCCATGATGATGGTTGACTGGGAAAAGACAGCAAGCATGTGCCCCACAAAGCAAACCAGGCCACATATCCTCAAAGTTAAGAAGTTTCATGGCCTGGGTGGACAGTGAAACCTTCCCCACTGGCAAGGCATCTTTCCCAATCCTGATGGGCCTCATTCTTGCATTTATAGCCCAGTGGATGTGAAGGTCTGCATAGGAGGGATTATCAGAAACTGGAAATTCCTTTAGATTAAAGGGGGCACCAAATATCTGCCCCCATACAAAAATGAGTAAGGGGTACATAACACCCCTTGTTACACATTCTCAAAAATATGTTAATTTAAATGTTAGTAAACACACACAGACATCATAAAAAAGTGCTTTATTAAAAATAAAAAATCCCTACATTGTAAATGCAACATCGATCAATTTATTCAGCAATGGAAATCTAACATCAGTTATAATGAGTGGTGGTAGTTAAACCACTACTAAATGAATTAATGAATTTTAGACTTTTATCCATAAGGATGGCTAGCCATGATGATGGTTGACTGGGAAAAGACAGCAAGCATGTGCCCCACAAAGCAAACCAGGCCACATATCCTCAAAGTTAAGAAGTTTCATGGCCTGGGTGGACAGTGAAACCTTCCCCACTAGCAAGGCATCTTTCCCAATCCTGATGGGCCTCATTCTTGCATTTATAGCCCAGTGGATGTGAAGGTCTGCATAGGAGGGATTATCAGAAACTGGAAATTCCTTTAGATTAAAGGGGGCACCAAATATCTGCCCCCATACAAAAATGAGTAAGGGGTACATAACACCCCTTGTTACACATTCTCAAAAATATGTTAATTTAAATGTTAGTAAACACACACAGACATCATAAAAAAGTGCTTTATTAAAAATAAAAAATCCCTACATTGTAAATGCAACATCGATCAATTTATTCAGCAATGGAAATCTAACATCAGTTATAATGAGTGGTGGTAGTTAAACCACTACTAAATGAATTAATTAAAGCTGCAGTAGCTGGAGGGTATGGTGGGTGCTAAAACTTGCCAAATCTGGCCATTTAGTTAACCTATTCAATGATCTGATAATAAACTGGGTTTGGGTAGAACCCATGGTTGACCTGAACTCCAAGCTTTTAGTGCATAACTTTGAGTTAATCAGGCCCAATGTGTAGCAATATTTTAATTACTGCTCATGTATGCATATTAAACATTTATGCTAAAATGACTAAGAAAATTAAACACGTTTTTCTGTATTATACAGTATGCAGCAAATGTTGTATCCTTTACTAGATAGACTATAATATAGTATGAACTCAGGTTTTAAAACTGCTACAGATTTTTTTGAAGATTTAGGATGAAACAAAAATGAAGAATAATCTATGACGGAACACCATTGAACCTTTGCATTGCAGTGCTTTATAAATTCCTAATAATAGGCCATTTGATTCACAGGTCATTATGGCGCCAATGTCTTATGTTTTCTGATAATGATTTCATTTCCAGTTCATTGTGACTATAAGCAGTTATCTAATTTTGCTTCCTAGCAACTGCTATAAATATTTTTAATATCCCATTATTATTCTTGTTATATACAATTAAAGATTCAGGCCTATTATTCACATTTATGCTGCAATTCTTTACAAGCCAACTTTGAATAAATTGTTACTTTTTCTGTGGCACAAAAACAAATATAACATTGAAGATTTATGGTCACATCATTAATTTTTCTGAACATTATTGGGCATTCAGGGAAAAACTAGAACCAGCAGTAGTGGTGCCAAAAAGAAAACTACAGGAAGCTATTACTTTATAGTGAAATAAGTTTGTATAATATTTGCATTCAAAAGAGATCTAAAATAAGCTTTGAATTGTCCCTGTAAATGAACTAGATATATAATATAAAATAACTGATAAAGGTCTGATATGGATTTAAAGTGGTGCCCCAGGCAGTAGATAAAAAAACAAATTTCCCTCTAAATCCATACTAAGTCATTTGCTCTTTACCAAGATCGGGGGCGCGCCATGTCCTAGCAACACAGCGCGGCCATGATCGCCGCACTGCGCTCCCCTGTAGGAGTGCGAGAGAGGCTGTTCTGGTGCGCCGTCATATGATGGCGTTCCAGAACAAGAGCCGATCCACTGTCATTTGACGGTGGGCGGGCAGGAAGTGGTTAAAAATCAAAAGTCTCAATTTTGAAGACTTATATGCAAGTTATTGGCTATTAAAGGGGTATGGGGGCCTGGGTACTCCCCTGGGGGACATGTATCAATGCAAATTTTGTATTTTTTAAAAGATCGTTTTTACAGGAGCAGTGATTTTAACCACTCTACGACCGCTCACAGTAATACTACTGCGGCAGAGTGGTTCGTTATCGTCCAGCCACGTAGTATTAACGTGATTGGGCACTCCCCCTTCTGGGCGGCGCTTGCGCGCCGCCGGAGGCTCGCTCCCGCTGTTTTCATTCACAGCGGGAGTCGGGCCAGGGGAGGAGCAGCGGCGATCGCCGCTGCTCTTACCCGATCGTCGGGGATCGAGTCTGGAGATCCGCCCGCTGTGTGTAAACACAGCGGGCGGATCTCCATAGTGACAGGGAGTGACAGATCGGACTGTTCAGCATAGCTGGACATCCGATCTGTCCATGACTCACACAGTCACCTCCCCCCCTACACGTCAGTAAGCACCAGGCATACATTAACCCCTCCCTCTCCAATAAAATTAACCCCTTCCCTGCCAGTGTCATTTTTACAGTAACAGTGCATATTTATAGCACTGATTACTGCAGTAATGTCACTGGTACCCCCAAAAGTGTCAAAAATGTCAGTCAAGGGTCCGGTCTGTCCGCCGCAATGTCGCAGTCCCGCAAAAAAAATTGCAGATCGCCGCCATTACGCGTTAAAAAAAAAAACACCAAAAATGACAGAAATCTTTCCCTTTGTTAGTAAACGCAATAACTTTTGCGCAAACCAATCAAAATACGCTTATTGCGATTTTTTTTACCAAACATATGTAGCATAAAACAAATTGGCCAAAAATTTTTAAAAAAAATTGGTTTTTACATCTTTTTTGGGGGGAATTTCATATAAAAAAATGTTAAAAATATTGTTATTTTTTCAAAATAAACGCTCTTTTTTTGTTTATAGCGCAAAAAGTAAAAATCGCACAGGTGATCAAATACCACCAAAAGAAAGCTCTGTTTGTGGGAAAAAAAGGACGTAAATTTCGTTTGGGTACGGCGTCGCACGACCGCGCAATTGTCAGTTGAATTCGCACAGCGCCGAATCGCAAAAAGTGGCCTGGACGGAAGACAGCAAAATCCTCCGGTGGTAAAGTGGTTAATAATGCCTAAAGTGAAACAATAAAATTAAAAATTCCTTTAAATATAGTGACTGGGGGTCCCCATAGTCTGCCTGTAAAGTGGTGCATCTGTACCGTGTAAAGAACCTGCTGCAGAAAAACTGACATTTGTAAAGAAAAAAAAAACTACATTTAAGTTGCTGGAAATACAATACCATTGCCAGCAATAGAAAAATGTTAAAAAAAAAAACAGCGTGGAGGTCCCCCCGAGTCCATACCAGGCCACATGCCTTCAACATGGGGAGGGTGCTTTGAGGTGGGGGGAGGGCAGAGCAAAACTGACAATTGTAAAGAAAAAAATTACATTTAATTTGTTGGCAATACAATACCATTGCCAGTAAGCTCTGGTTCACATAGGAGCGACGCTACTTTCAGGGGCGACCTCCGAGATCGCGGTGCGAGCAGCGCGCCGCGACCTCAGAGCGGCCGCCACGGACTTCATAACATTGAAGTCTATGGCGGTCGCCTCCTGGTCGCCCCAAAGAAGCTCCGGACCCTTTTTCTAGGTCGGAGCGACTTGTGTCGCTCCTATTAGAACGGGTCCGCAGCTTTCCTATGGGAGGCGACCTGCGGCGACCTGTGAGGCGACCAGGTCGCCTCACAGGTCGCCCTAGTGTGAACCGGGGCTAATAGAAAATTGTTTAAAATAAATAAATAAATAAAGAACAAGATTAAAAATAAAAAAATTGGGTCTGGTATGGATTTTAAGGGATACCCCATTCCAAAATGATAAAAAAAATGGCATGGGCCCCCTTCCTAAACCATACCAGACCCCATGCCCTCAACATGTTGGAGTGCTTTGGAGTGGGGGCTCAGTGCATGGGTGCATGCTGGATCAGTGATGTCACATGGTGGTGCTGCCCTCGGGTGATGCCACCAGGTGGCTTTACCTCTTATCTATTTAAGAACTGAGCTTTTTTTTTATTACGGGTCCAGCAGTGCTAGCGGGCATCGTGATTAATGATGGATCTACATCGGGGGCATTACTTTTTTTTTTTTAATAAAGGAATTGTCAAAAACTGTGCGTGTTTTTTTACTTCTTTTTGACACTTTTTTTGGTGAATGGGTACTATGTACCCCATACTCATTCACATTGGGGGCAGGATTTGGGGGCCCCCTTGTTGAAGGGGACTTCCAGATTCTGATGATCCCCCTGCCCAAATACCCCCACATCCACAGCCCAGGGGTGTGGAGAAGATGCTCTTGTCCCCATAAACATGGGGACAAGGTGATTTGGGATGGGGGGAAGAGCCACTCCTGCCCCAAAGCACCACACCATGTTGAGGGCATGTAGCCTGGCATGGTTCAGGAGCGGGGACACTCGCTCACCCTCCCCCCTTTCTTGACCTGCCAGGCTGTATGCTCAGATAAGGTTCTGGTATGGATTTTGGGGGGATCCCACACATTTTTTCTTAATTTTGGCATGGGGTTCCTCTTAAGATCCATACCATAACCAAAGGGGCTAGTATGAATTGGAGAGGACCCCCACACAGTTTTTTTTTAAGTTTTTCTACTGCCTGCAAATTTTTTTTTTCATTCAGCTGTCAGCCTGTTGAGTTGATGACTCATCCATTGTTAAGGACGCAGCATCCGGCTTTCCGACCCTCTCCTTAACCAGTTATTTATTGTGACCTGATTGGACAAAGCTTTACCCATTCAGAGCTTAAAATGCATTGTAGTGAGCTCGGTGAACATCCCACCAAGCACCTCGCAAATACAGGCGTTCGCTGAATGGACAAACGGGTGACGTTTGGGCCGAACTTATGCTCAATATGAATCGCTCGCCCCAACACTAATGTTATCCTTTAAGTTTTATTTAAAAACCTACTGCTCACTGACTGGTGTTTAGAAAAAAATGTTTTTGCATATTACATGTTCCCCATGGCAGTGACCAGTTACCAATGCCCTTTTTTTGCTGCAATTTTGCAAATTGACCTTGGAAAAGACAAGAAAACAATAACAAGATTAATCTCAAATAGACATCAATAGAGTTTGGGTGCTATGTTTGAGGTTTGGGGATTTTTTCACTTGTTCCTTGAACATGCAGCAACTGGCACTTTGCTTAGCTTGCTTATAACTTAAACTTTTTTTAATTATTCATTCAGCGGGTTGCATGAAAAAAGACCTGATTCCCCAATCCACACATTTGAGGTGGATGAGGGAGTCACAGGCTACCGATTGACTTCTGTACAGCCTGTCTATACATGGATTAAATTCATTTATAAAATACACTAGCCTTTATTAAGCCTTAGTTAATTTTACTGAGCCTTAACCACTTTGTCAAGCCATTGTAACTAAATGGCCAAACTGGACTCTTACTAGGGTGGATGGAAATATACTCTTCTGTGTACAAAACCACTGCTCCAATTGTCATTAGACAGTGGAGAGCATTGGCTAAACACAAAGAGCTGATTGGAGAAGCTCTGTGACATGTGACCCCTGTGATAACCAATCACAGCATACACCAATGTTGTGTAGTACTATTTACATTGTTGAGCTCTTTCCTTTCTTTTACAAACAAGTGGAAAACAGGATTTAATTAATGTAAAAAGTGGAAAACAACTGCGCTAAATTCAAAAAAGAATAACAAAAAAGCAGCAACTTCAAGTGCGACTGACACCCCAAAAAAAATATTAAATTAAGTTGCGCTAAAAATTGAAACATATAGTGAAATAGTCCATATAAATGTCCAATAATAAACGTGAAGTGTAGTAACTTGTGCAGGTACCGCTTACCGGAAACTGAATAAAAAAAGGCCAAATAGTGAAAGATGACTCCAACTGCCTTCAGGGAGTATAACACAGTGGACCTCATGGTTCCGATGTAGATCTCCTCAATGGGACGTTATATGAAATACAGAAAGGCAGGGGCGTGGCTTGGCACCGGACTCGAATGGCCGCTTGTTAGCTCGGCTCCGTGCACTGGGGATCTATAACTCGCTTTTACGGGTGCCTACAGCCTTCCTACTATGTTGAGATCGGGTCGCAGTGCCTCAGCCAACCGGGCGATGCCTGATCAAGAAACCCAACTCACGGGAAACATCCCTGCCATCTTCCGGACCCAGAAGACTGGCGGGCGTGCGGCCTCCCCGGCTCCCGCGCCTAGCTCTCCCAAGGCGCTCTCCTCCACTTCCATCGGGTCTCAAGCCCAGCCGACTGCAGCGGTCCCCCTCCCAAGCCTAACGGATCTCCAAAATGTTGCAGCCGATATCAAATCGACCCTGGGATCCGCCATCTCAGAACTTGCGGCGGAACTTCGATCTGTGACTACCAGACTAGATGCCACAGAGAAGGCCTCAACCACCCACGCGGCCGCCATTAAGCAACTTCAGAGGGGCTCGGACTTATACTCATCCCACCTCATCGAAATCAACCGCCACCTGGAGGATCTAGATAACCGGGGTCGGCGGCATAATATCCGGCTAAGGGGCCTCCCCGAATCTGTGGAGCCCCCCGACCTGACCACCACATTGACCACAATCTTCAATGATCTTCTCGAGAGGCCGGCCGACACCCCGATCGATTTTGAAAGGGCGCATCGAGCCCTTCGCCCGCGGGCGGGTGACTCCGATCCTCCTCGGGACGTTATCTGCTGCTTGGTGAGCTACCCCCTTAAGGAAGCCATCCTCCGAAAAGCAAGGAGCCGTGATCGAGTATTGCATGAGGGGTCGGAACTAAAGTTTTTTCAAGACCTCTCGCCCATTACTCTCCAAAACCGCAGGGCCCTGCGACCCTTGCTGGAAGCACTTCGTATAAGAGGTATCACCTACAGATGGCGCTTCCCATTCTGCCTCTTTGCCACCTTCCGAGGCAGATCCGCATCCTTAAAAGTTCCAGATGACATACCTGCTTTTTGTGATGCTTTCGAAATTCCAGTGATGGACTTCCCAGACTGGTACGGCGAGTTCTATGCCCCGGACCCCTGGATATCAGTTACTGCTTCTGCCACCCCTAAAGCACAGAGGAGCCGACAACGCAGACGTCGCCATTCTCAGCACGATGCAACCCCCATGCGCTCAAGGGAAGACCGTCGATCGAGCCCTCTCCGCTCTCCAGCCCGTCATCGGGAGAAGCTGAACCTCTGACTCCCCCCGCAAGATCGCTGATGCCTGTATGCTGCTTTGGTAAAGGTACTCCTGCCCTCTTCCCCCCTCCTGTTCCTGCCTGGATGGTCCCTGTTTGCCCCCTTACTCTGGTCCCCTCCATTGCGTTTTTTTCCGACTAAAACTTACAATCACCATTGGCCCTTCCGCTTTGGAGCTTAGCCTCAGCCGGCAGCTGACACCTGATGGAACTGACTGTCTCCTAAGCTCCGGTCTTCATATCCATCTCCCCTCTCCATGTTTCTCCAGCCCCTTCCATGTCCCATATATGGAACTGTTGCCATCCCTGGACCCTCTCATTTTCCCCCCTCTCTTTTTACTCTCCTTCTCCCCCTGATTCTCCGTAGGTTTTCTCGACAGTGTATGCCCTTCTACAGATCCGGATCTATTGGACTGGACAATCCTATCCCGTAACCTACGGTGATCACCAATTATATCCCCCGGATATCGACTGTCGTCCACCACTTGCAATGAAAGGTTTTGTTTTTTTTTTTTCTTTTCTTTCTCTGTACTCATCTTTTAGCAGGTTAATGTCTCACCTAACTGCCGATTTAATGTTTGATCTTGCTCAAAGTATATGGTGGGATGACTGCTACACGATTGTACTGTGAGGTGAGATGAGATGACCAATCCCGTTAGATTTATACCATGGCAGGAGCATCTTTACGTGACACAGGGGAATTGTGAAGTTATGTAATATACCTTTGTCACCTGTGGGATAAGAAATGACAGTAGATACGGGACTCCCCGCCGTTACCTCCCTCATGTCCTTCCCCATCCTGCTCCTATACTTACACATGACCACCGTACCTCTCCCCCAAACTCTATCCCCGTCCACCCCCTCCTCCCTCTCCAGGATCATTCCCCCCCCCCCCAAGCATTCCTGTCCTTCTTGCCTGATTGATAAAGCCTCCTAAGCCCACACCCCTCCCTCCTTGTTTACCCCTGCCTAGCCACACATAGATACGCATGGGTATACTTCTCTCAGACTGCCACCCCAAGACTGTCCTTGCCTCCCCCCTCGGGTTACCATTTTCCCCTGTACTGACCGGGAGGAGACGGGGGGGCTGGAATTGGGCTGGTTGTGCCTTGTGTTCATTTAGTACTTGCTTATTTAGTATGCAGACAGGCCATGATATTGACCTTACTGTTTATCGTTTTATGGTACAATTTCATAGCTTCATCATCCCGGCCACTGTTGCCTAATTTCCTATGTTAGGTCGTACCACACTTAACTTGGTTAAAATTGCAATACTTGCAACTGTTCATCCTGATTGATTTTGCTGTTAATGTTACTGTTTATTGCTCCCTTCATCATACCACTGTTTTATTAAGTTTAATGACCCTCTTAGCCATTTAGTATGAGGCATCTACTATCACTTATCATACTTGCTCTGCTGATCCCCAGTGCAGAGCCGCCTTGTGCCTGATTTGGGACCGTTCCCGGACTACAGTTCTCACCTCATCGACAGTTTTCAACTGTTGTTGACCCGTGACACTTTGTGTCTTTCCCCCCTACTCCTCCTCTAGCGGCGGTTTAATCTAACTTGCTGATTGAGGTCGACTAGGGGACTTCTACCTAATCCCCCCATCCTTGTGTTTTCCCCCTACCCCCCTTTCCCATTACTCCTCTTCCTGCTTGCCTTTCCCTTTCTCCCCCCCCCCCTTTTTTTTTTTTTTTTTTTTTTTTTTTTTTCCTCTTCTCTACCCTTTTATCTCTTATTCCTCTACTTAATTTGCTCCCTCATCTCTCCCCCTCTCCACCTTTTCCCTTTCCCCTCTATCCCCCTTCCCCTTCTATCTTATTCTCCCCTTTTTCCATTTCCCCTCTTCTACTCCTGAACCAGCTCCCTCCTTGAGTGGACGCCATCATGCCTGATCCGGAAGTAATTAACACGCAGCGCACTATCAAGATTATCTCGTCCAATGCTCAGGGACTAAACATTCCCGAAAAGCGCTCACAATTTCTGGCTGAAGCCCTAAGATTGCGAGCCCAAATTCTACTTGTGCAGGAGACTCATTTCAGAACGGGTGATCCACTTTCCTTCTTCAATAAACACTTCCCCACCGCGTTCCACGCCACGTCTGAAGGCTCCAAGTCACGTGGAGTCTCTATTCTGCTATCCAAACAAGTTGACTTCCAGCCTTTAGACGTTAAAGCGGATCCTGAGGGCAGGTTCCTTTTTGTTAAGGGCCGCCTCAACACCCGCCCGGTAACCCTGGCCAATATTTACGCACCAAACAATAAACAAGTTCCTTTTTTTCGAACAGTATGCCAAGAACTCGCAGACTTTACTGCGGGACTTCTAATACTTGGGGGTGATTTTAACGTTCCTCTTAATCCCCTTCTAGACTCCTCGACTAATGCCTCTGTGTTGCCATTCCGAGCACTGCGTCAAATCCGCCTTCAGCTCCGGTCTTTACATCTCCATGACTCCTGGAGAACACTTTTCCCTAATGATAGGGATTACACCTTCTTCTCAGCCCCCCACTCGAAGTTCTCAAGGATTGATTACATTTTCCTCTCTCAGCCAGACCTGCAATTTCTCTCTGATGCCTCCATTGAGCCGAGGGTCCTTTCGGACCACAGTCCTGTAACTATGACTCTTAGATTCCCTGAACGCATCACGAGGACTAAGACGTGGAGATTGAACCCCTCTCTTCTTAAAGATGGAGTAGTTCTTTCCAGTTTGACCTCCAAACTTAAGGAATACTTTGAACTCAATGATACTCCTGACACCGGACCCCTGGTCCAATGGGAGGCCCACAAGTGTGTGATTAGAGGCGAGTTTCTAGCTATAGCTGCATCTCTAAAAAAAGCACACCAACGCGAACTGCAGGATCTCTACTCCCGGCTGACCATCCTTGAGACGCTTTACAAACGCTCCCTCGCTCAATCTGCCGCGGCAGAGCTCCTTGAGATCCGTACACGCCTAAAGGACCTACTAGGTCTACAGGCACATCGGAGGCTGGTATTAAGCCGAAAAGTGTTTTATGAACGCGGAAACAAGAGCGGTCGCCTCTTGGCCCGGGCTACCCGTGTCAAGACTGGCCTTTCCTCAATCCACACAATCAGAGATTCCTCTGGCTCCCTCCACTCCTCTAATGTGGATATCGCCCGCCAATTCGAGGACTTCTATAAGGGCCTATACAATCTCTCCTCCACCCCAGACAACCCTTCTCAGACTGCCTCAAGGAACACCCAACTTGAGAATTTTTTCTCTTCCCATGGCATGTCTCCCCTTTCTGCTCAAGATGCCGAGGCTCTTGAATCCCCCATCACCACGGAGGAGCTCTCTAGAGCTCTCCGTGAGATGAAACCGGGTAAGGCACCTGGACCAGACGGGCTCCCCCCTCCTTTACTATCGAGCTTTTGCAGAAATACTTAAGCCTCACTTTGTTAGAGCATTCGGAAGTTTAGCGGAATCCCCACACCATTCCACGTCGCTGCTAGAGGCATATATTACAGTAATCCCGAAGGAAGGAAAGGACGATACGCTTGTTTCTAGTTATCATCCCATTTCTCTTTTAAATGTGGACGCCAAGCTTTATGCAAAAATTTTAGCAAACCGTCTTGTCCCGCTCCTTCCTTCCCTGGTCTCTTTGGACCAAGTGGGATTCGTCCCAGGAAGAGAGGCGCGGGACAACACTACTAGGGCATTGAATATCCACCACTGGCTTACTTCCCGCAACTCCCCTGGATTTTTTCTCTCCCTGGACGCAGAGAAGGCGTTCGACAGAGTGGCCTGGGACTATCTTCTATCCATGCTGGCATCTATAGGATTACAAGAGAGAATGATAATGAGTGTACGCGCATTATACACTAATCAGATAGCCCGAGTGCGGGTCAATGGCCACCTGTCGGACGCCTTCCACCTTTCCAATGGTACGCGTCAGGGATGTCCCCTGTCCCCCATCCTCTTTGTGCTATCCCTGGAACCCTTTTTAAATATGCTCCGCTCAAACCCAAATGTCCGCGGAATCCCAGTAGGTGACACCACCCACAAAGTGGCCGCCTTCGCGGATGATATGTTGCTTTTCCTCACCCAGCCGCATATTTCCATACCCAATCTACTGAAAGACTTAACACTCTTCCGCTCCCTTTCAAACCTAAAGATAAACTACTCTAAGTCCATGGCCTTGAACGTAACTCTCCCTGCTGCAGATGTAGAGAGATGCAAGGCCAACTTTCCTTTTCTCTGGGCGCCCGTCTCCATTCCCTACTTGGGCATTCATATACCTCATCGCCTTGAATCTCTCTTTGATACAAACTACAAACCTTTACTCTCGTCTATCTGCCGCGATTTGCGGACGTGGAAGAACTTATGCATCTCGTGGTTTGGCAGAGCCGCTCTGCTCAAGATGTCCATCCTCCCTAGACTCCTATACCTTTTCCAGGCAGCTCCCATTCATCTTCCGACATCGTTTTTCTCGACGCTCCGGACTAGCAGTACTCAATTTCTGTGGGACGGGAAACCTCCCAGGATCAAATTTTCTCGGCTGACGGCCCCGAAACACAAAGGGGGTTTGGGCATCCCCGAGCTACAAAGCTATCACAAGGCTTGCATCCTGACCAGACTTCTTGACTGGAATCTCCACTCCTCTTGTAAATTGGTTGTTACTCTTGAAAACGCCTTCTCGGAGATCCCACTTCATCTTTTGGCCTGGATGCCCCTCTCAACAGTCTCTCCGACCCTTAAACGCCATCCTTTAATTGGCCCACCACTTCTGGCCCATGACAAGTGGAGGAAGAAGCTTCAGATTGACCCACAAATAGGCCCCTTGACCTCCTTGAGGATGAATCCTACCTTTCCTCCTGGCAACTTAATGAACTTCCTGCGACATGGCTGGCCCCATCAAGAGATTTTTGCCCAACATTTCTTTAAGGATGGGAATCTCCTGTCCTGGGAGGAGATCAACCGTTCCGTGGCCCCCTACACTCTCCCGCTCTGGTCTTACTTCCAAATACGTCATTTTCTCTCCGCATCAGCCACCCCTAGGGAGTGGTCAAGACCCCCGACTCCCCTGGAAACTATCAGTAACCGAGCCAAACCCCAACGCCACTTGATCTCTGAACTTTACGAACATCTACTAGACGCCCCTCAGGTGTCCCTGGCCCCCTTCGCACAAGCTTGGTCCCGCGACCTCCAAATCTCACTTTCTGAGAAGGATTGGGAATCCATCTGTCGCTCTGTCCATCGGGCCTCTGTCAACGTTACAACCCAAGAGAATGGGTATAAAATTCTGACCCGCTGGTACAGGACACCAGACAGAATTCATAAATTCCACCCAGGAGTCCCTGACACTTGCTGGAGATGCCAGAGAGAACCCGGCACCATGCTTCATATCTGGTGGACTTGTGCCAACATTCGGCCCTTCTGGGAGATGGTTCACAGACTGATGCGTGAGGTCATGTCCTGCGATCTTCTCCTGACTCCTGATCACTTTCTCCTCAACCACGCTCCAGATACGCAAAATGCTCGCAAACCGATTCTTGCCCGTCATATGCTAAATGCCGCCAAGCTGTGCCTACCTTGTCACTGGAAATCGACCTCCATTCCATCGTCTAGAGAGTGGTTTCTTAGACTCAATGGAATAGAGGAAATGGAGGAATTGATCAGTATTTCTAATGACCAGGTCCACAATTTCTCAGCCCAATGGATAGACTGGATCCGATTCAAACACACCTCTACATACAAAACGATTATGGGGACCGGAGGATCACCAACTTGAACTCGAGTAATATACCGAAGTTGGAGGTCACTTCCGCGTTCTATTCTGATCTCTGCGCCCATTGTCATGCTGATCGCTGAATTCTTATTGATCGTGTACCGCCCGGCTCTCCCACCTTCCTATCATTTCCAACCCCAGTCTCCCTTCTTCCCTATTTTTCTTGCTTCCTCTCCAAATATTCCCACTTCTCTATCTCCTCCAAGTCCCCTTCCTTCCCCTTTCTAGTCCCCTCCCCTTCCTTCCCTTCCCACCTTTCCTGCCCCATCTGTTGTTTGTTCCCTTTATCCAGTTATAACGACTCCCCACTCCATCCCCAGTGGGTCCCTGCCTGTTTTTTTGGCCGAATACTACCCCCTCCTTGCATGTGACCTGGCTAACGATACCCAATATGAAAGGCCGCTGTGGCACATGACCCCTTTTCCTTGCCTGCCCTCAGTTAGACAGGATGCACAAGATATGGGACCTCCGTCACACAGGTTATGATAATCACACGGCCATGTTTTATTTATATATTTATGCTTTACATATACCCACTGTGAACATATTGCTGCGCATACTAGTCGTTATTGCTACGTTATGCTACTATGTGTTTATTGTTTCATCGTTTTGTACGCACTCCATGTGACTGTTCTCATGCACTGTGTATATTTTGTATGTTTTCTATTTAAATTTCAATAAAAATTTATTATGGAAAAAAAAAAGAAATACAGAAAGGCAAACGCCATAGCGTAAAACCAAAAAAAAAAATGGAAATAACACACAAAGTGATGAGGAACACCAAGGTTCCGTGCTGGAAAGTGTAAATAGTGAATAGGTGTGGATAAGATGAATCAATTACCACCAGACTCAATGGGTACCTCTTACCAGAAAGTAATAAGTGATAGCCAAAAGGTAGTTCAGACACCTCCCCCAGTAGGACTGCCGCTTACCAGAAAGACACTAATGGAGAGCATAAGAAAAGAGGGTCCCAATCATGCAGACCAGAAGGAGCAACAATGGGTGTGGGTACCCTTACCGACTCCAGGTAGTATAATAGGCAGGCAAGATGTTCAAATCAAAACCTCCGATGTAACCTCCGCTGGAACCTCCACCGTGGGCTCAGGATCCAGTTGTAAGCATTACCCGGAAACTGAATAAAAAAAGGCCAAATAGTGAGAGATGACTCCAACTGCCTTCAGGGAGTATAACACAGTGGACCTCACGGTTCCGATGTAGATCTCCTCAATGGGACGTTATATGAAATACAGAAAGGCAAACGCCATAGCGTAAAACAGAAAGTAATAAGTGATAGCCAAAAGGTAGTTCAGACACCTCCCCCAGTAGGACTGCCGCTTACCAGAAACTAATGGAGAGCATAAGAAAAGAGGGTCCCAATCATGCAGACCAGAAGGAGCAACAATGGGTGTGGGTACCCTTACCGACACCAGGTAGTATAATAGGCAGGCAAGATGTTCAAATCAAAACCTCCGCTGTAACCTCTGCTGGTACCTCCACCGTGGGCTCAGGATGCAGTTGTAAGCATTACCCAGGGAACACAGAGGAAGACGCCATAGCATAAAACCCAATGGTAGTTTATTATAAAAACAGAAAGACACTTACAAACATCAGATGACAGGTGCATATAGTGGAGAGGGATAGCAGCCCGTCCTTCGTGGACAAATACGTGAAGGTGACGTCAGCACGCCGTGACCTGAAGCGTTTCATCAAAGATAATGTTCTCAAAGGTGAATGATTCTATTTATTAAATCTTCTAGTTACAGCAGAGAGAAGCTGCAAGGCTATGGAATTTTCAAGGGCTACTAATCACCAATGTCATGAGATTGTTTTTGTATTTGGGGGGTTAAAGTGTTTCTGGTTTATCCATGACACCTAGCCATTGCACACAATGCAATTTTAGTGTAAACCACATTTAATCTTTCAGCTTTTTATCCTTTCAACCTTCTTTCACTAATATTATAGGACCTGCTTCAGTGGGTGACCTTTAAAGGTTAAATGCACCACTTCACTTTTCTAACCTCAATACTGGCGTTTCTCTTCTTTTTCAAGGGGCAATTTGGGTAGTTTTCATACTGTCACACTTCCATACTGTCACCCTTTTTATTTGATATGCTTTCTACTAGAAACCTTTTTTTTAATGATTTTATTGTAATAGTAGTGGTTTTAAAATATCAGCATAATAAAAGCTATAAAAGAAAGCTCTATCTCTATAAAAAATATATATAAAATTAATTTGGGTACAGTGTTGCATGACAGATTTAGCGTGAGCAATTTACCACTCTGGCAGATCTCTGTTGCCAGTTGTGGTATGGGGCAGTGTGGTGCATTGTTTAGCGCATCACACAGCTCCCTTTTTTGTAAGTTGCAGTGTGAATGGAACACATAGAACATCTGGGTGTCCTTGTGACTGTTATAATGTGGTTACAACATGGTAAAACGTCTGTCACAATACATATGAAAGCCTCGTTTTCAGTCAAACTATCAAAGCACTTAAAACTGAAAAATGGGGGGGGGGGCGTGGCACACAGACAAGATGGACGCGTTAAGTGAAGGCTCCTCTTGCCAGATTGCTCCACACAGCATCTGTCAGCCAGTTTCTCCTGCAGCCCATCCGTTGGTGCCCCAAAACCCGCAGGAACACTGCCTCTGTCCCTGGAGTGATGTCATCCAAATGGAAGGAGGATCACCACCAGTGGAAGCTGACAGCCTTCATGTTTCAGCCGGCTGTGTGGCGCGGCCAAGTTGAAGCTGGGGCTGACCCATCCACGAGATACTTCATGGTTCTCCCTCTCTAGCACCCTGCCTCAGAAACACAGCCCCCTGACAGCCCAGCAGACCTCTCCAACTCTCTGGCATCCTCTTCAGGAACTCTGGCAGCAGGTAGCTCAGCTAAAGCACAAATGAGACTGGACTCTCCAGCCACTGAGTACCCAGAGGTGAACCATCCATCCATCTCACTAAACCCCACATGTACACAGCCAGATCCCATATCCCCCTATCCCACAATGGGACAACCAGTCATGGCCAACACTCTCAAGGAGATGCTCATTTCCTTAAGGAGCTCTCTCCAATCAGACATGATCTCCATCATGCACACATTTGGGCTAACTGTAACTGCATTAGAAGATAGAGTGTCTCACATATGGCTGACATTACCACCACTGTTAATGATCAGATAGACGCACACAATGACCAAGTAAAGGAAAACAAATGGATCAAAGATAAACTTGTGGACATTTAGGACAGGCCTTGAAACAATAACATGAAGATCTGTGGCGTTCCAGAGACTGTGCAACCACTGGACCTGCTCCCTCATGTTCACAGCATGTTTAAAGCTATTTTACCAGATCTGAAAAATATAGAATTGGTCATTGATCATGTTCACAGACGTCCCAAACCTCAATTTCTTCCTGACACGGCACCCAGAGATGTAATCCTGTGTATTCATGTAAGGAACAGCTCATGCAAAAGGCAAGATCCCTTGGTTCTCTCCCAGATCCGCATAATCAGCTACAACTTTTTGCAGATTTGTCCCACCACACTCTGCAAAGATGCAGACAGCTTAATATGATACCCAAAGCCCTGCGCAACCACCATATTCCGTACCAATGGCGGCACCGGCAAAAATGTTGATCACTTATAAAGGAACAAAACATGTTGTGACCTTGCTGCATGAGGGCCTACCCCTCCTACAGCACTGGGGTATCATTCCAGAGCCAAGTACATGAGGAAGGCAGCACATGAACCACACCGTGGATGCAATGATTAAGTCAGGTGAAAATCCAGTATAGAAAGGGTTAACAGTTTATTGGTATTGATAACCGAAAAACAAAGTACAAAAAATGCTTACATCCCCCTGGGCTGGAGTGGACAAGGGCACCTGGCTGCAAGCATCAAGAGTGTGAGGAGGTCAGTCTCCCAGGACTGCTGACTAGTGTGTGCACAAAGCCGGAAACCAGCCGGCGCGAGGATGAAAGGACTCTGTAGTTTCGTGGCGGTGACATCAGCCGGACAGGGGCCAATTGCGGGGAAATACCAGGAACCAGGGTGAAACACAAGCTATATGGTTGCCATGACAACATGTTTTGCGCTATGCGCTTTATCAAGTCAACTTGATGACTTCCTTATCCATTGCATCCCGGTGTGGTTCATGTGCTGCCTTCCTCATGTTCTTTTGTCCGTATCAGCACCCTTCCTATGCTCATTGGCTAGCAGCAGAAAAAACGCTGGGGAGCCTCACAGGCTTATTTCTATCCCTCCACCCCAGGAGCGCCAGATTTGTGATTATTGCTTTGACTTCTGGACTGGATTTTTTCCTATGGCTGCCCTGGGTGCGAATCTCTTTACTAAACCATTTGTTGGCTAACAGCAGAACAACCGCTGGGGAGCCTCACAGGCTTACTTCTATCCCTCCACCCTACAGGCATCCCAGGAGCGCCTGGTTTGTGATTATTGCTTTATCATTCCAGACCCCCCCTCCCTCCACTCCAATGGAACACAGTATGGACCAAGGGAGACAGCATCAACCTCTACCTCAATGCACCAATAAACTGCGTTATCGTAATTAAACTCTGCAGGAAATCATACACAACAGTTAACCTCTCCAGCGAGTAGCCACACTCTTCCTTAGAACTCTTTACCTCTTTTTTTCTTTATATCTTCCTGAGCATTAAGTGTGCCTCAGTCCAGGAAGTTTTTGGACTTAGGTCCTACCTCTGTTCACCAATTTGTTGTTAAAGTTCACCATTTTTTTTTATCTAGGTTGCATACAGCATAGTTTAGATTGCTTGTACCGATCACCACCAAGGTTTCCCACAAACATCATCAGCTCCAGCACCTCCCGAGCAAGAATCCGGAAGTAACTAACTTGCCACCGACCTCTAAAAACATTGAGTCACTACCCTAGCTCCCTGTCTAACCCAGAATTAGTATGACCATCAAAATACTGCCCATCAACGCCAAAGGGCTGAACCACCCTGCTAAACGTGCATCACTCTGGAAGCTAGCTCAGCAAACCCAATGTGATATCCTGTGTGTTCAAGAGACTAACTTTCAAGCAGATAACCCACCCAGGTGCTCCAAAAGAAATGTCACCAATATATTTACAGCTAATGCTCCAACAAAAAAGAAGGGTGTACTAATTGCTATTAACAATTCTATTAGTTTTCAACTCCAAGAATGCATTAAAAGCCCTGAAGGTTAGTATGTCATTCTCCTCTGCTCAATCAACAATGCCAAAAACACCATAGTGACAACCTACCCACCTAACGTCCACCAAATCCGTTACCTCTGCAAACTTCACAAAAAGATTAGCGCACTACAACAGGCATCAACAATATGGTGTGAAGACTTTGTCACTCTGGACCCCTCTATGGATTCCTCAACACTCCCCAAACGAGGTAGAGACGCATTAAATTCCCTGCTATCGTCCTTTCATTTATATGATGTGTGGAGATGTCATCATGCGGAGGAGTGTGACTACATGTTCTTTTCTCCTTGCCATAACTCGTATTCACAATGCAACCTATTCCTCGTAGACCAGTGGACCCTTTAAAACATTTTTTCATCCACCATCCTTCCCACCACCTGGTCTGACCACTCACCAGTATGTATCACTGTAGGGGACAACTCCAAACCTTCTCCCAGATATCTATGGAGACTAAATACTAGGATCTGAACCCTATGCCAGCTCTCTCTGTGAAAATGTGGAAAACTTTTTCTCTTTAAACAAGGACTCAGTCTCCGACCCCAGTTTTGTGTGGGCTGCACATAAAGCTTTAATGCATGACCTTTTTATTCAGCTAGGAGTTAAGAACAGAAGGCAAATGAAGCAGCACATTGATTCACTACTGTCAGAGATCCACACCACTGATTCCCTTAATAAATTACGGCCTAATGATGATCTTAAAAACTAAACTGCTTAAATTAAGAATGGAGCTCAGATCCCTCCTACTAGCTAAACTTTGATAAATCACAAAAAAGCAACAAAATGCACTGCTATACATCGGGAAACAAAGCAGACTTCCTGCCCACCAAATCAAAGGTCCCCAAGCAAAAACATTATTCCCTTTTTTTTCACCCTAAACCAAAGACAAAAAAATGAACCCACAGGAAATAGCAGATGCATTTAGTAGCCAGACACTCTATCCAGTCTTTTTTAGACTTTGTCCACCTTCCTTGATTATCCCTTGATCAACTGAATAAGCTTAATACCCCATTTTCTGCACAGGAAATAGGCACTGCTATTGACTTGCTCCCTAACAACAAAGCTCCTGGCCCTGATGGCTTTGTGGGGGAATGCTGTAAACAGTTTAAACAGATTGTAGTCAATCATATTACCCTAATGCTCAGTGCTGTGGCTTCCTCAGCCTCCTTTCCTCTAGAAATGTTAAATGCATTAATTTTTTACTCTGCCGAAGACAGGGAAGGAACCCACCTCACCCCAACATTTCCACCCTATATCTGTACTTAACCATGACACAAAACACTATGCCAAAGTAATAGCTAACAGATTGATCAACCTGCTCCCATCTCTCATACATCCCGATCAATCAGGCTTCACTAAGGGCCGTCAAATCTCCAATGCCACCGGCTGGATAATCAACATCCTACACCAGAAGTCATAGAGTGCCTTCTCTGCTTCTATCTTTAGATGCAGAGAATGCATTTGATAGGGTACATTGGAAATACAAGGCTATGACACTAAAATTTGGCTTCCAAGGTCACATTTTTTCAGCAATAATTGCTCTTTACTCATGCCCTTCAGCCCAAGTGTACTGCTTTTCTATGCTATCTAACACGTTCAGCATATTTAATGGTGCAAGACAGGGGTGCTAATTTTTAAATTGATCATAGAGCCCCTAGCTGAAAAAATCAGATCACAGCCTGACATTACTGGTTTTACCATTGGCTCTACCGAACATAAAATAAATCTTTTTGCGGATGATGTCATCCTGATGTTAACCAATTCCACCTCCTCTCTTGCTTCAGTACAGAAAATATTTGACAAATTAGGCTTTTTTCTTGCTATAAGGTAAAAGCATCAAAATCCCTCATCTTGCCCTTGGAGCTCTCTCCAACACAACACACTTCCCTTCTGAGTAAGTATCCCTACACATGGGAGTTAAAATAACCACCTCCACAGCCTCCCTATATCAGGCTAACTTTTTTTCCCTTTTTGGACAACTTACCACAAGGCTTAAGCAACATCTCCAAACTACCACTCTCCTGGTCTGGTAGACTAGCAGCTTTTAAAATGCAATCGCTACTAGGCCATTTTATTTGGCAAAAGAGGAAATCTAGGTGCTCTCGCACCACTTTAATGAAACACAGATCAGTGGGTGGGCTTGTTAACCTCAGAGAATATTACAATGTCACTATTCTGACACAACTCAAGGCCTGGTTTGTTTCCAGTCCTTCATGCTTATGGTGTAACATTGAAGCCCTACAAGATCCGGGACACAGTCTAAAAAACTGGCTCCTGTTAAACTTCTCTCCCTTACAATAGCTGCTACAGTGGCAGCTTTCAACTACCTCATTACCAGTGTTGGGGTAGTTACTCAAAAAATGTAACTAGTTACTAGTTACTAGTTACTTCTGTAAATTGTAATGAGATTACTTTACTAGTTACTGCATTTGAAAAGTAACTTCGCTACTTATTACTTTACTTTCCTCTTTCTTAATTGACCGTGTAGAAGAAGATACATGACACTCTTTCTGCATAGAGTTTATTGTATAAACACAGGCTTTGGGAAACATGAGAACAAAACCTGAAAAAACAGAATAAAACATAAAGTGCAACAAAAAGTCATAAACTTCATCCCTCTCTATTCTTCCAAATAACGATTGTATCGCACGGCTTGGGTAACTCAGGAAAGCGCGTTCCTATAGCATAGTAAAGTAGTGTAGTTACCTCCTATAGCCTAGTAAAGTAGTGTAGTTACCAATATTAGTATTGTAACTAGTTACTTTACTTAGTTACCAAAAAAAGTAATGTAGTTACTGTAATTAGTTACTTTGTAACTAGTTACCCCCAACACTGCTCATTACTATCGCTGCTACTGAACCAAAACTTTATAAATTACTTCTACCTATCTCCGTAATCACACTGTTGGTCCCCAATTTAAATTTAAACTCATGGCAAGAGATGGGCATATCCCATATCTCAGATCAAACGACCCCCTCAAACCCTTCTCATCTCTGTAAAAGGAGTTTTCATTCCCTATCACAGATTACTGTAAATACATACAAATAGCCCACTGCCTACTTCACAACCCCCAACTATTTAAATTTGTACTTGAAAAAGCATGGGTATTCCTATCTAGCGATAAAATATCTACTAAAAGCAATACCCTCTTTTATAATATGTTACAAAGCAAAACATTCCTTAGCAAATTATCTTCTATGGCAAAATGGGAATGGGACTTAAACTGCTCTTTTAGTGAAGCCGCTTTAACTTCCACACACAAAGCAACTCACTCCTCCAATTTGTGGGAACTCAATCACAAACTCAACCTTAGATGGTACATCACTCCTTCTCAAATCCATAAATATGACCCAACCCCTCTGCCCTTGTGCTGGAGAACTTGTGGTTCACTAGGGACCCTACATCACAGATTGTGGGAATGCGCCAAAATCACCAACTTATGAATTGAAACATCTAAATTAATTCTAGAGGTCACAGACATCCCAACAATCCTATCCCAAGAACTTGCATTACTCAACATAGGCATTGATGCTATACCTCAACAACTTTGCTGCATAACCATCCACATTCTCATAGCAGCAAGACTATTGTTAAACACTTGAAATCCACTAACCATCCAACAATAAGTGAGGTGATCAACCTAGTCCACACCCATAGTATATTTAAATGCACGTTTGCTATAAGTAAAGGTTGCCTCTTACTTGTGGAGAAGAACTGGCAACACTGGCTCACTTGAATCCAGCCATCTCCCTATGCTGTTACCTAAAGTTTATTTCCCTCGCTCCTTCTAAATGCCTTGATTATCCCTCGGGAGTTGAACATACAAAGTTCTTGTAATCGTTGATTGTATATCATATGTATGTACTCATTTCTTCTGTGTGTCACTGAATATGCTAACATTGCTTGCAACCTAATTTTAAGTGCCTTGATGGGTAATTCATGTTCTGTGAAAATTTTCAATAAAAACTATAGAAAGAAAAACGGAAACATGGCATGGAAAGGAAGGGGGTTTAACATATGGGTTCTAAAATACTTAAAAAACTTATATCTTCATTAGTTTTTGTCTGATTTTCAAACTTTATTGGGTTGTTAGAATATATAGAAAATAAAATAATTATTAATTATATAATTTAAAGTTAATATAAATACCAATTTAAGGTTTTTTTTTTTTAAAGAAAATTCATTTAATTTTATTTCTTTTTTAAATAATACATAGCTGGATTTTTAAGCTGGGTGTACAGCAAAACTATGCCTTTATAAATTAGCACCAATTTTTTTGAAATTCTCATTGTTTTTCATCTTATAAATATTTCTAAATATACATATTTTCAGAAAGCTGTATCGACATGCATGGCTGCTTACAGACATGACAGGATCATGAAAAGTAGCCAATAGGGAAAAGTATTTTTGACCATAGCACCCAGTCATGATGCTTAATTCATTTTCAAACCCAGGCACAAAAAAATGACAGTTGAAAGCTGATTAGTTTAGACAGCAATAAATTGTTACTATTAAAGTTATTTTATAACTCAGTATTTCTATGCACATGGGCACGCTTTCCCCTCTGCAGGCAGCTTTTGGCTTTTTCTAAATCTATCAATGAGAATGAACATTCAAAGCAATTGCAATTATTATACTGAGATAATGCCAGCTTCAAGAAGCTTGCTTAGTACATAAACATGTACATGTGGCTAAAAGAATTAAGCATATACTTGAACATTTTTTTTTGAAAAAAGTTTAATTAATCTCATATATCTGAACAGGGGATAAAGCATAAGGAAAAACAATACCTAAATGTTCATGCACCCTCACGGAATGTTATTATAAACATAATACATATTGAACACATTCCCCTGCACTAGACATAATTAAAATGCATTTTAATGAATATGTAAAAACAAAATACTTACCCTTATGAGATATAAATTGCCTTCATTAAATACATTATTTTTCTTTACGTCACTCTTCCTCTTACATCTTATGACACTAAAAGAAGACTGAATAGATATGTATTCTAAGTTCTAAAAAATTAAATGATATTGAAATCCCCTTATAACTTTATGATAAAAAGAAACCATTTTGATATGGATCACTAACTCACATTTATTGACTGTCAACTTCCTCCCACTACTTTGGTAGCATAGCATTAGAATTTCCATTAGTATATTATTTGAGGCATGCAGGAATATAATGATGAGTTTTGACTTTTTAATGTTGTCTTTAAACTGAATTACAAACCATAAGTAACCATCAGTAATTCCTATTTTTGCTGTATTGGAAAGCATTTTAATATTTACCTTTGTGGTATATGTTAGTTTATAAAATACATGTCATTCATGACTGATTAACAAGATAGCTACAGATAAGAAAAATGAACCATAATTTTAATGAATAATTGAAAACAATAGTTTCATATGACCTGACAAATTGTAGAATATGGTCATGCAATTGCTCTCTTGAGAAAGTAGTTCATCTGAGGAAACATACTGAAAATGTTATCACCGTACTACATACCAATTAATTTTTTATGGCTGCATCTTTCCAGTTAGATTAAGATTCACTATGTGTTTCTACAAAATAAACAGAACCATAAAGAAGTGTTATATTTTTGTCTTTATATTTACTGTAGCTTAGCAACTGTATTAGCATAATGTTTAAGTTACCTTGTGTTTCAAAATTAATTTGTCTAGCTCAGACAAATGTTTCCAGCAAAATGTTATTATGCTGAGTTATATTAGACTCTGCATTTTCTATCTTCATATTGGTAATTTAGGCCTTTACATGTTTTATGGCGAGACTACAGATTTTCTGTCTTTTGCAGACAGATATAATGGTATCCACTTTCTATTATTTCCATCCTGTGTTTGTCTACTTATAAGAGAACAATGGGTGTTAGCTGATTGGTGACTGATACCTGCAATTTCCTCAGCACCTGATCAAGTTTAGGATGTTTATAGAGTATCCACAATCTCAGTATACATCCATAGTGCATCTGAGTTAGGGGGAAAGTCTACTTGCTGTTTTATTTTTTGCAGTTAAGGTATTGCTCCACAAATATAAGCAATAAGTATATATCTGCTATTCACATAATCATGCACACTCATTAAATATGCACAGATATCCAAGATAAGATGTATAACTTTATAATGTCTTTATACTCCTCTCCATCGGCCAGGGTCCGTGTCAATGGCCACCTGTCAGACGCCTTCTCCATTAGCAATGGTACAAGACAGGGATGCCCTCTTCCTCCAATCCTCTTTATTCTTACCTTAGAACCATTTCTTAGAGCCCTTGCTCACAACCCAGACATACACGGGGTACAAATTCAATCTCATACCTACAAAATAGCCGCTTTCGCGGATGATATCCTGCTCTTCCTACAAAAACCTCACCTCACCCTTCCAACGCTGCTCCGAGAATTCCAACTCTTCCAAACAATATCCAATTTTAAAATAAATTTTTCAAAATCCAATGCCCTGAACATATCCCTACCACCTGAAACGATTACTATGTGCAAAAAAAATTTCCCATTCCAATGGAAGTCCGAGCGGCCATAATTAAAATGAACCTACTCCCACGTCTCCCACGTCTCCTATACTTACTCCAAAATATTCCCATCAGACTTCCGCACGCATTCTTCCAAACATTCAAATCCCTTTGTCTACAATTTCTTTGGGACAAGAAACGTCCCAGACTACCGTACGACCTCCTGACCAAACCTAAAAGTTTGGGAGGCATTGGCCTCCCAGACTTGAAGAAATATTATTGGTCATGCCACTTGACTAGAATCGACGATTGGTCACTACATAAATCCACCAAGGATTGGATAATGATTGAAAACTCCCTCTCCAATATTCCGATTCAAAATACGCCATGGATATCTAAATCGCTCCTACCACAAACTCTGAAAAGGCACCCACTAATCGGCACTACTTTACAATGCTTCAAAGAAATATGTCGGCATTCTGACATATCCTCAAATCCAGGCCCCCTAACCCCAATTACATCAAATCCCGAATTTTCACCAGGAATGTCATCTGATTTTCTCACAAATATATGGCCCAATGCCCAAGTAAGAGCTCTTCTCTTTTACGCAAACAACACCTTACGGGATTGACTATCTATCAAATCAATTGATGGGTCTCCGATTCCCCTCTGGCAATATTTTTAATTACGTCACTTCTTGACATCGCTAAACAGAAATGGAGCACTTGCCAGAACCCCAACACCCTTTGAGACATTATGCATGGAGAAGTCTCCACAGAGACACTTGATTTCTACCACTTATAATATGATCTTCTCTAATTCACAAGCATTGACTAACAGAATTACATCTGCATGGGAATCAGATCTTAACCTATCCATAACGGAGGAACAATGGGGTAACATCTGCCACATCACCCATAAAAGTTCCTTAAACGTCTCCATGCAGGAAAGTTGTTATAAAGTGTTGACCAGATGGTATAAAACACCTACCCTCCCACACAAAATCTACCCTGACATTCCTCCAGTATGCTGGAGATGCACCAAACATCCGGGCACCCTCCTTCATATTCTTTGGTCCTGCCCCAAAATCCAGCCGTTCTGGAAACAGATACACAATACAATCCCAAAAAGTTCTACTACTCGTATAGAATTCTCTCCAGCTGCCTACTTACTTCACCTCTCAGACCTCCCTCCTCATAGGTACAGAAGGACCCTCATCCCCCATTTAATCAATGCAGCAAAATCCTGTATACCTATCCGATGGAAATCGCAACCCCCCCCGGCAATATCAGATTGGATACGTAAAGTTAACAAAATTACAAAAATGGAAGAATTAATCTCAATATCAAGGGACTCCATAGACAAATATGCCCATACATGGGACCCATGGATAACATTCTGCAACTCGGATTCCTTTTTGAGACTTACTAACTAATTGATCCGAACATCAAAATTACCACAAACCTTTCCATATACAAAACGGAATAAACATACGCTCCCAATTGATGAGAACACACAACTATAAACCACCAATGAGAAGGTCCAGGGTCTACCGACCGCGTGCTTACTCGTGACAATTCATAAAATCTCTCCCACTCCTAAACATGGGATGATAGTGGGAGGATTATTATCACCCCCTTCTCTAACACAGATAACATATATACATACAAAACAATGATCGACACATCGAAACACACGCCTTCGATACCCTTCGATACTTTATGGGGACAGAGATTGGGACAGATGCCTAATCCCCTCCAAACACTTCTCCTCCTTCCTCTCAATCCCTCCCCTCTTCCCCCCTCCCTCCTCTCCCACTCCTTTCTTTTCCATGAACCATTTTTTTCCCTACCCTTCACTAGATTCAATATATCTCACTCGGGGGAGGGCCTGAACCTCTCGCCCCTAAAGCGGGAGAGACGGGCCATCCCCTATGTAATCCCACCATACAGCAAAACAATGCAACATATGCTTCCAATATAGTAAACAAGGATATTATGACCACTCCTGAACCATTTGTTAAAACCGTTGTAGACTAGGCCTCTTTTCACACATGAGACAGAAATAAAACAACCATAAGCATAGCCGTAACAGTCTCTATTCCTCAAAGCACAGCTCTTTTCTTACTACACATATGCTCTATCCATGCAACACTTCAGTCAAAAATCTGTATTTTCACCCATTTTTCCACTCAAGTAATTATAAGATTAACATGTATGGACAGAAGTAAGATGCAGAATATATACCAGCATTAACTGCAAGTTGATTGCACATACGCTCTTTTATTTCAATCTTAATTTTATTAAAGTTCAAAGATTCAGAAAGTGTACAATGTTATAATCGACACAACCATTTTAAACATATAGTATCTCAACAGTCCACATAAAGTTCTTAAACATATATTTTCATTTTGCAGTAAGAAATCTATCCGGTATTTCTAAAATTATGCTCTGTACATTTTCTATCTATTTCTCTGCTGTTGTTTCTCCTCATTTATTTGAGGTAGGGGAGAGATACAACCAAACATAGATTCAGACCAATTATATATACTTCCTCCTGTAACTCTCCGTAGTCTTACCGAGGTGGGTTGGGATAGTCCCATCTTTATTACCATATTTGAATCCCCTCTCTGTCCAAAAGGAGAGAGCGGGCGGAGAGAAGAGGAGGAGAGGAAAGAGAAAAAAAAAAAAAAGGGGGGGGGAAATTTTCCCCCTAAGAGGGTGAAGGGGGGAGGGGGTTACAGCCCCCTCACCTCCCTCCCCTATCACCTTGTGTTTGTGTTCTTCAGAATCGTGTTGGCCATATCTAGCCCACTACTACCCATATTAGAGGATTAGTTCCATATATACATTTCTTGTGAGATCATATCTTGTGCAAAAACCCCCCCCCCACACTCCCCTCTTATATCACACAACCAGTATTGAGCACCCGTCCCGCATATACAAAAATATAAACTTCAACATTCCACTCCAATGACCACACCCTGTGGAAAAAAAAAAAAAACCCTCCCTTTTCCCCCCTCCCCTCCTCCCACCCCCTCTTCCCCTTCTTCCCCTCTCCCCTCCTCCCCCCCCTCCACTCCTCTCCCATTTCCCTAGAACAGCCAATATGTTAATCTTACTCATCTATCCATGTTCTGTACCGAATACATTTCTTTCTTTCTAATATTTCTATTCTCTTTTTGATAAGCTGGTATGCATTTTGCATTTACACAGTTGACCACACTTCAATATTGCCTTGTGTCAGACATATAAAATTTTAAGTTTTTTACAATCTTAGTTTTCCTTAAGGAATAATAAATCTCAATAAGAATAAGGAAAAAAGGGAGAAAGAGAAAAAAAAAAAAGAGAAAAAAAAAAGGGGGAAAGAGAAAAAAAGGGGGAGGGAGGGAGGATCTCTAGGTATCTATCATGTCATATACGAGGCACCGGGTCGGATCTTACCTCTATAAGCTGGGTAAACCTATCTGAGCATTGGAAGGTGTGCCATGGCCTCCATATTAATTGTAATTTGTTTATTTTATCTGAAGCAATGGCTATAGTCTCTTCCATATTATAGATATCTCTGACTGCGGACGCCCATTCTCTAGTTGATGGGGATGTGGTAGATTTCCAATATTTCGGTATTAGTAATTTTGCTGCATTCAGGAGATGGCATACTATTGAATTTTTGTACTTATGATCTGCGACATCCGTAACATGTAAGAGACAGCATTCAGGGGTTAATGGAATAACTGTACCTGCAATTTCCTCAATCAACTCCCATATTTGAGTCCAGTACTCCACTATTTTTGTACACTGCCACCATATATGATATAATGTTCCTACTGATTGACCACACCTCCAGCATGTTTCAGATGTATTTGGGAACCACTTATTAATTTTCGCTGGTGTCATGTACCATTGGGTGAGAAGTTTGTACGCATTTTCTTGGAATCTAGTGCTCCTTGAACATTTATGTGTCATAGTACATGCTGTGATCCATTTTTTATCTGAAATTGCAACTTGTAGTACTTTTTCCCAATTTTCTTTAAACTTATCTGGTTTAATTCTTGCACTAGAAAGTAGCAGTGTATAAGTATATTACGTCGCTTTTTTAAATAGCGTTTGATCCAGACATATCTGTTCAAAAGCCGAAGTTTGTCTCCCACAGGCCTTCTTCCTCAAGGGTTCATTTAAAAAATGATGTATTTGTAGATATGACCAAAAAGGTATGGTTAAAGCATTATGTGTGTGTTTAAGTTGGTCTTTTCCTATAAGAGTACCTTCCTTCAAAAAATGTGCAGCGTCTTTAAAGTTACTATTTTCTCGTGCATTAAGCCAAACATCTGAGTACCCTGGCACAAATTCTGGGTTGTTTGTCAACGGCGTAAGCGGTCCCGGGGAACTCGATATATCATGGAGTTTGCTAACTCCGTGAAACGTTGCTAATGTCTGTTTTGTTAATGGGTGGGCCTTCGCTGTGGCCGGACATTTTTGCCATGTTATCCAAGGCAGAAATCGTAACGGACACTCTATACTTTCTTTGATTCGTGACAATGCCAATCGATGATTCGTGTAAAATTAGTTGCTTGATAATATAGTCGAAAGTCCAGTACTCCCATTCCTCCCCTCTCCTTCCGTCTAGTAATCAAGTTATGCCGTATTCGTGGCTGTTTATGTGCCCAAATAAATTGGGTCTGGATACTTCCGAGTCTAGCAAAATAGCTATTAGGAATCTTAATTGGCAGAGTGTGAAACAAATAAAGCAGTCTTGGAAGGATTACCATTTTAATAATGGCTGCTCTTCCAAACCATGAGAAAAATTTAGTATGCCATTGCTTCAAGTCTAGCTCAATTTGTTTAAGTAATGGGATAAAATTTTTAGAGTACAAAGTATCCAAACTCGGGGTTGTCCAAACACCCAAATATTTCAGGGCCCCTGTGACCCATCTGAGGGAACTTTTTTCTTTTATCTGTGATAGTTTACTTTCGGGGACATTTAGATTAAGTACTTCCGATTTTGAAAAATTTATACATAACTATATTTTTCAAACGCTTTCATCAAGTTCGGAATCGTAATCAAAGGTTGTGTTACGTAAAATAACAAATCGTCTGCGTATGCCGCTACGTTGTACGTGTTCTCATTAACTTTCATCCCTTGTATTGATTTGTCCACCCTTACTTGTCTCAGAAAGGGTTCTATCGTCAAAATAAATAATAGTGGTGACAGCGGGCACCCCTGTCGTGTCCCATTTTTTATGATAATTGGTTCCGATAAGAGATGGTTTATTTTGATCCTCGCCGTTGGGCACTGATAGAGCGATGCTATCCATCCCATCATTTTAGGGGGAAAATTCACATGTCTGCAAGTTGTCATTAAAAAATCCCACACTACTCTGTCGAAGGCCTTCTCCGCGTCCGTCGACACGAGAAGGCCCTCGACATTTCGCTGTTGGGCATAATGTATTAAATTAAGCGTCTTAATTACATTATCTTTAGTCTCTCCTCCCACCACAAAACCCACCTGGTCATCCATTATTATTGTCGACAGATTAGGTTTGATTCTATTGGCCAATAATTTAGAAAACAACTTCAAATCAGTATTTAAAAGAGAGATGGGTCTATAATTAGCGCATTCATATGTTGATTTCCCTGTTTTGGGAATGACTGATATATGTGCATGAAGGAATGCAGGTGAGGTCTGTAGTGGGTCAGTAAGGGAATTCAAAGCCGGTATTAATTGAGGTATTAAAAGATCTGCGTATTGTTTATAATATGCGGAACTAAATCCGTCAGGGCCCGGACTCTTGTTTGGTTTAATATCTTTTAGTGCAAAGCGTAATTCGGTCTCAGTAATGGGTTGATCCAGATAATTAGCTACTTCCTCTGTGAGTGTTGGAAGCCCACTGCTCGTCAAATAAGCTGCAATGTTAGCCGCTCTATCTCCCGAGAATTCCGGGGTTCTGTGTTGTGGCGCAATATTATATAGTGATGAATAGAACGTATGAAACTGTGCTGCGATTTTTTCTGCTGCTAATTCTATTTTACCTGATACGTTCCTAATCCCTGTTATAATATTTGAGTTCTGAGCTGTTCTAAGCGCCCTTGCAAGATATCTACCACTCTTATCTCCATGTTCATAGTAGACCCCCTTACATAAAAAAAATAGCCGCTTAGCTTTCACCTCAATTATCTGTTGGAGTTCTTCGCGTTTCTGTAGCAACTCTGTTGCGACATTTACTGACAGAGATTTCTTATGCGTTTTCTCTAGATTGGAGATTGAATGCATAAGAGTTTGAATCTTTTTTTCTCTTTCTTTTTTCCGTTGTGAGCCCAGCTTAATGAGTTCTCCCCTTATGACACTCTTATGTGCCTCCCATCTAACCATCGGGGTAGTCTCTTGTAGCGTATTCAACCTAAAATATGATTGTATGTGTTGTATTATCTGGGTATTAATAGTTGGGTCTGCAATTAAGTCTGCATTCAATCTCCAATTAAAAACTCTGGGTATATTGTTTGTTTTTAACGTCACAGATATTGGTGCATGGTCCGAAAGGACCTGTGTCCCAATCCTTGCATGTGATATATTATTTATGTCCCTTTGTGAGACAAATAAATAATCAATACGTGCATATCTATCATGTATTGCCGAGTAATGGGTGAAATCTCTACCCTCCGGGTGTAAAGTTCTCCAGGAATCTACCAAAGTTAATGATTGGATTAATTCTTTTATCCGAGCAAGGGTCTACTAGCGTATGCATGAGCTTTTGTTTGAAGTATCTTGTAATGGTTGGAGAGGTATATTCAAATCTCCACCCACTATCACCCGTCCCTTGGCAAATCCTAAAAGCATGTTTACCATTTTTTGGCAGAACCCCAATTGTGACCTGTTTGGGAAGTACACACTCGCGAGGGTAGTGGGTATTCCCGACGGCTCCCTCAAAAATGCTTATTAGGAGGCGGGCGAGTTGGAGAAAGGGTATGTGCAAAAAAAAAAAAGGGGGGGAGGGGGGGGGGGGAAGGAAGACCTCTATCATTCACTTATTTTACAAGTACTACACATCCTATTTATGTACCATCCCCCCTCTTTTCCCCTTAATCAATTACTAGATGCTGGAAGAGAAGTCTCCTCTTTCATCTCTTAAACACAGTCCCCTTAATGTTTTATACATCAAACAGATTCAGTTCATCTTCACTTATATGAAAAATATTTCCAGCCTTATAAATATATATAAAAAAAAAAAAGAAAAAAAGAAAAGGGGGAAAAGGGGGGGGGGAGAGGAAAACCTCCACCATTCACTTATTTTACTAGTACTACACACCTTGTTTGTATACCAACCCCCCTCCTTTCCCCCTAATCAGTTGATAGGTGCTGGAAGAGAAATATCCTCCTTCATCTCTCACACGAAATTCCCTTAGTATTTTATACATCAAACAAATAAAATTTGTCTTCACTTATTTGAAAAAATATTTCCAGCCTTATAGATATATAAAGACCTTAATAGACTAATCCAAAAGCCCAACGATAAAAGCAAAGACAAACAAACAGAAAAAAAAAAACACCCAAAAAGGGGAGAAAAAAAATTGAATTTCCCATTCTCCTTCTCGTCTTCCTCCATGCTTGGCTATTTCACATTGTTATTTTTTTCTTTTTATATTATTCTTGCTGCAGAATGTTTTTATTTCTACTTTCCAGGCCTCGCACTTCTGCTCTTCTTGTTCTGAGGTCTTTTTTCTGGTGATTGGACAGGCGAGCGCCTTAGTTCCTCATTTAACATGGGAAGCTTATATTCCTGATACCATTCCGGAAGTTCCACTATTGGTATTTGTAAACATTCACAAAAATCTCTCAGATCGTTAGGCGATCCAAGAGTATGCATTCTACTCTGTAGAGTCACAGTTAGCGCAAAGGGAAACCGCCATTGATATTTAAATTCTCTTTCCCGCAATACTGTTAGGAGGGGACGTAAGGCTTTTCTATTTCTCAAAGTGATCTGAGAAAGATCTTGAAATATCTGAACCTGTGCGTCTTTACATTTGATTTCTTCTTTTTGTCTTGCTTTAGACATAACCTCCTCTTTCAATTGAAAGCTTTGAAAACAACATATAATGTCTCTAGGGGGTCCGCTGTCTCTGCCTTTGGCTCGCAATACTCTATGTGCATGTACCAGGTCAATCGTTGCATCCTCATGTCTCTCCAACAATAAATTAAACATCTTTTGTAATGTTTGGGGTATTTGGTCTTGTACAATATCCTCCGGGATGCCTCTAATTCTCAAATTACAGCGTCTCCCTCTATTATCTAAGTCCTCCAGACTTTTATTGATCTCAATTAAATGTGCCGCATGTGAAACAGCTATGTGTTCCAATCTCCCAATTGATCTGTCTCTCTGGGCACCCACCTGTTTCGCTATCAGGAACTGTTCAGACAGTTTAAGAAAATCTGATTTTAAATCAGTGATGGCCGCTGAGAGTGTAGACTTAATGTCTGCTGCAATATTATTCATTGCGGTAAGTGTTAGGGGGGGTCCTCCACGAACCCTTTGCTTACCCCTTCCCCCGGTGAGAGTTGGGAGTTCTCACTGCTCTCCTCCTCTCCGTCTGTCAGCGCCATCTTGTCCATCCTCATGCCACTCTTGGTAGTTGTTTGCGTTTTGAATAGCTCCGAGATGTTTCGGTTAGCCATAGCCGAGGATGTGCGGTGTTTCCTGCTGCTCTGTGCGGGGAGATGTGTGTAGAGGGACACCCTGCCCATCATCCACCGCCGCCTCTGGAGCCAAGCCGCGCGCCTATGCTGTGGAGCCGTTCACTTCCCGCAGCTCCTCAGTGTGCTGCCTTCCGCATCGTGCGTCAAGCCACGCCCCCCTCCACATACGCTCTTTTAAGTTATAATATGTTTGATAGTCGATTACTGTACTAGCTAATATTCTTGTTCTATGTTCCTCACTTTTTCATTATTTCAGCAGTTACAAAGCTGTATGTGATTTCTTAGATATTCAATAAAAATATTTTGGATGAAAAAAAAAAATATGCACAGGAATAAAATGTATAAACTTGTGTTCTTTTCTCCATTTTGTCTGTGTAATGTAGGAGCACTTAACCTTATGCGTATGTGGGGGGATGGGTGGTCTGTGGTCCTAGAGGCTTCTCACCAGCAACTATAGGCACTTGCTGGACCCACAGAGGAGTTGTTGAAGTTTTGAAAGGATGAGAGAGCCACACCAATTTTATTTTGTAACAGCCAATGCATTTACTTGGCCTTTCTAATCCAAGTACCTGCATCATCCTGTTTTTAGCCTTGATGAAGGGGAGTGCTGAGCCCCCGAAATGTGTTAGCTTTTACATAATAAAAGGTTTGTACAAGCTGGTGTGGCACTCCCGATTCTTTCAAAACTTCAATTTTCTCAATTTTGTAGGAACCCCAAATTGCACCCGCCTTCATATGTTTATAAAAGGGATGCATTTTTACAGCAAAGAGCAGACATTCATAGTAATAGTAGAAAAGGATGAGATAAAATGTCATACAAACCTACCTGGGTATTGGAGCACTGCACAGAAAGTGACATGAATGATGTGTTCTGGACAGACCAGATATTCCACTCTGGAGCCAAGAGGCACATAATATTTAGTGTTCAAAGCAATTCTCCTCTGCTAGGGTCATTGTTTTTAACACAGAACATTTTCATGCAGGACAAGTCCTATCTTAGCTTAAAAATACTGAAGTGTGTTTTATTGGTGAAAAGATAGAACACAACTCTTACTCTCCTCCCCTGCCCAGCATAATGCATAGAGGAAGAGAGAGGTCACAGTGTGGAGCAAAAAAAAAAAAGAGTTTAGAGCTATTTTTGCATTCATAATTCACTTTTACCTTTTGTCCTCCTTATGGCACTGCTGGTCATGTGACATCTACTGTCACATTTGTAGGTCTGCTACCATGATACTCTCATGCTGATCCTCTTGCTGATGTCACCTTTTAATTGGCACACCAAATTTTTAAGCAGAAATTTCTAAGTTGCAGAGAAAGTTAAATGTTTTAGTAGGTAACATCCTGTACTATGTACACATATTTCTGTAGGGTGAACATTCTGTGCTATGCACCAACATTTCTGTAGTAATAAGGTTTTTAAGAACCACTAACCCAAAAAACCTAATATATAGTTGACAGCTTGTTCACAATTGCAAAGAATTGTGGGTCCATCCTGAGCTCTGCATTTATATTTTTGTTGTGTTACACTGTGTTGGCACCAGTAATACTCAAAACCTATTTTTTTGGAGAGCTGTTTTAGGTTGCATCTTCATTAAAAAGGACAATCCTGAAGGGTCTATGTTTAAAAAATTTGCTTTGCAAATGTCTTATCTTTTTTTAACCACTTGCCTACCAGTCACGTTGACTGTACTGCGGCAAAGTGGCTCGTTATCGGCGACATAGACCTATGTCACCAGACATTCCCCTCTCTCGGCGGCACTCCCGCTGTATTCAGTTACAGCCAGAGCTGGGCCAGGGGAGGAGCGGCGGTGATTACCGCCGCTCTTTCCCGATCGTCGGGGATCTTGTGTGGAAATCCGCCCGCTTGTGTAAACAAAGCGGGCGGATCTCCTAAGTGACAGGCAGGGTCAGATTGCAGGGTTCAGCATAGCTGACCCTGCGATCTGTCCCTGTGTCACTCAGTCACCTCCCCCCACACACGTTAGTAAGCACCAGGCATACATTAACCCTTCCATCTCCAATAAAAAATAACCCCTTCCCTGCCAGTGTCATTTTTACAGTAACAGTGCATATTTTTAGCACTGATTACTGTAGTAATGTCGCTGGTACCCCCAAAAGTGTCAAAAATGTAAGTCAAGGGTCCGATCTGTCTGCCGCAATGTTGCAGTCCCGCAAAAAAAATCGCAGATCGCCGCCATTACTCGTTAAAAAGAAAAAACACCAAAAAATTACAGAAATCTTTCCCTTAGTTAGTAAACGCAATAACTTTTGCGCAAACCAATCAAAATACGCTTATTGTGATTTTTTTTACCAAAAATATGTAGCAGAAAACAAATTGGCCTAAAATGATAAAAAATTTAGATTTTTACATTTTTTTGGGGGGGAATTTCATATAAAAAAATGTGAAAAATATTGTTATTTTTTCAAAATTGTTGCTCTCTTTTTGTTTATAGTGCAAAAAGTAAAAATCGCACAGGTGATCAAATACCACCAAAAGAAAGCTCTATTTGTGGGGAAAAAAAGACATAAATTTAATTTGGGTACAGCGTTGCACGACTGCGCAATTGTCCGTTAAAGAAATGCAGTGCCGAATCGCAAAATATGGCCTGGTCAGGAATGGGATAAAATCTTCCGGTCATAAAGCGGTTAAAAATACGCTCATTGAGAATTTTTTTGTCATAGACATGTAGCTAAATACAATTTGGCCTAAATATATGACAAAAATTTAATATATTGGATATTTTTTAGCTGTCAAAGTAGAAAAATATTGTTATTTTTTCAAAATTGTCGCTTTGTTTAAATAATATCGCAAAAAATGAAAATTGCACAGGTGATCAAATACCACCAAAAGAAAGCTCTGTTTGTGGGGAAGAAAAGGACATAAATTTTGTTTGGGTACGGCATTGCATGACTGCACAATTGTCAGTTAAATTTGCACAGTGCCGAATCACAAAAAGTGGCCTGGATGTAAGACAGCAAAATCCTCCGGTGGTAAAGTGGTTAAAAAAAAGAATAGTACCCATTTTGTTTGTAATATTGCAATGTTCTGTTGTTGTCTTAGTGTCAAAGTAAATGTAACATTCAATCCTAAAAGAAAAATAGCTATAAAAACATTCAACCTTAAGAGTTCAAGTACATTTATTAATAGAGAAAATAGCACAAAAGGCTAAGAATATTTGACCAACCGGGTAAATAATATGAGGGAGAACTCAGCACTGTGTTCACAGTCAAGTGAGATTTCTGGGGAAGGTGTCCAGCGGGGACCGGGATGGCTGCTGCTTTCTAAAGCTCCAATCCCTCTCCTCTCCTTACAGAGTAGTGAAAAGGGCGACCCATTTCCTAAATTCAGTGACATTGGACTCAGGGCTCACTCCCAAAAATGCTGAAGTGGCAGAATACACGCTCAGAGCCCCAGAAGCTAACTGCCTTCTTAACACTCTCAGCAGGGCAGGATATACATCATGGTGGCGGCTCCTCTTCAGCCTCACTGTCTACAGCACCTTCTGATTCTAACACCAGCTCAGACTCTTCTCTCTGCGCAGTGCTCAATTCCCCAGCATATCAAGCCACTGGTGAGTCATCTTCCACTTATATCCATGCAACTAGAAGCCCTGCCAAAACGAAGAAAATTAGGAAGGGAGATGACTGTGCCTCTGAAGATTTCACATTGCCATGTTCTCAACAGTCCCCTTTTCTAGAGGATTTCCCTGTTTGCTCCTAGTCGGTCTACATTACTGATCTTAAGTCTCCAAATCCTGACAAAGAGCTTAGTTTACCATCCAATTACAGGCCCATATGTCTACTAAATTCAGACGTAAACATTTATGCGAAGGCACTTGCTTTGAGACTTAACTATATCCTGCCTACCCTCATACATCCAGATCAAGTAGGTTTTATTAAGGGGCATCAAGCCCCGGATTCCACCAAAAAAAGGAAGGTAGGTATGGATCAGAAGGTGAGTAACTGGATAGAGAACTGGCTCCAGGGGAGAGTACAGAGGGTGGTGATTAATGGGGAGTACTCGGATTGGGCGGGTGTGGAAAGTGGGGTCCCCCAGGGTTCTGTCCTGGGACCAATCCTGTTTAATTTGTTCATAAATGATCTAGAGGAGGGGATATCTAGCACAATCTCAGTATTTGCAGATGATACTAAACTAGGCATGCCAATATCTTCTATGCAGGATGTGGAAACCTTGCAAGCAGACCTGAACAAAATAACGGGGTGGGCAACTACATGGCAGATGAGGTTTAATGTTGATAAATGTAAAGTAATGCACTTGGGGGCCAGAAACCAGAAAGCAAGCTACTCACTAGGGGGGGAACCTCTGGGTGAGTCTAGGATGGAAAAGGACTTGGGGGTACTGGTAGACAACAAGCTTGGCAGTGGCATGCAATGCCAAGCCGCCGCAAGCAAAGCCAACAGAATACTGGGATGTATAAAAAAGGGGATTCACTCCAGAAATAAAGAGATTATTCTCCCACTCTACAAGACTCTGGTCCGGCCACATCTGGAGTATGCTGTCCAGTTCTGGGCACCGGTCCTCAGGAAGGATGTGCTGGAACTGGAGAAAGTCCAGAGAAGGGCAACAAAAATAATTAGGGGAATGGAGGACATCAGCTATGAGGAAAGACTACAAGCCCTGAACCTTTTCTCTCTGGAGAAAAGACGATTGAGGGGGGATATGATATCAATGTACAAATACTGTACTGGTGACCCGAGCATAAGGAACAAACTATTCAGAGAAAGGAGATACAATAAGACACGTGGCCACTCACTAAAACTAGAGGAAAGGCGGTTTAACCTTAAAGTGCGTAAGGGGTTCTTCACTGTAAGAACGGTAAGGATGTGGAATTCTCTTCCACAAGCAGTCATATCAGCAGGGAGCATTGATAGTTTCAAAAAACTATTAGATGGACACCTTAAAGACCACAACATACAGGGGTATACAATGTACGGTTAAAAGCAAACACACACACGCATCATAGGTTGAACTGGATGGACTGATGTCTTTTTTCAACCTCACTAACTATGTAACTATGTAACTATGTAACTATGTAATGCTCAGCATCCTTGGATATGTCGAAATCCACAAATTCCACAAACTCCCAAAAGCCTTTGATCGGATACAACTGGGGTTCCTCAAAGCAAGTCTACTTAAATTCAGGTTTACATCCCTGATTTTATCTGCTATGTTGGCCTTTTATTCAAACCCTTTAGTGTAAGTTTATACATCTGAAATGAAGAGCTGGGCGAACGGTTCAGGCTGAGCAAAAGTTCGGCCCGAACATCGCCTGTTTGCCCGTTCGGCCGAACATCCACTGCACAGTACATTCTAAGCCCTGATTGGGCAAAGCTTTGCCCATTCTGGGTGCACTGAATAGCTGGTTGTTAAGGAGCAGGCCCAGGAAGCTGGCTGCGGCATCCTTAACAAAGGATGAGTCATCAGCTGTTAATGGGCTTCCCCGCTGACAGCTGAATAAAAAAAAAAAAAACATTGCCAGCAATAAAAAGTAAAAAAAATAGGTTTGGGGCCCCCCAAAATTTATAGCAGCCCTTTATCCGAGCCCCCAGATCTCAGCCCCCCTATGTGAATGAGTATGGTGTACATTGTACCCCTACCCATTCACCAAAAAAAGTGTCAAAAATAAATAAAAACAATGGACAGGTTTTTGACAATTCCTCTATAAAAAAAAATAAAAAAAACAATGTCCCACAATGTCGATCCAATGTCTGCCGGACCTGTAGAAAAAAAAGATCCCCCGTCAATGAAGGCTAATTGCCTACTGCAGGCTCCACCGTTTGACAGTTCTTATATAGATAAGGGGCAGAGCCACCTGAAGATGTCCCCTGGTAATCTGGCCCCCTTGTGACATCACCGACCGCTGCATGCTGGGTCGGTGACATCATAAGGGGGTGGTGCCAGCAGGTGACATCGCCAGGTGGCTCTGCCCCTTACTTATAAGAACTGTCAAACAGCGGAGCCTGCATTATGCGGCCAGTGATGATGACAGTGGAGCATTTTTTTTCTTTTTTGGGTCCAGTGGTGGTGGCAGGCAGCGGATCTACATGGGGGGGGGGGCATTTCCTAAATTTTTGTTAATAAAGGAATTGTCAAAAACTTGTCTAATGTTTTTATTTATTATTGAAACTTTTTTGGTGAATGGATAGGGGTAAAAAGTAACCCAACACTCATTCACATGGGGGGGGGGCGTTATCTGGGGGATCCCTTGTTAAACTAGTATAGTTCAGGAGGGTTGCTCGCTCAACCCCCCCCCCCCCCCCGCATGATTGCATAGGGTCTGGTATCGATTCTGTAGAGGATCCCACACCATTTTTTTTTTTTTTATTTGGTGTGGGGTTCCCCTCTAAATCCAAACTATACACAAAGGGCCTGGACTGGGGAGGACCCCATGCTATTTCTTTCTTTATTTGTTTTAAATAGGCAGGTGCTGGCAAACTGCGAGTCAATTTAAATGTAATTTGACTCATTTTTTTTCTTTAAAAATGTCATCTTTGCTTCAGCAGGTTTTATACATGCTACATATGCCCCACTTTACAGGCAGACAAAGATGACTCCCCAAGGAACTATATTTAAAGGAATTTTGCATTTTTGTTGTTTCACTTTAAGCATCATTCATATCATTGCTCCTTTAAAAATGACCAAACAGGGGAAAAGTTATGCCCTGAACCACAAACTCCATTTAAATCTATGGGAGCCAAACATGAGGAATCAATAGTGCCTATTTTGAAGGCTTATATGCAAGTAATTGGCCATAAAAGGGGTATGGGGGGTTGGGTACTGCCCTGCTTAAAGTGAAACAAAAAAAAGAAAAAAATCTTTTAAATATAGTGCTTGGGGTGTCCCCTTAGTCTGCCTGTAAAGTGGCACATCTGTAGCATGTATAGAACCTGCTACAGCAAAAATTACATTTCTAAAGAAAAACAAATGAGTTGCAATTGCCAGGACCCACCTATTTAAAAAAAGAAAAAAGTGGCATGGGGTGTTCCTCCATTCCATCCTTTGCCAAAATGTAAAAAAAACAGAGTAGGGTCCCCCCCAAAATCTATACTAGACTCTTATCCAAGCATGCAGCCTGGCAGGTCAGAAAAGGGGGGGGGGCGAGCAAGCACCCCCCTCCTGAACCATACCAGGCCTCATGCCCTCAACATGGGGGCGTGCTTTGGGGTGAGGGGGCTCTGTATCCCTCATTCCTTTCTCCCAGCCAACCGGTGTGCTGACATATAGCAGCCCTGCTAATTTACAGACTCTTCTCCGGTCGTCCGGAATTCTCTTACTGACACTTTCCCAACAATCGTCCCTCCAGTTCCCTTTCTTTCACTCCTCCCCCTTGTCATCTTCTATGTGTCCCAGGATATACAAGCCCTGCAAATGGCTTGAATCCTCCACCCTGCACACCCCCCCCCCCCCCAACACTGTCTCCTTACTATAAAATAGAGATTAATCCCTCTACCCCTCCCTGTCAGCCAGCCTATTTGCTTTAGTTATACTATGGCTATTCCTAACCCGCCAACAGTATTCCCCATGCCCATCCCTAACAATCTCTTTCAGTCCCATTGACTCTCATCTATTTGCTTCTCCTCCCCTTCCCTCATGCCAGCACAAATCATCCTCTTTTTTATCCCTATATAGACCAGGATCCCCCAGTTTTCACTCCAGTTCTTCTCTACCTACCCCATGATTCCCAGCCCCATTCTCCCCCACCCCCCCCACCAATTGTTTTTGCAGAGGTTAAGGAAGAACCCCAAGGCAGACCTTACTACTAATGCTGCTTGTGTGGGCAAGATTTGTTATCCACCAATACCTGCTGACCCTCCTCTTCTTTTCATTCGATGTGATTGGTGCAGTACCCATCCCACCCACACAAGCAGCAGCAGTAATAAGTTGCTCCACCTAAGGGTTCTTCCTTAACCTGTGCAAAGCGCCAGCCTGCCAAAATAGGTAGGATCTGTGACAGCTTCAGGAGACCATATCTGTAATATACATTGCTGCCACTATACTGTACCCTCCTGCTCCCTGTACTATGTCCACTTACCCTCCCCCTGTACTGTACCCTCCTAACCAATGTATTTTGCCCTCCTGCTCCCCCTCCCATACTGTACCCCCTGTACTGTCCCCCCCCCTGTACTCTTATAACCGCTGCACTGTGCCCTCCTGCCCCCTGTACACTGTACCCTCCTGTCCTGCACTGCAATTTTGTAACTTATGTTGTGTTTGTGCCCACTAATAATTTTTTTCATGTATTTTTAGTGAAAATGTTATTTTGATACCTTTTTTTGTGGTGGAGGGGGGGGGTGCTGTCAGGTAAGCTGTACTGGGCCCTGTAATTTATAACAGCAGACCTGCCTGTATGAAGGATATGTAGCACCCTCCTAGGTAGGTGCTAGGATAGTTACCTAGCTGTTATGTTTTGTTGTGTTTCTGATAAATTTAGTTGCCACATGGTAGGCATTGTAGCTGTAATTGCATGACAGGCAAAATAATATTCTGCTCACTATAATCAGTGAAGCTGCAATCTGCTAGTTATGTCTGCTCAGTGTTTTCAGCTGCTGCTAGTTCTGCCTATGGCTTCCTCTGTATTCTAGAGATAGGAGACGTTTCTGAAAAGTAAGTGTAAAGCTATGCAGATGGCAGCATAAATATGGATGCAGCCCTGGCTTATCCCAGAGAGACAGGCTCTGAAGGTGAGCTGGGTGACTGTATTTTTTCTGTGGTCTTGTCCCAGAATGGAGGAGTCCAGCCTGGGGGAGGCACGCTGCCTCCCCAGACACAAGCTGCTGAAGGAGGCCTTAGGTGGGCAAACCAAGGTGAGGAATTCAGAGATCCAGGTGATTAGAAGAAGCTGACTTAGGGGAGCTGTCTGCTATACATCTGTTTGGTATCACTGGAGGATATCCCTTGGAAGATTAGAAGGCACATCCATTTTTCCTTGGGCATCATGAGTACAGACATTACTGGACCTTGGGCACCTTATCCTCTAGATAACCCTCTGGTGCCTAGTTAAAGTCAGCTGTGGGTCTATTTAAAGGGTAAGCGGGCTGGGGGCCCTGAAGAGCTCTGTCCATATATTTTCCACTAAAGAGAAGGGGCTTTGCTCTACAATTTCTACTACTACATAAGCAAGTTATGTATGTCTTAACTGAGAGGGGTATATGCAAATGCAAGGAGCCTAGCTAATAAAATGGATGAGTTGGAAATTTTAGTACATGAGGAGGACATAGACCTTGTGGGAATAACGGAAACTTAGTTCGACCCCTCACATGACTGGCTGGCCAATATCCAAGGGTATTCTGTGTACTGAAAGGACAGGGTAGGAAAAAGAGGGGGAGGGGTATGTCTCTATGTCAATAACAATGTAAGGGTGATAGAGAGGAATGATATTACGGAAGGGTTGATTACGGAGTTAGAATCCGTATGGGTAGAACTCCACAGGGAAGAAGAAAAGAGAAAAGTAATTGTGGGGGTTTGCTATAGGCCACCCAACCAAAGGGAGGAGGTAGAGCTGGAATTTATATCACTATTGGGAAAAGTGGCAAAACTGGGATCAGTCATCGAATTGGGGGACTTCAATTATCCCGACATTGACTGGGAAGAGGGGGCTACACACTCACAGAAGGCCCGTCTATTCATGGAAACCTTACAGGATAACTACATGTCTCAGTTGGTGGATTCTCCTACTAGAGAAAATGCAGTCCTGGATCTATTGATCACTAATGACCCAGACCTAATCTCGGAGGTAGGAGTCCAGGACAACCTAGGCTCTAGCGATCACAGGATGATCACATTTAGCGTAAATAACAATATAACAAGGCAAGTGGGGAACTTAAGAACCCTAAACTTCAGAAGGGCAAACTTTCCCAAATTGTGCTCCATGATGGAAAGGGTAAACTTGGACCAAACCCTAGGAACACTGACCAGGGAGGAAAAATGGGATTGCTTTAGGAACATATTAAACAAATGCATCTCGCAGTGCATTCCTATGGGAAATAAATTTAGAAGAGACAAAGTCAAACCTGGCTGTCTAAACCGTAATGTTAAAAAACTTATTAAGGGGAAAAAATTGGCCTTCAAGAAATATAAATCAGAGGGCACAGTATTGGCTTTCAAGCAATACAAGGAAGCAAATAAGAAATGTAAATATGAAATCAAAATGGCTAAAATCAGCTTTGAGAGACAAATAGCGGAGGATAGTAAAAAGAACCCAAAGAAATTCTTTAGATATATCAATAGCAAAAAAACTAGGGCAGAGCATATTGCACACATAATTAACGATGATGGGAGGATGGTTACAGAGGACACTGAAAAGGCAACTGTTCTGAACGCCTTTTTCGCGTCAGTATTTACTCAGGTAAAGGAGGGGTACACTGACCATGGCTGTATGGTTAGTAGTAATACACAGGACTTGCCGCTATGGCTAACAGAGGGTGAAATTAGGGAAAGGCTGGATAAAATTAACGCAAACAAATCACCAGGCCCGGATGGCGTACATCCGAGAGTACTCAAAGAACTTAGTAAGACTATATCTAGACCACTGTTCCTGATCTTTGCTGACAGTATTATGACAGGAAATGTACCAGGGGATTGGAGGAACGCTAACGTGATACCGATATTCAAAAAAGGGCAGAGGCATGTCCCGGGAAATTATAGGCCTGTCAGTCTGACATCGATAGTATGTAAACTTCTGGAGGGGATGATAAGGGACTATATCGTAGAGATTGCTAAAGACAACAACATCATCAGCAGTAACTAGCACAGGTTTACCAATGGGCATTCTTGTCAAACCAATCTCTTAACATTCTACGAGGAGGTGAGCTATGAGCTAGATAGGGGGAGACCAGTGGATGTGGTGTACCTGGATTTCGCTAAGGCGTTTGATACAGTTCTCCACAAGCGCTTAATTTATAAAATAAGGTCTGCAGGCATCGACCGCAAGGTCTGCTCTTGGATACGGAACTGGCTAAAAGGGCGTGTTCAAAGGGTGGCAATAAATAGCGCATACTCAGACTGGTCTGAGGTGGTAATACACAGAGAAAGGAAAGTGAGGAACCAAAGAACAGTTCCCCAAAAGTGGTTGCATAAAGGGATGCTCACAACTGCTATATTCAAAAATAGTAAACTTTATTGAAAAACAAGACATTTCATGGTGTATAAAGAACCCCTTAGTGAAGGGATAATGGTATACATAATGGAATCAATTGCGATGTAAAGTAGCATGAGACTATATTAAAAACAATACAATGACAAAAACACACATAGCTGGCCACACACCCACCAGGATAAATGGATACACTGATGCAGTGGCTCACAGTATTTAGCTCAAATCGAGCCCTCTAATACTGTGATAAACCACTGGAAGTGTATCGGCATGCCCCATAAGCCCTAAGATTCAGAGGGATACCAAGACAAGGTATTATCCATTTACCAAGATTCATATAGCATTAAATTAATCAAATTCATGAACCGTCACATAGGGTATGGTGAAGGATAGTGATTATATATTGTATTCGCTGGTCTGTTGTAGAATCTGGTGATCAGCCAGGGAACTACCTATCAACTTTACAATATCCCAAATTGTGACTGGTATGCAATCAGGACACTCCTCTCGTTTACGGACAACTGGAGTCCTTCCGGTCATGTGGATGAACAGACTGCTGAAATCACTTTTGAATCAAAGAATGGCATGGGGTGGGTGGAGGTGATCAAATAATGGATGGAATGGATATGCTGCCAGTCTCTAATGTATATGAAAAATCACAGGGATGGCCAGACTGGAATCAGAGGCATTCAATCATGATAGATCAGGCAGCCAAACATAATGATCGTCCAGGGACAAAGATGATACTCTCATACAGTGATGTGTAGAGTATTAGAGGAGGGTAAGGGAGAGACGCTAGATTCAGATTGAACTGCGCAGGCTCCCACCAGTTAGGGTCTAGACATACATAGGCAGGAGTGCTGCCGGACTTGCTCCACAGAGTTTATTCCTTTCTAACACATCAGATAACTAGGTTCCTGTTTGTCCTCTTCTTGAGTCTTTCAATGTATAAAAGCTCCGAGCCCCCCCAGCGATGACTCCATAAGGCCCCATATATACTCCTGCCTATGTAATGTATTAGCTTTGATTGAATTAATGGGAACACATTCCTACTTTATTCATATAATATATAAAAAATCTTTTTAATTAACAAAGGTATATCTAGGTCCGCCCTTCCTCTTGTTCTGAGTAAGATGAGATGAATATTATTTGAAAATAGCCCCTGTGTTTAATTAATACATCTATATTGACACACGACAAAAAGAGGAATGATCCTCTGAGTGTATAGTCTTTCTATTCCTTTCTTTACCCATAAGGATTATAAATATGAATATACTATAAATATAAGAACTGTGCTGAATTAACAAATATATTTATGAATTTCCTGATCAACCTTGTTTAAGATGAATTTCTGATGCTGCTCCACCTCCCTAAATAATTAAATTAATCTATCTATAATTATATTATAAAAAATGGGGTAAGGCTGGGTCAGGAAGTATACCAGCACTCTACTTGTTTTGACTATTACCTCTTTAAGGGGCTCTTGGTGTCCATGCACCACATAGATATAGATGTATTTATAACAATATGTAATAAGAGGTGGAATGTACTTTGTAATAAATGGTCCTTTCCCGAATTTCCCCACATAGGTGGATAAAAGGTATTTATTGGGAATGTATACTATATTTAATTTGTGAACTTTAATATGTATAGATCAACCCCCTACTTACTTAGACTGTGGACAATGTTGGAACGATATTATGGTGCAAGCCCCATTTTTTGAATTTGCCCTCCTTGGTGGGGAAACAGAGATATTGGAACACACTAGTTTAACATCTGTTTAAATATGTTAATTGTTTTGAAACGATCATCCAGTGAATTGCCCTCTTTGTGAGCAGCTCTGGAACCGCAATGACTAGGATATAACAATTTGTATATGTACCCTTACAAATCCACAAGATGGCGTCTTTTTAAAACGTGAGCCGGGTTATAGATCTGAGGTATGCTTGCAATTACATCAACTGTGACTGGTTTGCAATCAGGAGATGCCTCTTTAAAACATCTCCCTGCCCATACAATGACGTCCTGAAGAAGCATGCGTCACGCACGCGAAACGCGTTGACGTCACACGCTGGCCACACACCCGTTGGAACAGTCTATTGTCCGTAGTCATAGCCACCCAAGCGTTCAAACAGCTACTTGCGGCGGACGCCACTGATCGCGGGTGCCTTGGAGGGGCTGACTGCAGCCGAAGCAACCAGTACCAGGAGACATCTAGACACTATCGACGCCTGTCGGCCTCGTGTATGGACCCAGCCATCCATCTCTGGAAAGTTCTCTGCAATGAGGAGACCTGAAGGAAGTCACTAGGGATAGAGAAAAGGCTGTGAACACCAGGTATTTCCAAATAGTATGGGACTTTGGTAAAGCGGTAGGCATTACGGCTGGAATATATTTCATGTGATACACTCTGATCACTACTCATAAAAGCCGCTAACCGTCTAGACCCTAACTGGTGCGAGCCTGCGCAGTTCAATCTGAATCTAGCGTCTCTCCCTTACCCTCCTCTAATACTCTACACATCACTGTATGAGAGTATCATCTTTGTCCCTGGACGATCATTATGTTTGGCTGCCTGATCTATCATAATTAAATGCCTCTGATTCCAGTCTGGCCATCACTGTGATTTTTCATATACATTAGAGACTGGCAGCATATCCATTCCATCCATTATTTGATCACCTTTCCCCACCCCATGCCATTCTTTGATTCAAAAGTGATTTCAGCAGTCTGTTCATCCACATGACTGGAAGGACTCCAGTTGTCCGTAAACGAGAGGAGTGCCCTGATTGCATACCAGTCACAATTTGGGATATTGTAAAGTTGATAGGTAGTTCCCTGGCTGATCACCAGATTCTACAACAGACCAGCGAATACAATATATAATCACCATCCTTCAACATACCCTATGTGACGGTTCATTAATTTGATGAATTTAATGCTATATGAATCTTGGTAAATGGATAATACCTTGTCTTGGTATCCCTCTGAATCTTAGGGCTTATGTGGCGTGCCGATACACTTCCAGTGGTTTATCACAGTATTAGAGGGCTCGATTTGAGCTAAATACTGTGAGCCACTGCATCAGTGTATCCATTTATCCTGGTGGGTGTGTGGCCAGCTATGTGTGTTTTTGTCATTGTATTGTTTTTAATATTGTCTCATGCTACTTGATTCCATTATGTATACCATTATCCCCTCACCAAGAGGTTCTTTATACACCATGAAATGTCTTGTTTTTCAATAAAGTTTACTATTTTTGAATATAGCAGTTGTGAGCATCCCTTTATGCAACCACTTTTGGGGAACTGTTCTTTGGTTCCTCACTTTCCTTTCTCTGTGTATTACTTCACTAGGTTGCGGTGGCTCCCTGCATTATTATATGACCAAGTGGGAATTCCTTCTTGGTCTTCGGATGGTAGGTGACCATTTGTAATAATCAATTGGCCACACTGGTCTCCACACTAGGCTCTTCCAATATGGTCTGAGGTGGTAAGTGGGGTCCCCCAAGGCTCAGTCCTGGGACCAACCCTGTTCAATTTATTCATAAATAGCTTTGAGGACAGGATCAGTAGTTCTATATCAGTTTTTGCAGACGACACAAAATTGGGCAGGGCAATAACTGCACAGCATGAAGCAGATATCCTACAGAATGACCTGGACAAAATAATGGAGTGGGCAACGACATGGCAAATGAAGTTTAATGTGGAGAAGTATAAGGTTTTGCACTTGGGGACTAAAAGCATGAAAGCACAATACACTTTAGGGGGGGAACCTTTGGGGGAATCAAAAATGGAGAAAGATCTGGGAGTCCTGGTAGAGGATAGACTAAGCAATAGCATGCAATGTCAAGCGGCAGCTGCCAAAGCCGGCAGAATATTAGCATGCATAAAGAAATGGATGTATTCCAGAGATAAAACTATAATCCTACCACTTGATAAAACTCTGGTCCGACCACATCTGGAGTATTCTGTCCAGTTCTGGTCGCCGGTCCTCAGGAGGGATGTGTTGGAGCTGGAGAAAGTCCAGAGAAGGGCAACTAAACTAATTAGGGGATTGGAGGACCTTAATTATGAAGAGCGTCTGCAATTGCTTGATTTATTCTCCCTGGAGAAGAGGCGCCTGAGAGGGGACATGATAGCAATTTATAAATATCTCTATGGTGATCTCAGCATAGAAAAAAAGCTATTCAGTCGGAAGGATTGCATGAGGACTAGAGGACATACAATGCGATTAGAGGAAAATCGTTTTAACCTCAGGCAATGAGGGGGTTCTTTACTGTTAGGGCTACAAGATTGTGGAATTCTCTACCACAAGAGGTGTTTTCTGCGGGAAGTATGGTGGCTTTCAAAAGACTCTTAGACGTACATCTCAAGAATCAGAACATTCAGGGGTATGCGAGATGATTACGGCCACACACACCTACACAGGTTGAACTGGATGGACTATTGTCTCTATTCAACTTCACCTACTATGTAACTATGTAACTGTGTAAGAAAGGAAGATTAAGTCCTCGGTGTACATACAGTAGTTCCTAAGTTTAAAGTATCCCACTACTCACCTCATCCCTATCCAAGATCTCCAAAAAACAAAAACAACATCCCCTGGACTGGTCATTGAAGAAATGAGTGAAAGTGTTGTGTGCACCTGGCTGCCAAAAATACCTTGTGCCTGGCTGTGGGGAAGACCTGGGCATGGGCACAATTCCTGTGGCTCCTATGGGAGTCACGCTACAGCTATATAGGAATTCCACTACCCTATCCTTTCTTTTTCTTAAATAAAATACACTGATTTGGGTTATTTTTACTAAAGAAATGTAGCCAAATACAGTATCTCACAAAAGTGAGTACACCCCTCACATTTTTGTAAATATTTTATTATATCTTTCCATGTGACAACACTGAAGAATTGACACTTTTCTACAATGTAAAGTAGTGGGTGTACAACTTGTATAACAGTGTAAATTTGCTGTCCCCTCAAAATACCTCAACACACAGCCACTATTGTCTAAACTGCTGGCAACAAAAGCGAGTACACCTCTAAGTGAAAATGTCCAAATTTGGCCCAATTAGCCATTTTCCCTCCCAGGTGTCATGTGACTCGTTAGTGTCACAGGGTCTCAGGTGTGAATGGGGAGCAGGTGTGTTAAATTTGGTGTTATCACTCTCACTCTCTCAAACTGGTCACTGGAAGTTCAACATGGCACCTCATGACAAAGAACTCTTGGAAGATCTAAAAAAAAAATCATTGCTCTACATAAAGATGGCCTAGGCTAGTGAGGGCAAACCTTGGCAGCCCAGATGTTTTGGAACTACATTTCCCATGATGCTCAACTACACTGCAGAGTACATGAGCACCATGGGAAAAGTAGTTCCAAAACATCAGAGGTGCCAAGGTTCGCCATCACTGGCCTAGGCTATAAGAAGATTGCCAAGCGCCTGAAACAGGCTATAAGAAGATTGCCAAGCCCCTGAAACTTAGCTGCAGCATAATGGCCAAGACCATACAGCGGTTAAACAGCAAAGGTTCCACTCACAAGAGGCCTTGCCATGGTCGATCAAAGAAGTTGAGTGTATGTGCTCAGCATCATATCAAGAAGTTGAAATACAGTAGATGCATGAGTGCTGCCAGCATTGCTGCAAAGGTTGAAGGGGTCGGGGTCAGCCTGTCAGTGCTAAGGCCATACACCACACACTGCATCAAATTGGTCTGCATGGCTGTCATCCCAGAAGGAAGCCTCTTCTAAAAATGATGCACAAGAAAGCCCACAAACAGTTTGCTGAAGACAAGCAGACTAAGGACAAGGATTACTGGAACCATGTCCTCTGGTCTAATGAGACCAAGGTAAACTTATTTGGCTCAGATGGTGTCAAGCGTGTGTGGCAGCATCCAGGTGAGGAGTACAAAGACAAAGATTGAGGGAACCATAAATGACAACATGTACTGTGACATACTGAAGCAGAGCATGAGCCCCTCCTATCGGAGAGACTGGGCTACAGGGCAGTATTCCAACATGATAATGATCCCAAACACAACTCCAAGACAACCACTGCCTTGCTAAAGAAGCTGAGGGTAAAGGTGATGGACTGGCCAAGCATGTCTCCACACCTAAACCCTATTGAGCATCTGTGGGGCGTGCTCAAATGGAAGGTGGAGGAGCACAAGCTCTCTAACATCCACCAGCTCCTTGATGTCGTCAAGGAGGAGTGGAAGAGGACTCCAGTGGCAACCTGTGAAGCTCTGGTGAACTCCATGCCCAAGTGGGTTAAGGCAGTGCTGGAAAATATTGACACTTTGGGCCCAATTTGGACATTTTCACTTAGGGTTTGACTCACTTTTGTTGCCAGCAGTTTATACATTAATGGCTGTGTGCTGAGTTAGTTTGAGGGGGCAGCAAATTTACACTGTTATACAAGCTGTAAACTCACTACTTTACACGGTAGCAAAGTGCAATTTCTTCAGTTTGTGGTTTGATAAAGAATGCTTAGTCGTGTGAAACACGTCATCCTTTTGCCCCCTGCATGATGCCTGTTACATCCTGTGCCTTTTTTTTTTTTTACTTTATTATTAAATTCTGATTGCATCCAATGGGAAGTGAGAAAATTCCTCTACTCTTCTTACAATTGTCAATTCTTCAGTGTTGTCACATGAAAAGATATAATAAAATATTTTAAAAATGTGAGAGGTGTACTCACTTTTGTGAGATACTGTATATTTTGGCCTAAATTTAGGAAGAAAGATTATTTATTTGCAAAATTTTATAACAGAAAAACTTTTTTTTTTCTAAATTGTTTGTATTTTGTTTATTTACTGTATATAGCATAACATAAAAAAAAAACAGTGGTGATTAAATACTTCAAAAAAGAAGCCTCTATCTCATCTAAAAAATGATAAGAAATTAATTTGGGTACAGTGTTGCATGACTTCATAATTGTCATTCAAGTGTGACGGCTCTGAAAACCTAAAAATGGTCTTGGGTAGGAAGGAGGTTAAAGTGTCCAGTATTGAAGTGGTTAATCTAGAAAATGGCCTCTACTGAAATGTAACATTCAGCTCCCAGTGGTTTCACTGGGCTTTGGATTCAAGATTGGAACTTCGATAATGTTTGCAATACTTTTGTCAAACCTGGGTACATTCAATTCCTCCCTAGTCATGACTAACAGCTGTTTAATGACTGTACATTTGGCACAAATGGACCTGCTTCTGGCATTAAAAGATAACATTCTGAAAGAAGCCATAATAACTGAGGGGATTTTTAAACATTCATAAACCATCATATGCAACTGATTTTCCTTGCTGAACAGTAACAGATGCTAATAACAGAATATTTTAAAAGGGTTTATCAGAATTTCTAGATTATTTTTTATCTGCTTTATCAACACTAGTAACTCAAATTGTGTATAAGTGTTTTAGGATGTAACAAAACACTTCTCTTATCTTTTATCACCACTACAGATGATGTGTTAATTGAATACTGTATGCCAACATTAACCAAATATCGCTATGCATTGACATGCACTATTTTATTGTTAATTAATTTATTACTATAGTTATCACTAAAAATGTCACTAGAACAAATAATTTCTGACACCTAAAATGCACATACTGTTAGTGTCCTCTTTACCTGCCCAGAACCACTGTGTATCATTGCAGTATATAGACTAGCTTAGGTCTAGGACCAGCAGGACATGGGACTGCTGCATAATATATGGGAAAAGCATTCAAAACTCAGATTAAGAAATACTTAAATATTTAACTAAACAACAATTTTCTTTTGATAGTTAAAATATAAATATTTTTGCTTTGTGCTATATAATAATTTATCCAATCTCCTGCGGCTGCTGTTCACTAAGTGCTTTATCACTTATACCTCAATTACAAATTTTACAGTGCATACAATACCTTCACGATATACAACTGATATTGTGACTGATGCCTTAATTTCAACTGTGATCCATTCAATAAACATCCATCCTCTGATAAAGTGCTCAGTGCTCCAATGTTCATAATAAAAGTGCTGAAGTGCTCCAGGTAAGTATGATGTGCAGTGTGGCACACACCCCTTACCAGAAAAAAAATGGTCCCTCAGCTTTTTACTCTGGCTCACTTATATCTGGCGTTGCGGCTGCCACAAATCTTATCCTTTTAAATCTTCAACTTGCTGCTTCTATAAACAGCTTGAATCTCCACCAGGCTCAATGAAAGAGAGAGTTCTCATAGTGTAGTAATTTTTAAAATGTATTATCAGCGCAATTAAAATTACAATTACAGAGTATAAGGAAAAAAAAGGCTTTGTGTAATAGTAGGGCTCTTCTGCTCGGCATGCGTATCACGGACAGCGGAAGTGACATCATTGGTTAGGGAACCGAAAATTGTGTCAACGCGATTCACCCCTCACACAGGGCGTCATCAAGGACATCCTTAATGTGATACCATGCCAGGAGATGCTCCAAAAATGTCAAGTCATTTTAACTAAATGTTAACTACATTTTGAACCAGTCAAGACTAAAACATTCTGCCAAAAGAAAAGAAGTAACATTTCTGACTATGGCATGTATTTTAATTATTGCATAACTGTTATTCTCTGGGCCCATGCCCTGTATAGTAGCTGTTGGCTAAAATACTTTGTAGAAAATGGGGGGTGATGTAGGAATTCTTTCTCCTCTATGGAGAGAAGTAGTGATGGACGAATATCGGCCGGGGCGGTTCGCGAACGTCAGCCGCAAATCTTCTCAAAAGTCAGCGAACCACAAGTTTGCGGCGGGCCCCATCGACTTTAAAGGGATGTGAACTTTATTTGCAGCCACAAAAGACATACTAGCTGTGCACAAATAGTCCCAGCACATGGACAATGTCATAACAGAAGTATTGCAATTGGAAAGGTGGCCTTAATTTTTTTTTTTTACAGCAAAAAATTAATTATTTTTTTTTTATAAATCAGCCAAAACTCACAGCAGCCGGTAACTACATGTCAAATACATATAGGGTCCATTCACACATCTGTAAAATGGGTCCACATCCATTCTACAATTTGGTGGAACCATTACAGACCCATTGATTTTCAATTTCAGTCTGAAAAATTAGGCATTCACAGGATAAATAAGTACTGTAAGTGTCGGCTATTCCAGGCCCCAAAAATTAGCCCACATGTGTTTACCTGACAGCTAAGAATATTGTATTCTGTGGCTGAAGGTACATTAGGCATTCACAGGATACAGAACTAAGTGTCAGCCAGTATTGGCCCCAGAAATTAGCCCACATGCGTTTACCTGACAGCTAAGAATGTAGTATTCTGTGGCTGAAGGTACATTAGGCATTCACGGGATAAAGAAATAGATGTCGGCCATTACAGGCCCCAAAAATTAGCCCACATGCGTTTACCTGACAGCTAAGAACGAGTCAAGACTAAAACATTCTGCTAAAACATTCAAGGTCATGTTATCAGTGGGGTACCTCAGGGATCTGTACTGGGACCAATGTTGTTTAATATCTTCATAAGTGATATTGTAAAAGGCCTCGATGGTAAGGTTTGTCTTTTTGCTGATGACACAAAGATATGTAACAGGGTTGATGTTCCTGGAGGGAAACACCAAATGGAAAAGGATTTAGGAAAACTAGAAGAATGGTCAGAACTCTGGCAACTGAAATTTAATGTGGATAAGTTCAAGATAATGCACCTGGGGCGTAAAAACCCAAGGGCAGAATATAGAATATTTGACACAGTCCTGACCTCAGTATCTGAGGAAAGGGATTTAGGAGTAATTATTTCAGAAGACTTAAAGGTGGTAAGACAATGTAATAAAGCAGCACGAAATGCCAGCAGAATGCTTGGATGTATAGGGAGAGGTATAAGCAGTAGAAAGAGAGAAGTGCTTATGCCGCTGTACAGAACACTGGTGAGACCTCACTTGGAGTATTGTGCGCAGTACTGGAGGCCATATCTCCAGAAGTATATAGATACTCTAGAGAGAGTTCAGAGAAGAGCTACTAAACTAGTACACGGATTGCAGGAAAAAACTTAGCAGGAAAGGTTAAAGGACCTTAACATGTATAGCTTGGAAGAAAGAAGAGACAGAGGGGATATGATAGAAACTTTTAAATACATAAAGGGAATCAACTCGGTAAAGGAGGAGAGCATATTTAAAAGAAGAAAAACTACCACAAGAGGACACAGTTTTAAATTAGAGGGGCAAAGGTTTAAAAGTAATATAAGGAAGTATTACTTTACTGAGAGAGAGTAGTGGATGCATGGAATAACCTTCCTGCAGAAGTGGTAGCTGCAAATACAGTGAAGGAGTTTAAGCATGCATGGGATAGGCATAAGAGTATCCTTCATATAAGATAGGGCCAGGGACTATTCATAGGATTCAGATATATTGGGCAGACTAGATGGGCCAAATGGTTCTTATCTGCCGACACATTCTATGTTTCTATGTTTCTGTGGCTGAAGGTACATTAGGCATTCACAGGATACAGAACTAAATGTTGGCCAGTATTGGCCCCAAAAATTAGCCCACATGGGTTTACCTGACAGCTAAGAACACTGTATTCTGTGGCTGAAGGTACATTAGGCATTCACAGGATACAGAAGTAAGTGTCGGCCTGTATAGGCCCCAAAAATTAGCCCACATGTGTTTAACTGACAGCCAAGAACGTAGTATTCTGTGGCTTAAGGTTCATTAGGCATTCACAGGATACAGAAGTAAGTGTCGGCCTGTATAGGCCCCAAAAATTAGCCCACATGGGTTTACCTGACAGCTAAGAACGTAATATTTGGTGGCTGGATGTACATTAGGCATTCACAGGATAAAGAAGTAAGTGTCTGCCAGTATAGGCCCCAAAAATTAGCCCACATGGGTTTACCTGACAGCTAAGAATGTAGTATTTGGTGGCTGGAGGTACATTATGCATTCATAGGATACAGAAGTAAGTGTCGGCCAGTATAGGCCCCAAAAATTAGCCCACATGGGTTTACCTGACAGCTAAGAATGTAGTATTCCGTGGCTGAAGGTACATTAGGCATTCACAGGATACAGAAGTAAGTGTCGGCCTGTATAGGCCCCAAAAATTAGCCCACATGGGTTTACCTGACAGCTAAGAACGTAATATTTGGTGGCTGGATGTATATTAGGCATTCACAGGATAAAGAAGTAAGTGTCTGCCAGTATAGGCCCCAAAAATTAGCCCACATGGGTTTACCTGACAGCTAAGAACGTAGTATTTGGTGGCTGGAGGTACATTATGCATTCACAGGATACAGAAGTAAGTGTCGGCCAGTATAGGCCCCAAAAATTAGCCCACATGGGTTTACCTGACAGCTAAGAACGATGTATTCTGTGGCTGGAGGTACATTAGGCATTCACAGGATACAGAAGTAAGTGTCGGCCAGTATAGGCCCCAAAAATTAGCCCACATGGGTTTACCTGACAGCTAAGAATGTAGTATTCTGTGGCTGAAGGTACATTAGGCATTCACAGGATACAGAAGTAAGTGTCGGCCAGTAAAGGCCCCAAAGATTAGCCCACATGGGTTTACCTGACAGCTAAGAAAGTACTATTTTGTGGCTGGAGGTACATTAGGCATTCACAGGATAAAGAAGTAAGTGTTGGCCTGTATAGGCCCCAAAAATTAGCCCACATTGGTTTACTTGACAGCAAAGAAAGTTGTATTCTGTGGCTGGAGGTACATTAGGCATTCACAGAAAAAATAATTGTCGGCCCTGAAAGGCCCCAGAAATTTGCCATTCAATGGACATGAAATGCCTTTTATGCTGCTGTATGTAGCGAAGCCAAGGACCAAGAATTTCTGTGGGTGGATGGCGGTCTGGCGGATATTTGTGGCCTGGCATGAGGAATTTTAATGAAACATGGTCTACTGGTCACATGTGTTGAATTCCTCAGAGATCCATGCCTCATTCATTTTTATAAATGTGAGGTAGTCTACACTGTCATGAGCTAGGCAGATCCCCCTGCTGCGCTGAAAGTCCTTTCGGACAGGACACTGGACAGGGGAAAAGCCCACATTTCCATTGCAAATTGTGCAAGCTCTGGCCAGAGGTCAAGCCTGCCCACCCAGTAGTCCAGGGGATCATCACTCCTCAGAGCATCCATATCAGCCGTTAACCCAATGTAGTCAGACACCTGTCGGTCTAGGCGTTCCCTGATGCTGGAACCGGAGTACAGCTGTCGATGGTTCGGGTGAAAGAAGGATCTCATATCTGAAGTGACCAAGACATCTTCAAACCGCCCTCTTCTTGCAGGCGCTGTTGGATTGCTACCCGCAACTGTCTCTCTGTGACTGGAAATTCCTCTGCCAGCGCATGGAAAAGCAGAATGCTGCATATCCCGCAGCAAGGCCTGGAAGTGCTGCATTCTGACCTCCCTCTTTGATTGTGGTAACATTTCCGCCATTTTTGTTTGTACCGGGGGTCTAAGTACGTTGCCACCCAGTACTGGTCCTTGGCCTTTATGCTTTTTATACGGGGGTCCCCCTTAAAACACCAGAGCATGAAGGCCCCCATTCGCACTAAACTGGAAGTGGTGTAGTGGCCTGCTTCCAGCTCATCATCCAGGATAATGTGGTCTTTGTTCTCCTCCCCATCCACTGATAACACCGGGGATCCCAGAAAGGTTTAAAGCATGCTCTTCTTGCTCCTCCTCATCCCCCCCAGCACCATCCTCCTCTGACTCCTCTTCAGACTCCTGCTGTTGACTTGTCGCAGATGGAGTAGCACCCACAGAGAATTCATCCTCATCTTCCTGCTCCTCGACGGCTTGATCAATGACACGCCGCAATGCACGCTCCAGAAATAAGGTGTAAGGTACGATGTCACTGATGGCGCCCTGGCCTTGACTGACCTGTTTGGTGATCTCATCGAATGGCCACAGAAGTCTGCATGCGTCCTGCATGAGCAGCCACTGGCGAGGTGAAAAAAACCCAAGCTCCCCAGAACCTGTCCTGCCGCAGAGTTCGTACAGGTAGTTGTTAACTGCACATTTATGCTGGAGCAGCCTATCAAGCATTTGCAACGTTGAGTTCCATCGTGTCGGGCAGTCACAAATAAGATGCCTGATGGGCAGGTCATGTCGCTGCTGAATGTCAGCAAGGCGAGCCATGGCTGTGTAAGATCTTCTGAAATGGCCCGAGATTTTCCTGGCCTGCCGCAAGACGTCCTGGACCCCAGGGTATTTGGCAACGAATCGCTGCACCACCAAGTTCAGGACATGTGCCATGCATGGCACGTGTGTTATTTTGCCCTGTTTCAGCGCGCTCAGCAGATTGGCACCATTGTACCACACCGCTTTACCAACTGTCAAATTCAGCTGTGTCAGCCACTGATCTGCCTGTGAACGCAAAGTTGAAAGGAGTGCAGGACCAGTGTGGCTCTTGGCTTCCAGACACAACAGATGCAGCACAGCATGGCAACATCTCACCTGGCATGTGGAATAGGTCCTGGGGATCTTGGGTGGCGCAGGGGAAGAGACGGTAGCAGCGGAAAAGGAGGAGTCAGCCGAGGAGGAGAGGGGGGATGGAGGAGAGGAAGAGGCAGGCCTGCATGCAATCCATGGCAGTACAACCAAATCTACACGGGTGCCACGGGTTACATGCTTGACGGCCATCAGAAGGTTCACCCAGTGGGCAATAAAAGTGATATACCTTCCCTGCCTGTGTTTGCTAGACCATGTGTCTGTGGTCAGATGTATCTTGGCACCAACACTGTGTGCCAGAGATATATTCACTTGCCGTTGAACATGGCCATACAGCTCTGGAATGCCCTTCTGCGAGAAATATTTCCTGCCTGGGACCTTCCATTGTAGTGTTCCAATGGCCACAAATTTACGAAAGGCCTCCTAGTCCACCAGTTGATATGGCAGTAGTTGGCGGGCAATCAGTTCCGACAAGCCAGCAGTCAAACGTTGGGCAAGAGGGTTATCCGGCGTCATCATTTTTTTCCGCTCCAACATTTGGGAAACAGAAGCCTGCCTTTTTCCAGAACAACCTGACGACGGCATCATGGAAGGTGGAGTGGAGGAAATGTGAGGAGAGAGGAGAAGGAGAAGGAGAAGAGGCTGGACGGTGAGAGCCTGGAGTGTGGCTTTGTGGGTTCTGACGGTGTTGCTCCCACTGGGCTCGGTGATGGGAGTTCAGGTGCCTTCTTAATGCGGTTGTCCCTAGGTGAGTGTTAGGCTTACCACGACGTATGCATTGACTGCAAAGGCTGCAGATGGCAACACTGTTGTCAGCAACAGACACATTAAAAAAAGCCCACACTGAGGAGCCATTTGGCGGCGTCTTGGGAGCGCCAGATGTAACTGTACATGGTTGATGGCTCGCTCCTGATACATTTGCAGTCTGCTTTGTACCTCTTGTGCAATGCAAGTTCTGCCTGCCTCTCCTCCCTATCTGCCGGTCCGTCTCTCCCTCTGAACTCCCCTCCTCTTCCTCTCTTGTGGGCACCCACGTGACGCCCATAGACACGTCATCATCCACATCACCTTCCCCACCACTAACAATTGAGATCTTGGAGTAGGCAGCAACAGTGGGGACCAACCTCCTTGGGCTGATCTGGGCACTGTTGTCAGACTGCTGAGGGGCGGCTGTTGCTACCTCCTCCTTCCTGATCCGATGCCAACAATGGCTGCGAATTGCAAATGTCTTGTGATGGATCGGAAAATAATTCCAGTGACTCAAGTGGAGGGTATGTGGTGGTGGTGGTGTTTGTGGTGGTGTCTTTGGGGGTGCCCACAGCAGAGAGTGAAGAGGGTGCAGATAGAGAGGATGAGGAGGGTGCAGAAGAGGAAGGCTGAGTGAGCCACTCAACCAAGTCTGGTGCGTCCTTTGACGTAATCGAATGCGCCTTCTGAAACTTCACACTTTGGCTCCGGCCTACTGCTCCTGCCCACCCCTGCGTAAGTGTCTGCCTCTTCCTCTGCCTGTCATGTTTTTAAATTACCCTGTGACAAAAGTCTCTAGAGAATCACAGTAAATCTGGAAAAAGGTATATAACACCCCGCTTTAATCTGTGGTATTGGGGGGCCACAGGTTTATCACACCAGTTCTACAAATAATTGGCCAGTAACTGTTGTCACTGTGTGTAGCACAGTTAACACAGCAAAAGAGGCCAAATTTTTGCAGGACTAAAATACAATCTTAGAAAAGTATATTGTTAAATAACACCCCACTTCAATATGTGATATTGGGGACCCACAGTTTTATCACACCAGTTCTACAAATAATTGGCCAGTAACTGTTGTCACTGTGTGTAGCACAGTTAACACAGCAAAAGAGGCCACATTTTTGCAGGACTAAAATACACTCTTAGAAAAGTATACTGTTAAATAACACCCCACTTCAATATGTGGTATTAGGGGGCCACTGGTCTATCACACCAGATGTTCAAAAAATTGGCCAGTGAGTTTGGCACTGTGTGTATCAGACTTAACACAGCAAAAGAGGCAATATTGTTGCAGGACACAAATACACTTATGAAAGTATACTCAGATAACACCCCACTTCAATATGTGGTATTGGGGGGCCACTGGTCTATCACACCAGTTGTTCAAAAAATTTGCCAGTGAGTTTGGCACTGTGTGTATCAGACTTAACACAGCAAAAGAGGCAATATTGTTGCAGGACACAAATACACTTACGAAAGTATACTCAGATAACACCCCACTTCAATATGTGGTATTGGGGGGCCACTGGTTTATCACACCAGTTGTTCAAAAAATTGGCCAGTGAGTTTGGCACTGTGCGTATCAGACTTAACAGAGCAAAAGAGGCAATTTTGTTGCAGGACACAAATACACTTATGAAAGTATACTCAGATAACACCCCACTTAAATATGTGGTATTGGGGGGCCACTGGTTTATCACACCAGTTGTTTAAAAAATTGGCCAGGGAGTTTGGCACTGTGTGTATCAGACTTAACACAGCAAAAGAGGCAATAATGTTGCAGGACACAAATACACTTGTAAAAGTATACTCAGATAACACCCCGCTTCAATATGTGGTATTGGGGGGGCCACAGGTTAATTACACCAGTTCTACAAATAATTGGCCAGTAACTGTTGTCACTGTGTGTAGCAGAGTTAACAAAGCAAAAGAGGCCAAATTTTGCAGGACTAAAATACAATCTTAGAAAAGTATATTGTTAAATAACACCCCACTTCAATATGTGGTATTGGGGGCCACTGGTCTATCACACCAGTTGTTCAAAAAATTGGCCAGTGTGTATCAGACTTAACAGAGCAAAAGAGGCAATATTGTTGCAGGACACAAATACAATTGTAAAAGTATACTCAGATAACACCCCACTTCAAAATGTTTTATTGGGGGGATACTGGTCTATCACACGAGTTATAATACATTAAAAGGTTTTCACTGCTTGTAGGATTGCTGCAGCAACGCTCAGTCACCACACCTGTCACAATGCTGCACAGTGCACAATATTAATCCACTATAATATGCTTTCTACAAAGTATATTATACTGTGGATTACCCCCCCCCCCCATATAGTGCACTGCACACCAATACCAAAAATGTTGCAGCCCTTTAAATTACTTTTGTGGACATTAACAGAGCGATTTGTGTCACTGCTGCAGATCTCTAACTGCCCCTAAAGCATAGACTGGATACCTGTCCCTAAACTCAAAAGAGACTGTAGTAGACCTATACCGAAATACCAGCCCTGAAAAGGACTTTTGTGGATCTTAACAGAGCTATTTGTGTCTGGCGATCTCTCCCTCATGAACACAGCAGACCTTTCCCTACGCTGACAAAAAGCAGAATGTGAAATGGCTGCCTGCTCTGGTCTATTTATAAGGTAGGGGGCATGTCCATGTGCTGAAATGTTTCAATTGGCTGTCCCGTTCCACCTGACGGCTGTGTCATGGGTCAAAGTTCTCCCCAATGTAAACTAATATGGCCGCCGCAAACAACGCCATGTGTTCGCAAAATTAGCGGGTAGCGAACAAGCAAAATTCTTTGCGAACCGACCGCCGGGCGAACCGCAAGGCCATCTCTAGAGAGAAGCGAAGTACACACAGGAAAGTCAGTAGCATGTGAACAGGGATTAGATCAGGTTACAAACTTGATCATTCTGTGTTTTTTTTCCTTCAAACTTAGTTTAGCAGACTGCACTATTCGGTGGGGTTTAAAAGACCAGTAGAGTTTGTTTCTACACTACATATTTAAAAACAAGATAAACATGGGAATAACACTCCAGTTTACATTTTAACAACTACTAATTTCTAGGAAAATATACTAAAGCTGCCCCGTATTAGCTCCTAAACTTGCTGTTACAAGGAGGGAATATTGGCATTCATGAACACAAATGAGAAATGGGAATTCTTCAAAGTGACCGTATGTGAACACACTGCAAAGTATATTCCCATGGGCAATACATTTTAAAGGCTAAAAATAAAACTTAAAAATGTGGCTCATGGCTAAAGTGAAAAGGGTATAAATAATAAGAAAACAACTTTTAAAAAATATCACATTTAGAAACATTATTATCATTTAAATATTACAAAGAATATAATAGAGTATGTAAAAAAGAAATCAGGCCCACAAAAATTCAAAATGAACAATTGATTGCAAAAGACAGTAGGATACACCCCCAAAAATTCTTCAAATACACTGAACCAATTTATAAACGCAACACTTTTGTTTTTGCCCCCATTTTTCTAAACTCAAATATCTAAGACTTTTTCTATGTACACAAAAGGCCTATTTCTCTCAAATATTGTTCACAAATCTGTCTATTTCTGTGTTAGTGAGCACTTCTACTTTGCCAAGATAATCCATCTACCTCACAGGTGTGGCATATCAAGATGCTGATTAGACAGCATGATTATTGTACAGGTGTGCCTTAGGCTGGCCACAATAAAGGCCATTCTAAAATGTGCAGTTTTACTGTACTGGGGGAGTCCGAAAACCAGTCAGTATCTGGTGTGACCACCATTTGCCTCACAGTGCAACACATCTCCTTTGCATAGAGTTGATCAGGTTGTTGATTGTGACCTGTGGAATGTTGGTCCACTCCTCTTCAATGGCTGTGCAAAGTTCTTGGATATTGGCAGGACCTGGAACACGCTGTCGTATATGCCGATCCAGAGCCTCCCAAAAATGCTCAATGGGTGACATGTCCGGTGAGTATGCTGGCCATGCAAGAACTGGGGTGTTTTCAGCTTCCAGGAATTGTGTACAGACCCTTGCAACATGGGGCCGTGCATTATCATGCTGCAACATGAAGTGATGGTCATGGATGAATGGCACAACAATGGCACAACATTATATGAGGACAACAAGCACGCAGATGAGCTTTCCTGAGATGGTTTCTGACAGTTTGTGCAGAAATTCTTTGGTTATGCAAACAGATTGCTGCAGCAGCTGTCCAGGTGGCTGGTCTCAGACGATTTTATATGTGAAGATGCTGGATATGGAGGTCCTGGGCTGATGTGGTTACACATGATCTGCGGTTGTGAGGCCAGTTCGATGTACTGGCAAATTCTCTGAAACACCTTTGGAGACGACTTATGGTAGAGAAATTAACATTCGATTCACGAGCAACAGCTCTGGTGGACATTCCTGCAGTCAGCATGCCAATTGCACGCTCCCTCAAAACTTGCGACATCTGTGGCATTGTGCTGTGTGATAAAACTGCACATTTTAGAGTGGCCTTTTATTATGGCCAGCCTAAGGCACGCCTGTGCAATAATCATGCTGTCTAGTCAGCATCTTGGTATGCCACACCTGTGAGGTGGATGGATTATCTCGCCAAAGGAGAAGTGCTCACTAACACAGATTTAGACAGATTTGTGAACAATATTCAAGAGAAATGGGCCTTTTGTGTACATAGAAAAAGTCTTAGATCTTTGAGTTCAGCTCATGAAAAATGGGGGCAAGAACAAAAGTGTGGGCGGTGGTATAACATCCTTACAGGATTTCTCCAACTTACAAGGCAACCTCAATGCACTCTTTAATTGGGCAACTATGTAGCAAACTAGATTTAATGTTAATAAATGTAAATTTATTCACTTGGGGGCTAAGAATAAGCCTGTATCATGCACGTTAGGGGGAGTACATCTGAGGGAATCAATGGCAGAGAAGGGCCTGGGTGTTCTAGTAGATCATAATAATTAATAATGGCATTCAAATGCCATTCAGCAGTTTCCAAAGTAAGCAAAGCAAGGTAAAGAGAAAGAGATATTGTGTTACCTCTGTACAAATCATTAGTAAGACCTCATCTGGAATATGAAGTTAAGTTTTGGGCACCAATTCACAAAAACGATTTCGGGGAACTGGAGAGGGTACAGAGAAGGGCTACAAAATTTAAAAGAGGCATGGAGCAGCTCAGCCATGAAGAAAGATTAGAGGAACTGATTATATTCTCTGTTGAGAAGAAAAGATTAGGGAGGGACATGATACACATGTATACTGTAAATACATAAGTGGTCCATATAGTTAACTTGGTGTTGAGTTATTCACTTTAAGGTCATCACAGGGGATAAAGAGGCATTCCTTACGTCTGGAGGAAAAGACAGTTACTCACCAAATACGGAAAGGTTTCTTCACAGTAAGAGCTGTGAAAATGTGGAATAGACTCCCTCAAGAGCTTGTTTTGTCCATCTCAGTAGATTGCTTTAAAAAAAGACCTGGATTCTATCCTGAATGTACATACTATAACTGGATATTAACATTTACAGGTAAAGTTGATTAAGGGAATATCCACTTGCCTTTTGGGGAATCAGGAAGGAAGATTTTCCCCTGCTGGAACAAATTGGATCATGCTTTGCTGGGGGGTTTTGCCTTCCTCTGGATCAACAGTGGGTATAGGATTGTGTATATAGGATTGTATTATCCCCCCCCCCTTTTATTGTTTAAACTAGATGGACGTGTGTCTTATTTCAACCAGACTAACTATGTTACCTTTGTTTGCTGGTTAAGCAGCACATTTGAATAAAAGTCTGTTTCCTATTACATAAAACAATAAACATAATTAGATTTTCCTTTCTTTTAAAAAGGGCTTCATTATTAGGATTACAAGCTAATTTACTCCAACCTTGAGTCTGTCAGCATCAATCATGTAATCACCTGGCTTTTCCTTAGCAGTAATATGATGGATTGCTATTTTACACTAATTTTATGTGAAGGAAGAAAACGTTAGATCGATTGCACCTAATCAGAGATTCCATGTATAAAAGGAATTTAATCATTATGATGCTTCAGTTAATGATTGAACCATATGGCACATATCCATTCCTATTGCCATGAAGGATATGTAAAGCAGATAGTATTTTGATAATATACATTTAAACAAAGTGACATGCAGCATCAAGGACTTATTTTTTTAAATCACATTCTATCTATTTTGTTTTGTCTGTTGAAAAATATATATGTGTATATTTTTACCTTCCAAAAGATTTACAATTATGATCATTGTGATTGCCACACCAATTCCACACATCACAGGGAGGTGACACCATTACTTTCTTCTCAGCTTTGTGGATTCATGTGACACCTTCAGTCTGCTCATTAAGTAATTAATCAGCATTACTACCTTTGTCCAGGACACAGAAACGTGACCCGGGAAACTGTAAAGCTGAAATTGCAAATAATGGACTAATTTTCGTGGCTATGGTGAAACAACAAAGTCCTCCAACTGTAATGGTCCTTTCATTGACATGTTTTATCATTTCACATACAAAAGTTTTGTAGCATTATGTAATGCCACTTCTTATTAGAGACATGGGAATCTCACATCAGCAGAAAGGAAGAATTTGGATGTAGAAAAAAAATATATATAAACCAGGCAGACAAAGGTGGGAGTCTAGTCATAAAAAATGAAAATGGATATTTAAAGGAAGCTTTCCTTTTATTGTCAGATAAAACTACATAAAATGTTCATCAAGGATCCATTGCCTGAATTCCAACTGGAAGTTAAATTCTTGAAGCTTTTGAAGAGGGTATAATCAATAAAAATTAAAAAGGCTTTCTTTTATCAGATAAGTGCTCCACTCCTTATTTTTATCACCTTCTGAAGGTGCACAAACCCATGCAGACCCTTCCAGGCAGACTAAATATAGCCAGCTTTACCAATGTTTTTTCTCATAATATAGATTTCATTCCCCAACCCATTGTTTTTTTTTTATTTACCCTGCTTTATTAGGAACTTATGTCATCTTATTAACATCTTACACTATTACACAGAGGAATCTGGTTATATTTGGGTCTCCCTGGATGTAAGTTCATTGTACACCTCTATTCCACACAAGGTAGGTCGCAATGCCCTTCAGTTCTTCCTAACCAAGAATGCACATATCAATTACAAGAAAGCCAAATTTATTGTAGATTACACTAGATTCAGTCTTGAACATAACTGTTTTAGTTTTCTTTGTCAATTTTATTTGCAGACCTATAGTACTGTTTTGGGGCCAAATTATGCCCCCAGTTATGTGAATATCATGGGCCGTTGGGAGAAACTCACAATTTGGAACAACAATCCATTTGCACATATACTTTATTCACGAGTATATACTTCCATTTGAGAGTATATATCATATACTATGGTAGATATATTGATGATATTATTCTCACCTGGAGTGGTGATATTCAGGTGGTGGATTCCATGCTAGAATATTGCAATAAGAACAATTTTGTACTTAATTTTACACAACATTTTTATGTGGTTGATGCCATGCACTTGATCTTTTTTGATTTAGAATGGACTCATGAGGATGATACCATTGCAACCAAGAACCATTTCAAGCCTACAAGTGACAATTCATATTGACATTATATTTGTAGATACCATCTCACTTGGATAAAGAATATTCCAGGAGTACAATTCTGTAGATTGAGAAAACATTGCATGAAAATCGATGAGTTCAAGGAGCAAAAATCAGTACTTTTTGACACATTTTTAGAGAATGGTTATCCAAAAGATCTTGTCGAAAAGGTTTATAAGTGATTTCTTGAAAATAAAAGAGTTAGATTGCCAAAATAATATGTGCGATACTGGAAATATACAATTTATTACAAAATGTAATTGCAATTATTATGTCATTTCTTGTACCATCTGGAGGAATTGGCATTTTAATACAGTGTATCCGGAAAGTATTCACAGCGCATCACTTTTTTATTTTACATTTTGTTATGTTACAGCTGTATTCCAAAATAGATTAAATTCTATATTTTCCTCCAAATTCTACAAACAATACTCATGATCTCAACCTGAAAGAAGTTTGTTGAAAATCTTTGCAAATGTATTTAAAATAAGGAACGAAAAAAAATCCCATGTACATAAGTTTTCACAGTCTTTGCCATGGCACTCAAAATTGAGTTCATGTGCATCCTGTTTCCACTGATCATCCTTGAGATGTTTCTACAACTTGATTGGAGTCCACCTGTGAAAAATTCAGTTTAATTGACATGATTTGGAAAGGCACACACCTATCTATATAAGGTCCCACAGTTAACAGTGCATGTCAGACCACAAACTAAACCATGAAGTAAAAGGAAATGTCTGTAGACCTCTGAGACAGGATTGTATCGAGGCACATATCTGGGGAAGGGTACAGACACATTTCTGCAGCATTAAAGGTCCCAATGAGCACACAGTGACCACCAGGACTCCTCTTAGAATGGGCTGCCCGGCCAAACTAAACAATCAGGGAAGAAGGGCCTTAGTTGGGGAGGTGACCAAGAACCTGACAGAGCTCCAGCGTTTCTCTGTGGAGAGAGGAGAACCTTTCAGAAGAACAACCCCCTCTGCAGCACTCCACTAACCAGGCATGTAAAGTAGAATTACCAAATAGAAGCCACTCCTCAGTAAAAGGCACATGACAGGTCATCTGGAGTTTTCCAAAAGGCATCTGAAGGACTCTCAGACCAGGAGAAACAAAATTCTCTGGTCTGATGAAACGAATATTGAACTCTTTGGCCTGAATGGCAAGCAACATGTCTGGTGGAAACCAGGCACTGCTAATCACCTGCCAAGAACCATCTCTACAGTGAAGCATGGTGGTGGCAGCATCATACTGTGGGGATGTTTTTCATTGGCAGGAACTGGGAGACTAGCCAGGATTGAGGAAAAGATGAATGCAGCAATGTGCAGAGACATCCTTAATGAAAACCTGCTCCAGAGCTCTCTGGACCTCAAACTGGTGTGAAGGTTCATCTTCAAACAGGGCAACAACCCTAAGCACACAGCCAAGATAACAAAGGAGTGGCTATGGGGCAACTCTGTGAATGTCCTTGAGTGGCTTAGCCAGAGCCCAGATGTAAACCCCATTGAAGATCTCTGGAGAGATCTAAAAATGGCTGTGCACTAACGCTCTCCATCCAACCTGATGAAGCTTGAGCAGTTCTGAAAATAAGAATGGGAGAAACCCAAAAATAGGTGTGCCAATTGTGCAAAGTCTGTAAATACAGTAAACCCCCATCCATTGCGGGGGTTACGTTCCGGACCCAGCCGCGAAAAGTGAAATTCCGCGAAATAGAAAAACCCTATTAAAATGCATTGTAGGCATGTATATTTTACTATCACTGTACGTGTAGAAGCATTTTAAGATCTTTAAACACACTTTTAAAACAATAGAAACTCATTTAAACACATAAAAGATACTGAGAGACATAGCAAGAGCTATGGAAAACACAAAAATATTAAATTTTTAATGATTTATATAGTAAAATAACATTACAAAAAAAAAACGCAAATTACCGGGACCGCAAAAACTGAACCGCGATGGAGCGGGGGATTACTGTACTTGGGTTGTATTTTGTTTTTTATTTTAAACAATCTTCTTTTATGTTGTCATGATGGGGTATTGTTTGTAAAATTTTGAGGAAAATAATGAATTTAATCTATTTTGGAATAATGCTGTAACATAACAAAATGTGTAAAAAATAAAGCGCTGTAAATACTTTCCGGATGCACTGTATATGATCCCAAACTGGGTCCTATACTACCTATGGTTCCTAAGATGATTTTTAGGAAGGCACAGTGTCTTAACCACTTGCCGACCGCCGCACGACTATCTACGGCGGCGGTCAGCCCCTCACAGGCAAAGTGACGTAGGTCTACGTCGCTCGCCTGTGAGGGTTTAGGGAGCGAGCGCGCGCCGCCGGAGGCGCGCTCCCGCTCCCGCGTGGTCACGGACCCCCCCGCGCGTGTGACCGGCGGACCCGATCGCCGCCGGCCACTCTGCGATCGGCGGGGGAGAGGGAGAAAGTCAGGCAGCTTGTGTAAACAAGCTGCCTGTCATTCTCCTCTCTGTATGAGAGATGATCACATGAATCTACTATGTAGATCCATTGATCACTCTGCAAACAGTTGAAGCCACAGCCAATCACAGTTAGAATCACGCCCCTAGGGACACACACAGCCCCTCCCTCTCAAATAAAGTTAACCCCTTCACTACCAGTGTATTTTTACAGTAACAGTGCATATATATAGCACTGATTACTGTAGAAATGTCACTGGTAACCCCAAAAGTGTCAAAAATGTCAGTCAAGGGTCCGATCTTTCCGCCGCAATGTCGCAGTACCGCAAAAAAAATCGCAGATCGCCGCCATTACGCGTTAAAAAAAAAAACAACAAAAATGACAAAAATCTTTCCCTTTGTTAGTAAACGCAATAACTTTTGCGCAAACCAATCAAAATACGCTTTTTGCGATTTTTTTTACCAAACATAGGTAGCATAAAACAAATTGGCCGAAAATATTAAAAAATTTTGATTTTTACATTTTTTTGGGGGGAATTTCATATAAAAAAAAGGGAAAAATATTGCTATTTTTGCAAAATTTACGCTCTTTTTTTGTTTATAGTGCGTGATCAAAAAATCGCACAGGTGATCAAATACCGCCAAAAGAAAGCTCTGTTTGTGGGAAAAAAAGGACGCCAAATTCGTTTAGGTACAGCGTCGCACGACCGCGCAATTGTCCGTTAAAGTCACGCAGTGCCGAATCGCAAAATACCCTCTGGTCGTTTAGCAGCCAAATCCTCCGGGGCTTAAGTGGTTAAGAACATTTTTTGCTCCCATGAAAATTTTCAGGAGACACAAAGAAAACCAGTATACGCTCTTTTTTGACAACCGTGTAAGCATGTTCTAATGCAAAAAGTTAAATTGCATTACCAGACAATTTATATTATATGGACAAACCACTGTTGATTCTATAGGATGCACGTATGAGATTGAGAAATGTATTAATTGTTCTAGTTAATGTGTAGTATATTGCTTACAGTGCTCCTACAAACTTTTATATGTGGGACAAGCTTGGTGCACATTATGTAAAAGAGTTGGGGAGCATGGTAGGTTTATAGAGGATGGCTTTTCTGAAAATATTGGTCCTTCACATATTCTTAATTGACACAAAAAAAACAGCTAAGAGTATTTGCCATTGATGTTTTGCTCAGCAATTTAATGAACAATGAAAAATGTCTCAGATTACGTCGGCAGGAAACTTATTGTATTCACAAATTGGACACATTAGCCCCAAAGTGGCCTAAGCACTTGACCTGCAGAAGGTTTTATCTCCTTCACGACCAGGGCATTTTTTTGCTGTTCAGTACTGATCTACTTTAACTGACAATTGTGCGGTCTTGGAATTTTTTTCATAAAAATAGAGCTTTCTTTTGGTTGTATTTGATCACTACTAGGTTTTTATTATATATATATATGAAAAAAAGGCCTACGATTTAGAGAAAAACACAATATTTTCTACTTTCTGTTATAAAACATATCCAGTAAAAAATAAAAAAAAATTGAATTTCTTTAATAATTTAGGCAAAATTTTATTCTGTTAAATGTCTTTAGTAAAAAAAAAAAATCCCAATAAGTGTATATTAATTGGTTTGGGCAAAACTTATAGCATTTACAAACTATGGTATACATATACATACTGAAATTTATGCAGCTATAGACACTATACTGATCAGTGACCTTTTGTGGGATTTTTATATGGTGATGGGCAATCTGGCACTAACAGATACTGGCTGAGAGGGTAAATAACTTACACTGATATTAAACCAGGCTGGGAACATTTTGGCATCTAGGGGCAATCAAGGGGTTAACTGTGGGCCTAACAAATATGTGCTGCTTTCAGTTACCAAGCTGGCTGTTTTTTCCCCTGCTTTTCAGGAAGAAGAAACAGCCAGGTCGATGTTCCTACGTACACAGAGTTCTGTGTGTTTGTAAATACTGTGTGTGTGATTGGATACAGCTGATCAGCAGGTTTCAGCCAAACTCGTGCTGTGTCCAGTCACAGCACTGGTTGGCAGGGTGAGCACATGCAGCCTCCAAACACAAAAGAAGGACGGTCACATACATTCTACGTAACTGTGTCTGTACCTGCCGCCCGTTCATGGTGAGCGGTTGGCAAATGTTCAATGAAGAGTTAGATCCAGTTTTTTCTTTCTTTTCTCCTTTTGATTTAAAGACAATGGGATGGTTGCATTTGTAAATCAGTCTATTGCAAATCTACCCACACATATATTTCATATTTTAAGGTCTCCCATATCAGTGGACAAAAGGAATTTAAATTTGATTTGTTGTGTATTTTTTTTTATATTTATTTATTTATTTTATTCATTCATATAGTATCTATATCATTGTTTATTCTTTAATCATTTATTTTTTATCTTTTTTTGGCATCAACACTATATTACATTATATAGAGTGGTATTCATCGTATGGGGCGTGTATATGCGTATAATATATATATCTATATACATTCTTATTTGGTTCTGAAATGTATGCGCACACCTATATATACTGTATATCCATTTACACAATACGTTGTGCATTGATCATTTTAAAGATTTATCTATCTTTAATTTTTTATTTGTTGTTTTAATTTGGTATTAATATAAAAATAATAATATGTAAAGTATACAAATTCATTTTTTTTTAGTATTTAACTTTTCTCTTAAATTGTCATAGTTAGTGTTGAGCGAACACGGACTGTATTATTCGTGTTCGTACCGAATAATTGGATTTTTTGTACCCGAACACGGACACGGACACTTTACTGTATGTTCGGGTAAAAATCCGTGTTCGGTCGTTTTATTTCCGGGTTTTGCATGCTTTGGCGCTCTTTTCATGGCGGGCTTTCAACAGCCAATCAACAATCGTTTAACTGGTGTGCCTTAAGCCATCCCAGCCATGCCTGCAAATGTCTCAGTAGCTGTGATTGGCCGTCTGAAGCATGTGACCAAGTCTTTATAAGTTCGAGGCAGCCGCAGCGGCGTCATTATGCTGCTTAGATTCAGGGACAGAGCACACATCAACGTGCTGGCTGCTGATTAGGGAAAGATAGGCAGGAAAAAACCATTTGTGTCCGGATAGAATTGAGGGACAGGTCGGAGTGTTTAGGCAGGGCGAGTTGTAGGCATTTTAGGGATAGAGTCTGCTGAATTATAGGGTCAGTGTCTTCTACAAACTACAATCGATATTGCTGTGTGGGGGGTGGGGTCTGCACTCAATCCTGATCTACGATCTCTTCTCAATCCTGTTAGGGACAGAGTCTGCTGAATTTTAGGGAAACTGTGTTCTACAAACTACAATCGATATTGCTGTGTGGTGTGGGATTGGAGATAGGCAGGTGTCAGTGATCCACATCCATTTTTCTGTGTGTGAGCTGCAGTGAACACAATCTTTTTGGGCTGCAGTGAACACAATCTTTTTGGGCTGCAGTGAACACAATCTTTTTGGGCTGCAGTGAACACAATCTTTTTGGGCTGCAGTGAACACAATCTTTTTGGGCTGCAGTGAACACAATCTTTTTGGGGTGCAGTGAACAAAATCTTTTTGGGGTGCAGTGAACACAATCCTTTTTGGTGTGCAGTGAACACAATCTTTGTGGGGTGCAGTGAACAAAATCCTTTGTGGGGTGCAGTGAACACAATCTTTTTGGGGTGCAGTGAACAAAATCCTTTTTGGGGTGCAGTGAACAACATCCTTTTTGGGGTGCAGTGAACACAATCTTTTTGGGGTGCAGTGAACAAAATCCTTTGTGGGGTGCAGTGAACACAATCTTTTTGGGGTGCAGTGAACACAATCTTTTTGGGGTGGAGTGAACAACATCCTTTTTGGGGTGCAGTGAACAAAATCCTTTTTGGGGTGCAGTGAACAAAATCATTTTTGGGGTGCAGTGAACACAATCTTTTTGGGGTGCAGTGAACACAATCTTTGTGGGGTGCAGTGAACACAATCTTTTTGGGGTGGAGTGAACAACATCCTTTTTGGGGTGCAGTGAACAACATCCTTTTTGGGGTGCAGTGAACACAATCTTTTTGGGGTGCAGTGAACACAATCTTTGTGGGGTACAGTGAACAGAATCTTTGTGGGGTGCAGTGAACACAATCTTTGGGGGGTACAGTGAACACAATCTTTGTGAGGTGCAGTGAACACAATCTTTGTGGGGTGCAGTGAACACAATCATTGTGGGGTGCAGTGAACTCAATCTTTGTGGGGTACAGTGAACACAATCTCATACTTCTGAAGGTTTGAGGGTGCTGCCTGTTCCATACTCCCCCTACTCCTCATCTAGCCTTTTAGGGGTACAAACAATAGTAATTGGGGCCTAGTGTGGTTGTGTACGTGTGATATACATACACTTTTTTGGGATCATATTTTCTATTCCGCTATTTAATCAAAAACCTTTGGGGATCAGTAAAATTGGGGGATAGTCTGTGTTGGTACGTGTGAGAGAGATCCACCTTTCCAAGTTGTTGGGGTTCATCTCATACTTCTGAAGGTTTGAGGGTGCTGCCTGTTCCATACTCCCCCTACTCCTAGCCTTTTAGGGGTACAAACAATAGTAATTGGGGCCTAGTGTGGTTGTGTACGTGTGATATACATACACTTTTTTGGGATCATATTTTCTATTCCGCTATTTAATCAAAAACCTTTGGGGATCAGTTAAATTGGGGGATAGTCTGTGTTGGTACGTGTGAGAGAGATCCACCTTTCCAAGTTGTTGGGGTTCATCTCATACTTCTGAAGGTTTGAGGGTGCTGCCTGTTCCATACTCCCCCTACTCCTAGCCTTTTAGGGGTACAAACAATAGTAATTGGGGCCTAGTGTGGTTGTGTACGTGTGATATACATACACTTTTTTGGGATCATATTTTCTATTCCGCTATTTAATCAAAAACCTTTGGGGATCAGTTAAATTGGGGGATAGTCTGTGTTGGTACGTGTGAGAGAGATCCACCTTTCCAAGTTGTTGGGGTTCATCTCATACTTCTGAAGGTTTGAGGGTGCTGCCTGTTCCATACTCCCCCTACTCCTAGCCTTTTAGGGGTACAAACAATAGTAATTGGGGCCTAGTGTGGTTGTGTACGTGTGATATACATACACTTTTTTGGGATCATATTTTCTATTCCGCTATTTAATCAAAAACCTTTGGGGATCAGTTAAATTGGGGGATAGTCTGTGTTGGTACGTGTGAGAGAGATCCACCTTTCCAAGTTGTTGGGGTTCATCTCATACTTCTGAAGGTTTGAGGGTGCTGCCTGTTCCATACTCCCCCTACTCCTAGCCTTTTAGGGGTACAAACAATAGTAATTGGGGCCTAGTGTGGTTGTGTACGTGTGATATACATACACTTTTTTGGGATCATATTTTCTATTCCGCTATTTAATCAAAAACCTTTGGGGATCAGTTAAATTGGGGGATAGTCTGTGTTGGTACGTGTGAGAGAGATCCACCTTTCCAAGTTGTTGGGGTTCATCTCATACTTCTGAAGGTTTGAGGGTGCTGCCTGTTCCATACTCCCCCTACTCCTAGCCTTTTAGGGGTACAAACAATAGTAATTGGGGCCTAGTGTGGTTGTGTACGTGTGATATACATACACTTTTTTGGGATCATATTTTCTATTCCGCTATTTAATCAAAAACCTTTGGGGATCAGTTAAATTGGGGGATAGTCTGTGTTGGTACGTGTGAGAGAGATCCACCTTTCCAAGTTGTTGGGGTTCATCTCATACTTCTGAAGGTTTGAGGGTGCTGCCTGTTCCATACTCCCCCTACTCCTAGCCTTTTAGGGGTACAAACAATAGTAATTGGGGCCTAGTGTGGTTGTGTACGTGTGATATACATACACTTTTTTGGGATCATATTTTCTATTCCGCTATTTAATCAAAAACCTTTGGGGATCAGTTAAATTGGGGGATAGTCTGTGTCGGTACGTGTGAGAGAGATCCACCTTTCCAAGTTGTTGGGGTTCATCTCATACTTCTGAAGGTTTGAGGGTGCTGCCTGTTCCATACCCCCCCTACTCCTCATCTAGCCTTTTAGGGGTACAAACAATAGTAATTGGGGCCTAGTGTGGTTGTGTACGTGCGAGATACATACACTTTTTTTGATCATATTTCCTATTCCGCTATTCAATAAAAACCTTTGAGGATCAATTGAATTGCGGGATAGTCTGTGTCGGTACGTGTGAGAGAGATCCACCTTTCCAAGTTGTTGGGGTTCATCTCATACTTCTGAAGGTTTGAGGGTGCTGCCTGTTCCATACCCCCCCTACTCCTCATCTAGCCTTTTAGGGGTACAAACAATAGTAATTGGGGCCTAGTGTGGTTGTGTACGTGTGATATACATACACTTTTTTTGGATCATATTTTCTATTCCGCTATTTAATCAAAAACCTTTGGGGATCAGTTAAATTGGGGGATAGTCTGTGTTGGTACGTGTGAGAGAGATCCACCTTTCCAAGTTGTTGGGGTTCATCTCATACTTCTGAAGGTTTGAGGGTGCTGCCTGTTCCATACTCCCCCTACTCCTCATCTAGCCTTTTAGGGGTACAAACAATAGTAATTGGGGCCCAGTGTGGTTGTGTACGTGTGATATACATACACTTTTTTGGGATCATATTTTCTATTCCGCTATTTAATCAAAAACCTTTGGGGATCAGTTAAATTGGGGGATAGTCTGTGTCGGTACGTGTGAGAGAGATCCACCTTTCCAAGTTGTTGGGGTTCATCTCATACTTCTGAAGGTTTGAGGGTGCTGCCTGTTCCATACTCCCCCTACTCCTAGCCTTTTAGGGGTACAAACAATAGTAATTGGGGCCTAGTGTGGTTGTGTACGTGTGATATACATACACTTTTTTTGGATCATATTTTCTATTCCGCTATTTAATCAAAAACCTTTGGGGATCAGTTAAATTGGGGGATAGTCTGTGTCGGTACGTGTGAGAGAGATCCACCTTTCCAAGTTGTTGGGGTTCATCTCATACTTCTGAAGGTTTGAGGGTGCTGCCTGTTCCATACCCCCCCTACTCCTCATCTAGCCTTTTAGGGGTACAAACAATAGTAATTGGGGCCTAGTGTGGTTGTGTACGTGCGAGATACATACACTTTTTTTGATCATATTTCCTATTCCGCTATTCAATAAAAACCTTTGAGGATCAATTGAATTGCGGGATAGTCTGTGTCGGTACGTGTGAGAGAGATCCACCTTTCCAAGTTGTTGGGGTTCATCTCATACTTCTGAAGGTTTGAGGGTGCTGCCTGTTCCATACTCCCCCTACTCCTCATCTAGCCTTTTAGGGGTACAAACAATAGTAATTGGGGCCCAGTGTGGTTGTGTACGTGTGATATACATACACTTTTTTTGGATCATATTTTCTATTCCGCTATTTAATTTAACTGGGCCTCCATGCGAGACCTGTGTGCCTTGTTGCGCTGTTTTGAGTACTCCACCAACATGGCCAGTGGCAATGACGCCGTTCTCAGCTTAACTATCCCACTTCTATGCCTCCTTGAAAAAACAATTCGGGCGATGATGGAAGAGGATGTGGCACAGGATGAGGAGGAGGAGGAGGATGAAGAGGTAACATTTCCAAGGCTTTCAGGGCAGTCATTCGCAAGGGGCTCCGAGGGTGGGTTCCTGCACACGCAAACGCCAGGGACGCAATTGTCCAGCAGGGGCACAGTTCTGGAGGATGAGGAGGATGAGGAGGAGGAGGAGCTGGAGGAGGAGATGGAACCATGTTCACAGCAGGGTGGCACCCAGGCCAGCTCATGGCCATCACTGGTGCGTGGCTGGGGGGATACAGAGGACACGGACGATACACCTCCCACAGAGGACAGCCTTTCGTTGCCTCTGGGCAGCCTGGCACACATGAGCGATTACATGCTGCAGTGTCTCCACAACGACCGACGAGTTGCCCACATTCTAACTTGTGCTGATTACTGGGTGGCCACGCTGCTGGATCCCCGTTACAAGGACAACGTACCGTCCTTAATTCACTCACTGGAGCGCGATCGCAAGATGCGCGAGTACAAGCGCACGCTGGTAGACGCCATGCTGCTGGCATTCCCATCTGACAGCGGGGCCACAGTGGAAGCACAAGGCAGAGGAGGAGGAGGAGGAGGTCGCCAACGCAACCAGGGCACCGCCAGCACCTCAGAAGGCAGGGTTAGCATGGCCGAAATGTGGAAAAGCTTTGTCAGCACGCCACAACAAACAGCAGCACCAGCAGCTCAGATGGAACGTCTTAGCAGGAGGCAGCATTTTACCAACATGGTGGAGCAGTATGTGTGCACACGCCTACATGTAGTGAATGACGGGTCTGCCCCCTTCAACTTCTGGGTCTCCAAATTGGGCACATGGCTTGAGCTTGCCCTTTACGCCTTGGAGGTGCTGGCGTGCCCTGCAGCCAGTGTATTATCTGAACGGGTATTTAGCACGGCTGGGGGCGTTATAACAGACAAGCGCAGCCGCCTGTCCAGAGACAATGTGGACAAGCTCACGTTCATTAAAATGAACCAGGCATGGATCCCACGGGACTTTTCCGTACCTTATGCAGAATAGCAATGGATACCGACCTTACCCACCCATTGTTCCATTTTTGCTCTTTCTCACTCTTTTGGGGTGTACCCTCATTTAAAATTTTTGAAAAGAAGCAGTGTTGGCTACCTCGTCCTCCTCCTCAGGGCCAGATTAATGTAGGGGCTATTGGAGCTTCAGCTCCAGGCCCCTACCTTTTATATAGGCCCCGGGTTGGCCATATTCACTGTTACCGCTCTTCTGTCACTTGTAAACACAGAAGTCTGGCTTCTATGCTCGCTTCCCCAGGCAGCACCCTCAGAACCTCCCCACACAGCGTGAAGGCCGGACAAGGAGGGACAGTTGGCGATGCATGGATGTGTTTATGGGCTTCAGAGACAGCATCCCATGTTGAATTAGGCATGCATGGCTGCACCCTTCCTCCTCTGGGTGCATGGCAAGGCACGGCCCTTAAGGCCCTTCAAAATCCTCAGCACCAAGCCCATGATGCTGTTAATCCGGCCCTGGTCCTCCTCCACCGCCGCTTCCACCTACACCGCCCATAGGTGTGCGCAGCCTATTGCATTAAGGTGTGCACCCCAAAGTTGAAATACACATGCATGTGTTTGCCAGCAGGGAGAGTAATGTATCGGGGCCATGTACCTGTAGGCAAGGAGAAATAGAGCAGAGCAGGTCCCAGGGAGATCTTTCCCATCTCCTCACTGGCAATGCTATGTGCCCTAGGTGATTAGGGTGTGCCCAGGCACACCCAGCACACCCTGTGCGCACGCCTATGTCACCGCCACATCCACCACCACCTCAACCTCCCTCCTACTCCATATGGGCCTCGTCCTTCAGAGATGAAGAAGAACATTGTTTTATTTTTCTGTTTTTTTTTTGTTGTTTTAAGTTATTTCCCTATCCACATTTGTTTGCAGAGCACTTGCCATGCTCTTAATTACGTTTTGCTGCCATTTGCAGCACTCTAGCCCTTTCCTTTGGTGTTTTAGAGCCATTTTAGTGCCTTAAAGTTCGGGTCCCCATTGACTTCAATGGGGTTCGGTGTCCGGGAAAAGTTCGGTAAAAGTCCGGGACACGGACCCGGACTTTTTTTTAAAGTTCGGCCGAACCCGTCGAACACGGACATCTAGGTGTTCGCTCAACCCTAGTCATAGTGATTCTTTGTTAGCATATACACAGACAGGGTGGTGCTGCAAAGTTGTGGAGAGATCCGTTGTGTTGGTTGCCTGTCCTCCTGCCCTCTAGTGTATTTAAGTTGTCTCCTCTGTCTCCACCCCATGACTTGAGAAAGAGGCAGAGGCTTTGAAACATGTTATCACATAGACTTTGTGAAGATTCCCTTCCCCCAGAAGTGCTTGGTGCAAGAGGTAGCTGAAGCCAGTTCCTTTTCCTGCCATCAGCATGGTCCGGTGTGCAGTTCAGCTTGCCCACAGTAGTGCTTCTGCCCCCACTCTCCCAGAAGTTTGCCAATGCAACTCCCCCTCTTGATTGGCCACAAGTCAGGGCACAGTCTGTCTACCATTATATAGCAGCAGCACTGGAGGTATTTCTTTAGTTGGGCTCTTTGTCATACAAAAATGTAAGTGGATTGTCTTTCATTTTGTTGATTTCAATAAAGAAGACATTACATTCTGCACCTTTGGATTCGTTGGCTGGACATGTTTGTCTGGTTTGACTTTATTGTGAGCACTACATACCGGGTCCCTTAATTAATTACAGTGGAAATTGGGAGACTGGGGGCATTTCATGCCCATCATTTTCATCTTCACCATTGTTCCCTCTGCAGAACTTTGGGTTTGTGTCCAGTTTGTCCACAACAACAATATTATCACACATTATCCTACATGTGGTCCTAGATATTCTATTGTGCATTTGTTTGCTATGAATTGAAGAACCTTCATGGAGCTTTATCACTAGACTGTATGCTCTTGCTTTGTTCTTCCATCATTCCATTGGACACTATTTACTTAATTACAAACCCAAAGGAAAGGAAAATAGTTAACATCCATCTATTTCACCTGGACAGTTAGCCATTTACTTGGATTTCAAATTCAAAGTCCTTGTCAGAAAATCTTCACTCTGTTCAGTATTTGACCTAAATCCTTTCAAAAAAGTAGACAGTTTTAAGCAGTCTATTTTTTAAAATGTAAATAATGTTTTTATTTTATGTGTATATATCCATTGTATACTCTATTTATTTTAATATTGTGTTTGCATTTACACTTTCTTCCCAGGGCTCAAATTTACTTTCAGAAGTGTTTTTTACTAACAAGGAATCTTACCAAAATTTAGATCCTTTTTTTCTACGCCATGAATACATTGCCAAGGTAAGGCTATAAATATTGAGATATAAAAATGTAATGTATTACTTTTTATAAATATAATATAATTTACTACCTTTGGTCACCTTTAAGCTAAGGAGTAATTAAAATGAAAATATAATAAAATGTCTCTTACTGCACTTCTGTTGTTAGAGTTGTGAAAGGAAATGTTTTTTTTTGTCTGGTTATTCAAATTGGTTGAGTCTCTTAATAAATAATGCTCAAGCTCATTCAATGCTAAAGCCTAGTAAGGTAGCATCAGAGTCACACAAAGTTGGGGATAAACAGCTTTACATGAAAAGACAAAAAATACAATGTGCAGTAAGTCTAGTGCAGTAAGTCCAAATCTGAAAATATATTTGCAAGAAAAACACACCCATCACAATGAGAAACACAATTAATCTTATACTACCTTCAGGGTAAGTTCAGTATGGTAAAGGTCACCTGGTAGGAACACTCAGGGTACTCATTCTAATAGTTATTAATCTGGATGTGATTTAGTGATTTAGCAAGTGATAAATAGATTTAACTCCACTTCCCACCAACATAAAGGTTAGAGGTACCTGTTTTCTTTTACAGGGTTCAGGTGTTTTATTTTTTTATTTTTTTTTTTTGGAGGCAAGATGGGATCACTTTAAAGTAGGGGCATTGCTCCTTAGCTTTCAAATAATATTTTTTTTAATGCGTTAGCTAACAAGCGACAAATGAACTTTAGGTGACGGAAATGTTTCTTTACTTTTTAAGGAAATAATAACCACTGTATTATGATGATAATTTGTATGACTGCTATTGCCACATGATGAAATTGCATGTATTCCACTGATCAACGAACCTAATAATGGCATATAGAACTTCAATTTTATGAAAAAAAAAAAAAAACATATCTAATCCAATTTTAAATCCAGTTTCAATGGATGTCATGCATGGCTGATGAACTTGCTTTTTCATATATTTTTAATGTATGTTAGAGGAAATGCAGTAGGATTCTTGAAATAGAAGCACTAAAACCTTTTTCCCCAAAAGTGCAATTCAAAGCAACACAATATTGTGTGTAGATAAATCAGAAAAGACTGTACAAACTGACTGGTCCTGCCTGAGATCCAATAGTCAAAGCTCCCATAATATTTTTTTGTTTTATTCTACTACAGTTAAATAAAGCACCTAAATAGCGTAGCGTGTTGCAGCCAGCATTTAACAGAAAATATTTACAAACATTCTCATATGCTTACACAGCATAATGTTAGAGGCGTTGCAAAATAAACTGTGGAACACATTAGAGTCTGTGAACACCTGACAGTCATAATACCAAACACCTGCATTTTTACAGCAGAGAAAAATCTAATATAATAGACTTGTAACAATGAGGCTTAAATCTTTTTGGGCTATGTTAAAGTTCCATATGTAGTTATTTTTTTTTTTTCATTCCATATAATTTGTTATTGAATTTAAAAAAAGAAAAAAAAATTGGCTTTAAGGCAAGCATGTGCTTTGCCCAGTCAATAATAAGTAACAGGTTTTCTTTAATACTCCACCCTTTCACAGCATTTTATACTTTTTTGTTCATACCTTTGCAATACATGGTAATTACTTTAAAAGACAATTATGAAACCTTTAGCATAATAAAACTTTATTTTACTGATTTGGGTAGAAAAAAATGTGGTACTGATTTACAAAAAAGGATTGAGCAACTAAGGACCAGTCAGCCTAGTATCAGACATATGTAAGGTATTTGAGAGAATAGTAAGGGATATTATACAGAAATTTGTCTACGATAAAGGTATCATAACTGACAAGCATGATTTAATGAAACACTATCTTGTCAGACCAGCCTGGTATCTATCTATGAGGAAGTAGGTGAGAAATTGCATTGGTGTAAGTCTAGCAGAGGTAGTTTATCTAGATTTGTCTAAGGTCTGTTGGAGTTGATGAAACTGTATGTACATGGATAGGAAACTGGCTTCGTGAATGAGTCCACAGAGTAGTTTTAAATGACTCATTCTCTAAATGGTCTAAAGTTGTGAGCGGTGTGCTTTTGGAATCTCTGTTGGGGCCAATGTAGTTTAATAATAATATAGATGTTGCAATTTCAGTGATTGCTGATGATAACATATTATGCAAGGAAATTACTTTGGCCCAGGAATTAGCATCATTACAGCAAAACCTTGACAAAACAGGGGGTTAGGCAGCTACATGGCAGATCTCATTTCACACACACTGCACAGCTCAAAGCATAGGGCTGAGTGTAATCTAGAACCTGAGTGGAGGGGAAGGGCACACCCCTCTACATAGTCTCACTGGGAAACTTGCACAACTGAGTCTGTCAATCACCTGCAGTGTGCTAGCGGGAGGAAGAAAGAAGGCCATCTCCAAAGATTATCTGATGTCTGGGAAAAACCATCAGAAGCGACTCATGCAGATAGCAGCAGAAGGAGAGAGAGAGGACAGGATCCACACTAGACACTATATAATTAGGCAAATACACACTATTTGTGGATATGCTTTCTTCTTTGTTCATTTCAGACATTTACAACCACTTTAAACATATTAGTTTGCATTATTTTTAACAGAAAAGGAAATAACCAACTGTGAAAAAGGTATATTAAAACAAAAGAAGTCTTTCTGACATTGTCTTCACCTTTCTTTTGCCCTAAAAGGCCTGAAACATTTTTATTCAGTCAATTTTCAAGGTCAAAATCAACTTTTTGGAGTAAGGTGTTGACCCATAAATGTAAATGCCTGTTTCTGAGCAGTCATCTTTATATTTCTCACTGTGCAGACATGTTTCCCTGCTGCTGCTTATCACCTTGTGAACTGAAACAATTACAATGTACAGTTTAAGTGATTAATGGGGAGGAAAGGGACCTAAGGAAATGCTTCATGCAGCCTGCATCAAACTGATAATATAGTGTGCCCCACTTGGACTCAGAGTACGAAGTAGGGGTTTATCCCTACTAGGCATGGTTGAGTATATGCCATGCGATACATCCTCCTTTACCTCACATTCATGTTTATCTTTGTGCCAGCCAGTTTGTTTTTCTTTACACAGGGCAAATATTTCCTGTGATAATACTTCATTCAGGTGCATTTAAAGCACACACCTGTATTATAAAAGGACAGGAGGCGTGCTGGCCTCATATGTTCTCTTGGTTATGTATGTGGTGTGCTGTAGACCAATGATAGCTGTGAACTGCTGGACACCTCATTGGCTTATTTTTTTATGTGTAATATTGTTAGAAACTGTTTTTTAAAGATTATATGAAAAAACTTGATAACCTCATTCTCCCAGATTCCTTGGGACTTACTTATTAAATGAGTTGTGAATCTTAACACATCAAATCCAAACATCCATCCAAGAAGTTAATTCTGTTCCCGTTGAATACCCAATCTTATGTAGATGACATTGGTTAAAGCAATTTGCTTTTGACTGGTTCGGTGAAGCCCTGCTGTTTGCGGTGGACCCTGGTCTATTGCAGTACTTTTATTCCTTGACTGTGCTTTGTAACAATTTCTCCTTTTTTTTTTCTTTCTCTTATGTATATTGCACTATTACCATGGTTGTGCCTACAGTAACATATATTTTCTGTGCGTTTTCTCAATAAATACTTTTTTGATAAAAAAAAAAAAGCAATTTGCTTTTTATCTGATTGGATAATTGAATTGAATATTCACACAATTTATTTTGAGAAGATTCTTAACTCTTTCAGTAATTCACTGTTAATTGACAGAACCACTTTATTATAACAACAGGTACAGTTTTTAACCACTTTACCACCGGAGGATTTTGCTGTCTTCCGTCCAGGCCACTTTTTGCGATTCGGCGCTGTGCGACTTCAACTGACAATTGCGCGGTCGTGCGACGCCGTACCCAAACGAAATTTACGTCCTTTTTTTCCCACAAACAGAGCTTTCTTTTGGTGGTATTTGATCACCTGTGCGATTTTTACTTTTTGCGCTATAAACAAAAAAAGAGCGTTTATTTTGAAAAAATAACAATATTTTTAACATTTTTTTATATGAAATTCCCCCCAAAAAAGATGTAAAAACCAATTTTTTTAAAAATTTTTGGCCAATTTGTTTTATGCTACATATGTTTGGTAAAAAAAATCGCAATAAGCGTATTTTGATTGGTTTGCGCAAAAGTTATTGCGTTTACTAACAAAGGGAAAGATTTCTGTCATTTTTGGTGTTTTTTTTTTTAACGCGTAATGGCGGCGATCTGCGATTTTTTTTGTGGGACTGCGACATTGCGGCGGACAGACCGGACCCCTGACTGACATTTTTGACACTTTTGGGGGTACCAGTGACATTACTGCAGTAATCAGTGCTATAAATATGCACTGTTACTGTAAAAATGACACTGGCAGGGAAGGGGTTAATTTTATTGGAGAGGGAGGGGTTAATGTATGCCTGGTGCTTACTGACGTGTAGGGGGGGAGGTGACTATGTGATTCATGGACAGATCGGATGTCCAGCTATGCTGAACAGTCCGATCTGTCACTCCCTGTCACTATGGAGATCCGCCGCCCAGAAGGGGGAGTGTCCAGTCACGTTTATACTACGTGGCTGGACGATAACGAACCACTCTGCCGCAGTAGTATTACTGTGAGCGGTTGCAGAGTGGTTAAAATAAACTGTCTTTGTATATTGTGACAGAAATATATCTATTATATCTGCATAGCTAGCCAATGAGTCGTTCTTAAATTATGAGTAATACTTATTGAAATAAGAAACAAGCACTCTATCTTGGAAAAAATTGTATTATATAAGAAAAATATATTTGTTTTATTCTTGTGCAAGTTTTTTTCTTTGTTTTCACAAGTAAACTACAACTTAGTTTCAAAATGATATATGCCTTGTCTTGGTGCGCAAGAAGAAATCCAGGTGCAAATTTGAAATTCATTGTCACACTAGAGTATATCTGTGATAAATCCACCCTGTTTGTTCTCAATTTATGCTGAGCAAATTTTTGTGCTCAAAGATTTACTGTTGGATACCCAAATTCTCTTCTTGTTGGACAGCTGTGTTCATAATATCCAGACTTCATAAAGATGAACAATCTGTTCCCTCTAAAGGGAGTACTAATGGCAATCTGTTTATAGATATCATTTCTTAATATGACCTGTATTTAAGAACCAAAACAGCTTCTTTTGATTAACCCTTTGTTTTAAAATATACATGTTTGTACCAAGAATTTAACTGAACCCAGTGTAAGCTTGTTAAACTAAAAGTGGAGACTATCTCTTTTGACTGTGGAGGAAAAAATGTGGCGACAGTCCATGCTGAGGCTTTTTGTATGGTTTTAAAGTGGGCTTGTGCCAGACTATGCATAGTAAAGTATTCTGAACAAGAAGTAAATGCACATATCCCCATTCAACTCTATAGCTATACGCGTTCTGGATAAATCAAAAGTTCACGAAAAATATATCAGCTTGTTTCTATGGGACACGATATTAGCAACCTGCCTGCTGTGTAAGTAAACAACCAGTAGATGTTTCTAAGCTTTTGGAAACTGATGTAAACAGATTTAGGGTTTTTGTTTTGATCTTGGAGGATAATTGAATAATAAATAGATAAACGTTAAATAATGATAAAGGAGAAGTATAGTCAAAGCTAGTTTGGCTGTACTTCACCTATGGAACACAGGAGTGCAATTCGTTTTACACTCCTGTGGCCCGTTTTCAGCAGAGAGCGGGCTGAAGTCCGCTCTCTTCTGACATCACAAAAGTCAGACCAGGCACCACATCATCGTAACAATGGAAGTTGGGATCTGCCAGGTGCCTGGACTAACAGTCAGCAGCTCTCTGCTTGGGAAGCTGTCAGAACCAAGCGATCGGTGGTGTTTGATCGCTCGGTTCTCAGTGCAGAGGCGCCGGGGGACAGATGAAGCATCGGACCGATGCTGCATCCACCTAGGTAAGTATAATTGTGGAAAAAGACCAAAAGCCATACTTCTCTTTTAGGAATATGTACTGTATATGGTTTAATCTCAATTTATTTAGAAAGAATGCACATAAAAGTTACTGCTATTAAGTGAAAATAAAAGTATACTGTATGCAACCTGTTTTTTTTTTTTTTTTTTTATAATGTAAAACATGTAAGAGTAAGAGTTTAGCTAGATATATCACTATTTTATTTGCTGATAAAAAATGAATGAATAAAATTGATATCTGATAATTTTTCAGTCTAACACAATATATTACTACATACAGTGATTTTTTTTTAGAAAAGCATGTGGTCTAAATGCAAGTTAACTAAGCATTTAAAATACAAAAAACTAATCATGGGTGCCAAAGCATTTTTTTAAGTACTAAATTAAAAGTTCATCAATGGACTTTCAGGGGTTCCTGTCACATTATGTTTACCTTAAGTGTAGTCTCAACACTTAGGTTCCCTTATATTTTCTATATTATTGTGCTACATATTACTATTTTAACTTTTTTACCCTTCTCCTTTTTTTTATTTTTTTATTTTCACTTCATAGCAGTGCATGACAGAATACTCATAATACAGGATCAGAAAAGGGAAACTTCTCTTTCTATGTGCTCTTGCTAGGTCTGCTACTGTGTGTAGCAAGGTTTCCAGGCCTATGGCCTGATGTGGGTCTGCCATTAGTACCGGTAATCTCTCCAGCCCATGTGAGCTGTGACCCTGGGTGTGATAACTGAAGCAGCGACAACTCCGGCATCTTTGTTTGTAGTTTTATTGAAGTTAAGGGGATGGGAGAAGGGAATGAGTGGGATATTCCTTGAGGCTTAAACTAATTACAATTGGGGCTTTTACTTCTGAAATGCCCATTGGCGCTTTCTTGACGCCAGCCAGCGCCAGCCAACGTTCACTGACACTGAGGATATTTTGTAAAAGAGAAGAAGTGCTGAATCCTAGACTTATAGTCCAGAAGATCCAAGACTGAGAACTGTAGAACTCCAGACACTGTTGCACTGTGAAATTCACTGAATACTTTCCCCCCGCCTGGCACAGCTTGAGGTAGTATATAGTAGAACTCTGTATAACTGTCACTGTAACTAGCATGCTCTGCACAATTCTGTAGTGTCTCAATGGAGTGTGTCTGTGTAGTGCAGTGTTTTACACCCTATTAACATTTTGTGCTGTATGTCATGTTGTATACCCCCCCCCCCTGTTTTTTGTTGCTGTATTGCTGTTTGTTTGTTTTTTGTCCCGTGCCTGCTTCCTTTTTGGAAATTGTGAACTGCAGATTTTCTGACTGCAGCGCTGATGTTCCCCTTTTTTTATTTATTTTTTTATTTTGATATTTCTGTCAGCAGCATTCCTCAAGTTAAACTACACCAAACACCACTTTCTGTTGCACATTTCCCTGTCTTTATTACATTTCGGTAATAAGTCCCCCCATCATGTCCAGGAGGTCAACAAGGAGAGGCAGACTTTCCCATGCCACTTTTAGGGGGCCAGAAGCTTATGTGTCCACAGGCAAAGATGGATGTGGTCTGTCCTCAGGCAGGGCACCATTTTCTCTGTTTAGTGAGGTTGCCAGTCCCATCCAGCCACAGCATTCAGAGGAGGTGGTGGACTGGTTTACAAAACCATCCTCGCCCTTCTCATCCTCTATCACCCAAGCAGAAACTATTGCACAGGCCTCTGCAGCTGCCAGAGTGGCTTATTCTGCCTCCTTGTCCACAGCTACTCCTGCCATAGCCCTAACATTAAGCATGGAGGAGTCAGCTGAGCTATTTCAACATAGCATCAGCCACTTGCTCCTTGATGCCCAGGCATTACTTGATTCAGATGTTGGTCCTGAGGTTGAGGAAGGTAGGAGCATGAGCCTACAGAGAGGAGAGAATGCTTTTAACCTTCTTAGCGGTATTCCTGAGCGTGGCTCGGGGGTTAAATTTCAGAGCCAAAAGCGGTAACCCCGAGCCACACTCGGGGTACCGCCAGAAGCATCGCTGGATCCTGTAAGCAGGGTTACTTACCTTGTCACCGGAATCCAGCGATGTGTCCCAGCGGTGTCTCACGGCGGATCTTCCTCCCGATCCTCTCCGTGCCCTGGCTTCTGTCTCCTGTGACGTGACGTTCGCAGGGGGTGGAACCGGCAGCAAATTCAAATGTAAAACACACCAAACACACTGATACAATTCAAAATAAAAAAAAAAAAACACATTAGTTTGCCCCCAGTGCCCTTTCCTGCAGTTTTACTGTACTTTTTATGTATAAATATATATATATATATATACTTTCCTCCTCTGCTCTATCCAGCACCCTTGTCGCATCAGTGACTTGGGTGCATCATCCCCTCCATCCTCATCATCAGTGGAGCCAACTTTGCAATACACTGCTGCTGGGGGAACATGACTGCAAATTTGTTGTTTAACCTCCCTGGCGGTATGATTCTTTTGGATTTTAGGTGCTGAAAGCGGTACCATTATTTTGCATGTAATTCTTGTGAATGAGCAGCCCAAACCAACTGTATACATTTATAGTATGTATATATGTATATATATATATATAATATATATGTATACATATATATATATATATATATATATATATATATATATATATATATATATATATATATATATATATATATATAATAAATGTATACAGTTGCTTTGGGCTGCTCATTCACAAGAATTACATGCAAAATAATGGTACCGCTTTCAGCACCTAAAATCCGAAAGAATCATACCGCCAGGGAGGTTAAACAACAAATTTGCAGTCATGTTCCCCCAGCAGCAGTGTATTGCAAAGTTGGCTCCACTGATGATGAGGATGGAGGGGATGATGATGATGCACCCAAGTTACTGACGCGACAAGGGTGCTGGATAGAGCAGAGGAGGAAAGTAAGGGTGAGGCACAACCCCAACAAGTCAGGATGTCTTCCAGAGGCAGCCATCATGGGAGAGTAGAGAGCAGCCACCCTATTCCATCAGATTGTGGTGCTGTTATCTTCCACCCACTTCCCTCAGCTCATGTCTGGGACTTTTTCAGTACATGTGCAGCCGATTGCACTGTTGCAATTTGCAAACTTTGCCTTAAGCAGATCAAATGTGGCAAAAACACCAGCCATTTGGGTACCACATGCTTGACAAGGCATTTCATCAGCCACCACTCAGTCTGCTGGCAAGAGCACCTGAAAGCCACACAAAAGGGATGAAATTCTTCTCCTCCTCACTCCTCACCTTTTAGGTCTGCCCCTGCTATATCTCATTTTCAGCAGCCTCCACTGACAGGGATAATGTTATAGTGAAGGGTGTCCCAGGTCCTTGCAGAACATCTGCCAGCAGCACACCACCGGCTGTAGAGAATAGCAGGCAAATTCCTCTGCCTTAGCTGCTGCAGCGGGGAAAAAATATAGTCCCTGACACCCACATGCTCAGCATCTAAATTACAGCTTGTCCAAGCTGTTGGATTTACAACTCTTGCGTTTCCATCTGGTGGATCCTGCCTCCTTCTGTGAATTTGCAGAATGTGATGTACCACAATGGCAGGTTCCCAGTAGGCATTTCTTTGCACATAAGGCCATTTCAACTCTGTACCATCACGGGAAAGGCAATGTTGTCATCATTGGGCGAGGCAATCAGCAGCAAGGTCCATGTTACCGGGGACACGTGGTTCAGAAAGCATTGTCAGGGATGCTATATTTAGTTCACAGCACACTGGGTAACTCTGCTTGCAACTAGGAAGGATGCAAGACATGAGTGCTGGAGCTTGTTTTGCTGCCATATTTCCATACAGCTGGTGATGATGATGCAAGATTTGTCAGCTCCACCCCCTCCTCCTCCTTTCCTATGCTGAATTGTACTATGCCTGGCACATGTCCTCAATTTTGTGGTGCAGCATTTATTAAACAGGTACCCAGGGTTGCAAGATCTTCTAAATCAGACCAGAAGAGTCTCTAGTCATTTCAGGCGGTCATACACCGCCAGTGTTCAGTTGCCTGAAATTCAGTGGGTATTCCACCTGCCTGTAAACCGCCTGATTTGTGACATGCCCACTAGGTGGAACTCAACTATGGCAATGCTGCAGCAGCTGCACATGCAGCAGAGGGCTGTCAATGAGTACCTGTGTGAGAATGGCACAATGACAGGCTCAGGGCAACTCATCTTTTTTACCCCATGCCAATGGCTGCTAATAAAGGATGCATGAACTGTACTGTCAACATCTGAGGAGGCCACAAGGATCGTGTGCCGTGACAATGCATACATCAGTGACACGATCCCTGTCATGTTCCTGCTGAAGCAGACTCTGCTTGGCATTATGGACAGGGCACTCAAGACAGAGCAGCGAGAGGAAGACTTCCTTTGCTCTCAAGACCCGCTTTATGCAGACACCATTCTTGCAACACCACACAAGAGGAGAGGGAGGAGGAAGATTCTGGCAGTTTTGGAGGCACTGAAGCAGAAGAAGACATATGTTAAACCTTAATAGATGTTTTTTCATCCCCAGAACTCTTGAGAGTAGTACGTGGCTGGGAGGAGGCAGTTCTAGATACTGTATTCCTCAGTGACCCAGAGGGCTCTGCCTCTCATACTTCTGCAAACTTGCAGTGCATGGGCTCCCTTATTCTTCAAAGCCTGAAAAGGGACCCGAGAATTTGTGGCATCAAGGAGACAGATCATTATTGGTTGGCAACCCTCCTTGACCATCTTTACAAGGAGAAAGTCTCCAAACTCATCCTGTCCATACAGAGGAAGCAGAGGATGAAATATCTTAAGTACACCTTAAAGAGGAGTTTATGTAACTGCCTTTCCTGACTATGGTAGGGTACAGTCCCATGAAAAAGCTAATTTTGAGGCTTCTGTTGGTCAAAGGAGGTGCGGTGGAGAAGGGGGGCCCCCTCAGCGATGCATTTCAAAAATTCTTTAGTTCTTGGTACCCAGGGCTGTCAGCTTCCACATCTCATCTTCGGCGTCTGCATTATATGGTGGAAGATTATCTAGGGGCGAAAACAGATATGGAGAGCTTTCCAGTCGATGATCCCACTTGGTTACTGGGTCATGAGAATAGATCACTGGACTGAACTGCTTGGCTGCCCTGCACCCAGTGTGCTTTTCTCTCAGGCATTCAGTGCTGTGGGAGGTTTTGTGACATAAAAAAGAGTGTGCCTGTCTACAGACTCCATTAATCAGCTGGCATTTATCAAAATGAATCCTTCCTGGATTAGCAGCAGCTACAGTATCAAGCGCCTGATGCCGGTGTCATCGATTATGGGTTTTTGGGATGTGAAATGTCTGCAAGACTGTCTAGGCTGCCTAGCTTTGTGGGTGTTGATTTTATTTAGAAGAATTATTTTGGTATAGGTTTCATGAGCACAATTAATACCCAAGGACCAATTTTTCACCTGTTTTACAGACACATATCATTTACATTTTTTACAGCAAGGCCAACTCTTGCTTTTATTAAGAGTACCTCTATAGGGTTACAGTGTGAAGGCACCACCAAGACCCAAAGCCCAATTTTTCTGAACCTGTTAATTCTATCCAAAGTCTGCAAAAACTGACACCAGAACGTATTCCAAAAATTTCTAACCTTGTTCCGAGTGCACTAAATTATGGCTGTTGTGTACAAAATAAAGAAAGCTTGCAGGGAAATTGTCATTTTTTTTTTTATAAATGCAAGTTTTGCTGTATCAGGATCTATACACAGTACAGATGTGCCACATTGCAGGCAGACTAAGGGGGCCCCCGAGGTACTATATTTAAAATAATTTTTATATATAATTATACAGGTTGTTGAGTCTGCTTTTTTGTCTTATCCAGTCCCGGTTACTCATATGACAGTGATAACTTGGAATGTCAAGGGCCTCAGATCCCCACATAAACGCATGGCCGTTCTTCGGCATCTTAGACGCCTGAAGGTGGACGTGGCGGTCCTGCAGGAATCACACTTATCAGAGGCTGATTTTCACCGCATGAAAAAATTGTGGGTGGGACAAGTATTTGGGTCCCCTGCAGTCAAGGAGAAGGGGGGGTGTGTTGATCCTCATCCATAAGCGTCACCCAAGTGTGCTTCTCTCCTCCCACTTTGACGAGCAGGGGCGAGTTGCCATCCTACATCTACAAACACTGCAGCAGACATGGACTCTGGTGGGGATTTATGCTCCTAACTCCCCCCTGAAGTCCTTCTTTCTATCCCTCACACCATTATTAGCTCCCTACCTGCATCTCCCTCTGTTGATGGTGGGGGACTTCAATCAGAAGACAGAGCAGGAGCTTCCGTGCCCCCTCATCCCCACACTACTCCCTCTCCCTCCTCTCTGGATTCCTTTGCTACTAGTCTCTCCCTTACTGACACCTGGAGATTGTCCCACCCTATAGATAGGGAATTCACCTTTTTCTCCCATCCCCACAACACTCTCTCTAGAATAGATTATATCTTCTTTTCTAATGACCACATTCTATTCTTCACTTCCCAATCCCTGATCCACGACATTGTAATTTCAGACCACGCTCCCGTATCAGTAGAGGTTTCCTTCTCTTCCACCTCCCCGGGCAAAAGACCCTGGCGATTTCCTTCGTATCTAGCTAAAGATAAGGACATCCGCACTATACTTCATGACACTTGGCAGGACTTCCTGACCCACAATTCCTCCCCAGACTGTTCTCCGACCCTACTATGGGAAACGGGTAAGGCGGTCTTACGAGGTCGCGTCCTCTCCTATGCCTCGGCCTACAAAAAGAGGATCAGCTCAGCTCACCAGGCAGCCAGTAGGGATCTTAGGGAGGCACAGACTGCCCTAAATCACTCAAACACCCCCCTTAACAGGGAACAATGGAAAACGGCTAAGCTGCGCTTCGAAAATTGGGCCCAAAGCACAGGAGTGCCTACACTCCTCCTATAGGGACTGGCAGTTCCACCGGTTTGGGAACAAGCCAGGGAAACTCTTGGCTTCCCTGTGCAAGCCTACTTTTACCCCGACAAATATTGCGGCTCTCAGAAACGCCCAGGGTACGGTAGTTGACTTTCCCTCGGATATTGTTAAGGTCCTAGAACAGTTCTATAGCTCCCTGTATGGTCCGGACCCTATTGATGAGGCAGCTGCCTCTGAATTACTCGCCGCTGCCCACCTGCCTCAGGTGGCCGAGGAACACCTCGACCTCCTTAATGCCCCCATCACTGTTGAGGAAGTTTTAGCTTCTATAAAACAATTACCGCCTGGAAAGGCACCTGGACCGGATGGGTACACATCCGATTTTTATAAAATTATGGCCCCTGTATTGGCACCCACCCTATGTAATGTCTTCAATTACATCTTTAAAGGCAACCCCTATCTCCCCACTGGCTTTCAAGCCCTCATTAAGATCATTCCAAAGAAAGGTAAGGACCCTCTTGACCCTGGCTCTTTCCGTCCCATTTCCCTCCTCAACCTGGACTCCAAACTCCTCTCTAAAATGATTGCTAACCGGCTGGCTTCGTTCTTGCCTACCATTATCCACCCCGCCCAATCCAGCTTCACCCAGGGCCGCTCAGCCACTTCGAACATCCGAAAGGTTCTGGTTGCACTTGAGGCGGCACTTGATGCGGAAAAGGCATTTGATAATGTCAGTTTCCATTGGCTGGAGTTGGTCCTGCGGAGATTTGGCTTTTCTGACCCTTTCCTCCATCTGATCAAAGCCATGTATGCCTCATCATCGGCTCAGGTCATGCCTGCTGGACTTTCTTCGCAACCCTTTCGCTTGTTCAAATGTACTCGGCAAGGCTGCCCTCTCTCCCCCCTTCTCTTCAATCTGGCAGTTGAAGCCCTCTCTAGGACCCTGTCCTCCCATCCCATGCTGCGGGGGATAAGAGTGGGAGATACAGAGCTTCGCTCTGCACTGTTCTCAGATGACGTCCTGGTCTTCACCTCGGATCCCCCTCACGACCTCCCTATCATACAATCCCTATTTGAATCCTTTCGCTACTGCTCAGGCCTAAGAATACATTTCTCGAAGAGTGAAATCTTACCCCTTAACACCTCTCGGGCTCCTCCGTGGGCCTCCTCGTCTCCTTTAAAACTGGCCAACACACACATCACCTATCTTGGTATCAAAATCGGCCCACACCCTTCCTCCATATATCGCCTTCATTTTTCCCCAGTCATAGACAGACTGGTGGCTGACCTTCAAAATTGGAATCCCCTGCCTATCTTGTTTTTTGGGAGGTGTCATCTCTTCCACATGTCAGGGTTCCCCAAGCTCTTGTATCCATTGCAAACCATCCCACTTCTACTAAAACATACGGATATCCAAAGACTTCAAAAAGCTCTCAATTCATTTTTATGGAAGGGCCGCCGGCCGCGGATTGCTCTCACCAAATTATTCCTCACAAAGAAAGAGGGTGGGATAGGTCTTCCCAATGCTAGACTTTATAACTTATCTTGCTTATTAAGAGGTTGCCTGCACTGGATAAGGCAGGAGTCTAGATATACCAATTACGAGTTAGACTCCAGTATGGTTGCCCCGTATGGTCTGGTCTCTCTGCTGCACTGTGCCCACAGGGACCTACCCCCGCATCTCAGACCTAACATTTTGCTCAGGGTCACTATTGCAACGTGGAGGGCGGTTCGGAAACAATTCAATGTGCCCATAAATATCTCCAATTTTCTTCCTATTCAAGGCCACCCTTTGTTCCCCCGAGCCCTTAACCATCCAATTTGCTCCGCCTGGAATTCACGTGGTTTAACCAAAATTTCTCAACTTTTTGACAACTTCTCTGGTGCACCCTTGTCTCTTGAGGACCTTTCCAAACTATATGGAGTTGCCCCCCAACATCATCTATTTGTTCAACAGTGCCTTAGTTTTGCCAGCTCTCTCTGTTTTCCAGATCGTTCAGATTTAAAGTTTCCCAGATGGACACTTGGATTCTGTCGCACAAGCACAAAATAACCCATCTCTACCAACCACTCAATGCGGACAGTCTCCAAACGGTCGCCTCGCAAATAGCCTCTCCTTGGAACGCAGTACTTAACTCTCCTGATGCCCATCGCTACGCTCTACAAGGATACCGCTATACCTGCGGTTTTTCCCAAAATGAATTCTGGAGGGAGCAGCAATTCAAGATCCTGCACAGAGCCTACTTCCCCCACCTTCGCACTTCACGGGACCTTCATCACCACTACTGCCCGTTATGCCACTCTTTACACCCCACTTTGCTCCACAAATTCTGGGAATGCCCCCCCATCTCAGCTTTTTGAGACAGTCTTCTCCACTTTGTCTCCCGGCTTGTTGATACTCCTTTGCCTAAAGACGTCTATGCTCTTCTGTTCGGATACCTGGAAATGCAACTCGCCTCGGTATCCTCCCAACATAGATCTTCTCTGCAATGTTTTAAACCCTGGCTTTCCACCTGCTATATGGTCGCTCGCCGGGCCATACTTAAACATTGGATGGACACCTCCCCTCCTTCACTCCCTGAGCTGAGAGCTGACCTTACTGCACTTTGGAAAATAGATCCGGCATACATCCGGCAGCCTCGCACGAACCCAGCCAACTTCACAAAAAAGTGGGAGGCCTTCATCCCTGATTCTTACCCACCCTCGCCACGGGTGATCGGAGATGTTATGTGACTCAGCTCTCTCCTTGCTCACTGTTTGCCCTACTGCATTCCTTTTAATGTGATGTTACTTTTGACAGGATAACTGATACCTCCTAGGTGCACCAGCTCCATCGTACCCATGACTCCATACACCGCTCTTGTTAGCTCCCTGTTTTTATGACATTGCTAACAATTACTTCTATTTTTCTTCTCTCCTCCCCCCTCCCTCCCTCCCTCCTTCCTCTCTTCCCTACCTCCCCCCCCACTTCTTTCTCATGTTACACCTGCAGGTCCCCATGGGGACGGTTTATTGGTACCAGTTAGTCTCCTATGGAAAACATAAGAACTTGAGACTTGTAGGCTAGTTGAGATATATTAGTATGTGCCTCATCCTATCTATGGATCATTGTTTCATGTTTACTTGGTCACTGCACTACCTGTTTGATGTACTATTTTACAAGTTTCAATAAAAAATTTGTTAAAAAAAAAAAAAAAAAAAAAAAAAGGTCTTCTTTATGTCCCCCAGGGCAGTACCTAAACCCCCATAACCTTTTTATGCCCAATAACTTGCTTATAAGCCTTTAAAATTACCAATTTTGATTTTTCCAGTTTGGGCCTCATACACTTTAATGGAGTTCGTTGTTTTGCTCCAAATTTTTGCGATTTTCGAAAGTTCTGGCATGAACTGAACCTGGGGCTGTTCGGCCTATCTCTAGTTAATGACGGTACTAACCGTCACTATGAGTAAAAGACAGATAAGTAATGGTTTGGATTGCTTCAATATTTGTCAGCAAAATCTTCATATAGAAATATGAAGATTTAATACCACCTTACACAGTCTGATTCCTGCTTGACCCTCAAGTGCTTTGTCTCGTAATTGGGGGGGGGGGGGGGTGTTATTCGTATGGGTTTCTTGTTCGGCTGACTGGAATGTCCGGTAGCTGCCTTTGTGTTTGGGAATGAAATGTCCAAGAAATAACAGCAGCCATCAGAGGGGCACGCATCAATAGAGGTACCTTATTGGTACCTGGCTAGTGCCCCAATAAAGCTTTTGCCCACAATTTTGCCATTGATTTTTCCCTTTTTTTTCTGCTCTGAACTTTCCACATTTTCCTCTCTAATGCCCCGTACACACGTGCAGATTGTCAGCCCGAAAAGATTCGGCCGACGACCGATCGGCCGATTGTAGGCTTGTTAGTATGATGCTTCCGACAGCCTACAGCGCACTTTCGGACAAAAAGAATCTGTCGTGCAAGCATTAAAATTTTTGTATGCCGACACCAGAGCGGCCGATTGTTCGCCAGTCAATACAAAATTCGGCCGACAGACAGCAGATTTGCAAGACTGGGCATGCTCAGAAAAGAAAAAACACGGAAAGTTAACCATCACATGACATCACTTCTGCAGTCGGCTGTAGTCGGCGGACAAAATTTGTGTGCAGTCTTTTGCACTTTTCAGCGGACACGACAGCGCGGGGACAAAAGACGGCCGATCGGTCGGTCGACAATCGGTACGTGTGTACGAGGCATTAGTGCTATATTTCTTAAACTCTGTGCTTTTTCTTTCTTGTAATAATCAAAGTGTGATTTTTGATTTTAATAACACATTGGATATTAGAAGTTTCTGTAAATATGCTCCATGTATGGCAGCACAGCATAATACACACTCCTGCAACTTTCCATGCTGCAAAGATGCAGAAGTCGATTATAGCAGCACTATCACCCAAAGCCTCACCCCTCCAGTGTCTTTTGTCCAAACAGGTTGAAGACACTGAGTTATGAACATACCATGTAAATATAGTGAAATCTCTCGCGCTAATACATTCACAAAACTTAAATGTGAAAAAATCATACATAAAAATATTATATCATGAACGGCAGCCGGTTATACTTAAAGTAAAATTGTATCAAAATAGTGAATCCACCTAAAAGGAAAACACCAAGCAGCGCAAATGCTATATAAATAAACTAATTAATTAATTAATACAAATAAATGAGTGTCTCAGAAAATATTTAATGGAAGTAAAAAAAAATGATAAATATTGCACAGTTCCATGAAAAAGGTCCCGTGAATAAAAGATGATTCTATCACCATAAATTCTACCACCAATGTGACATCCAATGCCACTTCCATCAGCTGGCCACTCACCAAAAATGTAGCCCACCATTTAGTCTGTGCTCTTCCAGGTCCATCCAATAGTAGCAAGTGATGGTGGCAAAGGCACAGATCATTTATCATTTAAGTATGTCAGTAACTAAAGAAAATATTTTTTTTCTGTATACCAGATTGTGTTTTTACTATGCTAACTGCCCTAATGCTACTGATTGCTGGAGTGTTCCCTTGTTGAATAAATCTTTATTAACTTTATGTAAACGTATGGCACTTAGAATATTGTCAAAAATATACATGCAATTTACCACATTTGAAGATTATCTAAAATAAACCTTGGAACTATGTTGTATATGTAAATATTATATTATTTCCCAAGATTTATATTTGAAAGCCAAAAGAAAATGAGCTATACAATAACCTACATGATAATACATACAAACTGAATTAATTAATCATGGTAACACTTATTCCCTTAAAAGCAATTATTTGAACTTTAGCATTGAGGGTTAACAGATGAAAAAAAATTAAATATAATCTGTATTATTACAAATGTGCATGGTTATTGTGAAGCATTGCCCTTCTATAAACTGCTCAAATAATATGGAACCTTTTCCCTAGTTCACAGATGACATAATTGAAGATGCAGAAACCAATGCATATTTCTGTTTTTTTTTAATTATGTAGACTTTCTCCAAATATAATATTATTAAAGTAATGCAGCTGTATTTAAAGCACAATTCCCAAGACTGAGTGTCACTTCAGATTAACATCGCCCTTAAAATGAGCTTTTAAAGCCACTTATGTGAAGGAAAATACATTTCAAATTACACTCTTGACTTTTGGTGACTAGTTTGGTTTGAATTATGTATTATCTGTTGGAACATTTTGTGTAATTGGCATTTTAAAGTTGTAGGTCAAGTAGCTTTATCAACTTACAGTGAGAAATAAGTTAATTTGTTTAAAACCTATCAAAGTATACACTTTAGTTACATGACATTGTTTTTCTTATATCTAACAGTTATATTTAGTGAATGTCCATGATAGTTATTTTTTGCATAACCAATTAACATTACCCTAATATCGTCAATGCTATTGTACTGGGCAAGGAAATATGGAGTCTACAACAATGACCATAAAAGCAAACGGTTTGGTATATGCTGAATGGCATATAGAAGTGAGTTGTATAAATAAATAATTGCAGTGCCACCAAAATAAATGTGTAAAAATAAATGCATAGGTAAATAAATAAAAAAAATATATAAATGAACAAAGCAATATGTGAAATGAATCCAAATAAATCCAAAGTAAGAAAAGTATTTCTTTTAGAGACCAAAACCAAGTGTTATAGACAGAGAAATGTTTGTAAATGTTACTTATTCATTTAGTCATAAACATTAACTTTGGTAGCTCTATCTATACTTATATTTTTATACAAGCCCATCGGTGTTATAAGTATATAGTATATCAGTATATATTATCAATTTGTATTGTTTCTAGCAACATTTGGTACCATAGCACTGACTTTGTTATGTTTTTGGTATATAGAAGAGAGATAAGAGATATGTTTACCTTTGATAACATATTACAATTTAAAAAACAGTGTGACAGTGGGGGCCTCTTTCCACATGGCTACATAATTCATTCACAGTTTCCTGTAAATGAATAAACTACAATGACCATCTTCCATTGCGACAGAAGTCATGTAGTCCCTAATGAACTGTGAGTGCAATGATGCATGTTCATAGATTTTTCCTGGACTTCAGCAACTGTCTGCCTGTATGAGAGGTATGGCAGACTGCTGATTTAAGCCCCGCACGGATTGTTGGCCAACTGATCGGCCAACTTTTGTCCAGTGTTGTTTGTTGGTTGAAATGTGCTCTAGACTTGCACTGGACTTTTGTTGGCCAACAAAAACCAACTTCAGAAGTGATGTCATGTTCTGGTTGACTTTCAGTGTGTTTTTTCTTCTCTGAGCATGCCCAGTCTTGCTCATCTGATTTTTGTCTGCCGAAATCTGTACTGACTGAGGAACAATCGGCCGTTCTTTGTTGGCCAACAAAAATTTTATAGCATGCACACCAGATTTTTTTCGGCCAAAAATTTGCAGTTGGTTGTCGGAAGCATCATACTAACAAGCCTACAATCGGCAGATCATGTGTATTTTTAATATAAATCAATATTAAATATATCTAATGTATTTGCTTATACCCGTAAAGTAAAAAAAAAAAAAAAAAAAAAAAGAACTTTGGATACAGATGCCATCTAAACAAGAAATAGCTAGTGTCAGTAATCTCTGACTCGGTCTACACCATATTAATGCACAAAAAATACACATTTGGTGATCAATAAAGATTTATTGGAAGTGTTAAAACTGTTTTTGATATTTATAATCTGATTTGAATTGCTCTTATGAAACTTTTCTTTTTACTGGCAGCAAAGTAATAGAAGCCCCTCCCAAAGATCTTTTCCAGAGCAGATACCAAAATAAGGAAAGAGCATGTGACCACAAAAAAACACTGCAGGAATAAGGTATAAAAAAAATACAGTGGCATAATATTGATTTATGTGAAAGATATATGGCAATTCTCTGCCTTCTCTTTTTAGTATCACTTCAAAATGATAATTATAAAAAACAAAATATTACTGCTCCAATGATTCAGTACCAAACTGTGAAAAAGTGACATTCATAAATTCAATATGTCATGAGTCATGACAAATCAGTTCCATAAAAAACAAAACAAAAGAAAGCATCCCAATATTCATATGCATATGAATAATAATGTAATAATAGTAATAATGTGCAATCCTTTCATTAAACTTTCAACATCTGTTTTGAGTACTCTCTTATCTTTGGGGTTAAACCCTCACTATAAAGGTCTCAAATGTGTGTCTCTTTAATGGGTTCCTGCCCGGCCTATGATAACATGACACCGGGCCAGGCCTCATGTCTCTCTGGGTGGACATCATATGATGTCCCCCTGGTCCTGCCGCTCTTGGTCGCCCCCAGGGACATGCAGCATGGCAATCAGAGATGAGCCATGTCTCTCAAACACATTGCATCCCAGGCCAGGGCAAAGAGCCAATGAAATTAATTTACCACATGATTAGCTGTGTCCTGTCACAGCTGGTCACAAATGTAAACAAACAGCGGTAGCTCACGGTTAGCACTTTCTCCTCCTCACACGCTGATCCTGGGTGAGGAGAAGAACCCGGGAACAATAAGTTACCAGTTAACCCTTAAGTGTACTGTGCCCTGATTGCCCCAGCAATAAAGAGTGCCTGTCATGCAGCCCATCAGAGTACCTGTAATGCAGCCCTTTAGTACCTGCTGTGCAGTCCATCGGTACCTGTTGTACAGCCCATCAGTACCTGTCAGTTGTGCTGCCTATCAGTACCTGTTAGTAGTGCTGCCCATAAATACCTGTTAGTAGTGCTGCCCATCAATACCTGATGGTCATGCTGCCCATCAGTACCTGGCAGTCGTGCAGCCCATTAGTACCTGTCATGCAGCCCATCAGTACATGTCATACAGCCAATCAGTTTACATGTCATGAAGCCCATCAGTGTTACTCATACATCCACCATGTTCAAAAATAATATACTACTGAAGAGGCATATAAAATCCTAATATCAAAAACTAAAAACTATGCTAAAGATTAAAACCAAATAATGCAAACCTGAATGGTGATACCCCTGCAGCTAAACCACACAACCACATGATGTACACAGATATGTGACAAAAAAATGTAAAAACATTGCGCTATGGTGTACACTAGGTATTAATTTTTCTGTGTCCAAAAAATTCCAACTTAACCTAAAAGTTGTAACATGTAATTCTTCATCATTATATACATTGTTCACTTGACAGTCCAATCCTAATTCTCAAATCTACCAGTGTGATTCAAGGTAATTCCAAAAAACCCCAATTGTGTTCCAATCGTGCAGTAAGCTCTGATAAAAATAGTGTCCTCTGTGTTTCCACACCACCATTTTAACACACTGACAATCACCAAACATTTAGACCCAATTTTGGCGTGGGTCAGCTTGCACTTTGACATAATCGTCTGAATCTCAGTTTCTCCAATGTCCTCCTTGTGGTCTAAGCTCCATTTAATCACTCTGGGAGAAAAAAATCAAAATGCTCTTATAGCGCAACCGGTTTCTAATGGTAAAATATGTAATGTACACGGTATTAAAGTATTACTCACATTAGCCTGTGCCCAAAGCCGGCACTGAGTGATTTCAGCAGTGTGTGGGTATTGTATCACCTGCGCCTGCCACCTTCTCCCAACATGGAAGTGGCCTTCCACTGACTGGAAACTCTGTCACCTGGAAGCGACGGCAGAATCTACATAACACTGCCTCAACGTGTCATCAGGAAGCTGGGAGGCCTATGCAATCACGGTCCATATATACCCTTCTCTAATTCTGACCAAGGAAATTTTAACTCCTCTCTTCCCGCTGTTGATACCAAACTCTAATATTACAATACACTGCTGAAACCCCTTTCCATTTTAGTTAACTAAAATAATACAATTAATTTATATACATATATAAAATATTGCTTTTACACATAAAATCAATTGTTATATACATTGCACCAAACCTTTATTAATCCCAACGTTCCCCCTTCCAGACCTATTAGAGACGTAATCCCATAGAGTGCTGTATTGTAGAGGTATTCCTGCCATCTAGTGGTCATGGAGGAAATCGAAATTCCCATTTTATGGTTTTAATTTCCCCATTTTATGGTACTAATATTGCCCTATAAGATTTCATTTGGTAAAAATCAAATTATAAAAAAAAGTATTAAAAGAAAATATAAAATATCTATCCATTTTATATCAATTAAAATAAGTTTAATTCCATGCTTAACCATTAGCGGCTCTCACACCTGTTTACCCCTATGGACCAGACCATACAGTATATTCACATTTCTGCTATGTGTCTATTCATGAATCTATAACTCTGTAATTACTTATGATAAGGAATAGATACATATGTTGTTTTTTTTTTTGTTTGTTTTTTTTTTGTTTTTTAGGACAAACAGGGCTTTTTGTGACCCTAAAGTACTCTGACAACTTTTTTTTTAATTATTTGTATTTTAAGGGGACAAAAGAGTAAAAATCTGAAAAGTTTGATCAGTAATATTTTGCACACTCTGGAGGGGTAGGGGTGTAATTGCAAGTATGTCTATGCTGTGTGTGATAAATAACTTAACATTACAATTTTGTGTAAAAAATAAAATAGTTTCTTAATTTTCCCAAGAATTGTGGGAAAAAATTACAACTTCAAAAAACTCACCATGCCTCTTACTAAATACCTTGGTTTGTCTAATTTCCAAAAAGGGGTAATTTGGGGGGTATTTGTACTGTTCTGACATTTCAGGGCATGAAGAAATTAGATAGGCCGTCAGTACATCAAGTGTGATCAATTTTCAATGACAGGTAACATAGCTTGTAGACTCTATAACGTTCACACAGACTAAATAATATGCACTAATTTGGGTTATTTTTGCAAAAGATATGTAGCAGTATACATTTTGGCCTAATTATATGAAGAAAAATTACTTACTTGCAAAGTTTTACAATAGAAACTAAAAAAAAACTTGGTTGAACTAGATGGACTTTGTCTTTTTCAACTTGACTTACTATGTAAAAAGTGTTTTTTTTTTATAAAATATATAAAACAGCTGACTCAGGCTCCAGCTGTTTTTCCCCAGGATCTTTTCAGACCCTGGACTGGTTCTGTGATGTCAACAGACAGTGAGCTTTAGCCTGCTGTCAGCTGAAAAGAGAGCACAGGAGTGCAGAATCAACTGCATTCCTGTGATCCCCAGAAAAAATATAGCCAAAAAAGTTTTAGCTATACTTCTCTTTTAGGCTCCATTCACACTAGTGCAACTCCAAGGTTCCCCTATTTCCAGTGCAATTTTGGAGAGCGACTTTGATGCAACTTTTGGTGCAATTTTGATCTGACATTACACTCAAATACCTTTTCAAAATTGATGCGACACTAGGAGGAAAACAGCTAGGGGAATCAATTGTGTAGAAGGAATTGGATGCTCTGGTAGATCATAGACTTAAAGTGATTGTAAAGTCACATTTTTAAAAAAATAAATAAATTTCCATAAACAGTTTTATTAAAGATAGAAGTAACAGCAAAAAAGATAAGCAAAACATTTTAAAGGTACAGAAAAATCCATCACATTGGACGTAAAATACAAGCACAACAATAAACAAATGACATCATATGCTCAACAGTAGAGAACTGGAAACTGGTACATGTGAGTACAAAACAGTGAAGCATACAGAAGCTATATAGGCATAGCCAGCTCCTTAAGCTACTTGGAAGTATGGTAAAAGGGATATACAATGGGCAATTCCAGCCTAATTGGTGCCCCATTTGGACATTTGGACAAGGCATCAATGTGGATAGGAGAGAACAGAAGAAGAGGACAAGGATCGGAGGAAAGAGAAAGAAGGGGAAAAAAGAGAGAGGAAGGGGGAGGGAGAATAGGAGAGGTGACAGAGGGGGGATGGAGAGGGACAAAAAACAAAAAAAAAACACCCTTTTCTTGATCTCCTGTAAATATTTCAATCATCTACCAGCCCTGAGAGACCATACGGGTTGAGCTGAAAGAGGCAAGTAGCCTCTATTTGATTAAAATTGTATATTGTTCAGTGGATATGAAGTGAGACCAGCAATACCAGAAGGACAGGAATTTAGGGAGGCGATCTTGGGAAATATGAATCAGCTCCTCCATTTCCTCCATTTTGTCAACTCTCGTCAACCATTCCCTAGTTGTAGGGATCTCTGCTCAGCTGTGAAGTCGAGTGTGTAGGACGTGACTTTCCGGATAATGTCATGGGTCATCTTCCAGAATGGACAAATGTTTTTACATGCCCACCATATGTGCAGCATCGTCCCCTCCTCTCTGCCACATCGCCGGCACATCTTAGGGATTGATGGGGAGAATTTGTGTAGTAGTGCAGAGGTTCTGTACCAATGCGTTCTAATTTTGTACACGTTCTCCTGTATAGCGACATTCACTGAGCCCTTATGAATGTAGTCGTTTATCTCATCGCAGTCCTCGTCGGTGAAAGCATGTTGCAATTCCCACTCCCAGGCCTGCCTAGCCCTTTCCAAGGGTATACGCGAGGAGTGTGTTAGCAGGGCGTAAATGGTGGATATTACATGCCTTAGAGGGGATTGTAGGGAGCATAGTTTTTTGAACGGAGAGAGGGGATTAGAACACACCTCGATCCTGGTCGAATGTGACAAGAAGTGGCGTATCTGTAGGTACGCCCAGAAAGGGAACGAGCCTGAAAGGGAAAGGGCATTCAGTTAATCAAAAGTGCGGAGTTTACCCCCATTGAAAAACTGGTGCGCTAGCACCTCTCTATGCGGCCACTCTTGACTCAGAAAAACCCAAGACAGTCCAGGCGGAAAATTCAGATTCTCGCATAAAGACGTGAGTGCACTTAATCTGGACGAGAGCTTTTGGCATCTGCATGCCCATCCAAAGTTCAACAGGGTAGGACCAATTATCAAATGAGTCGGCATGTTTGGAGAAACTCCACTAGAGGGGAGAAATGGGATAAGGGGGACATTGCTATATGAGTTTTCCAAGTGCACCCAGGCTTTCTCCCGATCGTGGACACTCCAATCCACTATCCTTGCCAACGAGCAAGCCACATAGTATTTGTTTAGGTCAGGTAGAACAAATTTCCCCTTTAGACTTCGGCAGGGTAAGACGCGAATAATAATGAGTGCATAGGAGCTTTGCCAAAGAAAGCCGGAGCAGGACTTCTTGAGGGTCGCAAAGAAGAATGGTGGTATCGCAACTGGAATGGTCTGGAAAAGGTAGAGCAAGCGCGGGAGAATATTCATTTTAATCAACGCAGACCATCTGAATCAAGAGATGTTCAAACTTAAGATCAGCTTGGATTTGATTCAGCATGGGTCTAAAATTCCTATCATACAGCTCCAACAATTTAGTCGGGATTTTAATCCCCAGGTAGGTTATTGCATCACTCTCCCACACAAATGGGAAATAATCCTTACAGTGGGTGGGAGAGAGACATTCAGTGCTTGAGACTTTGAGTAATTCAATTTTAGGTTTGAGAGTAATTGGAAAGATTCCAGATCCCTGAGAAGGTTAGGCAGGGAGGTTCTAGGCTCCGAGAGAAAAAGAAGGACATCGTCGGCAAAAATGCTACTTTGTATTCCCTATTTCCCACTGCGATACCCCTAATATTCACGTTGGCCTGCAGTCTGTTTAAAAAGGGCTCCAGGGTCATTACAAACACCAAGGGAGAGAGGGGCACCACTGCCTCATCCCGTTGGTGATATGGAAGGCGTCTGACAGGTGACCATTGGCCTGCACCCTGGCAGATGGGGTTGAGTAAAGCGCCAGTATACTAGCACACATGCAGGGACCCAGGCCAAATGAGCGGAGCACAGCCACCATGTAGTTCCAAGCCACCCTGTCGAACGCCTTTTCAGCATCAAGCAAGAGAAAGAAGCCCTTCTGTTTAGAGGAAGTAAGACAATGGTGTAAGTTCAGGGCCTTGAGTGTTTTGTCCCTGGCCTCTCTCCTCGACATAAAACCAACTTGGTCTAGAGAGAACAACTGTAGAAGAAGCGGGAGTAGTAGTCTGTTAGCTAGCATTTTAGCGTTTAGCTTAATGTCCACATTAAGGAGCGAAATCGGTCGGTAGTTGTACGTAAGTGTGGGATCCTTATTTTCTTTGGGTATGATGTGAGATGCGCTTCAAGGAGGTGGTCAAGAGGTACTTGGGAGTCTGGCAGGGAGTTAAGAGTAACGAGTAGTCGTGGCAGAAGGATATCTGAAAAGCATTTGTAATATTGGACCGATAGTCTGTCAGGGCCCGGGCTTTTACCCGCAAGCAATCAGTCAAAGTAAAAGGTCGGTCAAGTTCAGACTGCTTATCCATCGGGATAGCGTTGGGGCAGTATTTGGGACAGGAAGTCTTCTATTAACTGGTTGTGTGCTGTGTACGGGGTGACGGTGCAGGAGAGGAAAGGTTGTAGAGTTTGCGGTAATAAAGTTCAAATTGTTTGGTCTTCATTTTTGGTGAGAACATTACCCAGTCCTTCACGAAGGTGATGTATATTAGAATTAGCGTGGGTTCTCCGAACAGCCTTGGTGAGAAGCTTCCCACTTTTATTGCCCTGTTTGTAGATGAGAATCAATAGAGTGCCAGGATAAAGATAGCAGTGGTGTCAGGAATAAACATATTTTCCAGAAAAAGGAATGCCAAGTCGCAGTCCTCAGTCAGAAAGCACAGATTTCCTTGATTTAATCAAAAACCTTCATTAGCTTGGTTAGACCACAGGACTCCTCATGTTACGCTCCCTCCTAGCTGTGAGGGTGGAGAAGAAGGGTGTTGTTGGCCCCTGTGAGATCTATGGTGCAGAGCCTTGGTTTATGGACTACCAGATACTGCCTGTCATGGCTCGGTAGGGAAGAAGGACGGATACCAGTCCGGTAATTCCAACAGATGGAGGCCCATGATCTCGCAGACGTTGGGCAGATTTTCTGGGGTGTGTAAGAGTGCCGTGCACCCCCTAGTTGTGGCGGAGATACAGAGCGGGAAATTCCACCTGTACCTGTTTCCTTTTTGTTCGCAGTACTTCCAGCAGAGGGCGAAGGGCTCATCTGTTTTGTAAAGTTATTTGGGAGGGGTCCTGAAAAGGTTTAATTTCAGCATCTAAATAAAGGATCTGAACCTTCCCCCTAGCTTTGCGTAGAATTTCTTATTTGAGAGGGAAACTCATTAAATAGCATATGATATCCCTCGGGGGTTCTGTCTCACCAGGCCAATGACGCAGAACCCTGTGGATTCTCTCCATTTCTATTGGGGATGCAGGTGGTCTCATTAAAAGATCATTAAAGATGGCACTTACAGTTTGTTCCGGGGCAGCAGGATCAACAGTCTCAGGCAGGATTCTGATGCGTATGTTACGGCACCGACCCCTATTGTCCAGGTCTTCAAGATGTCAAGAGCATCTCCGGGAGCAGGTGCAGTTGTGAGTCATAAGAGTGCTGAACTTGTTTGATTGCCACCACATGGACCTGTACCATTTGCTCAACCTCCCCCAAGTGAGAAGCAATGGCCTGAACATCCATCCAGAGTTCCGTGATGGCTGACATCAGGGTGTTTTTAATGTCAGCAGCCACCGCCTAAAGGTCGATCAAGCTAGGCGGAGCTGAAGGGAACGCCGCATTCCCCTGTCCATCGTCGGCTGCCCTGTTAGGTGAGGGCAGTGTTGATGCCCGAGTCTCCATGCGGCTGCCTGCTTGCAGCACGTGCTGCAATCAAAATAACTCCGGAATGTTCAGGCTTAGCTGGGTGCTGCTCTTCCTTGGGGTACGGGGAGCCTAGCTGCTCCTATTAGAGCTGCCAACAGTAGGTGAGAAGGGAAAGCCATCTCCAGTCCAGGCCAAGCCACACTCCCGTAAAGTCTCATTTTTTTATAAAAAATATAACAAACATGTTATACTTACTTCCTGTTTGCAGCCTGAATCCTTCGGGTCCCTTGTTTCTGCTCCTGGCCCCTCCCTCCTATTGAGTGCCCCAAGCAAGCAGCCTGCTATGGAGGCACCCGAGCCGAGCTGCAGCTCCTTGTGTCTATTCAGACACAGAGCTGCCATTTGGCCCCAACCCTCTCTCTCCTGATTGGCTCACTGACTTTTGTTGACAGCCACAGGAGCCAATGGTGCTTTGGCTGTATCTCAGTCAATCAGGAGGGATAATCCCAGGATGGCCAAGGGACTTGTGGACAACGTTGGACAGAGAGGGGACACAGGTAAGTACAGGGCCGGTGCTTCCACTAGGCAAACTAGGCAGCCGCCTAGGGCGCATTGCCACTTAGGGGCATGGCCACAAGTCAGCACTCTCTCTCCATCATGATTGATTATTGTGAGCTGAGGGGAGGGGTTGCGGTGGGGGAGGAAGAAGGGACAGAGGAAGATGCCAGGTGTCTTGGGCAGTGGCGGAACTACCTGCCTTTCCACCACTGTTGGAGGGGCCCCAAGAGGCAGGAATGGAGCCCACCAGAGTGCTGCCTGCATGATGATCCTCTTTGGCTGGAGCTGAGGGGCCTTAACCCCAGGCAGGAAGAGACTCTCTGCACTGAGTTGGTAGGCAGCCGTTCATTTCCCTGGGTCGGAATTAAGCAGGGAGCAGAGGAAAGCTGAACCTGAGCCAGAGCTCGGCACTGTAGGGTGAAACCTTTACTGGGGCAGAAGCGACGAGGCACCAGAAGGGTCTGAGGAGGTTGGTGATGAAGGACATGCGGAGCTCTCTGACTGCTGCTTTTCCCTCCACCAGGAGCCGATTGGAGCTGTGGTGAGAACTTTGGTCCAGGAGAGGAGCGTCCTGGGGGAAGGAATATGCAGGATCAGGGCAGAGTGCGGGCCACTCTCTTCATACTATCCAGTGAGTGTCCCCAGAACAGGGGATCGGGGCCCCTGGGTGTTACATGGAGCATCCCTGGTATGAAAGGGAATCGGGGTCACCAGGTGTGCCATGGGGAATCTGAGTCACCAGGTGTGACATGGGGGATAAGGGTCACCTGGTTTAACAGGGGTTCGGAGTCACCAGGTGTGCCATGAGGAATTGGGGTCTCTGGGTGTGCCATGGGGGATTGGGGTCCCCAAGTGTGACACGGAGGAACATCAGGGTCCCCAGGTGTGACATGGAGGAACATCAGAGTCCCCAAGTGTGACATGGAAAAACATCAAAGTCTGACATAGAGAAACATTGGGGTCACTGGGTATGACAGCATGACATTGAGGAACACGGGGGTCCCTGAGTGTGACATGGAGGAACATCAGGGTCAGTGGGTATGACAGCATGACATGGAGGAATATTGGGGTCCCAGGGTTACATAGTTACATAGTTAGTAAGGTTGAAAAAAGACATCAGTCCATCCAGTTCAACCTATGATGCGTGTGTGTGTTTGCTTTTAACAGTACATTGTATACCCCTGTATGTTGTGGTCTTTAAGGTGTCCATCTACTAGTTTTTTGAAACTATCGATGCTCCCTGCTGATACGACTGCTTGTGGAAGAGAATTCCACATCTTTACCGCTCTTACCGTGAAGAACCCCTTACGCACTTTAAGGTTAAACCGCCTTTCCTCTAGTTTTAGTGAGTGGCCACGTGTCTTATTGTATCTCCTTTCTCTGAATAGTTTGTTCCTTATGCTCGGGTCACCAGTACAGTATTTGTACATTGATATCATATCCCCCCTCAATCGTCTTTTCTCCAGAGAGAAAAGGTTCAGTGCTTGTAGTCTTTCCTCATAGCTGATGTCCTCCATTCCCCTAATTATTTTTGTTGCCCTTCTCTGAACTTTCTCCAATTCCAGCACATCCTTCCTGAGGACCGGTGCCCAGAACTGGACAGCATACTCCAGATGTGGCCGGACCAGAGTCTTGTAGAGTGGGAGAATAATCTCTTTATTTCTGGAGTGAATCCCCTTTTTTATACATCCCAGTATTCTGTTGGCTTTGCTTGCGGCGGCTTGGCATTGCATGCCACTGCCAAGCTTGTTGTCTACCAGTACCCCCAAGTCCTTTTCCATCCTAGACTCACCCAGAGGTTCCCCCCCTAGTGATTAGCTTGCTTTCTGGTTTCTGGCCCCCAAGTGCATTACTTTACATTTTTCAACATTAAACCTCATCTGCCATGTAATTGCCCACCCCGTTATTTGGTTCAGGTCTGCTTGCAAGGTTTCCACATCCTGCATAGAAGATATTGGCATGCCTAGTTTAGTATCATCTGCAAATACTGAGATTGTACTCGATATCCCCTCCTCTAGATCATTTATGAACAAATTAAACAGGATTGGTCCCAGGACAGAACCCTGGGGGACCCCACTTTCCACACCCGCCCAATCCGAGTACTCCCCATTAATCACCACCCTCTGTACTCTCCCCTGGAGCCAGTTCTCTATCCAGGTACTCACCTTATGGTCCATACCTACCTTCCTTAGTTTGTACAGTAATCGTTTGTGGGGAACGGTGTCAAAGGCCTTTGCAAAGTCCAGATACACCACATCCACAGGCTTACCTTTATCTAGGTGGCTGCTCACTTCATCGTAGAAGGTTAATAGATTGGTTTGGCAAGAACGATTTTTCATGAATCCATGCTGATTACTACTTATAATACCGTTTTTATTACTAAAGTCTTGTATGTGGTCCCTTAACATCCCCTCCAAAATTTTGCAGACTACAGATGTTAGGCTGACCGGCCTATAGTTACCCGGGATATATCTCGGCCCCTTCTTAAATATTGGTACCACGTTGGCTTTTTTCCAATCAGCTGGCACCATACTCGTCTGTAAACTATCCTTAAAGATCAAGAATAATGGTCTGGCAATCACCTGGCTGAGCTCATTAAGAACCCTCGGGTGCAAGCCATCCGGTCCCGGGGATTTATTTATGTTAAGTTTCTCTAGTTTAGCTCTAAGTCTATCTTCTGTTAACCATGGCGGCACTTCCTGAGGTGTATTATCGGCCTTACAAGCTGGGTTCGTGTAGCCCCCCGATTCTTTTGTGAAGACTGAAGAGAAGAAATTATTTAACACTTCCGCCTTTTCTCTGTCCTCAGTGGCCATATTTCCTTTATCATCTTTTATGGGGCCAATGTGTTCTGGCCTCGCTTTCTTACTGTTTATATACTTAAAGAACTTCTTGGGGTTCTTTTTACTCTCCTCCGCTATATGTCTCTCGTGTTCTATTTTAGCCGCCCTGATTTCATCTTTACATTTCTTATTACACTCTTTGTAATGCTTAAATGCTGCCAATGACCCCTCAGTCTTGTATTTTTTGAAGACCTGGGACATGGAAAAACATCAAAGTGCCTGGGTGTGACATGGAGGGACATTAGGGTCCCCGGGTGTGACATGGAGGAATATGGGGTCACTGGGTATGACAGCATAACATGGAGGAACCATCGGATCAGGGTTACTGGGTATGACATAGAGGAGTTTTTAACCCCTTCCCTTTTTTTGGGGGGGGGGGGCGCAAGTAGCTGGTCTTGCATAGGGCGTAAAATAGTCTAGCACCGGCCCTGGGTAAGTATTAGGGGTGTAGGGGGATGCTATACACAGAATGATTTTTATCTTAATGCGTAGAATGCATTCAGATAAAAACCTTCCTGTCTTTACAACTCCTTTAATAATAGCGTGCAATGCCAAGCTGCATTTTTTTAACGCTAGCAAAATACCTTCTTTTGTTAACATATTTATAGATTCCAGAAAGAGATATCATTTTGCCCCTGTACAAATCGTTAGTAAGATCTCATCTGGAATAAGCAGTTCAGTTTTTAGCACCAGTTCACAAAAAGGATATCTTAGAACTGGAGAAAGTGCAGAGAAGGGCAACCAAAATGATAAGAGGCAATGGAGGAACTCCACTATGAGGAAAGATTACAGGAACTGAATTTATTCTCTCTTGAGAACAGGAGATTAAGGGGGGAAATTATCAAAATATATAAATACAAAGGAGGAAAAGGGAGAGCAGAGGCTGTTATCCCCACATAAACAGTCTCAGGGACAAGGGGGAAAGGGGAAAAGGGAATGATCGGACTTAAACGGTGCCTTGGTTCAAAAAATGCTCACATAAATTAAAAATAGCATATCTGCATTATTAAAACGGCCCAATTGTCTGACAACAATACATAACACATCTATGTAGGTAAATACTTATTTATCAAAAAAGAGTGCGGGAATTCACAGTCAGGCGTATATTCCTCAACATGTTTCGTGGGGACAATCCGCTTCTTCAGGAGGATATTAATTTATGCAATCTCTAGAAATGATGACAACATCATCATCTGTCATCATTTCTAGAGAGTGCGTATTTTAATATCCTCCTCAAGAAGTGGATCCATGAATTTACACACTCTGTTTTGATGAATAAGTATTTCCCAACATTGATGTGTTATGTATTGTTGTCGGACAATTGGTCTGTTTCTTTTAATGCAGATATGCTGTTTTGAATAACATTTTGTAATTTTTTAATATATATGAGCATTTTTTGAACCAAGGTACCGTGAAAGTTTGATCATTCCCTTTTCCCCTTTCCCCCTGGCCCTGAGACTGTTTATGTGAGGATAACAGCCTTTGCTCTCGCTTTTCCTCCTTTGTATTTAGACGTTTTGGATGCTGGTACTTATCATCCTTTTCATTTACCTCAGGCTCATTGGTTCTAAAATATATAAATACATAGGTGGTCCATATAAGGAATTTGGTGTAGAGTTATTCATTTTCAGGTCATCACAGAGAACAAGGGGGCACTCTTTACATCGGGAGGAAAAGAGATTTAGCCTTCACATACAGAAAGGTTTCTTCACAGTAAGAGCTGCGATAATGTGGAATAGACTTTCTCTAGAACTAGTTCCGGCCCGCTCTATAGATTGTTAAAAAAAGGGCTGGATGCATTCTTGAATGTGCAAAATATAAATATATATATATATATATATATATATATATATATATATATAGTATATAACTGGGTACTAATTTTTAGAAGAAATAATTCCAGGGGTAGTTGATCCAGGAAATATCTGATTACTCCTGGGGGATCAGGAAGAATTTTATTCCACCCACTGGAGCTATGGAGCTATTTGTACCATGCTTTATTGGGGTTTTTGCCTTCCTCTTTTTCAGTTATGAGTATAGCATAGTGTATAAACAGTTTTTCAATTTTTTGGGTTGAACTAAATGGACTAGTGTCTTTTTTCAACTTGACTAGCTATGTAACATATGCTTGAGAACTTTGTAGTGAGGCTTTAATCCTAAAGATCAAAGTGTACCCAAAGGAGATGGTGAAGATTTTATGAAGGGATTGCCACCCCACTATTTCCAGACATCCTCTTGTTCCCACCTCTGCCATGCATCACAGGTTCTGCTCGCATGTCTGCACACCCAGGACTGGCATGGCAGGTGCTGCTGGGTGGAGGGTAAGGTGCCAAGTGGAAATGCATCTGCTCTCCACCCCTTCTTCTTACTGATCCAAAACTTTACTTCCAGGTACCTGTGTCAGTTTCGCAATCCTGTATGGCTGGGTAAGAATATAATGCAGTGAAATCTACACTGCATTAGAATAATTGGAGAACAGGTGAGACATCAGGGGTCTTTTCATCAGAGAACCTGTCACCAAAATATCATCACATAGGTTGACTTTTTGTTCTCTATGTAAAAAAAAATGTTAAAGTATAACTATTTTTTTTTTTTAGAGCGGAGTGGGATTAGCGCACCTGTCTTTATTAGTGTCTGTGCCTCCATTAAAGAGATTCACCCTCTATTGTTCCTGTTTTCTATTATCATTGAAAGTGAAAGTAAAAAGAAAATCCCAAATTTTGGATTGTCCCCAGAAAAGTAATAGAGGGGAAATCTTCTAATGGGGGCACTAGTCTGGTGACCTTGGTGCCTTCAAGCAATTCCCTTAGTTTGCAGGGATTTCCTCTTACTTCCTGTCTGGCTATGGGATAAGAAGTGAAGGTAAATCTCCACAATGTGAAACAGAAGGCAAAAAAAGGGATTATAACCCTGCCTTGCTCTATCCAAAATGAAAAAAAAAAAAAATATTGCCTATAGTTCTAGTTTAAATATAAAATAAAAACGTAAAAAAAAAATAGAAAATGTAAGTTCCACCTAAGCACATAAAATCCCTCCCAACATGTGTAACAAAAAATTGGAACTACCACTATTTTATTCTTTAGAATGTATGCCTTTAGAAATTATATAATACTTGGGGGTTTTATGTAATCTTCATGGCTACATAATTTTTATACATGTGTGCAAAAACGCACAAAATTGGCACTGACAGCACAAGGGGAAAGGGTTAATGGTTGTAGCAGCATGTATGTCACTTACAGTAAGCAGAATCACCAGGTGAAAATAAAGGTGGAAAAAGAAAACAAATGCAGCTTCTACATCTAAGGACTGACTGGTAGGCTGCAATATTATATTTATGTTCCTGAGTTTTGACCAACTTTAGTTTCATGCATTGTAAGATACCTAAAATAAAATGACAAGGATTGATTCACCAAAGGCAAATAGACAGTTCACTTTTCAAGGGACTTTCCCCAGAACTTTGTGACTGAGGAAGCTCTACTAATATCCATCATACAATCATGTACAAGCAAACATCCTCCCTTCTTTTTTTTCATTTTCCTTGCTTGTGATTGGGTATTATTTGCAAAGTAAAATTTCATCACATTAATTAACCCCTTGGGTAGATTCCCTTTCTTAGTGCAACTTTCTCTATAAAACAAATGACCTATTTACCTTATGATCTGGCACATGCTTATATGTAGAGATAGGCTGAATGACCCAAACGGCAAGCCCCATTGAAATCTATGGGAGCCGAACAGGAAAAATTCAAAGTGCCCATTTTGAAGGCTTTTATGCAAGTAATTGGCCATAAAAGGGGTATGAGGTCTGGGTACCTCCCTGGGGGACATGTATCAATGCAAATAATTTTTTTAAAAAACAATTGTTTTTTTAGGAGCAGTGATTTTACAGATGCTTAAAGTGCAACAACAAAAATTTGAAATTTCTTTAAATATAGTGCCTGGGGGGGGGGGGGGGGGGTCCCTTAGTCTTCCTATTATTTGGCACATCTGTAGCCTACATAGAACATGCTGCAGCAAAAAATGCATTTATAAAGAAAAGAAAAAAAACAAGTCAAATCACATTTCAATTGACTCGCAGTTGCAATTGCTGACACCCAGCTATTAAAAAAACAAGAGGAAAAAATGGCGTGGGGTCCCCCCCCCTAAGCTTTGCCCAATTAGGGTGTGAAATGCACCCTAATTTGTTGGGGCAAACAAATTTAAGTGTTCAGCGAACAGGCGAACAGGTAAATGTTTGGCCCAAACTCATGCTCGACCAAAACCGTTCACCCAACACTACTTATATTTAACAAAAAACAGTCATGAACCAGTCCTTAAGAATGCATGATAATTGGGTTCAGGTTATATGAAACTATTAGTTATTTCTGTGTGTGCTTTTGCTTGGTGGAATTACTATATAGTTCAAGTGTAACAGACAACCAGACAGCATGCAGCTTCCATTCAAGTTTTATGTTTACATTCAGGGTTTAATTTTTTTTATAAAAGGAATCATTCAAGAGTGCCTAGGAAAACATATTTTTTAACAATAACCTTGTTTTCACTCATGCCAAAGCCCTGTAATTGTTTGCCTAGCTATATAGCATCTTGCCTTCTCTTTACTGTATGTTTTGTATTAAAAATATTTCAGCCATATTATGTTTAGAAACACAAAAATGTGCTCCTCTCATCACTGCTTACCCTTCAGTAAAATTAGTTTAAATCAACATTATTTAAATATTATAATTTCAAAAAAAGAAGCACTGTTTTCCAAAGTTCTTAATACTTGGAACCAAGGATAGAATAGAATAACCTCATACTATACTAAAACTGCACTAGGCAATGAAGATGTAAAGGGTTTCCCATTGTTTTATTTGCTTGTCAGTTAGTCTATTGCTTTGCATATTTGTTTATGTGGCCAATAAACAATTGTCAGCTGTATCCAAGTTGATAGAGATGCTCATTCACTGATTATATGTGCTCAGGATCAATCAAATCTTTATGAGCTGAAGGTGATTTCAAATGAGATGGATTTTAAAAAAAATTAAAAAAAACAGGAAAGTTTACACAACAACTGCTGAACTTTTAAAACATGTTATATGCAAATATAAGTATTATTATTGTATCTGTTAGTTTGCTTTGTTTTCAAAATCAAATGCTAGATTTAAACCTCATGGTTAGTGTTGAGCGAACACGGACTGTATTATTCGTGTTCGTACCGAATAATTGGATTTTTTGTACCCGAACACGGACACGGACACTACACTACTGTATGTTCGGGTAAAAATCCGTGTTCGGTCGTTTTATTTCCGGGTTTTGCATGCTTTGGCGCTCTTTTCATGGCGGGCTTTCAACAGCCAATCAACAATCGTTTAACTGGTGTGCCTTAAGCCATCCCAGCCATGCCTGCAAATGTCTCAGTAGCTGTGATTGGCCGTCTGAAGCATGTGACCAAGTCTTTATAAGTTCGAGGCAGCCGCAGCGGCGTCATTATGCTGCTTAGATTCAGGGACAGAGCACACATCAACGTGCTGGCTGCTGATTAGGGAAAGATAGGCAGGAAAAAACCATTTGTGTCCGGATAGAATTGAGGGACAGGTCGGAGTGTTTAGGCAGGGCGAGTTGTAGGCATTTTAGGGATAGAGTCTGCTGAATTATAGGGTCAGTGTCTTCTACAAACTACAATCGATATTGCTGTGTGGGGGGTGGGGTCTGCACTCAATCCTGATCTACGATCTCTTCTCAATCCTGTTAGGGACAGAGTCTGCTGAATTTTAGGGAAACTGTGTTCTACAAACTACAATCGATATTGCTGTGTGGTGTGGGATTGGAGATAGGCAGGTGTCAGTGATCCACATCCATTTTTCTGTGTGTGAGCTGCAGTGAACACAATCTTTTTGGGCTGCAGTGAACACAATCTTTTTGGGCTGCAGTGAACACAATCTTTTTGGGCTGCAGTGAACACAATCTTTTTGGGCTGCAGTGAACACAATCTTTTTGGGCTGCAGTGAACACAATCTTTTTGGGGTGCAGTGAACAAAATCTTTTTGGGGTGCAGTGAACACAATCCTTTTTGGTGTGCAGTGAACACAATCTTTGTGGGGTGCAGTGAACAAAATCCTTTGTGGGGTGCAGTGAACACAATCTTTTTGGGGTGCAGTGAACAAAATCCTTTTTGGGGTGCAGTGAACAACATCCTTTTTGGGGTGCAGTGAACACAATCTTTTTGGGGTGCAGTGAACAAAATCCTTTGTGGGGTGCAGTGAACACAATCTTTTTGGGGTGCAGTGAACACAATCTTTTTGGGGTGGAGTGAACAACATCCTTTTTGGGGTGCAGTGAACAAAATCCTTTTTGGGGTGCAGTGAACAAAATCATTTTTGGGGTGCAGTGAACACAATCTTTTTGGGGTGCAGTGAACACAATCTTTGTGGGGTGCAGTGAACACAATCTTTTTGGGGTGGAGTGAACAACATCCTTTTTGGGGTGCAGTGAACAACATCCTTTTTGGGGTGCAGTGAACACAATCTTTTTGGGGTGCAGTGAACACAATCTTTGTGGGGTACAGTGAACAGAATCTTTGTGGGGTGCAGTGAACACAATCTTTGGGGGGTACAGTGAACACAATCTTTGTGAGGTGCAGTGAACACAATCTTTGTGGGGTGCAGTGAACACAATCATTGTGGGGTGCAGTGAACTCAATCTTTGTGGGGTACAGTGAACACAATCTCATACTTCTGAAGGTTTGAGGGTGCTGCCTGTTCCATACTCCCCCTACTCCTCATCTAGCCTTTTAGGGGTACAAACAATAGTAATTGGGGCCTAGTGTGGTTGTGTACGTGTGATATACATACACTTTTTTGGGATCATATTTTCTATTCCGCTATTTAATCAAAAACCTTTGGGGATCAGTTAAATTGGGGGATAGTCTGTGTTGGTACGTGTGAGAGAGATCCACCTTTCAAAAGTTGTTGGGGTTCATCTCATACTTCTGAAGGTTTGAGGGTGCTGCCTGTTCCATACTCCCCCTACTCCTAGCCTTTTAGGGGTACAAACAATAGTAATTGGGGCCTAGTGTGGTTGTGTACGTGTGATATACATACACTTTTTTGGGATCATATTTTCTATTCCGCTATTTAATCAAAAACCTTTGGGGATCAGTTAAATTGGGGGATAGTCTGTGTTGGTACGTGTGAGAGAGATCCACCTTTCCAAGTTGTTGGGGTTCATCTCATACTTCTGAAGGTTTGAGGGTGCTGCCTGTTCCATACTCCCCCTACTCCTAGCCTTTTAGGGGTACAAACAATAGTAATTGGGGCCTAGTGTGGTTGTGTACGTGTGATATACATACACTTTTTTGGGATCATATTTTCTATTCCGCTATTTAATCAAAAACCTTTGGGGATCAGTTAAATTGGGGGATAGTCTGTGTTGGTACGTGTGAGAGAGATCCACCTTTCCAAGTTGTTGGGGTTCATCTCATACTTCTGAAGGTTTGAGGGTGCTGCCTGTTCCATACTCCCCCTACTCCTAGCCTTTTAGGGGTACAAACAATAGTAATTGGGGCCTAGTGTGGTTGTGTACGTGTGATATACATACACTTTTTTGGGATCATATTTTCTATTCCGCTATTTAATCAAAAACCTTTGGGGATCAGTTAAATTGGGGGATAGTCTGTGTTGGTACGTGTGAGAGAGATCCACCTTTCCAAGTTGTTGGGGTTCATCTCATACTTCTGAAGGTTTGAGGGTGCTGCCTGTTCCATACTCCCCCTACTCCTAGCCTTTTAGGGGTACAAACAATAGTAATTGGGGCCTAGTGTGGTTGTGTACGTGTGATATACATACACTTTTTTGGGATCATATTTTCTATTCCGCTATTTAATCAAAAACCTTTGGGGATCAGTTAAATTGGGGGATAGTCTGTGTTGGTACGTGTGAGAGAGATCCACCTTTCCAAGTTGTTGGGGTTCATCTCATACTTCTGAAGGTTTGAGGGTGCTGCCTGTTCCATACTCCCCCTACTCCTAGCCTTTTAGGGGTACAAACAATAGTAATTGGGGCCTAGTGTGGTTGTGTACGTGTGATATACATACACTTTTTTGGGATCATATTTTCTATTCCGCTATTTAATCAAAAACCTTTGGGGATCAGTTAAATTGGGGGATAGTCTGTGTTGGTACGTGTGAGAGAGATCCACCTTTCCAAGTTGTTGGGGTTCATCTCATACTTCTGAAGGTTTGAGGGTGCTGCCTGTTCCATACTCCCCCTACTCCTAGCCTTTTAGGGGTACAAACAATAGTAATTGGGGCCTAGTGTGGTTGTGTACGTGTGATATACATACACTTTTTTGGGATCATATTTTCTATTCCGCTATTTAATCAAAAACCTTTGGGGATCAGTTAAATTGGGGGATAGTCTGTGTTGGTACGTGTGAGAGAGATCCACCTTTCCAAGTTGTTGGGGTTCATCTCATACTTCTGAAGGTTTGAGGGTGCTGCCTGTTCCATACTCCCCCTACTCCTAGCCTTTTAGGGGTACAAACAATAGTAATTGGGGCCTAGTGTGGTTGTGTACGTGTGATATACATACACTTTTTTGGGATCATATTTTCTATTCCGCTATTTAATCAAAAACCTTTGGGGATCAGTTAAATTGGGGGATAGTCTGTGTTGGTACGTGTGAGAGAGATCCACCTTTCCAAGTTGTTGGGGTTCATCTCATACTTCTGAAGGTTTGAGGGTGCTGCCTGTTCCATACTCCCCCTACTCCTAGCCTTTTAGGGGTACAAACAATAGTAATTGGGGCCTAGTGTGGTTGTGTACGTGTGATATACATACACTTTTTTGGGATCATATTTTCTATTCCGCTATTTAATCAAAAACCTTTGGGGATCAGTTAAATTGGGGGATAGTCTGTGTTGGTACGTGTGAGAGAGATCCACCTTTCCAAGTTGTTGGGGTTCATCTCATACTTCTGAAGGTTTGAGGGTGCTGCCTGTTCCATACTCCCCCTACTCCTAGCCTTTTAGGGGTACAAACAATAGTAATTGGGGCCTAGTGTGGTTGTGTACGTGTGATATACATACACTTTTTTTGGATCATATTTTCTATTCCGCTATTTAATCAAAAACCTTTGGGGATCAGTTAAATTGGGGGATAGTCTGTGTTGGTACGTGTGAGAGAGATCCACCTTTCCAAGTTGTTGGGGTTCATCTCATACTTCTGAAGGTTTGAGGGTGCTGCCTGTTCCATACTCCCCCTACTCCTAGCCTTTTAGGGGTACAAACAATAGTAATTGGGGCCTAGTGTGGTTGTGTACGTGTGATATACATACACTTTTTTGGGATCATATTTTCTATTCCGCTATTTAATCAAAAACCTTTGGGGATCAGTTAAATTGGGGGATAGTCTGTGTTGGTACGTGTGAGAGAGATCCACCTTTCCAAGTTGTTGGGGTTCATCTCATACTTCTGAAGGTTTGAGGGTGCTGCCTGTTCCATACCCCCCCTACTCCTCATCTAGCCTTTTAGGGGTACAAACAATAGTAATTGGGGCCTAGTGTGGTTGTGTACGTGTGATATACATACACTTTTTTTGGATCATATTTTCTATTCCGCTATTTAATCAAAAACCTTTGGGGATCAGTTAAATTGGGGGATAGTCTGTGTCGGTACGTGTGAGAGAGATCCACCTTTCCAAGTTGTTGGGGTTCATCTCATACTTCTGAAGGTTTGAGGGTGCTGCCTGTTCCATACCCCCCCTACTCCTCATCTAGCCTTTTAGGGGTACAAACAATAGTAATTGGGGCCTAGTGTGGTTGTGTACGTGCGAGATACATACACTTTTTTTGATCATATTTCCTATTCCGCTATTCAATAAAAACCTTTGAGGATCAATTGAATTGCGGGATAGTCTGTGTCGGTACGTGTGAGAGAGATCCACCTTTCCAAGTTGTTGGGGTTCATCTCATACTTCTGAAGGTTTGAGGGTGCTGCCTGTTCCATACTCCCCCTACTCCTCATCTAGCCTTTTAGGGGTACAAACAATAGTAATTGGGGCCCAGTGTGGTTGTGTACGTGTGATATACATACACTTTTTTGGGATCATATTTTCTATTCCGCTATTTAATCAAAAACCTTTGGGGATCAGTTAAATTGGGGGATAGTCTGTGTCGGTACGTGTGAGAGAGATCCACCTTTCCAAGTTGTTGGGGTTCATCTCATACTTCTGAAGGTTTGAGGGTGCTGCCTGTTCCATACCCCCCCTACTCCTCATCTAGCCTTTTAGGGGTACAAACAATAGTAATTGGGGCCTAGTGTGGTTGTGTACGTGCGAGATACATACACTTTTTTTGATCATATTTCCTATTCCGCTATTCAATAAAAACCTTTGAGGATCAATTGAATTGCGGGATAGTCTGTGTCGGTACGTGTGAGAGAGATCCACCTTTCCAAGTTGTTGGGGTTCATCTCATACTTCTGAAGGTTTGAGGGTGCTGCCTGTTCCATACCCCCCCTACTCCTCATCTAGCCTTTTAGGGGTACAAACAATAGTAATTGGGGCCTAGTGTGGTTGTGTACGTGCGAGATACATACACTTTTTTTGATCATATTTCCTATTCCGCTATTCAATAAAAACCTTTGAGGATCAATTGAATTGCGGGATAGTCTGTGTCGGTACGTGTGAGAGAGATCCACCTTTCCAAGTTGTTGGGGTTCATCTCATACTTCTGAAGGTTTGAGGGTGCTGCCTGTTCCATACTCCCCCTACTCCTCATCTAGCCTTTTAGGGGTACAAACAATAGTAATTGGGGCCCAGTGTGGTTGTGTACGTGTGATATACATACACTTTTTTTGGATCATATTTTCTATTCCGCTATTTAATTTAACTGGGCCTCCATGCGAGACCTGTGTGCCTTGTTGCGCTGTTTTGAGTACTCCACCAACATGGCCAGTGGCAATGACGCCGTTCTCAGCTTAACTATCCCACTTCTATGCCTCCTTGAAAAAACAATTCGGGCGATGATGGAAGAGGATGTGGCACAGGATGAGGAGGAGGAGGAGGATGAAGAGGTAACATTTCCAAGGCTTTCAGGGCAGTCATTCGCAAGGGGCTCCGAGGGTGGGTTCCTGCACACGCAAACGCCAGGGACGCAATTGTCCAGCAGGGGCACAGTTCTGGAGGATGAGGAGGATGAGGAGGAGGAGGAGCTGGAGGAGGAGATGGAACCATGTTCACAGCAGGGTGGCACCCAGGCCAGCTCATGGCCATCACTGGTGCGTGGCTGGGGGGATACAGAGGACACGGACGATACACCTCCCACAGAGGACAGCCTTTCGTTGCCTCTGGGCAGCCTGGCACACATGAGCGATTACATGCTGCAGTGTCTCCACAACGACCGCCGAGTTGCCCACATTCTAACTTGTGCTGATTACTGGGTGGCCACGCTGCTG